>NC_088831.1:21666631-22292464 GCF_904066995.2 Poecilia reticulata | reverse complement strand
ATTCAAAAAGAAATGGAAAATTAGAGGATTTGAGGTTTTGGTTTAATTTCAGGATGGTCATTTTTATTTAGGAAGAGTTATGCTTTGATGAATTTGATAACATCTACAGGGAAACCAGTCACCCATGCATCCTTGCTTAAGAATCTTTTGCAGGCCATACATTTACCAGCTGAACTAGCAGTTTGTAAGTGTGCAGTGCACACCACGGAACAGAATGAGGTTTCAAGTGGCAATAGATTAGCTGATAAAGTAGCAAAGGAAGCTGCAACTGGGAAGCATGGGGGAGACAATTTCTCAATACAGATAGAAGATCCTCAAGTAATAGACAAAGCTGTGTTAAAAGACATGCAAGATAATGCTCCAAACGCAGAAAAACAATTGTGGATAATTAAAGGGGCGACACTGAATGATGATAACATTTTTCAGTAAATAGAAGTCGGTCCTTCCAAAATCTCTATTTAGAGCGGCAGCAATTTTGACACATGGACATTGTCATGTGTCAACAGGGGGGATGGTCTCTATGCTACAACAGCATTTTACCACATATGGATTAAATTCTTACTTAAAAATTTTTTGTACTGCATGTCCAGTTTGTGTCAGAAACAATCCTCAAGGAAACATTAGACCAAGAAGAGGAAGTTTCCCAAAACCCTCATTCATTTCAAACAATGCATATGGACTTTATTGAACTCACACAAAGTGGACCACATAAATATTGTTTGGTGATGATTGATGCTTTTTCTAAAAGAGTTGAAGTAGTTCCAGCAAAGCCTGCTTTTGAAATAATTTATGGGAGAGCTTACATATTGCCTCTGTTTGCTCCAGACTTACAGAAAGCTGATGAAGAACAAACATTGGTAGATTATATGATCAGGATCCTGAAACAGAAAGAGGTGTTAAATGCAAATTTACTGCCGTCTGACTGTTCTCCTCTACAGGAAATAAATAAAACCACCCCCATCCAGCCAGGAAACTGGGTCTACATAAAGGTCATAAAAGGACCATTCCAGGTGTTGATGACCACACCAACAGCTGTAAAAATCGCTGAAAGACCCAGCTGGATTCATCTCAGTCACTGTAAGCTGCAGAGAGTGTTGGACCCCTAATCCGGAGTAGAGAGGAAGGTGGGCTTTATTGCCTCCGGGCTGCAAAGGGGTGCTACTTTTAGTGTGGTTCGTCTCAAACCCGGTGAAGAAACGCTTAAGATTCTCACTCTTTTAGTTTGGGGGTTCTGACATCTCTGTGTGCCGAGCAACAATGGGGACTCCATATGCCAGATGGATTTTCTACGGCGCTGTGACTGCAGCATGTTTGATGTTTGGAGAAGGACGTGAGCCTGAGTTCCACAAACACGACTACAGCACCAACCTGTGGTGGAAACTAATGAATAGAACCGCGTACGAGGGACATGCTGTGAACTGCTACGTGTGTGCGCAGCTGCCGGTTTCTATTCACAACTCAGGCCTCCGACCAGGTGACATTACTGACAACAAACAGATGTGTCTCTACGTTCTAAGCACCAGACCACGGCGCGTCCCACCCCTACGGGGAGACAGAGCGCGCGAGAAGGACTATTCAGCTGACCTCCGAATGGGAGAGGCTGTGCAAGGTCTGTTTGGATTTTTAAATTGTTCACTCGCAGACGATGTACTTCCTTTTGCATCATCTCAACAAACTGTATGGAAGATACCAGAGATCATTTCATTAGCAGGAGCTAAACCAGGATCTCTGGGGAACTGTGTCTACAATAATGGACATGTTATTCTAGGGACGTTGCCTTGGAACTTGTGTAACAGAGTTTACACCTACTGCGAAACGACACCGGATTACATCAACTGCATCGCCTGCAGGGGTCAAAGGATGACTCCACACTGCAAAGTCTGGAAGGACAACCCAGACTGTGACAACATGCTTCAGGAGAGGAGTTTCAACATCACAGATCGGACATTGGACGACAGGAGACAACGCTGTGCAGTACCATAGTGCCAGCAGACTATGGTTCACGGGTGATGGCAGACTGGTACTTCCTGTACCTGATTGTATTCATCAGGAAAGGACGACACGTTCTGGCTGCTCGCTCCAAGCGTGATGCCTGAGGTCAAACGCTGGGGAGGCCTCACAACAGACACTGGAGTTCCATGGGAATTCAGGATTTGGAACGGCGGAGAAAAATTCATGCAAGGTCTGTTTCCGTGGGTTGGAGTAGGTGAGATTCGGGACCACGTAGAGATAAACAGGTACGGATTACTGCGACTAATCAACATCACATACCAGCTGGCCAATGGCACCGCGAAGGAGCTGACTGAACTGAGAAACATGGTTATGCAAAATCGTGTTGTTCTGGATTTCCTCACTGCCCCTCAGGGAGGGGTTTGCAAAATTATTGGCCCAACGTGTTGCACTTTCGTTCCTGATGAAACAGGAACTGGAGGAACCATTTCTGATGCTCTATATGAGCTGGAGGATCTTGAAAAAAAAATAAATATGTGGAGAGTGGAACACGCGGCTCATCCTTTTTTGATTTGTTTTCATGGCTCATGTCTGGTCCATGGTGGACTTTACTGTTGAAGCTCGTGACACCTATTCTGATTGTTTCGGTTCTGTTCTGTCCTTTTAAGGGTTGCATTATTCCATACCTACGAAGTATGATGTTTAAGACAAGTAACACAACTGTTGTCAGTTATCAGCTAGCAAAGGCATCCTATGAGACGAATGAAGATGACTTGTTTTGAGATTCTGACGATTTTCTGTGCAATGATGATGTTCTGTAATCACTGAACGGATTAATTCATTTGCTGAATGATTCCTACACCAAAAATGTGAAAACAAGTGGTGTTAGGGATGAGAAAACTGCGTTTGATTTTTTGCTGTTTCTTTCTTTTGTTTTTGTTTATTTCATTTATTCATTATGATCATTGTGTAATTTTTATGTTTAGACTAGGACAAAAAATGTATATATTTTGCATTTCTTGGTTCTATTTTATTTCTTTTCTTTTCTATGCTTGGCTTTTGAATAAGGTTTACACACATGGTGAAATGATAAAAAGGGGGGAATGATAGAGATTTTTTGGTATTATCATTTTGTTGTTACTTTAGTTCATATTCAGGTTAAAGTGTTCTCTTGTTTAAACTGTATGTGTGAACTGACCTGGAAGTCACAGCTGCCTGTTATCTTCATGTGAAACAGTTTGACCGAGATTTGAACCGGGCTCAGATCAGGGGCCAGATGTTAAATTGTTTTACGACCTTTGCTTTGTTTAGGTAAAATGTTTTACGACCTTTGCTGTTTTTCCTCTGCTGTCTATCTTGCCTATCCTCCCTCTTTGAAGTTTGAGAATAAAAGACAAGCTGTATCCAAAGATTGGCAGAACGCTCTGTGAACAGCTCTGAGAAGCAGTTGACAGAGTCTTCTCCTTTTGCTTGCAGAAGTTTAGTCATAAATTCATATACGTTGTCTGTGGTTCTTTTATGTAGGTTCTAGGAAAATACCTATCAACAATGGCTGTTTCTCTGTACTGTTCTAGTTAGAGTTATGTCTCTTCCTCCTCTCTGTGTTAGCCGATCTTTCACTAATCCAGCACTTTGCGTCTCTATTCCCAGGAGAGTCGCTTCTCCCAGCGCTCTGGATCGGTAGCTTAATTGAAAAGCCCGTCTACTGCTCCTTACGTAAGAGAGAACAAACCGCTTTGCAAATGTTGGATAAATGCGCATCAGCAACATTTTACAGGGAGATGTTACTCTTCTTCAAGGAAACAGAAAAAAAACGATGCAGATACGTGACAGAACTGCTAACGCCTGAGAAGCTTGGCAATGGGGTCAAAATGGGGTCATAAATGACAAAGTCTTTCATAAGTGCATTCATCTACGTCTGGTCTCAATGAAATGTAGGACAACTGGTCATTGATGTGATGTTTCATCGCTGCTGCTACTAATGCTGCTGCTCTATTGAAGAACATTAGCTAATAATATGCAGAAAACTAAACTAAAAGACCTTCTATGAGTATATCAGAAGGGATAAGCCGGCTGCCCTACATCCTTTAAAACACACTGGAATCCGACTGATTTTACACATCAACAAGTCCAACATCTAAACCTGTTCACACCTGTTGGCATCTCTGGTAAAGTGGACGAAAAAGCTGTACAAAAATATTTTAGTTCAGTTGCATATTCTCATATAGAAAAAAAAATAGAAATCTATCCATAAAATTTTATTTATTTAGTCATTGGGGGTGGAAAACCCACATTAAAGTAGCAACAATAGTTGCCCTTAAAATGTGTGCTTTGGTCAGATGTGATGAAGTTTTCCTGCAATAAACACTAAAGGTTGTAAAGTACGGTGGAGGATCAGTGATCCTGTGGGTCGGTTTGTCTTCCAAAACATCCATATGGAGCCCATCAAGACATTTTCATGAATAAATAAGTAAATAAATAAGTAAATAAATGACAATGGTCAACTAAAATAGGTAATCTCTGGATTTTTACAGAAATCTTGTTGGTAAAAGGGAGTCGTACAAACAGAACGCAGGAAAATAAACAGTTGAATTTAGTGTAATATGGCAATAAAATATAATAAATGTATTTACTTTGAGATTGTTTTTATACCCATCTTTACTAAAGGTACCAATGAATGTAAAAATGCTCTTTGCTCTGTAGCAACTAAATCACATCATCTGATGATATTCTGCAACAGCAATAAAACGAAACTCGATATGGTTATTATCGAGTGAGAAACTGCTTTTTAGCAAAAAATGTGAACATTTCAAAGCTAATATCTTTCCTTAACAATAGCAGCAGAGCAACTATTCAACATAAAAACGGTACAAAATCCAACAAAGTCATACAAAATGGAGAAACCGCTGCCGACGACTCATTTGGTTTGTGCTGAAGTGAAAACAGAGAGTTAAACATACTGCACACACGTTTCACATTCCGACAGGCAAACATAGTTTTCTTCTTTCCACCCTGGCTTCTCCTAACTCTTACATTTAATATGCAAAACTCTGGAAACGACGCCTTTCCCATTTCAAGCTCCATCTTCCAACCACGAATGAATACTGCATTAGCAGTGCATTAGCCGGCTGTAATACACGGAAAATTAGAAGATGGAAATTAGAGGGGAAAGAAAAAACAGTAATAGCTCCCAGCATTCATCGCCCTTGCATGTGCTCTGAGGAGTTTCTTCAGAGGAATGGTTTCCATTTTCTTCTTCCCTCAGACGCGCTCCGACGAACAGAGCGAGAATCCCCTCCGAGCACCGCGCCCCGTCCCGACGTCGGAGGGAGAAATGTGGGTTAATGAGGCCCCACCCAGGGGCCTCGCCGACACCTCCGCTACCCGCCGTATTCACCGGAGGGACTCCGAGACTCAGGCAACATCAAAGGTGGACGCGGAGAAGAGTGCGGTTAATTGGGCAGAGCGTGAATGAACTACGAGCCTCCGCAGAGATACGCAGAGTCAGACGCTTTACGAGAGCGGCCTGACGCTCAGCTCGGCGGGGATCTGAGGGCTGTTAGTTTGGCAAGCGGACATAAAAATAAAGACCTGATTGTTACTGTAGAAAAAAGCAGCAGGGGGGAACATTGAAGTGCTTTAACAAGGAGTCAAAAGGAGGGTTTTTTTCTTTCTTATTCAGAATACTGACTGTGTCACAAAGGGGAGGGAATATATTCAACAAGCTCTGGAATGTGATGCAGCACATTTCAGTCCTCTGCATTTTTAATGCAGCACACATGCAAACGGGAGAGAATGCAAGTTGTTCCAAGTGGTTCGTGGAACATCAACACCTGCCGTTTATTATATTTCTTACATGTGTGCAAGATCGATATGATTATAGATACATAATTTATAGAATAAAGCTGCTGGAGGTGGAAGGGAAGAGGAAACTGATTTGGGAGCCTGATTTTCAGCTTCACCAGCCCTCAAGTATGACTGACTGGTCAGAAACTCAAAAATCTGAGTCCTTTCCCGGTCACTGAACGCACCATCTCTAAGTTCTCCGTGCTGACTTTGAATCTTCCTCACTGACTTCCAGAGCAAAGGATTCATACTGAAGACCCAATAAGAGGAAACATAAAATTTTTATAAAATGTCCAATATATTCCATATTTTTTTTATTCAAAGGACTATTAAACATTAAAACACGTGCTCCAGGGTCCTTTAGAGAGGGAGCTTTTTAAACACCAGAGGATGAAAGAGTTACAAAAATATGCCAATTTATGCAGCAAAGTACAAATCCCCCAGTTACGATCTAATATTCCAGCTGTTGCTAAAACTACAAGAAATTGTTGTTTTGATCCACTTAACCCTCCTGTTGTCCTCGGGTCAAAATGACCGAGATTTGTATGTGTTTTCCCTATACACAGAAAATGAGGACAACAGGAGGGTTTTAAAGGGGCAGTATTATTTGTTTTCCAGGCACATAGCATAGTCAGGTAACTTCAGTTGTTAAAAATGCTATATTTCAAATATGAGTTAAAAGAAAAACGTTGCCTTGTCTTTTAACGCCTTGAAATTGGGCCTCTGTCTCTTTAAGAACTCCTGCTCTTTCTAAAACTCCGCCTTCAGGAAGTCACCAACATCACTCCCCTATTAGCCCTTTAATACCGTCTTTACCAGCGTTGCGCTGAGAAGTGGGTCCTATAATGAGCTCAGCATGATGTGTAGTTCCACCAGGTGCTTGCTAATTGTGGCTGGCTAGTCTGAAGGAGCTGTCCTAAACACCGACCAGGCGTTTTGGTCAGCTGAACGGTTGCCATGGGAGTCTAAAGGATTTTTGAAACATGCATGAAAGAATCAAGGCAACACTCCAGGTATGTTTTTGATGAGAGAATAACATCATAGCATGACGTAAAGCTCAAAAACATCAATTCTACACAACATTGCCCCTTCAATGAAAAGGAAAAAAAATGTGATTTTTTAATATTTGAACTAACAAATAAAAAAACTGTCTGATTCTAAATTAAAACAAAATTCTCTGATTCCTACACATTATAGATATGTATCTATAATCATATCGCAAAAAATAAAATAACTATTTTTAACTTCTGGAGTCTGTGAAACATTTTAAAATTTCTCATCTGTGGATCTACATAAAAGCTTTGATTTCAGCTTCAGGACTTCAAATATATTCAAATATATATTTACTTACTTATTTATAAAAAACATGTGTAACTTTAATGTATTCATGAAAACCACAATAAAGACCTCATAAAAGTCCGTCCACACTTGTGAGTGTGTGCGTACGTGCGTGTGTGTGTGTGTGTGTGTGTGTGTGTGTGCGCGCGTGTGTGTTCGTGTGTGGGGGTGTGTGTGTGTGTTTTCCTTCTGGTGGTCATCTCGGTCTCATTCATATTGCATGCGTTCGGAAGTGGAAATGCTGCAGATGAATAATACAGGCAGCAGACAACCTCAGAGCAAATACTTTTTCTTTTTTTTTTTTTTGCTTATTTTGCATGAAGGTTTTCCATGAACGGCACATATTCAAAAGAGGACAAAGGAGGGAGTCTCTTCCACCGAGGAGGAGAGCCGGTTCAAAGGAGCCAATTCATGCAAATGATGACGCGAGATATGAGGCCTTTTAGACAAAGATGAAATGTCCTGGGAAGGACAAGCTTTGAAGTGATACAAGTGGGATCCCTGGAAGAAGGTTAGGCTATTATGCTTGATTTTTTTTTATCTCTAAATGGAGTGTTTTTCAGATCTGATGGATTACCTGTTTACTCTATTAGACGTCAGGTCAGCTCCCAATTCGTCTCAAAGAACGGTATTTCCCCTGCCAGTTCACTTCGGTTTGGCATTATCGTACGAAAGCGACATTCCAGGACTATTGTGTCAAAAAATATGTGTTGTCTTTAGGAGGCCCAGTCTAAATGATCATGTCAGCAGCTCATGTTTAATTAATGAAGCAGCAAACCATGTAATTACCCTGCGATCAGAGAGGAAAACAAGGCTTGATTAAAAACAGGCCTCATCTCAATAACTTAGCATGTGTGTGTGCGTGTGTGTGTGTGTGTGTGTGTGTGTGTGTGTGTGCGTGCGTACTCCAATCAGTAAAATGGCTTTCTGTCACCCGTTTCTCCCACTGACTGAAGGAAGGTTACGGATCACCTTCATCTTGCATCCATAACAACAGCAACACCTTCTGAGCAACAGATATCCGTAAACACACACACACACACACACACACACACACACACACACACACACACACACACACACCCTCCCTGTCGAATGACAGCACATCTTTTCACCAGAGATGTCTGCGCCACGGTGTGGTGACTAGACGCCCGTGAGACCGTTCAAAGTTCTGATCTTCGAGCGAGGCGCCTGGATGAGCTCGTTCGTAAAGTGAGATATCTCTCAGAGGAGGAGAAACGAGGCGACGCCGTCGCCGCTGCATGTCGGCGCCGAGTGATAAATGACAAAGACGTCAGGAAATAAGGCAAAAAACTGCAGAGGCAAACAAAGATAGACAATAAAGAGAGGATGTGGTATTACGGGCAGAAGCGAAATCATTTCGCTGGAGTTTAAGTAGCACAGATAAGAATGAGCGATTGTTTCAGGATGAAGCCGGTTGCCTCAGGCTGTCTTCTGAATTACTTTAGTTTTTTTTTTTTATTATGTACAATTTTTTTACATCTGACAGTAAGCCACACACATTACAAAGCTCCTGCTAAGGATTCAGTCATCTTTTCTATTTCTATCCTCTATCACAGAGCAGAAAGTTTAGCTAACAAATTAGCTTGTAAAAGAATATCTGCTCATTTAAAGTTACAACCACAAGCACCCCTCACAATTTATATTACTTTGAAATTGTTTTGATATATAGACAATGTACAAGTTGTCCTTGAATGCGCCACAGAAGCCATCTGAGTCGCTCTGCTTCTGTAAAGACTCTTAGCATTTGGGGCCTAGCTGAATGCTACGTGCAGCTGGATTTGGACTTTAGCTTGTTTTCTTTGTTTACATTCTGCTTGACATTGTTTCAAGTGAGTAATTAATTTAATCACTGCTGGTAAATGCAGTCAGAAAGATTTGGTCCAGTTTTTTTTTTATCTTGGTCATCACTGTAGCAAAAAAAGAGAAACCCTGCGGTTTAAAAAATAACAGACTTTAGCGTTAGCTGAAAGTCCCTGTGCTTTGTTTTGATGTCGCTTTTTAAAATAGCGCAGGGCGAACTTCATCTTCTTTATTTATGCAGCGAACACTTTAGTTACGCAAATAAATAAATAAAGGTTCTGCATATGTTTATGTATAACCGCTGCACAGTAGAACACCTCCTATTCATTATTCACAGATTTCTCTGTCGAATGTAACTCCGCGGTATTTGCAGAAAAATTGCCTAGTAGCATTTTTTTGTGTGGAGCATATCTGATATTAAAATATTCGAAACAAATGCAGTTTGTGAGGTTGAAATACTTAGGCTACTTCACGCTACTAGCTAGCGTTTGTAAAGCTGCTAGTCCAGGAGTGCTATTTATTTTCGCTGGCACTAATTGACTGTATATCCAAAAGCAGAGATAACCAAAACCATTGATGTTAGCTTCTACTAGCAAGTAAGTGGCCTCCATTAAGATCAATTTGTGTATTTTATATTTGGAAAATATCAAATGTCATATAGTTCAATAAAACCTGTAGTAAACATTACCACAGCCTAAGAAATAAAATAAAGTTAAAGTACCTAAAACTTGAAAAAAGCTAACTATTATGATTTTTAACAGCATGACAGTCAGGTTTAGTGAAAACACACCTTCGTACATTCAGACATGCTCCCAAAGTGTGTGCCCTGTGTCCGATGTTGTTTCGTCAGAGAATCACAATGACATCAGCAAACAAAAAGCATCCGCACAACCTGCTGAAATTCATATCCATATGCTCCCACACAGCCTGGCACACACACGGTCTGACCTCATTCCTACAATCTGTCTCCCAGAGGCCAAAATATGTAGAGACAGACGAGGACAGCAAAAAAACACAACAACAGCATCAGGTGAAATGAAGTAAAACAGCACTTGGAGACATGAATTCAACTTAGGAGGAGGAAGGGGAATAAAAAGGGAAAATCTGATAAGAGCCACACAAAAGGAGGAGGAGGAGTGGGGAAGGCATTTCAGGGTAAGATATAGAGCCGTATGGATATCAGTGTCTCCCCAGGAGCCGTGTTAATACACAGAACGAGGGTCATGCGGCAGAGGTAGATCTGCTGGGCAGCAGATGGCTGCGTGAGTCATCTCATCACTGGGAATGAATGGAGATGGGACGACGAGAGGATGGGCTGAAGGTGACCATAGAGAGAAGAAAAACAGAGATGATGCTGATGATAGAAGAAAGACAGAAACGGGAAACTAAAATCACTCATGTAGCTTATTAAAGCCCCTTTTGTCTCCTTAAGCAGCACATCAGATTAGAGGGGATAAACTTGGTATGACGTCTTTTTAAAAAAAAGGAACAAAATGCTTTCTTTTTCCATTAAGCTGACCTTAGAAAGTGAGAAACCTATTTTGAAGGAGTGAGAGATTAAAATGTAAGGGGAGGAGAACACAGTTATATTAATGGGATCTGGGATAACATAAAATAGATTGTATCCTGCATGGGGCTCCGGATGTAGACTCATATTCACTAAATTAGAATATACGTTTCAATGAGGCTCGTTTATCGGCTTAAAAGTCAACCTGAAAAGGTTTTAAAAAGATAATAAGCAAACACTTCTGGAATAAAATGTTTTTTACTGGTCTGATCCAATTTTTTTTTATCTCGTTTTCATTACCTGAAATCATCATAACTAACAGAAATAATGGCTTGAAAGAATCAGTCCATGTGCAATTAACTGATGTATGTTTTATTTTATGAACCGAGTTCCTGAATGTTTCAACTTCTATATTAGGTAAAGCATTTGGCAAGAAAACACATCGAGAATAGAACAACTGCTTCACTGTGGGAGCAAAATGACATTTCACAAATGACACAATGAATATGTAAAACCTGATTAAACCTGATTTTCAGAAAGACTTGTCATGTTGGGTCAAACTCATAATCTGTCATGTTAGACTGACCCACGACTGGATTAGCAAAATAACCCAACTGGGTTATTTTAAATTTAAGATAACGACGGCCCTTTAACTTTCACCTGGGATAAAATAATAAATGAGACGGTAAAGTTATGGTGGAAAATAATGTTGATAATAACGGTTTTTATTGTACACCAAACAATGGGGATGTTCTCTTGAGTAATATTAGCATTTTACATGCTAGCTAGCAGAAGCTAAAGCACTATTGTTTGCACTATTTGTAATGGGAAATTCAGTTGTTTCCTGTTAGAAATGATCTTACCCAGGGATGAATTAGCCAATACTTGACTCACCACTGGGAGAGGAACAAAAATAGCATGAGTAGTTTATTTTAACTGAGTACTTTTCATTAACATCACCGGTTTGATGGCCGTCTCTTCAGTGCATCAGGGTTTTATTCTCTGGTTGGATCCTGAAATGAAAACAATCTAAATGTGCCGAGTGTGAAATTACATCTAAACGTGATAGTCAGAACTTTTTCCAGGGGCTCAAAGAAAATTACTTTGGGACCGCAAGTACATAATGAAATCTAACTGTGCTGTATTACAGGTCACAGGAAAACAATTTTGTTGATCAAATATTTACAAAGAGCCTTATTTTTTTACATGTCCAGCAGTGTTTGAATTTTGCAGGAGTTTTAGAACCTGCTTTCTTCTGTAAACATAAGTTTGTTTTTTAAACTTATCAATAATAATTTAGCATCCCATGAAATTAACTTTTTATCATCACATGTGCAGTAAATGGTCAGTTTATGTGTTAGATATTCCTGAATTGCTGTCACTGACCGTGTTTTTGAGGTAAGTGGACTGTAGTTTTGTCAGATGATGATGCTGTTGTTGTAAATCCCGGTTTTAATAAAGCCCAGCAGCATTGTTTGAGTATTTTAACAGCAGCCGTGGATTATCTACAGTATTAACAATCCGTTTTACAGACATATGTGAGCCGGAGCAGCTTTATAGGGAATTTGCTTCTATAAATATGCAAAACATGAGAGACCTGATAGAGGAGGACAGGCAAATAAATGTGAGGAGCTGAGTCAGTTGCCTCAGAGCGAGAGGATGACAAACTTTCCAGGTCTATATTAGAGCTTTTTAATGTCCAAACTGGACAATAAAGCATTCAGAAACACTGTTTCCATGTCAGAAACAAGTTGGATTGGCAATTAAGAGAAGCAGTTATAACCAACATGTTTGAAATTGGGCACAATAAAAGATACGTTTTATTATCTGGAGAGATATTCGGTTGGGTTATGGCTGCAGCAGCACTGGAGGAAAAATAACAGCTTTAATATCAATGATGGACTAATGAATGAAACCATCTGAAACTAGTGTTAATTGAGCTTTTTCCTCTTATATGACACCTTATTGCTTTTCTGACTAATGACGCAGAAACACGAGACGTGATAGGATTCTGGTCGCCAAAAAAATTGTGTGTCAGAGTCTATAGAACAAAAATAGCCACTTTAAAAATCAACCATATGTTCCGACGGCGGCCCGGTTCCTCTGGATCGATAGCAAACCTTGACCTTCCAGGGGCGCTGTCAAGGTTTTCCAAAAGGCTTTCATGTCGGCAACATTGCCAGCGCTAACAAGGACACATCAGAGACACATCAAGGCCTCGGTATCGACCTGCTGGCTCCTGCAGGCATCTACAAGGATCTGTATCTGCTGAAGCCCTTCTGGATGTCATCACACGACTCGCGCTTTCTGTACGGACGGGCAGCGCAAAGGAGGAGGGCAGAGAACCCCCTTGTATCTGCTGAAGCCCTTCTGGATGTCATCACACGACTCGCGCTTTCTGTACGGACGGGCAGCGCAAAGGAGGAGGGCAGAGAACCCCCTCGTTTGTTTCTCCTTGACAAGTCAAGGAGAAACCTGTGATTTTTACGGTGGGATAGGAGTGGTTATTAAATGAGACATGCAGAAAGGAAAAGAAATGTCATGAAAAGGGGAACAGAAGGGGGGAGATGGTAAGCAGTGTGAGGGGGAAGGGACGGGGAGGGAGAGGCATTGATCAGCCGCTAGTGGAGTTTACAGGGACGTGATTAACAAGCAGCAACAGCTGCAAGATGCATGAACTCTTTAGTTAGTATTTACAGATGTGCTGCATTGGAGCGCGATGTATGATCGCCTCCAGCATGGTCTTTATATTCAGCTATAACTTAGGTTTACTGCTAATTGAGTGCAACATATAACTAGATTTAATCCCAGCTACACTTCTCAACAAGTTTCTCAATTCGGTGCTCGGCCTGTTTTACAGTTCATGTAGCGAATCCAGTCTGAGTTAGAGACAGAAAGTGTTCAAAATGGTGAGCGGAGGCTTAGATAACTAACCACAGGAAAACTGGACAACCTCCATGACTGGTCGTCAGATTTGTGAGTGTGAGATTCTCGCATCTTGAGTTCGGTATGCTTACAGAAACATTTACAACAAAAAATGATCATCTATCTGCTTCCCTATTGCTGCAAAAGTGATGCAAACATATTGATTGTTGAAGCTGTAGTCGAATGATCTCTATTAGGATATAGCTAATAGTTTAATATGGCTTAAATGTGTAAATTTGAAACTGCTTCAACATTTAGTCTAATTTATAGTCAGACAATTTGGAAGAAAAAAATAATTGTGTCTCTTTACACAGTGAATGTAAATATCCAGTTTATCTGAAGGGGTGTGCATAAGACTGACATGACAGTGTTATTAACATGACATAACACCTGTTATGAACATGAAGGAGTTTTCATGAATGTTTATGACAGTTGTCAAGAAGTGTTATTCAGTAAATAATGACATTTTAACGCAAAGTTGCCCTAAAAGTGTCAACTTTGCAGTTAAAGTGTCACTATTTACCAAATGACACTTCATGACAACATGAAGCATTCATGAAAACTCCTTCATGTTCGTAACACGTGTCATGTAATGTTAATAACAGTGTCATGTCAGTCTTATGCACACCCTGTCAAATAAAGTGTTGCCTCCAATTCAGCTGTTTTATGTCTATTTTAACATGAAACAGTGAAAGCAGATCTGTGTGTGGAACTGACGTCCATTAAAATAAGAGTTTAAAAATTGTACACCAATTCAACGACTATTTATTCACAAACTCTGGATTCCTTTTATGAGGGAATGGTAGGAAGCTTTCAAAATGTTGCTGATGACATTTTGACTTGAAGGTCCTGATGAAAGAGTTTTTTTCCTCTCGGTACCGAGAAAACCCGGTACCAAGATAGCACCATTTTACTGGGGTTACCCATTTTACTGTGCCGGAGTCTATTTACGCCTGTAGCTATCAAAACACAAAGAGAAGGAGCTAAACAAGCAGAAGCAGCAGTGGAGCCGCTTTCATTTGGAGGTAAAAAACACATGTGTCCACCCCCAGCCCGTTTCCTCTGGTCTAACAAACAATTGGTGCTGACAGTGAACCCACTTTCATGATGGTGAAGCTTTTGGTGCTGGAATAACGGGGGAAAAAATGGCAGCAAACAAGTACAGCATCTGGAGTTTGTTTGATGTAAAAAAATAAATAAAAATACCGGCTCTTATTCTCTGAGTTTTATCTGGAAACAGGAAGTAGAAGCCTCCTGAGAGTAGAGCAGCATCCCATTTAAAGCTGTAAATAGAAACCTGTCTAACTTCAAACTCTCACACACAAAAAAAAAGCGGGGTGGAGAGGAGAGCAGAATGAGGAACAACAGAGTCACTTCACCTACAGCTCCTCTGGGCCACCGTACTCCCAGCTCTGACAATCAAACTTGACATCATGCGCCGTGCTAACTGCTACAGGAATAACCGTTTTGACTGAAACAGTCAAACGTTTAATGAAACGGCTTTCGGGTTTCACTCCAGCGTTTTATCTTTTCATCAATGGCAGATGGAAATTGCTAATTACCTTCCCCAGGAAGCCTTTTGGTCGCCCTAACGGAGATGATTAGCCTCGCGTGAACCTCCTAATCCCCGAGTCCGAACCTCTCACTTCCTGCTCCGCGGCGTCAATATCTCTATGCAAACCTGCTCATGTCAACTCAATTTATTTTCCAATATCACGCTGGGTGAGAGAGTGCCTTTCTCTCTCGCTCTGAGTCTGCCATCCATCACTCCACAACTCTCTATTATCTGCTCCTTTTCTGTCGCTGCATGTGTCCACGGCTCTTGTCTTTTTATTCTGTCTGTTTCGTATTTCATCTGGTTTGGTGAGTGTCGCATCGGTGGATCTCGTCCAGTTTTAGCCAGGCAGGTGACTCATCGGCTTGGCGGACGACGATAAAGATCTGTGTTGGTTTTCTTGAAGGAATGGTTCTGGATTTTTGAAGTGAAGTTCTGTCACAAGCTGTTAATGTGTCACCAGCTGTAGATAACCTGCTTGGCCTCTTGGGATAAACACAGACTAGTTGGTCCTTCGATCTAGACCGGATATTTCTACGCAGAACAGAAATTCTTTCAAATAATTAATTAAGATTTTTGAAGTCTTTGTTGTATTTGCAAAGCACAAAATTCGATATGTGTAAAAACTGCAATATTGACTGATGAAACCTACAAATTATAACAGATATTTTGAATTGTGTACATAATCCAAAAAATTTAGTCTCCTCTGATATTTTGCAACAGAGTATTTCATACAAGGTTTCCCTCACAAAACTTGCTAAGTCTGGTGGTTGGGTGCTAGGACATTCACTCATCCAGCAGCCCGTCGTGTTTTTGACTTAAAAAATGTTTAAAGTTGACAGAAAATTTGAAAATATCACTTGATAATCATGTGTTATTGAAAGATTGCAAAATTTGCACCTGAACACCAACAATAAAGTCTTAAAAAATGCAAACATTTTAAAAAGACTTAAATAAATAAGCAACGTTTAGCCTGGTAGGGCACAAGTAAAGCCTGGTGGCCCGCCAGGCTTATAATACACTGGGGGAAACCCTGTTTATATGTGTTTGAGCCTTACGTCCACATGCAAATGTGGTATTTTGAGAAAAACAACTAACTCCACGGGGGAGATTTTTAAAGACTTCCTATAGTGGTAAATATGTGCAGAATGGACATCAACATTGATAAGAGATGCACACTTTTCACATGAAACTCTCTTCATCCTCACTGTTTCCATTAAACTTTAATTGTGAGCTGAAGAAGCAAATCCATGAGATGAAACAGTACGCTGAAGAAAACCAAAGCTACGATAGTTTTGACACAATCTTTAGCCTAGCACTGCTTTAGCCATGCTTAGTCTTCATGTTTTACATTTTAATAAAGTCAGTGTTAACACTTATCTACTTCTTTCAATTTCAGCTTCTACCTGTTTGTCAATGTGCTCCAAAGTACTTAACCCCAAGTCGTCTAGCAACCCGTGGATAAGTGTGTGTGAATTTGGTTCTGGTGTAAAGTGCTTTCAGTGGTTTGCATGACTAGAAAAATTCTTTATATATTCAGTCCATTTATTATTTGTGCTGGTGCATTAAAGCTACTACAGCGACCGGAAACCTGCCTACAGTAGTAGTATACAAAAGTGGGATTTTACCTAAATACCAAAAATAACAACAAACTCCCCTGAAATCACGTCTAAGTTGGAAAATCAGAGCTTGGCCAGCAGTTCTGACGCTGCTTTTGCTGTCAAGCATTTAAACAGTAATGAAAAGTGTCGTATATGCTAATTATTAGGACATCTCACGGACTGCAAACAGGTACAACAAATAGTTTTGAGAACTGTGAAAATGCTTCTTTAGTGCTTCTATGCATAAAATGGAGCGAAATACAATCCTACCTGCTTGTATTCTTACTAGCAGTTAATGCAATTGTTTTTTTTCTGGTTAATACAACATCATGTACCGCTTCAGCTCATCTGATGAATGATGAGCAGAACCTTCACAATGCCCAAATCTTCCCTTAAAGTGCTAAAACCCTGTGGAGAAGTGAAACGGCTATTTCCTGTTTCAGTAAAGGGACATTAACTCTAATTTTCCTTTTACTGGATAGTTTCTGCCTTCATCTGCACCTGATAAACTACCTGTATGCTCAGCCTAGCAGTAGAAAACCAAATGCTCACTCAGCACAACCAGTAGGACTTAAAGAAGCTCAAATTCACCTTTAAGTCTTCCAGTTGTTTGTTCAAGGCGTGGTACAGGGGCCATTTGAGGTCCTTGAGATGATTCTGGGCGGCCCTTGATCACAGTTCAAGAACAGCCTAAATTTTGTTTGCTAGTTCAGGCAGATGATGCAGATAAAAAAAAAACAATGTTGGGGTGAAATTTTCACTTATGCAACACAAAGTATTCATCCAGGTTTTTGCTTTTAATTGAATTTATTAGCAGTAGGGACCACAAACATTCAGAGGCTTTTTACCAAAACCCCCGACTTGGGCACGCCCTTTTTATGAATTTGTCAAACTAAAG
Source organism: Poecilia reticulata (assembly GCF_904066995.2). Classification (NCBI taxonomy): domain Eukaryota; kingdom Metazoa; phylum Chordata; class Actinopteri; order Cyprinodontiformes; family Poeciliidae; genus Poecilia; species Poecilia reticulata. The sequence goes on along the minus strand of NC_088831.1, from coordinate 22,275,020 downwards.
CGAGAGTGAGCCACATTTAGCTCTTGTTGCTAAAATAACGCAAACAAATCCAGAAAAGATGACAAATGTGCAACATGATTGGCTGTTTTATTGTTATTATTATTATTTATCTGGTAACCTGCAGAATCCTGTTTCAGCTTTAAATCTTCATTGGTTTACTCAGTGCTTGTCTACAGAAATCACATTTTAAATTAGATTGTTGTTTATTCAAAGGGTAAAAATCAAGAACTAAAATAGCTTTTGCGATAATAATTAAGAAGAAAAGTACTAAAAATGTTGCGCCCCACGCAGTGCTTTCAACTTGACATTTTTTTGGCCGCCAAGCCAAAAAGTTTTGGACACGGTTGTATTAATCTAACGACTTCATCCAGCCTCTCACTTCTCGATTACAATACGAGGCGTTTTACATTCATGCTGCTCCCGGATCAGCACACACACAGGCGCAGACACAAGGGGCCGGCGGGCCGGCTGCAGAGGAATACTCTATCGACCAAGCAGGAATTCATCAGCCACAATAATTAATCTTGTGGGAAGTGGCTGCTGAATCTTTTAGCGTGAGCAAGAGAGAGAGGGAGCGAGTGAATCTCTCAGAGAGAAATAGGGCGAGACTACATGATAACGCTGGAGATACCTTTCAGTCTGACCAGCAGCTCGCACACACACACGCACACACACGCACCCACACACACACACACACACACACACACACACACACACACACACACACACGCACGCACGCACGCACACACACACACACACACACACACACACACACACAGATAATTTGAAACAGTCAGTGAGGCAAAAGAACCGGCTCCTCACATTTCTTCTGCTTGAAGATCAGGTAACATTTAGATTTTTAAATCTTTGCTTCCTGAGAATTATCTCCATTTTTCTTTCTTTTTTTTTTGCATTAGATCATCCAAGCCAAGAGGCTCCAAAAATGTGAGCCACACATCGCGAATAAGCAAAGTGACGGTTGTAAAACGGGCCAGCGGGATGAAAAGAGGCTGAAGCAGCTATCTGCGTCCATGCAAAGCATCGCGTTACACCTGCTGTCATCCTCCGACTTCACTCCATACAAGGCGGCATGAATAATTCAGCGACCCCTCCGCTTTGTCAACTACTACACCTCTGTTTGAGATGAAGAAAGGCTCAAGCTGCAGACAACGCTCATGAAATTTCATTGCCTCGCTGTGCGGGAGAGATTCTTCACTTAGATGGAGGAGGAAAATAAAAAAAAGTGCAGCCCTGTCACTCACAAAGCAGACCACATGGTCCCTTCCTCCTCATCTTCAGCCTCTTCTCCACTCTACAGCAAAGAACGCTACAAACTCTTCAGGAGAGACAAATAAACAGAAGCAGATGCAGTAGAACATGAGCGGGTCCGGGTGCCTACCTTTGTTTGGTGTGTTTCTGTGCCGTGAAGCTCAGCAGCCCGGCAGCCCCACAGCCCCACAGTGTGCAGCCTCTCCTCTCCGTCTCGCTCCCACTGCGAGCCGGAGTAGACTCAGAGAGAGAGCACACACGCGTGTGTGTGTGTGTGTATGCGTGTGTGTGTGTGTGTGTCAGAGCGAGCCCTCTCGCTGGCTATTGTTAGGGGGGAAGCGAGCCAAACTGAGCATGCTCCGGCAAAACAAGAACAGCCCCTCGCCGTAGGCATGGAGACAGGGAAGCGGCTCTCCAGGTCAAGTTGCTTTTCAGCCGAGCCGCGGCGCAGGGCAGGTGCTGCTGTGTCAGGATCCTGCTGGCCATGTTTCAACACTTTGGCCGTAATCCCCTAATCCTGCATTTACTTTTCAAATTCCCGTCAGGCAGAGCATCAGATGATGACCCGGGTCGCACACGGAGCTTCACACCGCGTCCAGTGGAGTCCAAACGCAACAAAAAAAACAAAAAAAAGCATTTTGACCTGGTGAATTGCAACCTGCAGCTGCCATAATTACTGCAGGAATGTTTCCCAGTCTAAAACCAAGAGACACCAGAGGAATGTGACCAAGTTGAGCTGCGTGATTCATTACAGATGAATCACACTGGGGCAAAAAAATTACTGAGAGCATCTTTGAAAAGAAGACTTTTTTTTTTTTTTGCAGAATCTTTTCAATGTCTCAATGCTTTTAATTCACTAAAACAGCAAATATTGCAGTGTCATTATTATTATATTCCAAATATTTTAATTTACCCACTGTTAACATATCGTACATACACTTTAAATATTTAAATAAGGAGAAATTACAAGTTTCACCTAGCTTTATGGAGCATATAATAACCCAGTGCTTCCCCTCCCCCACCTGTTGCTGTGCACTGCAACTCAGCTGGCTTAAAGAAGGCAATTATATTGTCCATTTGTGTAAAATTGTCTGTTTCCAAACATTTCAGGTCCTTAGAAATTTGGAATAGGGTTGAACCCAGTGATTATTTTGGAATCTGTCTAATCTATCAACATCTTTTCCAGTTAATCAGACGATCAATAGTAATTTCAATCTGCCGTCTGATTTCAGTACATGTTTAAACTAAACATTTTGAAATACTTTGAATGATTAAAATATTTAAATCAAAGCAGAAGTTAGCAATTATTATGTGACTTATGGAGCAAAAGATTACGATCATTATTTTCCTCACAAATAAAATATATAAATAAATAGAATATTTACAAAGAGCAAACAGTAATTTCACAGTTTATCCACCTATTTATTGCTGTTTATAAAACTTTGAACGGCTAAAGTTCAAGAACTTTATCATTACTGTATAAGTTGCAACATTAGACAGTTGTGAAGGTGATGAAGTAACTTAACCTCTTGAAAGTGAGGAATTGCATGTAAGGAAATATGACAGCTCAACCAAACCTTTGGCTGTCTAGACACCCACATTGCACTGTGTTCTGAATTAAATTTATTTATTTATGTTGCTATTTCCAACATTTCCTTCAGTTTCTGTCTTTAACTATGTCTTTGTTGAAATCAAGTTGACACAAGTAGGTCTGTAGGTGACATAGTGACAGAAGGAAAATCAGAATCAATTGCTCACACCTAAAAGAACATCAGGAGCTGATATTTGCTGATAAAAGTCAATTGGTGCATTTATTCATGTAGTAGTCAGTGCGCGCTCTAAATCTACAACTTCTTTAATCGATCCCCAGATGCCTGCTCCTGGCTCTGCTTTCAGTTTGCAACAAGAAGTCAGGATTTCTTCCTACAAAGGCGCCGACTGGACAGCACAGTTTCACCTGGTAAATCCCAACAGCAGCAGGCTTACGTCTGGCAGCAGATGACAGAAATAAAACAGAGCCGCAATTATTTTGCACCCATCATGGGGAGCGTTCTCTGCGTCAGAGCATTAATCATCCTCCTCCCTTCAGCCCCATGCAGCATGCAATTTGTCCCCGTTTTAAGAGGCATCAGAAAGCAATGAATGGTGGGGTCCTGGGAAGCCTGTAATCATGTCTGCATTTTGTTCAAACAATATAAACACAGCTCTGCTAGAAGTAACTGCTCTGTTACATTTTCTTTCCACGCTTAAATGTCTCGGATCGCCAAACAGATTTTACCGTCAAAGACAAAACAGAACAAATACAAGACATTGTTCCTGAGTTATTTCATCTCTTAAGAAAAGAAACAAGTATCTAAACCAACCTGGCTCTTTGTAGTAAAATAATTGCCTGTTCTTAAATGTAATAACTACCTGCACCGACCTGGGTGGCAACAACTGCAGATCAGTGTTTCTGTTCCCTGCAAATTAATATTTTCCTTGTCTGCTGTGGAATTTTGCCAAAGTCTTCAACAATGAATCCACTTAGTAGACGCACTTTGTAAACTTTTTGTGCAGGAACAACCTGATTTAGGTCATGCCACAGAATCCTGGGAGTCCTGAAGTTTGACTAGGCCACTCTGAAACCTTGACTTTCCCAAATGTCTCACGGACAATCAGGATTTCTTTTGGCAAACTTGTGATTTCTGCCTTAAAATTCCACTATTAAAGCCATGTTTGCTCAATGTCTTTCTTATTATTGAATCCTGAAGACACTGAATGAAGAATTAAGGCAAGACAGCTCTGTAGTGCTGCAGATGTTCCTCTGGATTATTGTATGGCATCTAGTATGATTCATTCACCACTTTCTCCATAAATTTTGAAAAAAAAATGGAGGCATTTTCTCCTTTCTTTGCTGATAGATATCAGTAACTTGTGTTTTATTTTCTTAAAGGGCCAGGCGATTCTGGAAAGTTGTTTTTTTTACCCCCACAAGTAAAAAAACAAGGAATATGGTAGTTTTATATTCATATTTATTTTTATGTTCATATTTATATATGTTTGTTTTATGACTATATTTGTTTTATTAATATTTTAAACTTTAGATGGAGTAATTTGTCAACAAATAAGCAGTTTCCCCGTGGGGATCAATAAAGTATATTCTATCTATTCTAAATTATTTGAAAGACTGAAGAACATTTTTTAGTTAAGGTATGTTTTTGTGATCCAGGGAACTCTAGAAAAACACATTTTAAAACTATAAAAGGTTAAATAAAGAAAAAAACACACTTAGTTTTATCATCGGAAACATTATAGCGTCACAGAAACAGAAAAATATTTAAAACGGGACAATATTTTTTGGAAGCACTGATTGTATATCATGCATATTACCAGTCTGCAAACTGTTGCAACAACAACTGAGCAGCAGACACCCCATCCTTCATTGTGTTATTGATTCGGACGGTGCATAATGTGGAGAGCAGGACGTGAGTGACACCTTAAATGACAGAAGCTAATCAATTTATCACACACACTGAAATATTATTGGATTGGTGGTGAATCTGTATGGAGCATCATTTGTTTTCGCCTCATAAACCCACGATGGTGTCAGTAGCCTGCTCGCATCTCAATGCAATCCAGCTTTCTCATTAACATGCTAACTTTTTCTTGTTTACGCAGCAATACGTTTCCAGTCTAATCAACTCTTGTACTCTGGTGAGAAAAAATATGTAGGCAGATTGACGACTGTTTAGAGGCAAACTTAATGCAAACATGTCATGTAGCTGTGCCATAAAAACAGGAGGGTTGGCTGTATTGTCAGCATTTTTCCCTTGCTGCAGTCAGGTGTAACAATGCAACATTACGTGCGGCTCGCTGTTTGCTAACACTCAAGGCTAGTCCCATCAGTGACTTTCAGCCAAAAATATGAATGGTATGTTTTTGTAAGAGCACAAGTTGAGTCGCAAATGAACAAAGCGGATAGTTCAAGGAAGCCATCTGAGGAAATTCACGCTGAAAGCCACCTTGTTGTAAAAATTTCTCACATCTACTACGCACTTCCCCGTGGTTATTTTAATCGGATTGCTGCATCAAACGTGAAAGCCGGAGAGTTTTCCAGCCCCAGACGCGGCTCCTTCTCCGTCGGGGGTGTGTCCTCGCTATGAGCGCCCGCTGCTCTGCATTTCAAGGCTGCTTTCCCCCTCTCAACAGAAACACAGCGATAAAGGTTGTAGAGTCTTTTCTTCGATGGTTAGCGGCTCCGTCGCTCGCCAGACGATCGATGAGCTGACTTCAGAGGGGATAAATCACAGGACGGACGTAGTTGTGTGTATTTACGGTGAAGCGCGCAAAATATACGGCGTGTAATTACAGCCACGGTAGCCATGCCGAAATCCATTTTCCCATTAATTAATGACCAGTCGGAAGCAGTAATGACCCGGCGAACCCGAGGGGCCGCGCATGCAGCTCGGGTTGCAAACACAGCCGCGTGGCGTCAGCAGTTCAAGGATGTGGATAAAGCTTTCCTAAAGTGGCGAGGTGCCAAATTCAAAATCCTTAATGCTGGTTTTACCGGATCTGATCATCATCAATACATCTTTATTTTTATTGGTGTTCCTCTTTTTATTGTTTTTGGACAATTGGCCTGATGTTGTAAATAAAGTTGGAAACTTTTGTGAATTTCTCAAAGGAAAAAAAAACACAAACATTTTTACAAGAAAGTTTTGCATCTCTAATTTGTTTAGTTGTTTGCCTTCCCTAATTTTCTTTATCAAATTAACATCAGATCGATTATATAAGTAGCTATAACATTAACATTAGTTTATACTGCGCCCTAATCGATCGTAATATTTAGGATCCCCGCAGCATGATACTGCCACTACCTCTTTGGGTATGGTGCATTCAAGGCGTCAGCTTTCCACCACTCAGTGTTTTATCCATCCTCCATGCGTTTGGTCTGTCTCATTGCTCTTTACAGGCGACTGGATTTCATTTAGGGGTGTCTGAGTAAAAGAAGCTGTTTGACATTTACAACCACAAAGGTTTCTGTTTGTAACGTGATAAATGCCAGAAACACGTGAAGACAATGACGATATAAGTTTAAATTAAATAAATCCCTACAGTTTGTTATAAGTCAGTTATTTCAGCTCTAATTTGCTGAAATTTATCTTCTCAAACTTCTACTTACTTCACTCATTAGTTTGTAACTTTATCGGTCAGCTGAATTTATGTACAGGATATCTGTGGCGGATTTATTACAGAAAAAAAATTCTTGCAAAGTGACATAAAGAGTACAACTTGACAATCAGTTCAGGCAATGCAACAACAATTAAAAACAGCAAAGCTGGAAGTTACCCCAGATCGGGGGTAACTTCTGGGTATAACATGTTTTACGCCTATAACGTTTCACTGAAATGTAAATCAGATTTTCTGCAAAAGAAACCAGAACCCTGATTGGATCTTTTTGTGCTATTTTTACAAGTCAATCTATTCCCGTTACTGGTGCTCGAACTCTGCGGTACAAACACACGGGGTCAACACGAGAAGTATGCAGCCCCGCTCACTCGGGGTACACACAGCTGGATAATTCATAAGGGCTTCACCGTTGGCTCAATAATTCATCAGGCTCGTCTGCGCTGTGGGTAAGTCACGTACGAACCTTTTACAGAGGAACTAGGTGAACGGGACATTTTGTGGGATGAAAACTCGATAAGAACTTGCAGATTTTTCAAAATCTTCTAAATTTAGCACCACTTTCACGACTCCAGGGAATGGCCGCATTTGGAAATGAGGTAGGATGAGCCAGCTTTTTGTGTTGACTTAGTAACCCTGAGGGCCTGAAAGCATTTAGCATACAGCCAGCACAGCAGGAACCAAACGCTGCACGACAGGGGTCCCAATCATCTGGATCATTTGTCCGTATTATTACACATACATGCCGAAGAAGCCTAATAGAGTCAAAACTAAGCTCTGTGTTCAACCGGTGCTGTCCTTCTTGGCTAGAACAACGGTTGCCACTGAATAAAAGCCTCGTTGTTGATCATTTTTGGCTCAGTGGAAATGTTTGCATTTCCAGGGGGGAGGACGTTAATACAGGACGTCGTAAAAAAAACAAAAAAAAAACGTTCCCTGCCGTGTTTCTCCCGCTGCTTGATTGCTTGGCAACCACAATGGCATTGTGGGTCACAGTGAGTTCTTTTGATGCCTGACAATCGACAGAGGGATGGGTGACTGGGCGGATGCTAAGCAAGGTCACAATGCGCCACAGAACACAGTGACACAGTTACACCAATGTAGCCACAGGCTCGACCCATTGAACTACATCCACACCATTAACTGGGTCTTTTGTCCAGTGAGATGAGGCTTGAAGCAGTTCATCACCACACATCTCCATGCTAAATGGCTTCTTCTGTAAGCGCAGGTCATGTTTGCAGTTGCTTCCGCTTGTTGATATTATGGTTATGTGCGCCGTAACCCAGACAGACGGCCGGTTTCTAATATATTTCAAGACGAGACTTCATCTGAATTCATGGTCCCTTCACACAAAAGCTTATCAAAGAAAGTTTATCATGCTACGCTGCACATTTGCGCTGATGAAAATTCACCTCAACATGCCAGATGCTTGAAACTGAAAATGTAATTGACGGGTTTTCCCTACATGCTGAATCGTTAAGCCAGTAACACTTGGCGGCTGTCATAAAACGGGAAATTAGTGATTTCAAGATCTCTAATGTAAAAATAATAAACATCAACACCAGGTAGATGTAGTGTGTTCCCTCCTAAATGCAGCAGAATCGCATAACCCTCATCCAATTATGAATGCTCCAGTGTTTCCCCCAGAAAACCTGCTAATCCCGGTGATCGGGGCGCTAAGGCAGTCATTCATCCAGCGGCCTGCCATGTTTTTGAGTTAAAAATGTTTAAAGTTGACAGGGAATTTGAAAATATGAGTTATTGGAAGATTCATGATTGAACACTGACTATAAAGTTTTAAAAAATTTAAATATTAAAAATAAATAAATAAATAAATAAATAAATAAATAAATAAATAAATAAATAAATAAATAAATAAATAAATAAATAAAATAAATAAGGAGTGCTCAGCCTGGTGGGGGCACAAGTAAAGCCTGGTGGCCCGCCAGGCTTATAATACACTGAGGGAAACCCTGTGCTCTATTCAGAACAGGGCGTATCAAGAGTAGGACACACAATACAGGAAGTTGACAGGACTTTGAGTCCCACAGAATTTTCGTCACTTTCTCCAATTCAGACTCACATGATGTGCAACTTTAAGTACGCCAGCAAACACGGAAAACAGGAAACTGTGCTGGTACTCGAAACCGACTGGACCTGGCAGCACCCCATAGACATGGCGACCAGGCAGATGTGAAATAAACGGAGAACACAGACACAGGGAATCATCGTGATGCATCAACCTATTTCATTATTACATTTTCCATCTGCGGTTCGTAGGTCCGATCGGAAAGAGAACACTCTGCAGAACTCCATTAAACAACTTTTACATGTCAGATGTTACGTAAAGGAAAACTGGCATGATCCGATGTGTTTGTGAACGGTTGTTTGAGCGTGAGCAGTGCGTACACGTGTGTGTGCTCACTCTTCGAGTCTGCTCTGGCTGATTTAATGCCCTCTGACCAAAGCAGAACTTCTTATCATAATCAACATGCCTGCAGCCACACAGTGCACTAAATGAACACAGCCCCTTAGAAGGCAACCCATGAAATCCAATTTTCCTTTCAATCTATCCGTTTTCACCGCGCCATGCTCAATGCTTCCTAAAGCTTTCCCGTTTGCGAAGCACCTAAACAGCCAGTGACACGTTCCAGATGAGACTAAAGTACAGCGATATCACCACTGAGAGTTGGCTCGCTGTTCTGCTGATGTTAAACTAATCCGCTTCAATTGGCAGGATCACGCAGCAGAACAGACTGCAAAGATCTGCTGGCACGCATCTGAGTATATATTAATAAAACAGAAAAGTGTCGAGCAGACGAAGACACTTGAGTGAGTTTCTGTCATTTGGGGAAAGAGAGCGTCTCCTAATTTTCAGCCTACATTAATCACATCAGTAGATACAGTAAACACACTGCTGTTGTCACATTGGAAACGCCTTGTGCAGTTGGCTGAGAAGAAAATGAGAGCAACAGATACAGAGTCTGTTTGTTTTGCTCCGACTAAATCAAGAAATTATTGGCCTCTGGAGAAGAGAGATCGGCGACCACCAAGAAACACCAAGATACGACTGCTCCTGAAGACCGTGTTACTCTGGAGGTAGAAATCAAATACAGTAGCCATCAAAATTCAGGCACAGCGAACTGAAGTCTACACGTCAGTGGTTGCGGGTTAATGTGACATTTTGTGATATAATCAGATTGCAGGCTTGTCTTTTATGGATCTCAGAGGAATTGCACTCAAAAACGATGAAAATAACAAGCAGTTGCTGGTAAACTGTTGGATGCAATTAAGCTCCAAGAGGAAGAGGCCTGCAGGAAGTTGTGCCACGGAGTGTGACATCAGTGGCGTTACACTCTGGTGATGACTGTGTGACAGTGACAAGGAGAAAAGCAATGAGCAAAAAAAAACCAAACTACCATCAATCCATTGTCTATTCCCGTCTATCCCTGCACGATCCCTGGTCTCCAGTGATCATTGGGCGAGAGTCATGATACGCCCTGGACAGGACACACAGAGACACACACATGACAATCATGCTCACACACACTTAACACACAATTTAAAGAACCTATTAACCTAACAGTAACATTTTAGTGCTGTGAAAGGAAGGTGGAGTATCTGGAGAGATCCCAGGCATGCAGGTGTGGCTCTTTTTCAGCGCCAAAATGAAGACTAACGTCCACAGCGGTGGACACTTGCTCTTCGCAGGACGTTATATCCATTCCTAAGTCAGCTACTGAGCTGATTAATGATAGGCCAGCAGCGGTAACCAAGCAACCACCAGAAGTAAGTGAGCAGCCAATGCTGGCAAATGCAAAGACTACACACTTGAGTTAGCTGCTGAAAGGTTTTGTGATCAGTATGACATCCGCTGGATTGACATCTTCTTAACGCTAACGTTAGCACGGATAGGCTAGCGTTTGCATTGGATTCAATGTCGTTAACCTTGGATGGGCTAGCAACTAGCATGCTACCCACAACTCATATTTACTTCTTTTGCGGAAAATATAATCAAGACAATGGTTTGCACATCATTTCTGTAAGCGTCATACATTAGATGCATTGATATGTTCCTTTGACAGAGTTCAATCAATCTAATGTGACACCAAGCAAAAAACATACTAGTAACAGTGCTGCCAACCACTCCACCTTCAGACTCAATTACTAGACTCTATTCACATTCACATGTAAAGTAGCCAACGCTGGATGGAGAGGATTAAACAGAGAGAGATGAACGGGACACAACCGCCTCTCTCTCTTCACCAGACTGGATCGATGCAGGCTGCGTGCCAACGCTGATCTAGATGATCTATGCTGCCGTAAGCATTTAGACGCAGCGCATCAATCTGCAGCAGAAAACAGGTGCAGCCTGGAAATGAGATGGATGGATGGATGGATGGATGGATGGATGGATGGATGGATGGATGGATGGATGGATGGATGGATGGATGGATGGATGGATGGATGGATGGATGGATGGATGGATGGATGGATGGATGGATGGATGGATGGATGGATGGATGGATGGATGGATGGATAGATAGATAGATAGATAGATAGATAGATAGATAGATAGATAGATAGATAGATAGATAGATAGATAGATAGATAGATAGATAGATAGATAGATAGATAGATAGATAGATAGATAGATAGATAGATAGATAGATAGATAGATAGATAGATAGATAGATAGATTTTTAATGTAAGCACCTGGTGAAAGGTAGAAACAATAGAAACAAAGGGAATGGAGGAATGATGAGCACGGCGGTGATTTAATCCATATTTTCCACCCGGTTGCTTAAGGCAAAGCAGAAACACAGGCAGGCTGCTCAGACTCCTCAGCCTCTTGATCCAGACAGCTTCCTTTGGGAGCCTGCTGATCAAGAACCCAAGCTCTCTGGCGAACGCACGCAAGTCGATCCCACCGCTTTCAGAATAATCGTTACTGGTAAAAAAAAAAAGAAAAGGAAAAACAAAATGCACTCTGACCTGAATCCTGATAAATTGTTCAGTTCTGGGTAAACAGATGCAGTTTAACTACACAGAAACACGTAGAGAAAAATGACAGGCTGTACACAAGCAGCAGAGCGCTTCCAGTCTTATTAGCATTCTGCATCCAGACCTCAGCATTCATGCGATCTCCTCAGAGGGAATACTTAGGTTGCCAGAAACATGCTTCGGCCTTCGCTGTGTGTGTGAGTCGAGTCTCGGAAAACAATGGATCAGAGGGGGAAACCGGCTGTGGGGGTAAAAGAAAATCCTCTCAGATGCTATTTTTGTCTTTGCATTTCACCAAACAGACACTCACTGGTAACGACTTTAGCGCTCACCACCAGGAAGCATCTGGAGAGGAATCTCTATTGTCGCAATAGTGATTTAAAAGAATAAAGATCAACAGGCTGTATCTGAAGCTGAGGTCAGGTCGGATGAAACAGGAATAGAAAACAACGATTTGATCCAGTTTCACTAGAAAAAGGAATACCAAATAAAAACTCTGAAAGAGGAATAAAAGACAGGGACTTTGATGAATAAAAAACACGTGAAAGGGATACAGGAAAAAATATGTACAGTAGGATTAAGAGAGATGGAGAGAGGTGAGCACAGCCGGGGCTCCTGTCTGGAGAGGGAGCTTTCATCCTGCTGCAGACTGTCAGCAAGGTTACGCCGTAAAGAAGTGACAGGATGCCGCTGTTCGCTGAGGGAACAGCCTTCGCTTCGTCTGCCAGAACAATGAGGAGCCCACCATCAAGCACGGTTGATAAAGTCTGGGTGTTTGGCATGCAGGAAGCAACGGCGGCGTCAGGAGGAGGAACACGAGTTTTTCAGACGGAAAAGACGTTCCTCTGCGGACAGAGAACACGGCCACGGTTTGAAAGGAAAAAAATACATCTGTAAATTATTTTAAACCTCCAGAGTACACAGTGGGTTTTTGTGTGTGTTTAGAACAGAGTTAGCAGTGACCCTCCCCCACCTGTTGCTGTGTACTGTCAGCCAGCGGGCTTAAGAAAAGGATCATCCTAAAAAAATAAAATCCTTCATTTTTGAGGAGCAGAAAACAGAAAATTGTTTTGGTTAGGGAGGAACCTCCAGGAACATCGAGAGATTTACTCTTCAATCACTGCACAACTATTACAGCAGGATAAAACAAATGAAAAAAATTATAAAAAACTTTCCCTGAGGAACACAGACCGATCCACAGAGATGGATTTTAACATCATTGAAAAGGCTGAAACAGGTGGTGAAGATCCTCTTTAAACTGGTGCAAATCTGTCATTTCTTTTCCATTTTTTTCATGTGGTTTTTGTTCACCACTCAGGAACGTTGTATTTCACTCCTTTAGGCATCCAGATGATGGAGTGCCTGCTTTATCAGAGTGGAGAAATGCATTTTGTGACTTATTCCTAACTTTCATTTGAACGTTCACTCATTCAGTCGCCACAGCGTACCCTGCTACTGTGCAGCCATCATCTTAAGGTTTCTAGTGGAAACTTTGTTTATCTGTCTGCTCATAGATCATTTTAGGGGAATGTTGTTTGCTCCTGGTAAGATAAGGTATATTATATTCTTCCAAATCAAATCTGTTCATTTCTGCCTCTTCGTGACCCGTTTCCATCACGTGTTTGTTGCTGAAGTAACTGGAAACCAAGCTACACTGTAAAACAAATCTCTAATTTACGGTAAAATATACCAGAAGCTGAGTTTTACCGCAGCTGCCGTTATTTTACCGACGTTTCTTTTTCTTTTTTTTTACAGTGATTATTTTCAAAAATGATTCACCAATATGACAATTTGGGCTGATATCAATATCTGATATTAATTTTAAATAATTATCTTTCTCGAATGCCCTCCTGACAAACCGGAGTGTTTTGCTGGATTTGAAATGTAATATTTTTTACTACTTTTAGTAGTTTAGACCTTTGCCTACAATCACTTTTTTATGTTAAACTGCGTTAAAATCAAAAAGTTGTTGCATTTTCATGCAGTTTAATTTTTAATTTCGATTTGAACACAGTGACACTTTGATTAAATCTCATGCTGCCAAAAGCCTCAGTGACATGAAGAGACTCAATAAAAATATTAATAAATGCTTTAAATACTAAACACTATTTCAAGCCACACTTTTTAACATGTTGCTGTAGCAACAGTTTTCTTTTTTTTTCTTTAGCTGCATGCTAATGTGTGCAACAATGAACAATAAACCTGGATGGATTACGCCGGCTAATCCACATGATTTCATTATGAGCTAAAGGCCCTGCTGAAGATTAGACCACTCACAAAGCACAGAGGAGTAAAAACAGAGTCACAGGCGCCTGGAATATCAGACGAGGGTTTCTCATTTACAGCATTAAAAACATCCTAAAAAATAAAACGGGGTGTGTAATAAGTCAAAATAGCAAGAAGTAGAATTTGAAAGCTGCTTCTTTTACGTTTTATAACTTTATTAACTACTTTTCAATGTCTCTCATTGGGATTTTATGTAATATAGCAGAGTATTGGCTAGTTATGAAGTAGAGCAAAACAGATGCATAGATTGAACGTCTTGTACTGAGATGGATTTTATTAAACTGGTGATGTCTGAAGGCAGTCTTATTTAGGGGTAGCAGGGTAAAGAGGGGTTAATACCAGACATTTTCAATTCTTATTTTGCAAAAAAAAAGAGAGAAATCACACAAAATCCCACTTAAGTGCTTGAAATGCAACCAGATGCGTAAAGATTTAAAGGTTTAATGTTTCTGCGAAGCACAGCATGACACGATTTCACGCATTACAACATACTGCTCTGATTATGCAATAAGTCGCATTATATAAGTGACAACTGACTGACTTTCACTTAAAAATGGGTTAAAGCCTCGCGCTGCATGACAGAGACAAGTTTCTTTTTTTGTTTGTTTTTTTTTTCATCACAAACTAAACCGGTAAGTAAGTTCTCCTTCCTTACACAATGTTGTTTTTTTGGATGACGCTGTCAGCGTTCATTTGACTCACGACGGGAACAAGCGAAAGGCTGGCTGGGGGAGAAGGAGACGTCGTTTTCACACGTGGATCGGACGCCACGAAGCACATCCTCACTGAAAAGCTCAGGAAGAAGAATCTCTTCTATCGTCTGAAAACGGAAACTAAAGCTCTTCTGGTCAGAAAACAAGCCTGGTGTCGCTTAAAACTTTAAAACTTTAAGTCTTATATTAAATCTATTGAGGACCATCGTATTATCTTTTAAAAAAAGATGTTTCTTCGTAATTTTTTAAAAATAGTAAGAAAGATGTACAAAGCTAGTTGAAATTGCAGGACTCAAGCATAAAATCTGACACATTATAAATGCAGCGACAGCCCCAAGGTTGAGAGTCTGGTGGAAACAATTAGAGTTTGTTGAGACTCGCAGACATGCTGTTTACAACAGTCTTATCAAATGTCCCTCAATCTTTTCAGTCTGCCTCTTTATGTTTTCATTTTTACTACAAAGATACCCAAAAAACTGAGCTACCCAAATTACTTTGAGTCACAGTTCAGCACAGTGTCTTGCACTGTTGGTTATCTTGAACTTTTTCATTGATCATCACAAACAGAAGCTAATATTGCAAAATGAACATTTTCTTTCTAACATAAAAACTGAAATGGATGGGATTGGACGAAAGCATAGTGAAGTGTTAGATTGGCCCAGTCAAAGTTCAGACATACATCCAATAGATGTGGTAAGTGCTAAAAGAGAGAGAGAGATATTTTACAGTTACCAGCCTGTTCAAAGAGTGGCAGCTGTAATTTCAGCAAAAAGGTGGTTTCACCTCGAGGGGCTGAAAATCAATACATGTCACAGTCGCCAGATTTTCATTTTTAAAAACATGTCAGGGTGCCACGCTTCGTTTTCCTTCAATTTCACAACACGTACTATTTTCTGTTGGCCTATCACATGAAATCCCAGTAACACACATGGCCATTTGTCCACTATAACGCGTCAAAACGTGGAAAAAGTTCGACAAATCAGAAGTGCAATAAGCCACAGTTAAACGATTCAAATCAAGCAACGGGACTCCTTCAGCATCTCTCGTATGCAGTTCATTGCGAGCCGCAGCTGCCTGCTTCTTAATTGCTCAGTTGGTAATTAGCGGTTGTCTGCATGGAGTCCAGATTCATCCAACCACAGTCTGTTTTGCTGTTTATTGGTGGAAGGTGGACGATGTGCAGCAAACAGATACTCACGCGCTCTCGGTTACGCAGCCTTCACGTGGCAGCGCATGCGGCAGTCAGCGACGTTCCAGCAGGACGCAGGCGGGGGGGATGCGTTGCACTTCATCCTGCAGGCCGGACAAAAGAACAAAGGAGTTTCTCAGGGGACGAGATTAGCTCGGCTGCCTCGAGTGCCGTCATTATCAGCATTATTAGCCTCGAATACCAGAATTCTTTGAACCTTGATTCAGGGCAAACTTGAACATTTCTTCTCTTAGTGCTTTAAGCAGGTGCAACCTTCGTCCTGTGGATCCAGGAGCGTTCCTCCCATCAAGGCTGAGTGCCTTTCAAATTACATCAGCAAAAAAGAGGAGTCTTGTTTTTCTTTTTTTTTTTTTTTTTAGTTACAATCCATCAAGATGCTCTGCTCTGTAAAAAGCTGCTTCTATTTATTTATTTTTTCTTTCTGAGAAGTCTGAGATGTAATTTGTTCCAGCCAAGATAATGCTTGGTAGCGCTAAGCTAGGGGTACAGTATGACAGGGCTGCATGATGTGGATGAATCATCCGTTTTTTATCTCTTCTCTCTTGTGCTTTGGAGTCTGCTCCAGCCTTCACTGGGCGTCGTGCTGCTTGGACTCCAGACAAACTGTCAGTCAAGGTAATATGAGTGAACATTTTATTTACGGCAAAAACAAAAACTGCAGATTGCAACTAGAAAAAAATTATTTTCTAAGCTTTTCTAAGCACTTCACTGACTTACATCTCCACTAGCAAGATGTCACAATGTGGCAAAAACAAAAAAGACACGTGAAGTGACTTTTTCCATGTTTATTCCCACTTGATCTTACTTAAACTAATAATTTCAACTGAAAACATATTTAATCTACAAAACACCACATCACTTGATTGGTAAACAAACTCTAATAAAGGTGTATAAAGTCGTGAAACAAGTGATATTTGATTGCAGTGGAATCATCTCAAATTACATATTTTGTTGCATGTTTCTAAAAATAAGCTCTGGAGATTTCTTTAACTTTGACAACTTTTATTATTTTTACTTTTCTGCACAATGGCACAGTTGGTGGCAAAATAATTTAAGCTAAAAAAAATTTAAGGACAGATGAATGGATGACTGGATGGAACAAGGGAGAAGAGGGCTGGAAGTTACACTGCAATAAGTTGTAAATGCAACAGTATGTTAAACATGCAATTTGTTTAATTTGATAAAATAAAATTTCCACTAACTTGCCTACTGTGACAAAAAAAAACAACAGTTCACAACAGCACAAACACTTTAATGACCACAGCCGTAATGACTCAGGACCAAAATAATTGGAAGGCAGTGGACTGAAAAAAAAAGCCCCTGATGTCAGCCAATAAGTTAATGCAGGGTAATTACCCGCCTATACTCGGTCCGGCTGCGCTGATCCAAAACGACAACAGTACATTATGATGCCCGACACAAGTGTGCGCATTAGCATTAGCAGCCTCATGGCCCTCAGTGTACCTGTCACGCTTCTCTGCCGCCACAGCCTGACAGACTGATGCTGTCTCATTAAATGTAGAGAAACAGATTCCTGCATTACTGTGTAGATGTTTGTGTGTGTGATATATATTATACTGTGAGGACCTAGACGTATACACATTGTGGAGACCAAACGTTATATGAGCACTAAAAATTAGATAGCGTGACTCTATTAGCTAGTTAGGAAACGAGGGGCTCTGTTAGAAAACAAGGGCCTCTGTACGCTAGCTAGGAAGCAAGGAACTGTTAGCTAGTTAGAAAACAAGGCTTTCTAACTAGTATGACTCTATTGGCTAGTTAGAAAACTGGGGGACTCTGTTAGCTAGCTGGCTAGCTAGAAAGCCCTGTTTTCTAGCTAGCCAGCTAGAAAGTCTACATTAAATGGGACTATCTAATATTGTTAAAGTTAGCTAAGCTTTTTTAAGAGAGCCCATTTAATTTCATCATTAACTATGATGAAAAGGTCTATTTGCATGTTAAGAGACATGTAAAACGAGGCAGTTCTTTTGCACTAATGTGTGAGTCTGCAGGTCCACTGCTCGACCTTTAAGCACCTCACTGTGCTGATGGAGAGTCCATGCAGAGATCAGATAGGGAGCAGAAAAGCAACACTCTGAAGGATAATCTATGAGCCTCGACAAGGAGAGATCTCTAACAGAGTTAAACAGCCTGTCACTTCCAGATGCAGTGACTATGTAATCATCCCCTTGAATGTTTCATCCTTTTTATTGCTTCTAAAACAGTCAATCATGGTCGACAAAATGGGATTTTTTTTGACAAATGTACAAAAAAAACTGATTTCTACAAAACAATTAAAAATATTTAACAAAATTAGGTGAGAGTTCGAAGAAGCGTTGACATTTCTTGTCTGTGTCTCCAAAAAGCCAGTGCATTTATTGAAAGTAACAGATACAAATTAAAAGGTTGTGATTCCATTACTTCAATTAGAGTCCAGCAGAAGAAGGAAAAGATACCACAAGTGTTTGTGGGCGAGCCAAAACCATTAGTCCAGAATCGGATTTACATTAATGAGCGTGTGTGTGTGTGTGTGTGTGTGTGTGTGTGTGTGTGCGTGTGTGTGTTTTGTTTTCCTCCAGATGATGAACGCTGTGCAAGCAAAGCTTTAAAGAGTTTCAAAACACAGTAATTCACATCCTGGGGGACACCTTTGTGGAAGCACCCAAAGATAATACAGGTTGTTTTGTTTTTTTCAGTCCTATGATCACCATCTTAGCATAAAGACTTGAAAAACGTCTGAATCCATTAAATATTCATACTCCTCAAGCCTGGAATCCCATTATGCATCAGTTTCCAATCCTATAAAACAAGCAAACTGCTGCTGTGGCTGGAAATAACACAATTTTCCCGTATTCATTAACGTTATCTGATTGCAGTATGGAAGTGGGCCAGGATCCTCATCGGCCCCAGAGGCACTTCCAGGAACGGCTTGGAAGAACCAGTCCGCCTGCTGCGGTACTGACGGAGTCCCGCGAGCCTCTGGGAGACTCTACTGGGTCCCCAAAGGAAAACAGGCACGAATGAAAAATGGCTCCATTTCATTTACTTAAATGAAGAAAAATGAAGACAAATGGTGTCATTTTTTTTCTATTGCTGGGAGGTTTTAAAGTCCCACAGATCGTATGCTACATTTTTCTACCAGACCTTTCAAAAGGTTTGCTGTTATACTCATAGAAAGCACAGGTACGTCTTCAAAGTGAGCCTAGTGTACGTTTCACATTTACTCTGCTCATGTTTTAGAGAATATCTGACAGATGATAATGAAAGTGTAGGTGCAGTCTTACTCACATTATTATACAGACTTTGAAATTTAAATGTGTCCGCATAAAAAGATGAGGTTTGACCTTTTTCATGTTCTTCCATGTTGAAGGAGCCTTATTATTCTTCACAGGCGGCCATTTTGAATATAACACAAGCAGATCACTGAACCTCTTCCTCAGGACGGAATAAAAAATGTAAAATGGTAAAATTATGCTGCATGTTGATGATAAATGTCAGTGGGTTATGTTTATGACTTTAGTTCACGCTACGTCCATGTAGGATCACATTAGCCTTTAGAAATTCAAGTAATTAGCACAAGCTAATGCTAGCAATGTTTACAATTCACACTTTGACCAAAGAACTCGTCAAAAATTATAGAGACTTCGAGTTTGGATATCCAAACTTACCGACATTAGGAAGTTTTTTTTTTAAATCTGATTCATTTTAATGCTGGATAAAATTTAAAAAATAAAAATAGTTCATTTTTTAAAATTGTCTTATCTTGAGCTAGTATTTTGCTTACTGAAGTAAATCTCGAGTTAAGTCAGTTTAATCTGTTTTTTTGTTTAAAACCCAACACAATTTCAGCTTAAAGCCAAAGCCAAACTATGTTGTGTTAAATTAACCTAGAACTGGATTTGTCCAGATTTAGCTAACAAAATAACCCAATTTAAGGTGTTTTATAGTTACATTGGAATACATTAAAAATCTAATAAACCAAACCAAAAACGTTGACATACACGTTCAAATTTCCGTTTACACGTACATTTCCGGGAAGATAATTAATTTCTGAGCTTTCAAGTATTTACTGATGCCATATCTCAAGAAAATGTGTCGTTCCATGATAAATATTAACCAAATATAGTTCCATTGGAAGCCGAGAATGTTCAAACATCTTTAAATCTTTTCTTGCACTAGCATTTTTTTAAAAAGATTTACGACAAAAAAATCAGTCCTTAGTTTCAGTCCACTTACTCATTGGAGGAAACAAAATGTATGTTAGGAAAATGCTTATGTTTTAATGCTGGTTCCCCAAACAACCCATTTAACATGAATGTAACCAAAATATCAGTCTATGTTCTACTTCTTAAAATTAGTTAGAGTTGGGGAATATTTTTAGTAGTCAATTGCTTTCCCCTTGTCTGTGCTTTAAATATAACATTTTTCATCCAAAAGCCTGCAAGAAGTTTTTATGAAATTATTTCAACCAAAGATTAAAAAAATGTCCTAACTTTTTCCTCTGCTTTTGAAAACACATCATATTTGTGCATTAAATTGAGTAAAACTGGTTCAATGTTTGTTGAAACATTAATATGTGACTTCTTAAGGTACTAATCTTGAATGGGGTTTTATATATTTTTTTTTTCACATCACCATATTAATATAACCGCATGAGTCTAAATGTAGCAGAAAACAACGACATCTGCAGATAACCGAGAGCCAACAGTTCACCTTAACCTGCAGGGTCAACCCAATCAAAACTACATTAGACACTATTAGACTGAAGCAATGAACGCAACCATGCAGCCTCTCAGCATGCAGCAGGGAGATGTGCAGCTTCGGATGTTGTGTTCTGCGCTACAGGGACACACAGGCGGCAGGTGAGCCCCCCTGAAGTGTACTCACTCAGAGCGCTTTCCGCTCCATCATCACATCAGAGAGAGGAGTCCCGCTTCCGAGTCTCCGCCGCGGCTCTTCACTCAGCTTCACACCGACCGGGAACCGGACGAGCAGAAAAGCCCCGCACCATGCGCTCATTCGTGTGCTGTGCGTTAGAAAAGTAGCAGAAGAAGAAAACCTTTCACTGTTTTCTAAATATTTACCGGAGGATTCTGGCTGCGCGACCTGCTTCCTTTGCGGGATTCTCCTTGGGAACTGTGCTGCCTTCAGGAACTGCTCGTAAAACTTGAATTCCCCAAGTTAAATAAATGGAATTTCCTCTTGACTTCCCTCTCATAGTTCAGTGGTGGTGCAGGGATTGTAGCAGTTCGATTTATTTTAGTTAGAACTCATTGAAGCATTAAAGTACAATAAAAAAATACTACATAGTTTACAAAGAAATGTTAAAATAAGAAAACAAAAACACAATCTAAAGGATAATTTTTGTATTTGACATTTTTAAAACTGCACAGCGGACGTGAACTATTATTACACTTACTGTTAAATCTATAGCTTTGAAGTGGAAATCCACATTACAGATCAACTTTATTTTGGTTGTGTGAGACGCACACTTTGGTAAGTGAACGCAGCACAACCGTAACACAAGGCTCTAACTCTGCTCCTGATTGGCCCTGATGAGAAAGAAGCAGCCACTCAGCCCCATGTGCCCCTCTCCTTCATCCCCCTTTCCACTCAGATCAGCAGGCTGATGAACTCCTTCTCTGGGGGATGCACGTAGGGACCCATTCAAAGATTTATATTTTGCAAAAAATGTAGTTGAGTCACGCTGTCAGTTATATGACATAAGTGAGAAATATAATCAAGCATTGCCAATCAAATAGACACGAAAATAAACTGGGAAATGCAAACGAAAATGTAATCTTCAACGTATGACTAGATTTCCTTTTCTTTGTATATTTTTCCATCTGTGCGTAGCATACATTTCCACAGAAAACACCGAGGGAGAACGTCCGTCAAGCAGTTTCTGAGCTTAACCTCAAACACATTTGGGTTACGCAGCAGAAAAATAATTCAGAACCCCCCAGCAAGCAAATGAATGAATGGTTTAAAATAACAAAACAAAGTTTTTACATGGCCTAGTCAAAGTTGAGACTTGTTAAGATCTTGGCAGGATCTTAATTAGGATGTTTCAGCTTTAAAATCAGCTGAATTAAAACGAGTCTACAAAGCAGCGTGGGCCAAAAAGGTATCCATGGTGAGATAAAACACTTATTACCTTTTACTTAACCCTTTCATGCATGAATTATGATCCTTTGTGTCAATATTTTTCTCCTTTTTTTTTATTTTCTAAAGGCATAAAAAACGGTAGGGGAAAAAAATTTGTAAAAAAAAATATATATTTTTCTTTTTTTTTTTAGGTGATCAATTGTAATTTTCTCAAAATACAAAGTTGTTATTTGAAAATACATCAGTAGTATTGTTCTTTAGGGGTTATCTGATGTCACAATATTTTTTTTACCTGCCAAGGTCGTCTACAGTAGAAGGAGTCGGTCAGCAGGCTTTTTTTTGTCTGTCGGCCATACTGGATTTAACAAACATAATGTCTGCAGCTGATGGGCAGTAGTTGATGGTGTATTTTATGATGCATTAGTGTCCACTTCAGTGGTCTGTGTGCATTTATAACATATGACTCCACAAGAAGCAGAAGAAAATGTCTTTTAGACAGCTGTCCACTGTAGTCACCACTAAGCATGAAAGGGTTAATATTGGAAATATATATTTAGGTTATAAGTATTTTCAATGTCAGAGCTCTAAATTGGAGATCTGGACCAAACTAAAAAAAAAAGAATGATATGAATGAATACTTTTACAAAGCTAGTATGTACTTGGCATGCAATCCTTTATAAACACTGGATTTCAGCTGAATTTCTTAAGCTGGAGGCACATATGAAAATCTTTGGAATATGAATTAGTCCATAAATCTTGCATGAAATGATTTAATGTGCATGTCTTCTGAAAAAGAATGCAAAAAGCAGGAAAGTGGTGTCATTATTCATCCTGACTGCTTAATTATTTTTAAGGATATGTACTTCAAACCCACAAATTGTGGCCTATTATGATCCAAGTACACACTTCTTTTTCTTTTTGCAAGGTCTGAATTTCTTATTTGGATTGTGTGAACGTACCCAGCGTTAAACTTGTATCAAAGTACGGTTTTTTATGTTGTAAAATATGATGTGCACCATTTTGCAGCATCATTTGCAAACCAGCTGCAATAATGAGCTTTAATAACAGGTCAAAGATTCGCCCAGCCCCTGCAGACAGGTGATATCATTACACTCAGCACTGCCTCCGGGTTACAGCCAGGGACTGCCCCGCTGTGGCTCGAGGATACAGTTGCTCAGAAACCATAAACCTCTCCTCCCACAGTCCAGGGGCAACCCCCTGAAGTAACTGATATCACAGGAGGACAGTCGGTGTTTACCTCCAGCCATGGAAACGGACCCACGGTGGCGTCTTTTCACATGGGATTCAGACACAGTGAAACAGGATTCCAGGCCTATTGTTAACCTCCCCGGTCAATTTTCAAAGCTCCGTAATCTTTAAAGGGTTTTGATCACAAAAGGAGAAACGGATGAAAGTCGCGAAGACTGTCAAAATGAATCTTCTTCCTCTCCTGAGTCCACATGCGGGTTGTACTCCTTCGAACACACGCGTTTTATGTCGTGTGTTCGAAATCATTTTTCAGCTGGAATCACTGCTTATCTTCCCACCTAATACCTTCCGCTTACGCCCACCTCGGTGAGTCGTGTCAAGCAGGAAGAAGACAGCAGGACGGTGAACCAGTTGGCGATAATCTGTACATGTAATCTTCACATTCCAGTTGCCCTGGATGCTGATCCTTTAATGTTTGAAGGCAGGAACGCATATGGCCTCAACAAATTTCAGGCAAAGCAGGATTTAAGGCTTAGGATGCATTAACACTTTAAAGTAAGGAAAATACATTATCTTTACTGCCTCAAGGTTCACGAAGCTCTAAGCCCACGAAGACGGCAACACTTGAAAATGCAATCAGGGGGTTATAGCTCTAGTGGCTCTTTAGTTGAAGGCCTCCAGGAGATGCACAGTGAACCTGAGCTGTTCAGTCAAGTCATGCTATGCATTTAGTTTGAAACTGGGGTTCCCACTCCCCCCCATAGGGTTATGGCTATATTTTAATGATTCCTTCATCCTACAGGTCTGACAGTAATCAAGCTGATCTGTGGTCTGTGAAACTAAAACAAAAATATACTTAAGTGCAATTTATTCACAATGTAACAAGGAAGGTAATTCAATTTCTATACATGGCTAGACCTGAGGAACTACTGTGTACCAATACATATAGATATTTTTTTCTCTTTTTTTTTTGCTTTGTTTTGTTGTTTTTGGTAAAAACTGAAACTTGATCATTTTCTGAGACAAACATTACCATATCTAGGAATACTTTCTTAGTTTCATCACTACTTATATCTTGCTGAAATGATGTGGCATCCCCATAGTCTATTTAATAACTCTGAAAATATTTATAAATTCAGGCAAATTTGTTTGAACCACTTGTCTTAACATAAAGATTGGACACAAAAACATGATGAAAAGTTGAATTGAAACGTCACATTCAGATGACAGGTGTTTAACCAATGACAAAAACATACAAAAACGCTCTAACCAATCATAGTGAAGAAGATATCAAAAGAGGCGGGACTTAACGGTGCCTCTAGCTGTACCTGGTTATCGCATAAAACAGCCCAGAGGAAACTAAAGTTTACTGCCAATGAAACTCACAGAATGAATGGGACCGCTTATTCCAACTTTGACAACCAGGAACATGTTTTGAAACTAGGAGAGACGTTTGAGAAACACCCTAAAAGTGCCTACCACACGGTCCGATGTAAGTGGCGTTTGCACTCAGTAGGTGACGTCTGCCGTTTACTTTGGCTAGCAAGCAGCACGCTAGTTAGCCTGTAAGCTACATATCCGGAGTTTGTTCTTGGCTTGTACTGTTGCTAGAACAGCTTTTTTTTGTGACTTATTGCAGTCGAACGGCTTCCCCTATCTTCTTGAAAAACGATAACCGTTTCAGACTTATGTGTCATTTAGTTTTTAACTATTAAAAACTACTACAGTTTCACGCTGTCGAAGTGGAAGCTAAGGCTAGCGCTGCCTCAGACTGTACTCTACCACCACCTGGTGGTAGAGGCTTTCAACTACACCATATTTGGTCGTGCTCATTTTAAGCAAATTTTAAAATAACCGTCTCTATAAACGTCTTCCTGTTACAATTGCGAAACTAAATATTCTCCTTTCCCTCCACAGATGATTTCAAACCAGCTTCTATTGATACAGCATGCGAAGGAGAGCTTGAAGTGGGCAAAGGAGAGCAAGTCACTATTACTTTACCGAATTTAGAGGTTAGAAAATACAAAAATGAGTTTGACTTGGTCAAGTTTCCAGTTCAAAATCATAAAAAAGAAAAAAAAATTTTTATTGTAAAATTATTTCATTAAGTAGATTATTTAACTAACTATTTTCAGTGGATTTCAGTTTACTGTGAGATTTAATATAACTTAGTTAATTTTTTTTCTGATGTGTTCTTAAAGATAAATAGTAAGGACCTTAATACCAGCTGAAAACAATTTGAGTTATTTTTTTTTATTGTTATTTATTTATTCCCCTCTTCCCGGTGATTTAAGGGTTCAAGTGCTCCAGTCACAGTGTTCAAGGGATCTAAGAGGCCGTACATGAAGGAGTGCATCCTCATCGTGAACCATGACACAGGAGAGTACAGGCTCGAAAAACTCAACAGCAACATAGCCGTCAAGAAAACAAGGTGAGCTAAAATAGCTGGGTGTGTGTTTAACAACCACAGCCTTTCTGCTGGGAAGAGTCTTTTTAGAATTGTGGTATTTTATGGTCAAAAATATGTAAAAAAAAAAAAAAAATAAAATTTTGTCACATGGCTTTCCAGAGCTGAAGGCAGCAGTAAAATTCACTCTCGGCTGGAGCAGCAGACAAGCCGTCTGAGCCAGCAGATGAAGGGAAACGGCAACAATAAGACCTCGACCAGCTCCAAGAGCTCTCCTCCCAAGGAGAAAACGTCTTCAGCGTCTCCAATGGATGACATCGAAAGAGGTAGCGTGCCAAACTACTGCAGCGAAAAGAAGAAGAGAATGTTGCCAAGTCTCCCGGATTTTCTCTCCCTCTTTAACTTGCGTTGTGTTTCTGCAGAGCTGATGGCGGAAGCGCGCGTCATGGATCAGATGAGCAGCAGCGACAGCTCGTCGGACTCCAACAGCTCGTCGTCTTCGAGCAGCGAAGACAGCTCCAGCAGCAGCGACTCGGAAGACGAGCGTCACCCTGCGCCGCCGCCGCCTCCTCCTCCCGCCCCGACCAACCAGAGCATGCCTGTGATAAGCACCGGCACCAATCACGTGACAAGTCTTCACCAAGAGAGCGGAGGAGGCCTCATTATGAACACGCTCAGTAAGTCGCACAGACCACTTCTGAAATGGGTCTCCTTTGTGTTTTTGTTGTTGTTTTCAATCGGTGCAGTTCAGTTGTGCAACGATTGGATTTTATTATATTTATCTTTTGGAATGCCACTGGGTGGCTCCATTTATCTGTTTGCTATTTAATATAAATTTTAAATGAGTGACAAATAAAGGATTGTCATTGTGTTTCAAGATAAATCTGGAGCATGTAAAACATTTTTTTCACTCTGGAAGTAAGGATCTGGTCCATGCAAATGTTTCCAGCAGCACCTTTGTACAATTCCCACTTCTCTGTGATCGACTACAGCAGTAGGGGAGGCTGAGCTGCAACTAACAATTATTTTAGTTATCGATTTATTCTGACAGTTGAATAAAATTGGCACATTCTGCAATTTGTTTAACCACTTAAGCCATTTTTTACATCTTTAAAATGATGTTAAATGGGGAAATAGTTCAACTCATTTTCTAAAAGAAGACGATAAGAATTTTAATTCTTAAGATGCCATAACATGAACACTCGATTGTTTGTATGAAAGGATGCATGTAGCTAATAAAATACTTGAAGCATCAACGTGTGAAAAGCTTAGAGCTTTTTGCTCGACTTAACATCAGTACAGTTTAGGGCAACTTGTTTTTGATTAACCAATCAAAAGTTGGATAGCAAAGTTAGTTGGAAGATTCTAGGTAGAAAAGGCAGACAAAGTTGTTTGGGGTTTTTTTTAAATCAGAAGTTCAAAATGTATATTTTTTTCTATACAGTTTTGGCTTTATTTCTGCTCTGACCGTGTTCTTTCTCTTTCTCCATTTGCCACATTAACCTCTCGTGTGATTTAGTGTCTCACTGAGCTGCCAGCTAAACATTTTCCTGCATTAATTCAAACTGCAGTAGAACATTGTGTTTTTGCCCATCCATCTGCTTCACAGGTGAAGAACCGCCAACCAGCGCTGCTGTTTGTCTCGTCGGTTAAAAAGTGTCTCCCAGTTTTTTTCCCCTTGATCTACTCAGGATGTTAAGAGCTTAAAACTTCCAGCTGCCGCTTTTTGTTTGGTCAGGTGAGCAGCTGCAGCGAACGGCTGTGTGTGGTCATGCAGCCAGAAGAAAAGCAACAATGTGAATGGGTCCATTTTAGTTTTTTTATTTTAATGGAACTGAGTTATCTTTGAATAATGTTCTAGTTTCAGTTATATAAAGATGTGTATTATTGTCATTATGTTGGCAGTGAACCCAGGGTGGGGGTGATGTGTGAATCAGAATGACTAAGTAACATTTCACCATCTCAGAACAAACTGCACCAAATAGCTCCCAGGAACACTGTGGTTAAATGTTAGCAGTGCTTTAATCTGCAGAACACGGCGCTACTTTTTAACCTGTGGACGTCGATGATGAAACATCAAAATTGCTCCAGATTTACTGCTGTGGAGTGAAGTTTACGAGCTTGTTAACAAATTGCTGTGTGAATTAAACCTCGGGTAAGAAAATGGGTCCGACATGTAGTTGGGTTATAAACTCCCACTGACAGATTCTGTCAAGCAGCTAAGCAGTGCATTCTGGGACTGGTAGTTCTACCAGGAAAATAAACCTACGTGTTTTCGTTTCCTCTCTCCAGAGAACGACCTTCAGCTGAGTGAATCGGGCAGTGAGAGCGACTGAAGCTGAAGTCCAACCTGTCTGTTTTGGTGCCTCCTGTGAAGTTATTTACATATCCACCGTTCTGTTAGACACGCTGCTTCTCCGCCAACATAACATTTAAACTCTAGCTCTGCTCATGTGAAAGTACGTGTGACGCCTCTTTTCACCGTGACTCGGTGCTGGAAATCAATTTTTATTATTTAAATTTTTTTTATATATATATTTCACTCGATGCCTTAAACCCCCAGGGTTAAACTGATCAAGGAAATAGAAGGGGCATAATTTGAGAAGCCATTGTGAAACGAAGACCGATGTGGCGTCATCTTAACACCGCCGGCTAGACTTCTGCATTTCAGCCCGACAATATGACCCAATATGACCTACCACTGTTGTGCCTTATGCTTTACACCATCTAGTTGTGTTGCATGACTACATCTGTTGACTTTAAGAAAGAAAAGGGATTTTTTAAATTTTTTATCTTCAGATGTCGTACTTTGCCACTGCCTTAAAGCTCTGCGGCTGAGAGTGTTAAAATCCAGTTAATTGTTACTTCATTATCACTCAGTGGACTCAAGTGGCTTTGTCGCTTTAAACCTGCAATACTTGAATCTAGTTATTTATCTTAATTATTCTTTTTTTCTTTTTTTTTGACCGAAAATGAGTTTATTTTATGTTTAGTTTCTTACCCAAGAAATTGGAAGTGTAAGTTACAAGCTGTCCTGCGGAGACAGAGGTTTATTCTTCACCTGAGTGAGTCTTAAAGAGCTTCATGTGTTTTATTTCCTTGGGAAGTCCTTCAGGACTTCCTGCCTTTTCTTTTTCCTTTTTTTATTTTTTTAAATCCTTTGTCACGGCTGAATTGTCTCGACAAACAGGAATCCGAAGTCTTTGGCATCGAAACCATCCGAACGCAGTGAGAGGCTGAAGCAGATGTCTTTTGAAATGGAAAAGTGAAATGTATATGTAGCATAAAGATTAAAGATTTTAATTGTTTCTCAAGTGTATTAATTTCTATTTGTGCTCATAATAACTGTCGAGACATTACTTATTATCTGTGTGAGGGTTGTAGGTATGAATAAAAGGTTTTACCTCACAACTTTCCTGCTTTTTGACATCAACGATCAGGGGATAAAACGAGATGCAGCAAAGTTTGATTTTCAGGTTTTTTTCTAAAGGGAAAAAATAAAATGCTTATTTTGCTCATTTGTTATTTTTGTTTTTGACTTGTTGAATGAATGCAAACTAATTCTGGCAACAGAAAACACTTATTTTATTTTTTTTTACTTTTTTTGAAGTAATTTAGAATCTTGAAACAATTTAATTTGAGTCTGGAAAAATGAGAGAAATCCTCAGCAACAGGATTTTATTTGTCTTTGTGCGGCATAAATCAGAACAGCGCTTGAATCATCTCCACTTGCTGCTGCTGCAACCATCGCAAGGAAAGACGGGCGTAAACACGGAGGAAAAAAAAAAGTTCATTCCAATAAGCACGGGTGAACATTTCTGGTTTAAACTTTCGTGCAAATACAATGAAACAAATGTATTTTTAATTATGACTTTTCTGCAGCGGTCTCATTCTAACGCATCTGCCTCGCTAATACACAAAGTTTAGAAAAACATATTTCTAGATGGATGTCAGCAGCTGTAGTCAAAGCCTAGCAATCTGAGGAGGTTTTCAACCCATATTTACAATATAACCAGCATCCATTACATTAAAACCTATAGAAAAAATGTTTTTCACATTATATAACATGTGGAATAACTGCTATGACAGGAATGTTGGAACCGGCAGCCGTGTAGCACACACTCATCAGTGGCGTGCAAGTCGAGGCACTAGTGTTTTAAATGTTTTTGCATGGCGAGGTGTGGCTCCAGGAGTAAAACTCAGGCAGCTGCTGACCTGTGTCGCACTTTTTGACTCGGATCTAGGCACGTGGAATGTTCTGGTACATTTGTTGTGAAATCCTCTACGTGTTTGAACCTGTGGAGGTTTCAAGTTGCACGCTGTGACCCTACATTTCAGTAGCATCATATAAGTTTAACTGTTTTATAGAAGGAGATCAGCATGGTGTTAAAAAGAAGCGTTTTCTTTTTAAGGATATGACAGAAAACTCTTCTGTGGCATTCAATAAAAATATTTGACCGTGGAAAGATTAATTTTGAAATTATGCACATTTTGAACTAATTCTAACAGCTCGCATTTTTTTTATATTTTGAGGAATCAGATAAATATATACAGAACTGCGCTTCAATATTATTTATTCAATAACTGTATAAAAGTTCAAGTTTAACTTTCTCAACCATGCTCCTGTTATATCATAATAATCTTATTACACACAAAAAAGTGAACATGAGCCAC
This sequence comes from Poecilia reticulata, assembly GCF_904066995.2. Lineage (NCBI taxonomy): Eukaryota > Metazoa > Chordata > Actinopteri > Cyprinodontiformes > Poeciliidae > Poecilia > Poecilia reticulata. The sequence goes on along the minus strand of NC_088831.1, from coordinate 22,244,971 downwards.
ATGAAACAACACGCTCTCATGCGTTTGTGCTTCTAGCAACATTAAGATTTTTTAAAAGACATCCATTTATTTTAGTCACTCCATTTGAGTCTAACACCAACACTTAACCTAATCTTACCCAATGCTGCTATATTCTTAACCTTAAGCTTAACTCGCACCACAGCTCCATCCCTAACCGTTAAAATGGGGGTCGAGTAGGAGAAAGCGGGGTAACTGAGGGAGGGAGACTAAATACTCTAAGGCTCAGAAGGAACTACAAACCAAGGAGGAAACTAAACCTAATGAACAAAGAACAGAAAGCACAGAGAAACTGAACAACACACAACGAACTGGTGCAGTAAAACCTAGAGAACGTACACAAACGAAAACCAAAACACAAACACTGGCGGAGCGTGACACTTGTAGCGTCGTCTCCCAGCTACTGCCTTGTTTGGTTTGTGAGCAGGGAAACCGGTGTGGAGTACAGTTCACACTGTGTCCAGGCAGGTTTGCAGGCTTCAACACGAGAGAGGCCGAAAATAAATATCTGAGGCAGCAGCAGTGATGAAATCCACCTCATAACACCTCATAAACCTTTCTAGGAAACTGTGATGGACTCGTTTTAATGCAGCAGCTCGACAGTGTTTGCTAATATGAAAGCCCTTCGCTGTGCTTCACCACACAAACTACCCTGAACATTGTATGTGGCTGTAGCTGGTGTGCTGATAAATTTCCTAACCATTTTTCTTGCAAGAACGAAAGAGAAATGTATGGGGTTCCATTAGTGCTAAAACTATAATTGTGTCTATGTAAGGTGCATGATATCTCCTTCTTATATTCATATAAAGTTTAGATAATTATGTCCATAAGTAAGGTTTGTATTGTAACCTGTCTATGTACTGCATTGTGTGGCTATGCACAGAGTGAATACTAAGATTGAATAAAATCATGGAAAATTTGTTTTCTAAGATGTGCCATGTGAAAACAAAAAAATTATCCAGAAGCACCACAACTGTCAAAAATGAGTGCAAAATGTATGACAAACTTTATTGAACGATTTAAAAAACTTAACATTAGTTGTTTTGTTTTTTTCTTTAGCTCAACTTAAAGAAAAAACAAATGTATTGTGTTTTTTTTAACAATACATTTGTTTAAAAAAAACATGTGATGCCATTTGGTCAAAATCTGTAACTTTTTTTATTATGGCAAAAAGTTACAATGATAACTCAATAAATAATTAAGTTCATAGTTCTCAAATTGTATGACTTTAACAATGCACAAATATGATTTAAAAAATGTTGTGTTTGAAATTTGGTCAGAATGTGGCTTACATGTAGCATACATGTTACAATCAATTTTGTCATATTGTATTTGCAGGAACATGACTGAGTGAGAACTCTTCGTAGCAAACCATCTTTGACGTATTTCTCAGGTAATCTTGTCAACATGAATTCAAGTAGTTATGAGTAAACATCTGATGAAGAACACTGAGTGTACTTTATATGCTTTACATCTTGGAAAATTTTTGTCTCATATATAAACATGTTACTAATTTTTCTTTAGTTAATAAGTTGTGAAGTGGTGCATATATTTTTTTTAGTGTCGCATGAAGATATGTGCAATAGTTAGCAATGTATTCATAAAAGATCTCCAGATATTACATACACGTCTTACACTGACACGGAAACATATTTTTGGCACTAATGGAACCCCACTGTTTATCACACGCAATGACAGTAAACCAGAAAAGGATGTGACAATTTCCACTAGCGGTTTTTCACAGCAGTCGAGCAAAGAAACAAAAACGTAGTCTTGCACTCCCTTTGTACATTTAAATGATAAAAATGTTGAATTCTAAAACATTTGTGTAAATGACAAGGGGGAAAGGACACATAACCAATTCAAAAGTTACATTACATTTTGAAAAACACCTCATTGTCAAGTATCGAAATAATGTAGCCAGTTTGTAATAATTTAGAAAATGTACACCAATATGTGGTAACTGCGCCTTCTAGAGGGCAAAATGTAGCGACTGTGAATTAACCCCGTCCTTAATCATTTTGGTTGTTTGTGAGTTCAGTATAATTTGCCCAAGCTTTGTATTGTGTGAATACATTTTCCAAAGTGTCTAATAATTTGCACCGAGAGAATGATTCAGCAGAGAACAAAAACAAACAAAACGCCTATTCTCTGTGAACCTGTTGCATCTCTACTAGACTGGATTTAGATCAATCATTTGCTGTGTCAGGTGCATACTTCCGTTTTTACGGCTGCTATGTTACAAATACGTCTCTGCTGTGGTGGGTAAACTAGCAGAGGCAAAACCAAAGTCCACAGTGACGACTCGGGGGCCCACAAACAAGGAGCCATTATTTACAGCCGCCTCAGCACACACACACACACACACACGAACACACACACACACACGCACGCACGCGCGCGCGCGCACGCGCGCACAGAAACACGCACAGAAACACGCACACAGGCGGCGGACTGAAACACTGGAGTGGAGGTTTGCTCCTTGCCACCGCGGATAACCTGGCGCTGAAAAATGTTGAGGAAACCTCTGGTGAACATCTGTCTGCAGCTGAGCCGCCGCCACCGACATGACGGGATGTGTAGAGGAGCGGCGGGGCTGAGTCCGGACGTCCACCGCCGACAAACATCCACCACCAGCAGCGACACGGTGATGGGCGTCAGCAAGCTGAAAACCATGGATGACTTAGGCGGACCGAGCTTCGCCACTACGTTGTACTGGCTTTTTATTAAGGGATATTTTCAGACAACGCAGCAAATGCAGGCAAGTTGGAAATGCGGCGCTGAAGTCGACCCTTGAATAAAGTGCGCTAAATAAGTCCGGACTTGTAGGCTACTAAAACAAAATCTAGAGGACTTTTGAAATCTTTATGGCTTTTATTCTACCTGCAAAAAAAAAAAAAAAAAAAAAAAAAAAAAAATCTAAATATAGTTGTAAGGTTTTTTTTTAGTACTTTTTTTTTTTGCTTCTGATGAAGTTTGACATGTCAACGACAAACCGGTTTATTCTAATGAGATCATTTTAAGACAATTAGTGATTAAAAAAAACTTTTATAATAGGCTTGAAAACTCAGGCTTTTCCTGGACAATGCAAATTTCCGGCATTTCTGAAGTCATCATCCTTGCTGATTCCGATATTAGTCCCCTAAGGACAAATACAAATTACATCGGAGGATTATCCCGATTAAATGCACTTCAAAACAGTGATCTGAATCGTATTGAATTTTTAAAAAGTGTAAGAACCAAAAATAGTTGAAGTTCTGATGCATTTTATACAAAGAAAGAAAAAAATAATAATAAACATGAATAAGCCTTCATGAATATTTATGACTGTTGTCATAAAGTGTCATTCGGTAAATTATGACACTTTTAATACAAAGTTGACATTATTCAAAATGTCTTTGTTATGACAACTTGACATTAACCAATACATCCTTACTGATATCAATTTGTTATAAAAGTATTACTGATTGCATTTTAAAAATTAGGTAGCTTTATGTTATTAAAGGTAAAGTTTAAACAGTAATGATTTCTTGGTTAATGTCAAGTTGTCATAAGAAAGACATTTTCAATAATGTCAGCTTTGTATTAAAAGTGTCATAATTTACCGAATGGCACTTTGTGACAACACTCATAAATATTCATGAAGGCTTATTCATGTTCATGACAGATGTTATGTCATGTTTATGAAAACTTTTTTTGTTTGTTTCTTCATCGTCAATAAATGGGGTCAAGCTTTTCTACTACAATAGACAAGTGAAGCGTGAATTTTGGAAACTGATCATGGGAACTGAAGGCTCCTTTGTATTTCATTGGAACTGCTCTGTGGAGCTCTGTCAGTCAGGCAGAGAGTTGGAAAACACCTTTCCAACTGATGGCATCACTGCTTGCTCTTCATGTCTTTATATGGCTAACAGATTTGACTTCCTTATAACATAATATTTCCCCCTTTGAGAAAAGAGAGTCACATGTGGTAACACAAAGAATACTGAAAAAAGGAACAGATATGAATCAGTGGTTTTCTGCTACTCGAGCAGTGAACATTTTCTGAATCTAAAATGTGTTTCTGACTCACCCACTCTGCCAACATCTACAGTCCTTTTCTAATTTAAGAAACAAGGAGGGTCTTGACGGAAATAACACTTGTTTCTTTTGGGGGTTTTTTATCCCAAGTTGGTCTGTCTGCACTAACATTTTCCATAAGTTATTTTCCAGAATCCTGCCACTTTTCTTTTTTTTTAAAATTAAAACTCCTGCTCGACATTCATAACCTAATGAATAATCTTTTAACTCCTTTTATTTGCTCCCCAGATCGAGCACAAGAGGATCTACGGGAGATTATGGAAGTCTAAATACGGCCCTCTGATTGTGGTGAACGTGGCCAGTGCTGACCTCATAGAGCAGGTTCTGAGGCAGGAGGGCCGACACCCCATCCGGACCGACATGCCCCACTGGAGGGGCTACAGGGAGCTCAGGAACAAGGCCCACGGACCCCTAACAGAGTGAGTCCAGCTACCCCCAACCCTCAGCCCAAAAAACTCATCAATGCCTCCACAAAGAAATGCAGTGCCTGTAAAAAGTATTCACCGTCTTATTTCTTTTGTAAATCAGTCACAATTAAATATGCTTTCATGGAAGAAATCATTTTTCACTTTGACTTTAAAAGGGTTTTTTTTTGTTAAAGCTGTAGTTTTGCTGATCAAGGTTGCAATAAAAGACTGAAACATTTAAAAACATTTTAAAGGTGCTGTATAATTAACTTGATTGTAGCAGCAGGTGTATGAAATCACTTTTTTATAAAACAAATCAAAATATGTTGTTTTTTTTCGTAAACAACAAAGCAGACAAACCAAAACAAGATGTAATACCATATTGATCAGATTAGGAGTGCGCTGACAAAAGACAATTACTCCAATATTTAAAAGTCTGGCTTAAAAAAAAAAAAAAACTAATTCCAACTTTTTTCTCTTTGCTCATATTGTGAACATATTTTGTCTTCTAAAACAGCAAGATTATGTCTAACTTTGCAAAAATATCTTACTGAAAATCGATTCTACTAAAAAATGCAAACAAAAAAAAAAATTACGAGCGTGCTTTTGGGAAATAACGAGCCGCTTTTCAGTCTTACAACAAAGTGTGCTTTTGCTCCAGAAGTGAACTGTTCTCGTAGATGTTCTACTCTAATGAGGGATTTCTATCAAGCACATTTTTTGATTTGTAAACTCTTTACGACAGAGTTTGAAATCTCCGATTGAAGAGATCAGCCTTTTCCTGGTCAATTCTGTTTTCCGGCTTCCTTGATGTGCGCCACGGCCGGTTCCTATATTTAGTTTCTGTCGCCAGGATTGAATCTGCACTGCAAAAAGTCCCCTTTCAAAAACAAGAAAAAAAAGTACAAAAATAGGGTATAATTTTCTTAAAATAAGAAAAATTATCTGCCAACAGAACAAGAAAATTTATCTTGTCAAGATTTTCTAAAACAAGAAAAAATATCTAACCAAGATAAACCTACAATATCTTAAAATTAGTGTATTTTTACTTAAAACAAGCCAATTTTACTTATACGAGTAAGATATATTATCTTATTTTAAGAAAAATTATCTCAAGTAAAGAAAATGTTACTTGACACTGAATTTCTTAAAATAGCGTAAAATTTTCTTATTTTAAGAAAAATGTTCTATGTATTAAGAAAATAAATCTCATATATTCTATTTGTATTAGTAAAATTGGCTTGTTTTAAGTACAAATACACTAATTTTAAGATATTTGTAGGTTTATCTTGGTTAGATATTTTTTCTTGTTTTGGAAAATCTTGACAAGATAAATTTTCTTGTTCTGTTGGCAGATAATTTTTCTTATTTTAAGAAAATTATACCCTATTTTTGTACTTTTTTTTCTTGTTTTTGAAAGGGGACTTTTTGCAGTGTATACCTAAATCTAGTTTATTTTTATTGTTGCATAGGATTAAAATATATATTTTGTCACAGCTTTACTCAAGGTTCTTATGCTAAGACAAAAATCCAAAAATTGATCCTGTGAATACTGGAACAAGAGATGGTATTGGCTTGCTGAAATGAAGACATAAGTTCAATTACTTTTGACATCTTTATTACGTTTAAGTTTCACATAAACACAATAAAACATGACTACTGGTCAGAATTTAAAGTCTGGATGGGCATCTGATTCTGAAACAATCCTGTAAAATGACAGAACAATGACGATCTGACACATCTGCCGCACTCATAAGATGCACTAAGAGTCAAGCAAACCAAATTGTCCAAAGCAAAAAAAAATCTTGGATTAGATGTCAACAATAGGAGCTTCCCCCGCAATGAACTTCTTCCAATAAGCCATAGCCTTTTATATGTGGAAGTCTTGCCTCAGTTACGGACGGCGTTCTCAAGACGTCTGTCAGCAGCACAGAGAGGAGTGGCCCCACACACGGATGCTGAAAGGTGTAGTAGCTATGATGTCCTCCTTTCAGAAGATCAGGGCAGGCATGGTTCCAATGGCCAGTAGAAAGTTGGTTTCATGATCACCACAGAGCTGAAAAGTGATCTTGTTTGAAGTTGTTGGGTCATCTGCTAATTGGAGCACAGACAGAAAAACAATCACAAAACAAACCACGTTTTAGGGACTAATCAGTGTAATGATGAATAAGTATCATAAATTTCTTACCTCAAGAATGTGAAGGATGCCGTCACTTGCATTTCCCAAAGTGACTTGTAGATGGTGCAATACGTGATTGACAATGTGTCTGGCATAGGCTTCACCATGGCAACAGTTTGGTTTACTTGAAAAATTAAACAAGTCTTATTTTAGTTTATGTGCTCAATTACAATATTACATGAATTCAAGATGGCAAGACAGTCATTTTAATTAAATCAAACTAGGACTACTTAAATTCACCAATCAAAAATAGTGTTTAAAATATCCTGGTAACAGTGTGGAATATCTAACCTAGGCTTTTAGACTCATTGCATTTAAGTTTTTAAATTACAGCACATCAAACACCCTCAGTTAGTGAAATACTAGGCGGAATTTCCCTTTAACCATTTCCCGAATCATAAGCTACGAATGAGAAGCCACCTTAGCTATGTTAAAAAACGGAAGCTACCAAGAACTCGTGTCGATATTTTTAAGCCACAGCTATTGTGGTTAATAACTGTTCAAAGCTCATATTCACAAGAGCTGCTCTTTAACCGCGGATGAAAATTGGCATATCACGACATGCTAACTAGCTTCAGTTAGCTTATCTTAGAAAGACAGACAACTTTAAACTTACCTCTCAGTACAGCAGCTGTAGGGTCTATACACGTAAAAAAGTCCTCCATCTTCATTCATGTCCAACCGAGATTAGAGAATTTGCCAAAAGAAAATCTTATAAAAGTACAGTAGATAAAAGCTTAGTTAGGCTGTTACAACTGAATTAACGGTTAATCAGGGCAGTTAAATGATCTCTGGCGTTGCCGTTAGTGATGTGCGGATTGATACTGAAATATCGATTCTTCCGATACCAGAACTTAATTCTTTAAAATCTATTGTCAGATCCAAGGATCAATACTTTCAACACTTTAGTAATTTGAGATAATGTAGATTAACAAGAGCAAGTTAGAAAGTAACTAAATTATTGAGATCTTGCCGAAATGAAACGTTGTTAATGGGAACTACTTTTTCTTCCGCCTGGTGAGTATGTAATGTGTAAGGACGTAATGCCCAAGCGCAGCGTGCTGCTGACTCTCACTCACTCAGAAATGAACATGTTGACAGATTATTAAAAAAGTGACACGGAGCCATTTCAGCTGTCATTTTATAGTAGTTTTAATAATTAAACAAGGATGTGTTTAGTAGGGTTATTACTTTACTAATTTTCTTTTTTTTAGTTTGCAACTCCATTTTCATATGTTTTGTATATTTCTGCTGAATTAAAATAGCTTATAGTAAACGAGATTGTTCTCAATGTACTTCTGAGTTTAAAATGAGTGCATCAGAGTACATTGTGTTCTTTTTATGAAGCCAAGATATGGATTACATTTATTTTTTATTTAATTAAGAAACAAATTAATTGTCTTTTGCACAAAGTATGGGATCTGTATTGCCAATACCACCTTAAATTTTACTCGGTATCGGATCGGAAAGAAAATCTGTTGTATCGAACATTAATACTATCTCACTGACATTTTGGGCGCTTTCCCATGTGGATTGTATGATGTCATAAAAGGGGTTACAAACATGATGAATAAAATATTGTTCAAACTAATATTAGTAACTTATAAAGTAAGAATTTGAAATATAAACCAAAAGTTAAAATATTTATCATGACATTGAGCTAATCAATGTTGTTGATTCTAATCTCATTGTGTGGAATACCAGCCATTTCAAATCACACATCAATAGAAATTTCATGACATGTCAGTAAGAGGTCCCACATCTTGCATCAAGAAGATCAAATTAAGAAGGTCCTTAGCAGATGGAAACATGCCAAGAATTATCTTGATATATAATCTGATATTGTTTCTGAAATTGTTGTGTTAAATGTCAATCGTTTAAATATTAAATTATAATTTCCTGTACACTCTGCCAACTTATACAAGAATATAAGTTCATGGGTTTTTTTTATTTTTCATTGACAATAACACAAAGGATTCCATTTGGACATAGTCTGTTTTAATTATCTGAATACATTTAATTAAGTATGTGATTTCGCTTTCTGTGCTTGAAATAAGAAATTTTTACTTATATAAAATAAGTTCTAGACTTGAAGTTTGATTGGTAAATATTGATATTCTAGATTCTAGCACATATTTACTCATAATAAGTAATATTTTCTTAACATTAAGCTTTTATATCTTACTGAGATAATTAAGTACAAAAACACTTAAAATAAGAAAAATATTCTAACATAAATCCCTCTTGGTGAGAAAAATTATCTTGTCAGAAAGAAAACAAGAAAAATCTCCTTAATTTAAGATATTTAATCTTACTAAGATTTCAGTTTTTGCAGTGTGGGCATGCAGTTCAATCTTATCCTCGAGACTCATATAGGCAACTCTGTCTTTTTTTCTTAAATCTGGCAAGTGTACCATTTTCAGTCTGCTATTTCCCATAAACCTGGCGTGACGACTCTGCAGAGTCTCGTATCCTTCAAGCAACAGATTGAAGGATACGAGAAGCCAGAATACTGGCTTTCTGTCTCAGAATACTGTTAAGAAATCAGATACCCGAGGAGCTTTCCTGTCTATGTGTCAACAAAGGAAACATCATTTTATGACTGCTTTACATGTTCTGTACCTGCAACACTTATTTTTCCCAATGAGGAATTACCTCCTAATTCCATATAATGCCGTCAAAATGACTGTCATTGTGTGAAACGACTGGAGTTTAAAATTCATCGCATCTTCCGTAAAGATATTCCATTACAGACTATTGTTTAGATAACATGAAACCCAAGACAGGAACTTTTGAGTGTAAGGTACAAACCTAGAACTTATCAAAAATAAACCAACATGTTGTCATAAGTCATGTTCCAGTCTTTTAGGATTATTTTTAGCTCTCTCTGAAAGGCGATCTTTGATTTTGCTAATCCCGGTTTGCAGGATGGGAGCCAAGTGGCAGCGGATCCGCAGCATCCTGAACCCGCGGATGCTGAAGCCGAAGCACGTGTCATCGTACTCCAACACCATCAACCCGGTGGTGACGGACTTCATCAGTCGAGTGGCCTGGCTGAGGGAAACCAAAGGACAGGGCGTCATGGTTAACGACCTGACTGAAGAACTGTACAAATTTGCATTTGAAGGTGAGCTGAGAGGAAACAAACTGACATCATTTAGATAGTGTTGGAAACATCTCTTTAGATGCTAATAGTGTACATTTTTTTGTTTCTTCCTGTTGCACTCTTTCTTAAAATTAGGGATGCACCGATATAGAAATTCTGGCTCAAATCAATATCCGATATTAACCGATATTTACGGATACTCTAAATATGTCACATCCCTTTCGACACATTGAAAAACTGCTGACTTCACCACTGCTTCAGTGAAATTTCCCACAATCCTGTGCTGCATCACCATGACCAAACAAATACCACATGACCAGTCTCCTTCACTCCCCCTTGAAGAAACAAGAGGGAATAACCATCAGTTGTTAATATTGCTCCACTTTTATTTATCACACCGATACCGATATGTGAAAAAAATATGACTAATATCGGGCGATACCGATATATCCTGCATCCAGAGGTCACGCTAGGCTTTTTGTTGTCCTCATTGTCACTGACGATGTAAGAAAGATTCTGTCATATTCTATTATTACCCCTCAATTTTAAAACGATATTAAATGTAACTATTTTTATGCCATTTAATTAATATTCAACAAGTTGAACAAATAATCCAGAACCCATCACACATCAAGCAGATGAATACGTCTAGTTTTTTCTCCACAATGACGAAACCCACTGACTGTGGATCCAACACCAACATGTAAACAATTCAATTAAACCACTCCACTTACCATAATACTTTAATTAAGATTTTACTGCTTTCATTTTTTGAGCAACCGGTGTATCTTTTCCTGTTTTTAGCGTCTGTTTAACGTCTTCCAGCTCCATTCTGTCGCTTGTTGTAACGGCAGGGTGAGTCAGGTGCAAGTCGCCTGGGGTGCGTGATCAGAGCAGGGTGGAGCCGCGTGCTGCGCTTGTTACAGTCCAATTAACTTCTACGCCTTCCTTTCTCTCGCTCCTCCACAAGGTAAACTGCTTACTCATCTTTTCAGACTATAAATAGATGAACACAACATGGCGTTCTCTTTAGTTTTCTGTTCTGTACGTGCTGCAGGCGTGCAAATGCATCCATTGAGCCAAAGTTTTGCATGTGTTTTTGGAACCAGACCATCCTGTCCATGACTCTTCCACATGTTGTCATCTTCCGGCCAGCGAGATGCGTTTACTTCAGTGCCCGTGTGGATTTTTGTTATTATGTACTCTGTGGGCGAAGTTGAAAATGACGGACAGGCTTCAGTTTTTTCCGTCGTTTAAAAACAAACAAAAAAACAAAAAACGGTAACACACAGAAAATATCCCGTTGTGTGCATCCCTGCTTAAAATCCCCCCCATCCCCAAAATACTCATTTATCCTCCTGAGTTAAAATCCGTTACAGAATTTATGAAATTAACAAAACACTATGCTACAACCGTCCTCAGCTTTTTAACATATTTCATGTAAATTACCAGAGGAGTGAAGGTAGATCCTGTCCGACTGGCTTTCCCCGTCCCTTCTACTGCACAGCTCTACTCAGGTGTGGAGCTGACCATCACCTGTGTGTGTAGCAACAGTTTGATGCTTGTCATTCATAACGTTTGACCTTTGACCCGGTTTCTGACTCCTCTGGCCTTCAGAACTGATTAGATACAGAGAAAAACCTCGTGTGTTGGATTGCTAGAAAGCAACTGACTCATATTTCAGAGTAATTCAGGCTGAGATTTGCTCAGCATTTCAACATAATCTCTCTTTTTAATGTGGATTCCAAAAAACAGTCAAAAACTGACACAGTTGGGTTTATTTTTTACATAAACATATGTGTGTTTCTATATTACAGACTACGGTTTTCTTCAGATTGGGAGGAGGATTATATATTTTTAACGTGTAGCTCCCATTTTCAGCTGTCTTATGTGAAAAGATTTTGTTTCTTCCCTTGTGGTTAAGCTATTAGTGCGTTTTCCTCGACTGTTTCTTCGCCTTTCGATTTTTCCTTGAGAGGTTCATCTCAATTACACTTTTGTTTTATTTTATTTTAATATTTTTTGCAAATTCTTAGTCATATTTTTGAGGCCTATGAAGGATTAGCACTGTGCCCTGAACTTTCATTGTTTACTTTGTGTAATCAAGGTTTGTCAGGCGTTCAGAGTCTGGGATATTTTGAAGCGATTGCTCGGTCATATGCTTCCAAAGCTTTTAACGTTTCAGAATTAAAAATGATTGTAATAATCTTGTTTAGCTGCTAAAACAGACTTTTGTTGCAATTGTTGAACTCAGCTTTCATGAACAGTAAATTCACCCAAAGCCAACAACGACCAGCTGCTCCTCACAGTGGAGTCAGAAGAGAGATGAGAGAAGTTAGGAGACAATGACAGTTTTATTCTATGAGATTTAGGGGAAAAAATTGGAGTTAGCTAAAAATGTTTTCTTTTTCCCATAAAAACGATAACTAATGCACTCATTTCCAGCTGCCTCTGTTCACACTCACTGCACAAGACTCCACTGCTGAAGAAGAAGAAGAAGAAGAAGCTTGATGAAAGCTGGTGCTGAACATTTCAACAAGCGAATGAAACACGGAGACAGTATTGCCTGACTAGATGCCTCACACAATCCTCTTTGGATCCCATTGCCCACTAATGTTTGGGCGATAAATACCACTGTAGTGAACTGCTTCTAGAACGACCTGTTCAATCACCTGACTTGAACTGAACTCCGAATCTGTTGAAAGAACTGAAAACCAGCGAGGCAAGGAAGAGACCATGGAGGCCTTTCTGGATCCATGTGATGAGTTTCCCACCTTGAGGTTTTCATAATCAGTAAATGTAGACATTAAATTTGGATTTTACGTCAATCCCTCCATTGGGAATTCATATACTTAGAAATATGTTGACGTGTTCAGAACTTTCTTTCCTCCCTCTTAACTTGAAATCTGGATTTTCAGATCATTTCTCTACTCAAACCTTAGAACTTGTAAATATCTAAGAAAAAAGATCAAGACAAAAGAAAATTGCACCATCATGCTACTAGTTAAGTTCTAATTAATGTTTTTTTTTATTATTATTGTTATTATTTTTCTGAATCTATAACAGCATGTTCATACCGTGGCATAATAAATCTCATCAAAACGTACCAACCAGCTCCGTCCAAAGAAAACAAAGCCTCCTGCCAGCACCTTTCAGATCCAGCTCTGGCAGACATGTTATCTTGTTTGCCTAATCAGTTTCCCAACTGCGTTGAGACCGACCGGTTTATGATCAAAAGGAGTTTGTATGCCTAAACAGACACAGGTTATCTGTTACAAGTATTTTAGCCAGACTATCCGAAACAACTGCAGACTGTCGACGACGGCAGCTGAAATTTGGATCACCCTTCCAAATTTTCTCCAAGTGTCAAGTTATTTTTTTATGCATACAGATGCTTTGGTTTGCTTTAAATCTTCATGAACTAATGATGTTTTCCTGCTTCCATGTTAACCCCAGTTGAACAAACCTTGGCATGTGTATTTTTTTATTTTTTCACTTTTTTTACTTATTGATTTGTACTTGGCTGCATCTAAAAAGTCACTAGCAGATTTCACCAAATTATAAACCCTGTTCTTTTACTTTTCCCTGAAACGTGCTTGAGGTTCACCGGTTCGGAAACAGTTTGAAATGTTCTTGTATTCTTTTAGTTTCCAACAACTCTGGACCATAGAAGCAGCATTCAGCTTCTATGCACCACAAATCTGGAACAAACTTCCAGAAAACTGTAAAACAGCTGAAACACTGGGTGCCTTTAAAAATCAACTTAAAACCCACCTGTTTAGAGTGGCTTATGGCTAAATTAGGATTAGAGTGCCGGTTTTGATGTCTTTGATGTTTTTAATGTTTTTATCTTTACTTTGTATTTCCTTATTCTCACTGTTTATGTTTTAATGAAGGTTTTAAGGTGTGAGTACCCTTGTTAGATGGCGTTCTAACTAAAACTCTGAGGTTTTAATGTTTTTATCTTTTTTTTATTTTTTTAAATCTTTTTCAAAATCTTTTTCTCTTTCTCACTGTTTATTCCTTTTTTTATTTTAATTATGTAAAGCACTTTGAAATGCCTTGCCGTTGAAATGTGCTATACAAATAAAATTTGATAGATTGATTGATTGATATTTACAAATTTTGTTCAGTTTTTGTTTGTTTTTTTTGCTTAATGTTTTTAATATGTTAGATTTTGGGCTAATTGTCATACTTTCCTCCTCAGGTATCTGCTCAGTTGTGTTTGAGACCCGTTTGGGCTGCATGAACGAGGTCATACCCGAGGAAACCCAGAAGTTCATCTTCTCGGTCGGGGAAATGTTTCGGCTCTCCCCTATCATTGTCCTTTTCCCCAAGTTCCTCTGGCCGTACTTGCCTTCGTGGAAACAGTTCATCGCCACCTGGGATCATCTTTTTAAAGTTGGTAAGCTGCGTACACGACTTTTTAAAAATTCTTCTCAGATGTTTTAAAGTTTGCAGCTTAAGATAGTTTTACATTTACACGTCTGAAGTCAAAAAATATGTGAAAATGGAGAGAAATTGAGAAAAAAGCAGTCGAGTTTTCATTCTAAAGCTGCAGAGTTCATGAGACAGGATTTATGTGGTGTTTATTTCAGTAAGAGGAATTCAGAGGTATTGTTGGTCACAATAAGTAGCTTGTGACCAACAAGCTACTTCTTGTTGGTCACAAGGCAACTGTGCCACCAGAATATGAACTTTATATTGTCTAAAACATTGAGACAGTGAATAGAAGCAGCTAAAAGTCTCACCCTTTTCGCATATTTAGTCTGTTTTACTTGTGTTTAACTACAGAGTGAAACTGTGAAAGGATTTGTTGTTAACTTTGCCTTTTTCTGTGAAGTTAAACTAAGATTTAAACATAGGTATTTATGTTAGATGTGCACAGTTGTCTGATGTATAAATTTACTATCTGAAATGCTACAAACACAAATGTAAACCTTAGCAGCACATCTTTGAAAAGTGTTGGAAACATGTCAACTATGCAGGGACACTAGATGGTACAGGGTTCCTGTGCAATTTTGAGAAATAACTTACTAAATATTAATTCAAAAGTATTTTCCAGGTGTGGATTGGTATTTAAAAATGAAATTGAGTATTGATATTTTTCTGTGGATATACATTCTCCATTTACTGTCCCATTGTCCTAGCATCCTTCTTTTTCTGCCTTTCTTCTTTACTTTGTGTGTTTTTCTTTAGCCCTTCATTACCTCTTCACTCATATTTCACTTCCCCTCATTTGATGCCTCTCTCCATCCTTCCCTCCTTTTTGGCAGGTAAAGCTTGCCCACTGTCGGAACATCTTTAAATTCATGGTGAACTTTCATATTTACATTTCAGTGTATAGAAAGAAACGATCTGGAGTTTTGCAAGAGGAATCCTGGTTGTAATTGAAAATTAAACTAAAATGTGGTTAGAGAGTGTACATACTTTCTAAAGTTGATGAAATAAAAATAAAACAGTTGAAACAGCAGAAGAACAATTTGAAGAAACAAGTTGAGTTCAGACTCCAAGGCCATTTCTCGGGCTCCCTTATCAGTCCATTTCAAGGTTAAGACACTTTTACGACTCAATTAAAGGGCCAAAGTCCAAGAGCCAAAGTCCAAGACTCTGACCAAAACAGAGGAATCATGAGCGCTTGAGGCAGAATCCCCACAGTGTCTCTTGGTCGCCATCTAGCAGTCAAAATCTCACATCTGTCTCCTGGGGAAATGAACGGCTTGCTTTTGCTGTGTCCTAGCTGAGAAGCTGGTGAATAAAAAAATCGAAGAGATCCAGCAGAACGTGGACCTGGACAAGAACGTGGAGGGAGCGTACCTCACGCACCTGCTGCTCAGCGAGCAGATGACGGTCACGGAGATCCTGGGCAGCATCACTGAGCTCCTTTTGGCCGGAGTGGACACGGTGAGCGTTTTAGATGATAACGTGTGATCTGTCCTCCCAGCTGTATTTTTACCACAGCGTTGAAAGGGAAAACATAATAACTCTCTGCTACGATCGCTGTTATCAATGCCGGCGTTGTGTTTGAGCTGCACAGAAAGGTTAAGATGACATTTCTAAAGCATCACACTTTTGTTTTCCCTCGCAGACGTCCAACACCATCTCCTGGTCACTGTACCACCTGGCGAAGGAGCCGGAGATCCAGGATGGCTTGTACCAGGAGGTGATCAGCGTTTGCCCCGGAGACAAAGTGCCGACCAGTGATGACATCAACCAGATGCCGTTCCTCAAGGCCATCATCAGGGAAACGCTCCGGTTAGAGAGAAATGTTTTAAAAATACTATTTACATTTAAATTAGTATGCGTGTGTGTGTGTGTGTGTGTGTGTGTGTGTGTGTGTGTGTGTGTGTGTGTGTGTGTGTGTGTATGTAGGGGTGTGTGCGTGAGTGTGTGTGTGTGTGTGTGTACCTCTGGTGACGGACTTGTGTCCTTAATCTCGTCAATTGACCGCTGGAGTTAGCAATGATTAAGTAGGCGTAGATGGATGAATGGATAAAAGCACATATCTACACACAGCATAAAAAAAACTTAATTTTTTTCCTCACTGACATTAAATCAGGCTAAAGTAAATAATGAGAGAGAATTGTTTAGATGTCTTTTATGTTACTTTCTTCAAAGTCTACAAACACTTCCACAGCCTTTTGAAGTCTGAAATTCCTCATGATGATGTCATGTGGTTTTGAACATTTCTGATTGGTTCATTCACAGCAGATGAGTTGAATGTAGGTACATGTTGCCGTTTAGCAAATCAAAATCATTTTTGATGATGCTAACTGACGTAAAACAGGAAAGGTTTAGCTTCCACTAATCCAAGAAAGTGAGAGAAAACAAAATGTTGACTGTCTTTTTGCACAGTGGACGTAATCATTTGGTTTTAGTTGTATGTCAAACACCAAGGGCCAAGGCACCAAGGCTCCTTGGTGCCTTGGTGCCTTATGCTTATGCTCCTTGGTGCATAAGTGTAAGACCTGTATGTACATTATATCCATTTTTGAGTTACATATAGCAGTGTAACATAAAGAAAACTTAACTGATAAACTGATAGAGATTGTCACAGAAGAAAATAGCAACTCTATATGTTAGTGTAAATACACTAAAATAGTATTTTAGTACACATGGTTTGAGCCGCTTTCCAAAAGTCCACCAGTGATACAACTTTACATCTGGATGTGTTGATTATTTTTGAACAAAAGTGTGTTTTATTTGATTAGATTATTTTTGGAGACATCCTGTGTGTGTGTTGAGTCCTCAATGCATCCTCTGTTCTCCAGGCTGTATCCAGTGGTACCAGGAAACGCCCGCGTCACGGCTGAAAATGAGATCGTAGTTGGGGATTATCTCTTTCCAAAAAAGGTGAGACGGTCCCAGCCTGCAGCCTCTCTGTCAGCAAACACGCCTTCAGATTCCCCTTTGGTTCGCTGATATTTCATAGTAATAATAAACAATATTTAACAGTCTTTTAATATCAAATGAGGTGAATCAAACTGGGAGCAAATACAAATAACATCAAGTAAGTAACACCTAACATCAAAGATACAGCTGAAGCCAGTTTAGTTGTAGCTAACTACTTCCTGTCCCTCACAGACTCTGTTCCACTTGTGCCACTACGCCGTGTCGTACGATGAGAGCATCTTCCCCGACCCTCAGACCTTCCAGCCGCAGCGCTGGCTCAGAGACAGGGACGACAAGGTCAAGCAGCACCCGTTCGGGTCGGTGCCGTTCGGCTTCGGGATCCGGGCCTGTTTAGGACGGAGGGTGGCCGAGCTCGAGATGTACCTCGTCTTGTCCAGGGTAAGAGAATCAGAGAGGAAACAACAATCACTAAAATGAAACGCGCCCGCAGCTAATGAACGCGTGAACGTAATCCTCTGCTTGCTTCTTGCTGTAGGTGATAAAGCACTACGAGGTCAGGCCCGATCCCGCTGGAAAGACGGTGAAGCCCATCACCAGAACTCTGCTCTGCCCGGCGACGCCAATCAACCTCCAGTTTCTAGACAGAAGAGCAGCGCCGGCCGCGGAGAGAGCGACAGCATGAGAGTGTTTTTTCCCCCTCACTGAGCCGTTTGGTATTCAAACCGAGCTCCCATCGTGTCACCAAGCTTTTGTTTCTGCAGAGTTCACAGGAATGAGCCTTCACTGAGGCGTGCAGCACAGGCTGTAGAGAAAACACAGCTAAAACGTCTGAAATTTGTCTCAATCAACCGCTTTGGAGATGCTAACGTTGTTTAGTGCGACAAGTTGCTGGTCCCTCCTTTATTTTAAATCATCACTCTAGTCCAAATGTTTTCAAACAGCAGGAAAGTTCTCACCATTTTTTCACTTGGAGCAGTTTGTCGTAGAAACAGGCGCGTTGTTTTCACTGCCTCATCTCACAGCAATTCACAGGGACAGACGATTTATTCTTCAATTCAAGCATTGAACTTGTACTAAACCTGCTCCCTTCATCTATTTTACAGTGAATATCAATACCCAATGAGGTTATCACATTACAACCATGTACGTTTTTATTTTATTTTATGGGATATAGCTACAAAAACAAGTGCATTATTGTGAAGTGAAAGGTAAGGAACACATTAAGGAAACGCATCCCTACAGAATAAAACTGCTGCTGCCATGTTTCAGTACAAGAGACAGAATCCTCAAAGTGAAGTGTGCAGACAGTGTTTAGCATGAAAGCCATAACGTTCAGTTATTAACACTCTCCCTGCTGGAACAGTCAGTTTTAAGAGGCTTGGTGTGTATTGATAAATTTGCAGTTGTGCCAAAGTCTCTAAATGTTTTTTGTTGCTCTGTATTCAGCTCCACCCTGCTCTCCTACTTCCTTACCTATGAAGAGAATCCCCATAGCATGATGCTGCCACCACCTTGTTTCAGTGTGGGCATGCTTTGCTTTGTCCCTACCAACGTCTGCTGTGCTCCTTGGTCGTCATGACGCCGTCTGTTCATTCATGTTTTCCCACAAACGTCTAGTTAAATTACACTTGGTGCTGCTGCAGATTCTCAGACACTAATTCTGAAGACAGTTGGTTTCACTGAATTGTATTTGGAGGTATCAGAGTAAAAGAGGGGTTGAGTAATCAACGCAGCCCTGCATCTTCACACAAAGGCAATTTTGATGCGTAGAAAACAAGTCGCATTTAATCTAGTATCAAAGGATTGTCCTTTTATTTATGTTGCATTTCTTTGAACTGTTTGCAGAAGTGAATTAGTACAAATCTGCAATACTTTTGACTGTAAGATTTAGTTAATTGAATAAAAAAAATATATACTTTCTTCCTATCGGTTGTTTTCTTTTTTCAGCTTAAGATCGATTTGAATAAGAAAAGTTTGGTAACTTCCTGCTCTCTCCTTACTTTGACTTTAAATAGTAGAAAATGGGTGAAGATTCCATAAAGTTATCCATTTTACTTAAAGAGTTAGCGAATGACAACTAAATGTAGTAAATATTGCAATAATGGAGTTTCTGCCACTGTTATGTGTAGATGAAGAAATACATGACTAGTAAATTAGAATATTATTGAAAAGTCCAGTTATTTCAAGAACTTTATCACTAAGTGAAACACATTGTGTAGATTAATTACACACAGATGGATGTTTTAAAGTTGTTATGTATGTTTATGATGAAATAACATAAATAACGTTTAAAACTAGAATATTACATCAGATGGGAAAAAAGCACAAATGTAGCCTTAATGAAAAGTATGTTTAATACTTTAGTAACAGTTGCCAATTTTCTAAAGGTAACTTTAATGTGACAAATGAGCATTTTCTAATTTATTGTACATGACTGTTCAATGTATAGCTGTTTAAAGGTGATATCTGCTTCAAATGTCTTACATTCAGCGTACATGTAGATTTATCTTCGTCTTTTATTTTGACGTTTTATGCCAAGGGAAGTATGCTCCTTAAAAGCCTTCAGCATTCAGCGGTTTCTTTTATTTTGTTGCTTTACTGTGTGTGTTCAGTTTACTTGCTGACCACTGGTGCCCCCTTATGGATGTACTTGGTACTGCTCGTTTTATCAGTTTAGTAATCTGGGTGTTCGGGCTGCACAGTGGCGCAGTTGGTGGAGCTGTTGCCTTGCAGCAAGAAGGTTCTGGGTTCGATTCCCGGCCCCGGTCTTTCTGCATGGAGTTTGCATGTTCTCCTTGTGCATGCGTGGGTTTTCTCCGGGTACTCCGGTTTCTTCCCACAGTCCAAAAACATGACTGTCAGGTTAATTGGTCTCTCCAAATTGCCCCTAGGTGTGTGTGTGTGTGTGTGTGTGTGTGTGTGTGTGTGTGTGTGTGTGTGTGCATGGTTGTTTGTCCTGTGTGTCTCTGTGTTGCCCTGCAACAGACTGGTGACCTGTCCAGGGTGACCCCGCCTCTCGCCCGAAACGTTAGCTGGAGATGGGCACCAGCAACCCTCCTGACCCCGAAAATGGATGGATGGGTAATCTGGGTGTTCCGTGAATAACAGTAAAAAAAAAAAAGGCTTTTGCTCGCAGTTTAGTTCATGTAGCATGTCTGCCGTGTTTCTTGCTCTTCATGAAGCTTTTCTTTAATTTACCACCAAATGCAAAACTGAGCCAGAAGAAGAGGGACACACACTTTGGACTCACAGACAGGGACCGGCAACTTTACATGCTGCCATCAACTTTAAATTACAGATTAACCTTTGGACTGAGGGAGGAAACCAAAGGAAAAAATCTGTTGGTTTGGCGCAACAAGCTGAAACAATAAACAACGTTCTTGATGCATTTACCCACTGCATCAAGGCAGAGAACAAATGTCTTCTTGAGAACTTGTGTGTTGTGTTAGAGCGAATCTGATCAACCTTCAGCTAAACTCTGCTGTCTGAAGGACATTTTCCTGCAGAGATTTTAGGGATTTCATTGTATAAAAGTATCAGTCAGTGGAAGGCTACAAAATATTTGTCTCCCTAGCAGATGTGATTGAAGCAGATGGAGACTTTATTCTTAATTAGGGCAAAATTATTACGAAATTACAAACTTTATACAATGAGAAAAGTTAGGTACAACTTTAACTTGACAGAACTCTGTGGTTTCTCAGTATGAGAGTCAGGGTGAGGAGGCGCCAGACATGGAAAACTGGGATGCACTCCATGCCATGATGTTCAGAATTTAGGTCTCATGGCATCTCAAGGTGTCAACATTGCAGCCAGTGGGCTGAAGGAGGAAATACAGCTTTATTTTGAAGCATTTCAAGAGCTGCCAGCTTTTATCGCTTCGCAAAAAAATTCATCAGCACAGAAGCTCCAAAGCACACAATATATATATATGCAGAATATGGACTGGAAGTGCCAAGATCAACGTGGGGAACACCCCCGAAGGTGGTGGAGAACGACCAAGCTAAGATCCTGTCCCGATCTATGTTTTCGCATCCACCTGAATAATGTGTATATATATATATATATATATATATATATATATATATATATATATATATATATATATATATATATATATATATATTTTTTTTTTTTACTTGGGGGTACTATGACTTTTGCCAAGAATCAAGAATTTAAAACTACTTTCACCCCTGATCACGTCACCAATGACCAGCTGAGCCAATCAGGTGGAGGTGTTGCACAGGCCTACAGTATTTGAATGTAGACTTTCATTTTTTAGTCTTAAAGTTTAATTATCATCAAAGTGACACATTTCAATTAAAATAAGTAATTAACAGATTATAAATGAAATGATACACTATATAAGTGGTTAATAATTCTTATATGATGTATAAAGTAAATATACGTTATGTAAGTATAGTTATATATATTTCTATTTACAGGCCCTGTCACTAGGATTTTTTTGTAATTACATTTTTTTGTAATGTAATTATACATTTTATAAACTATTAGAATATTTTGGGTTTTTGTTTTTACAAGTATTTACCTGCAAGACAAAAAAAATTATTAGTGACCAAATGATCGCAGAAGGGCTACAAAGTATACATCTTTCATTGACGACGTGATCGAAACGACGTTACTTTCTTTTTAATTTCACAGTAAATAGGATCACATTTTTCTAGCAACTTTTACTCAAAAGCAAATTTTGGTGACTCCAACCAGCTTTTCATTTATTTATCATTCTTGGTTAAATACAGAAAGTGTTTTCACAGTAACTGTGACCCAAATCCTTTCATTGTTGATGTAAATAATCAATTTCCCCCTAGTTTTTCTTTTTCTTCTTCATTTAAGTGCAAAAGGACACTTTGATCTTAATAAAGCAAACCTGAAAAAAAAAATTTACGTTTTGTAACTCAGATTATTTACACATACCTCCTACTTTATTCATTTGCTTAAAATATTGCATGGTTAACTTATTGTTGAGGAGGGAGAAAAAAAATCTTAATTTAATATTTTGTGGTTTTGCTTTTAAGAAATTAAAGATTTTTTTCTCTTATCTTAACAAAAAGCTTTCACATAACTGGTTTATTGAGTAAAACTGTTAATTTTGTTGATTAAATCGAACCTAATCGCTTTTCCATAAGTAAATAAAAATAATTTTGTGTATAAGGTATTAACTGAACCAGGTTAAGGATCAGGGAACGTGGCAAAGTCCAGGTGTTTGATGTCGACAGCCTAAAACGAGTGAACCCTAAAATCAAAAGGTAAAGTATTTGGTAAAAAAAATAGCGATAAAACCAAATATTATAAAACCAGATTAGTGCAAGGGGATTTTTTTCTTCACAATTCTTCACTGACTGATGTGTTTTATACTCAGTTTTAACTGGAAAAAAAGCTAAAATGATGCATCAGAGTTGCGTTTTTACACCACAGATCCTTTTAATGGGAGTTTGCAGACAATCACAAAACACAGCATCTAACATAATGGGTCACTTTTCTAGTTTAATTATCTCAGAGCTCATATACAAGTTTCCACAAAGCACCACATTTTTTGCTGCTCATCATTAAATGGTTGAAATAATTGTTCTAAGACATGTTGCCTTGCTGGGTTGTTTGGACCCTAACAAGTTGAAGAACAAATCTTTCCACACTCAGATCGTGAAATAGTTGTTCCCTCATTACTCAGCAGCCTTATCTGAGTGGAACTACACTCACTTTGTATCAATTAAACCAAGATCGTCAGATCATCTCCTGTGTGAATCATTTGCTACAAAAAACACGGCTCTCTGAAAAAAAACCCTAAATAAACTTTCAGCTTTTATACATTTTGTCACTTTCTAGCCACAAACCTCCATATATTTAATTGAGATTGTATGTAGTTGTCCACTACAAAGTACAGTGGACTCCTGTCAGGTTTTTCTGTGGAGCGTAACTCTAAAGCATTGGGAGGGGGAAATTGGCTGGAACAGCTAGCCGCAACGTTCCTTGGTGCTGATTGGCTACGGAAATAAGGAAGACCATTGATGTCACCTTCTGCCGTAGGGCTAAGACAGTTTCCACTGTGGATATCAATGAATGTTAAGATTTATTTGGAGTTTGAACCATTAAAATAGACAGTTAGTGTTTGGACAGGAGGTCTCAGGTATTATTGTCACTACAACGCCGCAAATACTGGGTGTAAAACTTAGTGAAGAACTGTGCAGTGGATTTCCTGTTGAAAAAAACAAAACAAATAGTGCATCTCCACACCATGATGCTGCCACCACTATGTTTCAGGCAGTCAGTGATATGGGAAGTTACCCAGGGCTAAATTTGAAAGGGATTTGGGTCCGGGGGGGCGTACATTCATCTTGACTGACTCTTTAACTGCGTGAGTGGGAAGCTGAGAATAGGAAGAGCTCACCTGCTTTCCTGCAAACTGATTGGCTGGGTGAGGGAGGCAAGAGGAGAGGAGAGGTCACTCGTACTACAACTACAACTGCCTGTAATAACATTCAGCATCACTTTGCATAATTTCCACTGAACCGTATATGAAATGCACATGAGGCTTGGTGTTTTAATACTGGTACATTTTTATTAATGTAAAACATTCCTTAAATGTGTCAACATTATGAAGTTATAGTGCATATTTTCAGGTCCAGGTTGATGTGTAGGCCTATTTTATCAATATAAGGAAATTTGAATCACCAAAACTGACCTCAGCCCGGCTGCGGCCCTCATCATTCTGGCTGCGGCCCTGTGTGAGCGTGTCAACGTGAATACAAATGCAGGATTAGAAACCAGTGTGTTGATAAAAAGCTTGCTCAGGACTTTATTTTGGTCATCCTTACTCAACATGAGGAAATGACCGCAGTGGTTTTCAGGCTGCAGTGACCTCAGTGGTGTTGTTCCAAGGAAAAACAAAAGACAGCACGTAACTCCCCCCCCAAAAAAAACAAAAACAAAAAACAAAAAACAGACACACATTGACGTACCATGACTTCTCATCCTGCATGTTTTAGATCCGTCATCGTTCCATCACACGCAAATGACGTGAATGGCGTCACGACATATGTCGTGCATGCACTTTTATTTATGAGATGAAGCACAATAAAAAGTGGTGGGCAGGGTTGGGACATATTAGGAACTTTTTCAGTGTAGACATGGAAGAGACTGCAGCAGTGTGATTAACACACACACACGCAAGAACCCGCCCCCCCCCCCCCCCTACACACACACACACACACACACACACACACACACACACACACACACACACGCTAAGAAGGAGTTTGAAATTATAAAGCCGGACTGGCAGGACAGCACTGCCAGAACACTTTGACCCTGGATCCAGGACCAGGTCTGCGTCCGAGCGCAACAACGGCGCTATTGTACAGCCAGAGAGGCTGCTGCTGCTGCTGCTACTGCTGCTGCTGCTGCTGCTGCTGCTGCTGCTGCTGCTGCTGCTGCTGCTGCTGCTGCTGCTGCTGGGCCCCCCCGCCTCCCTCTCCCACTAACGGACCTCCTGATCCACGGAAAGTGAGTTTCAAACGTCAACTTTCTGGATCTCAATGGTCGTCGGGACAGAACGCGAGCTTATTGGATCGGATCGGACTGGAAGGCGCAGTTTGTCTCAAGTGGCAATAAGACCAAAGTTTTCCTCCCCGGTGGTGGAAGATTAACTTTAAAGTCGTCGGCGTTTTTACGAGCAGCGTGATCTCGTTTTTTCTTCTTCTTCTTCTTTTAATTTATTTCCGAGCCCCGTCAGAGAGCGGAGCAGAGAGAGAGAGAGAGGAGGGACGGACTTGGAGGTGAAGTCGGAGCTGCCTGATGCTTCAGTAAACAGAGATCCACAGAAACAACAAAAGTCGCAGGGTGGGCAAAAAAAAAAGGCAACATGGGCAAGGTAAATACGAGCGAAGTATCTGTGTGCTTCAGTTTGAATGTTTTCTTTACTTTTGTTGTGTGCGCATTTTTATGTTGTTGTTGTTTTTTTTTAAACTAGTTTGTTGAAAAGTTCTGGGTCTGCTTCGGGACTTGGATTAGATCCTGTTTCGGGTTATTGATTTATTTTTTATTTGGCTTTCCGAGTCAGGATCCGATGGTGTTCGGTTTAATTCGGGCTGAAATGACGCAACCGCCTCCTCTGCACAGTTAAAAAGTTGTTTTGGTGAAAGCTGATCGCCACGCGTACCTCCAACTATCTTCCCCGGGACGGAAGCACATCGCAGCGGCACATCTCTTCACTTTGCGTTAGTAAAATGACGCTTATCAGCGCCAGATGAGCTGAGGATGTCCTCTCTGCTCGAACAGACTGCGAGTGAGAAGTCCTCAGTCTGTTCCGTCCGCATTTTTTTTAATGAGATAAGAGAATTACTCGCTACATCTGTGAGGCTTCAATATCACATGGCAGTTTGTTTGTTTTTTTAAAGATTGAATTAAGTTTGGTTTAAATTGTCTGTGAATTGTTAGAAGGGTAGGGGAGCGGGCAAACAAGTTTGGCTGGTCCCCAAACTTGTGTGGACAAGTTTCCTATTGCTTTACAGCGAGCATTTATAGGTTTAAAACGCGTATAAACCGATAAACCATTTCAAAACGGTTCTTAAGCACACTGGGTAACTAGAGCTGGGTGTGCATTATTGAAAGAGTTGCACAATCGAAGTATCTTGAGCAAGTTTTCACACCCAATAAAAATGGCCATGCATAAAAAGAAACAAAAACCTGTGAGAATGAGCTTGGATCAAACTGCTGTCTTTAGATCACCTGAACTGCATCATACCCTGACGAGCAAGCAACACTTGATGCATGTGACAGTGTTAACCGTATAGATATTTTTGAACAAATACTGACTCTATCATTCATCCACATTGTGCTAAAGCCGGATGATGCCTCTGTGAATACGGAGGTGATGCTGCTGCGTACCAGTACAGTAGTCGTGGTTAGAAACTCTTTAAGTTTTTTTTTTTTTGACATTTTGTTTTTATAAAACAAACAGAAAAAGGGTCTCACCCTTTCTCTTGAAAAGCCGAGTTTAAATATTGCCCAGCCGGTTCGATATGAAACTTCAGATGAAAACCTGCATCGATTTCGTTGTCAGTGTAGCAAATATTTCTACTTGATGCTTGTTCTTTCCAAGAAAGACTAAAATTGTATATTTGGTGTCATATCACAGCTGCAGACATTTTCTGGCAGTCCTGCGTCATTTACAGAATTAGATTGTGGTCAACATTTTGTCATGTTGGATAAATAAATATGGCACAGAACCGTGTGACTTAAATGTGGTTTAAACTTAAACGTTCCTGGTTTCCTGCTATCTCCTTGGATTATTTAGTGCTACTTTTAGCTTTTTTTTGGTAAGTTGGCTACTTTTTTGTTATAAAATAATCATCTACAGAACATTACGTTAATTTTTTTTCTTTTTTTTTACACCTGATGCATTCGGGTCAGCTCTTAAACGCATCACGATGTGTGCACAATACTGCCCCTTTAAAAATGTTTTGTATAAGACAAACGTAACCTGAGAAGATGCTATTTTCTAATGGTTTAATTTAAAGTCGAAACCAGCACTGTCATGTACAATTACCCGCTTCTTAAATCAAGCATTAAACAAATTTCTTTCTGTTTTGCTGAATTCAAATTTGGACCAAAATTCCTCCAAGAATTCACCTACAAACTTATCCAGGAGGTCACATAAGAACCCAGAACGACATTTAAAGTGCTTCACAGCTTACTGAGTTAGTGTTCATAATTTGGAAATAAGGAAAACTGCTGAACCAAAAAGCCGACAATTCAACACCTTGATATTATCTGTAATTTTTAATTCGGAGGAAGAATAGACAAGCTTTGCACTCACACATTTGAATTAGATTATTCCAGCCTAATATTTACTAATCAGTATTAATGTTTCTGTTTGCACTGTCCTCTTTAATATTATACCTCATAAACACAGGTTGTATATTCATCTACTTAATTACAAATTACTTTACAAACAGACTAAGCATACAAACTAAACTAGGAATTAAATGACATCGTCAACTATAAGACGTGGCAGCCGACCCGTGCGTCATTGATTCTTCTTGTACTGAATGGGTAGCCTGGGCTCATGGTGACCCAACATGGTTTCACCAAATCCAACACAAATCAACCAGAAAACTGTAGCGTTGCGGGTTTCATGAGCCACAACACACAGACGCATCCAGGACACAAGCTACAACCGTCGACTTCCTTGTGTCACTGAACCACAAACACCAGAAGAGTCTTACCTGGGCTAAGGTGAGCAACGGCTCAAAAGTCCTCAGCAGATGAAAATAAATGTTCCATTTTTGATTTGGGAATCAAGATCCCAGAGTCTGGAGGAAGAGTGGAGAGGCAGAGAATCGAAGTAGCTCAAGGTCCATCTGTATACCAAAGAGTTGGTATTCGAGGTTTGGTACAGAACAACTCTAGGGGGAAAAAAGTGGATTTGTATACCAAAGAGTTGGTATACGAATGGGTTCCGCTTTTTTTCCCCTAGAGTTGTTCCGTACAAAACCTCAAAAGGCATTTCAACATTGTGTATGCTTATTTTCCATGTGGGAAGGCTCCATTTTAAGGTGTTTTTTCAATGCATTTCCTCAGACTGTTGCCACTGTAACCAGTGGTAAAGAGAGTTAAACAGAGGGAATGTAAATGCAATTTGGTGTGATATTTTATGGCAGAAACTGGTGTTGCTAATCATATATTTTCCACTCTTGCGCAGCATCTGATCCCATCAGAGGTCTCACAGCTGTTAAACTTTCATAAAACCTCTATTTGTGCATAATAATTAACCTGGAATGTCACGACAAACGGAGCGACATCGACAACATTCCTCTCCTGTCACGGCAGGAGCAGGAAATGGAGACTTTATTGATCGGATCCGCGTTTGTTTGGAATTGGCGAAAGGCTGGAAGATAACGTCAGAGTGGATTTACTGTCACTTATTAGGTTTCTTTGTCATGCTGTAAAAGTGTGGTCTTATTTTGGATGCATTTTGTTGTTGCTCTTTTTAGAAGCTATGTGGAACCAACTACCCAACCAGCATCTGCTTCATAGTGGTGAACGAGTTCTGTGAACGTTTCTCCTACTATGGCATGAAAGGTAAGGGATGCTTTCCGTGGATTCTCCTGGTTGCTCTCTCCTTCTCTCACATGACCGCATGTTTGTCACAGTACAAACCAGCACAAGACCAGTTTTCTGCTCAACAGTGTTTACATTTCTCATGTAAAAGTCTCCATAAGATGTTTTGAGCTTAAAATCGCCGTTTAGAAAGCGGGTGGCGTTCACTCTAAGAAATCAGCGAGAGAAAAGAAGCTTTTTTTTTTTCCTGAGTTTTCTTTCTGAATTATATAAAATCCAAGCCCAAAGTTGGCCTCTGAGTTTATCACTGGCACATGTTCTTTTTTTCTCAGTCTGTTGTAAAATGTTTCAAAACATCTTTTTTTTTTCTCACTGTCAAATGGGACAATTATAGAACCACAAATGACTGTGAAACGTTTTCCTCTAGAGTTCCAGATTTCTCATGGTGATGAATGCTGGAGGTTTTCCTTCCAGGTCATTATTATTCTTTTTTTTTTTTTAGCGCATTAAACTGTGTGTATTTTACCTGCTTTCCACACTGCAGTTAGTCTGAGTTAAGTATGAAAAAATGAAGATAAATCATGTTTGACTTTCAGACCTCCGTAACGATTTTCATTCAGATTGTTTTCAGCTCAGATCAACAGTTTCCTGGCACTTCAGCACAACTGACTCACTTTATATAGAGGAAGTTTCTCAGAAGTTTCTCAATACCAAACAATCACGCAGATTGTCAGTTGATTATGCCAGTGGGTAAAACGTTTTGTTTCTAAACTAAGGAAACCCATCAAATTGAACTCAGTTATCGAGTCTTTAAGTTTGCAGAAACCTTGTAAAAGTAGAGAGGAAATCTTCTCTTTAACGGGGGCAGGACACGCACTGGGTGTGCAGAAATGGAAAATACTTTTTAAAAGCTCAATATTTCAGTTTCAAATATTTATTTATTGATTCTGACTTTGAGATGCTGAATTTTGGGTTTTTTATTATCAGTAAGTTACAATCATCAAAATAAATGTTTCCCTCTGTGTAAGGAATCTATCAGTTTCCCTTTCTGAAATAAGTTATAAAGAACATTGCACTTTTTCACAATTTTATTTTTAGTTATCTTTTTTAAAAAAAATCTTACTTCAAGTATACCAACTAACAAGTAACTTTTCAGCAAGTTTTAAGTCAGTAGTTCCTTAAAATTGCAGAAAACATACCTGTTCCATTGACAGATTATTTTCACTTATAACAAGATATTTTTCCAAATGTTATAAGTGAAATAATCTGCCAATGGAACAGACATCTTTTGGTCAATATTAGAGAATTATTGACTTATAACAAGCTACTATATGTTAAGTTACTTATAAGTTAGTTTTGTCTTGCACTAAAAACGATATAGACCAAAAATACTTGGTAAGATTTTGGGTTTTTGCAGTGTTGACAGGGGCTGCACAGTGGCACAGTTTGTCAAGCTGTTGCCTTGCAGCAAGAAGGTTCTGGGTTCAATTCCCAGCCCAAGTCTTTCAGCATGGAGTTTGCATGTTCTCCCTGTGCATGCGTGGGTTTTCTCCGGGTACTCCGGTTTCCTCCCACAGTCCAAAAACATGACTGTCAGGTTAATTGGTCTGTCTAAATTGTCCCTAGGTGTGAGTGTGTGTGTGCATGGTTGCTTGTCCTGTGTGTCTCTGTGTTGCCCTACAACAGGGTTTTGTTTGTCCAACACATTAGTTTTCCAGTTGAATTGTACAAGCTAAATGTCACCGTACATGTGGGGAAAAAGCTTTGAAACAATTCGTCTCGCCACCTGGCCTTTATATTTTAACGCGTTGGCGGGTACCAGCTAATGCCTGTGTGCTCTGATCGCAGCGGTGCTGACGCTGTACTTCCTCAGCTACCTGAAGTGGGACAAGGACCTTTCCACCGCCATCTACCATGCCTTCAGCGGCCTCTGCTACTTCACTCCCATCCTGGGAGCCGTCATCGCCGACTCCTGGCTCGGAAAATTCAAGTGAGTTCACCCGTAGCCTGGCCTCTGACCCCGAGGAAGGGTGTGACCCGCTCTGACCACACACAGCCAAACAAAGAGATTAGAGGAGCTCAGCGCCGCGTGCACACAATGACTGTTTACTCCCAACAGGACCATCATCTACCTGTCCATCGTTTACGTGATCGGCCATGTGGTCAAGTCTGTGGGAGCCATTCCCACTGTGGGAAACACCGACGCGCACATGTGAGTCACAGATCCTGGACCTTTTTTGCGCTTGCACAGACCTGATTTTATTAGCAGAATGTGTAAAAGAAACAGTCACTAACTAAAATGGAGAAAGAACCGCACATTAAAAAATAACAAGAAATGCTTTCCAGCGATGTTTTAGAGTTAAAGAGCCATTAAACTCTCTTAATTTTGTCCAGTATGCTGGTGACGATCGTTCTCAGTGTGTCTGATTTTCCTTTTTTTTGTGCTCCAGCGGTTTGTCCATGTTTGGCCTGATCCTCATCGCGTTGGGCACCGGAGGAATCAAACCGTGTGTAGCAGCATTTGGAGGAGATCAGTTCCAGGAAGAACACGTAAGCATCTAATCAGTGAGGGTTTATGGTGTGGCTCTTTGCCAAGGGCAGCATGCCCGTGGGGGCGGCCTGACACCTGACAAATATATAATAAACGGTTATTTAATTTGTACCAGCTTAATATTAATCCAGTTGAAGGTTTAGTTTTATTTTTTGGCATTGGGATTACTTGAGATATTGGGAATTTAGCACTTTTGAAGTAAGACCTTCTGCTGCTTGCAATCATTTCTTTAGATTAAAGAGATAATACAAATATCAGATATGATTCCTCCACTATCACACTACCGTGTGAGAATTAAACCATAAAAAGAATATGGTTGAGAAAATGAGATTAAATTAGTCCTTTATCATGATGAGTTGACGCATCCAAGGAATTCCAGTGTGTGTAAACATCTTTATCACACACTTATCACTTTGGGGTGATAATTGTAAAAAGTGTTTTTGGTTTAGAGAATCTCCTCAACATTTCTCACTCTTCCTTTTAAGCTGAACTTTATATGGAGGTGTTCCTTCAGGCAGAGCTTTCTTGCCCTGGATGCAGTTTGTTTGCATTTTCCTCCCTGGCTCTGCGCCCTGAATGCACCCCAATAAACACGGGCGTCCACTAGGATGATAGATGAGTGACAAAATGATGACATTTCATTGTGTTGGTTTATACACAAACCAAAGTTGGAAATGCAGCACAAGCAGAACAGCATCAGATTAAAACTCCCATGAGCCATTGCTTGAAAAGCTGTGTGTTTGGAATAGGTTTTGGCTTGTGTCCGTGTGTGTGTGTGTGCGGGGGTGTGTGTGTGTGCGTGTGTGTGTATACATAAAAGTTTGCCTCACTGAGTTATTTCTGCAAACTTCTGCTTTGGTAAATTGTGCCAATAGTTATGGTGTCACAATACAACATTTTCACTTGCGATACGATAACCATATTGCAGCTTTGCGTATCGGCCGATACCAATATTGACCCAATATGATGTTACCATGGATCATACAAACTTTTGCTACATATTTCAGTGATTTTCTCAAACAGAAAACAATAGTTTTAGGAGGGGAAAAGGTATCAGGTGGGTTTCTGGGGTAAACCTGTACCCTGGTAGGTAGTTTTTATCCTGTTAAAGGCAGTTTAATCAGGATAAATGTGCAAAAATGTAAGGAAATCTACAGCAAAATATTAGATTTTTTTTTATCACAATGCTCTTTTGATTTTAAAACCATCATTATTGTTTAGAAAATACTAAAAACAAGTGTAGCGCTTCTTAAAATATTCAAGATCCAAGTTCACAGTAACATTTGAACTTTTTAAACTCTTTTTTTCTTCTCTTTACCTCCAGATAAAGGAAAGACAGAAATTCTTCTCAATTTTCTACATGTCGATCAACGCCGGGAGCGTTTTGTCGACGCTGATAACGCCCATCCTGAGAGGTGAGCGTTCGCCGTCGTAACGTTCAGCGTGCGCCGCACATCCCTGGCGTCGGTAAACGTCGTCTGCCCCCCTCAGGTGATGTGAAGTGTTTCGGTGACGACTGCTACGCCCTGGCCTTTGGCGTTCCTGCAGCGTTGATGGTCGTGGCTCTGGGTAAGGATTTTTTATCGGCTCCGCTTCGCCCCAGGTATTTAAGAAGCAGCAGGGAATTCAAACATTTACAGAACAGCTTGAGAAAAATGTGATGGAATCTGGTGTCTGGTATTCAAAGACGATAAGAGACCAAATTAATATTTGCTTTTACACAATGTCGTTACAGATGGATAGAAATGTTGGATATTTTTTCTTGTTTGGTTTTACTGAGCTTTTTTTTTTTTTTTTTTTGTGCATGTGGAGCCGAAATCATAGTTGGTTTAATACATATTTGTCTTAATTGCTACAGGTTTTAGCAAGTATAAAAATACACAAACTGCAGTAGAAAAATCTAAACGTTTATAATCTACGGGGACCTCGATGCCGTTGCAGGATGCGGGCGTCACTAGAGGCTGCAATGTGCATGCTGAGGCTATTTACACAAGCCAGGCTTCACCCTGATCAAGGCCCGATCTCATCCGTTGTGACGGCCAGTTTTCTCTGCCCGCCGTTTCCCCGTCAGCCCTGATCCGTGCGGGATTCATGCCCGGTCGCCTGCTGACTGTGGGAGCAAACTGTGACACCAATGACGTTCAGATGGATGTCGAGTTTAGGCTGAAAGGAGTTTTAGCATTCAAGGTTTAAGTTGTGTTTGTTTTGAGCGAGGAAAAAAATAAAATCGTTCTTTCCAAGATTGTTTAACTGAAGATCCACTATGTGTTGCTTAAAGAAAGACGGTCAGAATGGGAACCGTATTTTATGAACATGCGGTTTATTTTAGTAAACTTCAAATATTTTCAAAGAGAAAAACTTGAGTTTAAGACATTTTTAAATGCGTTTTAAATAAAATCCTAAGATTGGTTTACTGAAGAGCAACTTTGTGCGACAAAAAAAAATCTCCAAGATGGTACTTAAAAAAAAAAAAGTAATAAACGCTAAGAACCCCTGGAAAAAGTTAAAACGGTTAAAAAAAAGTTAGATAACGCAATGTAGGAAAAAAACTTTAGGACCTAAGAGATGAAATTTTAAAGATCAAACAAACTTAGGATGACTAAAGGTAGAGAGAACCAAAGAAAATAGTCAAGATGAGCAGTATGCTTTGTGAAATGTTTTACTGGAGGACAGACTTTTGGAAAAACTTCTGTTTCCTCTCGTGTTTGGAAAATCAATGGTTTGAGCTGATGCTAGTTCTCCATCTGGTCCTCCACAGCTGTGTTCATATTTGGCAGCGGTATGTACAAGAAGACGCCGCCTCAGGGAAACGTCCTGGGGGAAGTCTGCAAATGTATCGGCGTGAGTCACTTCATCTCCCACTCATGTCTTAGGGTTAGACATGAGTGTGCGTGGGATTAACTTAGTGCACATTGAAGTAGGCTTGTTCTTTTTTTTTATTCTTATTTCTTCCTCCGGTCAGTTTGCCATCAAAAACCGCTGGAACAGCTCAAAAGATGACCTCAAGAGGAAGCACTGGCTGGACTGGGCCGAAGACAAGTACCCGGTAACGACCCGCAAAACGCCACCGCCGCTTCTTCACGATGTAAACTCGCTTTAACCTTCACGAATCCATCCGCGTTTCTGCTCCTCTGTTCAACAGAAGCGACTGATTCAGGAGATCAAGATGGTTCTGCGGGTTCTGGTGCTCTACATCCCTCTGCCGATGTTCTGGGCTCTGTTTGACCAGCAGGTACAGGCTCACATTCATCCCGCCGAGCAACGAAATTAAAGTCCTGACCATTTAGCGGCTTGTCTGATTGTAAATCATGTAATAGGACAAACATGCATTGTCATAAGAAATACTGAAGTTCAAGAGTTTTCTGCTTTCACTTTTTGAATTATTATTTTTTAAAACAATTGAATTGTTTTCTCTTCAACCTCTGGAACAGAACACAGCGAGTAGGAATATTGTAATCCCCAGTTAAGGAAACAACCAGTACAAAACATCATGAGCATTGAATAGTAGCTGTAAAGAGTAAAGCTTACTGCGTAGAAGCTTAATAATTAATTTCTTGACTGTAAGTGCTGCTTGGACAGAGTATAACTAAAATGTCCAACTAGACATACGGCTGACTGTCTAAATCCAATGAAGATTTTTCCAAAACATGGGTGTCCAAAGTGTGGCACAGGGGCCATTTGAGGCCCTTGAAATGATTGCGTGTGGCTCCCCCCAATGCAATGTAAGAATGGTGCAAATGTGACCGTCCAGAACAGGCAGTTTATAAGATGGAGAAAGCATAAAAAAAAAAAACAACATATTTTGTTGCTGAAATTAGCCTGTGAAAATTGACCTTAAATTTTCAGGAATTATATATCTGTCTGCTAATTAATGTTGGACTCTTTTATTTTATATTTTGGATCTACTGCAGTGAACCCCCTGGTATCTGTGGGGATAAGGAACCACTGTCAAAAATGCTTCAAACTGCCTATTTTAATAGTTACATACCAAATATACCTCAAAATGCATTAGAACAAACAGTGGTAACCATCCTGGCTCTCCTGCAGAAGCTAACATCTCTACAGTCTTCCTTATTTCTGCTTTTTAGGGGAACAGCCAATCGGAGCCAAAAAAACTAAACAAAAACTGAATGGCACGTCTTGATTGGCTCCTTTGCAAACATTAGCCAATCATTTGTCAGCTAGGTTTGAACTTCACCTTGTGAAGATGCATTTTCTTTAAAATATGTCAGATATGCTCTACAGACAAATGATTCATGAATACTGAACGGTGAATATGCTGGGATCCACTGTAATTTAGTTCTTCCATTATAGTCAAAGTTTCCTTAATATCTGAACGTTAAAGTAAAAAAAAAACCATCCAAACATTTGTACATCTTGGCTGATCGTCAGCAATTCTACTCTGTGAGAGAAGCTCTATTTTTACTGACTCTGAGCATGAAACAAAGTATCAATTTGTATATTAGTATCCGATCAAAAGCTTGTTTTATTTAATTCGCTACATGGACCAATGAAAACTTCACGACATCTACAATTCCCGACTTTCATTTTTGATGAGCTCCTCCTTCACTTGGTGTAAAAACGGTTAGAAAAAGATAAAAAGATAAGAAATAAAAAGCTACAGTTTTCTTCAATAGCATGTGAAGTGTTTACTCAGTTCTATTTTTATTATTTTTGTTATTTTTGTGATCTCAGTGTCATTCTGCTGATGTAACTCCGAGCTGGTTTCTTTATTGCAGGGTTCCCGCTGGACTCTCCAAGCCACACGGATGAACTTGGCTTTTGTAAGTCTGTCTCTTAAATCATTTGAACGTGCCAAAAAAACAACAACAACAACAACAAAAAAAAAACATTAAATGCTGACATTTGCGCTTTGATATCTGTGGGTGGATTTTGATGTGGATCCGATTGCACAAACTGTCCCATAAAGCAGATCTTCCTCCACGTTCTGACGTTTTATTCCAGTAACTTTTTATTGTTTATGGCTTAGATAACCCATGCAGTGCCCAGTTTTGGATTCACTGAGTTAAACTTTAATTTTCTGTGTCACAACAGGGAGAATCCTTCACAATTAAGCCGGACCAGATGCAGGTATGTGCAGCTCATTCTGCCGTCGGTTTGTGTCGTTTCCTAAATGCTGTGAATAAAGAACAAATTACTGCAGGATGTCCAGACAGAGTGTGATGCATTCTCATGAAACCTTCATAAAGTCACGTGATTTTAGTGTTCATGAGTGGAAATTATGGGCTTCAAAGTTTATTTTTCATTTGGGGGAAAAAAATAATACACTTTCCCATTTTACTTGTGTTCAGCAATATTTTATCTTCATTTCATTCCTTGTTGAAAATCATCCTACCTTAGACTACATTTCTTTTATACTTCTTCACTGTTTATGATCCTTTTCCTGTATTGAACAATAAGGTAAGGTAATTTTATTTATATAGTACATTTTCAGCAACAAGGCAATTCAAAGTGCTTTACACGAGTTAAAAGGAAATACAAATAAATTAACAAACCAAAGGAAAGAAAAAAAAGAGGTGAGAAAACTAATCTAATGTTGTTCTAAATGTAAACAAGGTGCCCCTGCTCAGGGTTGCTAAGTATCTAAAACCATTTCTAAATAGTGAGAACTCTACAGTTTCTGATAAAATAAGCTAAAGAGTGACTGATCTAAGCTATAACTGCTTGAAACCCAGGAGGAAAAATGTACAAGAAAAGACTTGCAGAGGATAACTGATTTATGTAGATTATAGGGAGTTATTATATTTTGAGAAGCAGATGTAGATATAGAGGAAGTTTGTTTGGGTGGTTTTGTCCTCTCCTTTTAAGACAAAATGTATAAAATGTCCAGTTTTCTGGTACAAATTACTTTAAAAATTATTTGCTAACAAATTGTTAGATTACACTATTTATCTCAACACTCCTTTTTAAAGTTTTTTTATTTTTAATTTTAATTTTTTACAATAAACTTATTTTTGTTTGCCAAAGATAAAATAAAATACAATCAACTATTTGCGCTTTAAGATACAAAATGCATGTTTAAAATGTCACCTTCGCTGGGACAAAAATAAGCAGAAGCTACACAAAACTCCTTATTTTTATATTCATAAATAACAGAATAAAAAAATCAAATCATTCACAATGTCAAATATAATGAGAGAGAGCTGGAAATAATTACAAAAATATGCCTCAGGCCTGCTGGAGTGAAACTTCAGAGGAAAAAAAAAACCCTTATCACCATGACGATTACAGCAGACTTGTATTTATTAACTGTGTGTTTTATTAGATTTTTTTTTCACTAATTCTGACTTACTGATCTTAAAAGAAAAAAGCGTCTTGTTCCATTTTGTGTTCAGTTGATTGCTGCTTTTTTTAAGCTGATTTTGTTTGGGAGCCACTGAAGCAAAAACTGCAACAAGAAACGGCCAAAACCAAAACCGGCAGAGGGTGTACATGATGAGGCGCGTGTTTTTGCATCTGCAGGGCCAAAGTCATCAGAAATAAGCTATTAGTGGGGTCGGTTTTCATTTCTAGGAACACTCCCTGCATTTTGTGCATTCTCATATTGACCTAAAAACAACCAAAATGTATGGGAAAGTAAAGTTTCACAAAGGTACAATAGGTTGGTTTGTATGGTTTTTGTATAACGTTCGTCAAGTTTATGCTTTTAGTTTAGTTTTCTTTATTTCTTACTGACACTGCTGTGCTTTAGTACGGTGAGTGACAACAGCGCCCTCTCTGTTTGTCCCTCATTCATGCAGCTGAGGTTATTTGAGTTAACATTCATAAGACACAAACATATTTTCTTTTGTTGCCACCTGTGAGTTTGGTGTTTCAAGGTTGACGTGTCTGTAAATGTACAGCAGAAATCTGTCATATTAAACCCCAAAGACTGTAAATGTTGTTTTGACGTGGTAGAACAAGACGCTATAAAAGTTTATTTATCTCGTTTTGCTTCTCTTTTCCCCCCCAACACCCTCACATTTTCATTTTTACATTTCAAACAGTGTCAGTATTTGCATTTTCAAATTAATAGTCAAATGTTTTTTTTTCTTCTAAGTTTTCAGTTCTGCATCCGCTGCATGAAGCCCGTCGGTGTTAAAAGCCGCCGTCACTGTTATGTCAACACTTTTATGAGCGCTTATCGCTGCCATCTTCTCTTTAAGCTCATTATATTTGAACAATGAAGCATTTATGAGTTCTATTGAAGTTTTATTGGGCCATTTAAAGGCTGCTTTTCCTCATGTCCGCTGCCCAGATGCTGAACGCGCTGCTGATTCTCGTCTTCGTACCCATCTTTGACCTCATCATTTATCCACTCGTTGGCCTCTGCAGAATCAAAATCACGTGAGTAAACCGCTGTGTTGTCCTCTCCACATTTGAGCTGTCCACTCAAATATAGAGTGCGAATAAAATCAAAGAAAGAAATGACGCATAGTACTCAAACGATATTACTTTGACACCAAAGTAAAGGACTAATTTAAAGAAAATGCAAATCTGCATCCATCAATTGTGACGACTTCAGGCAGGATTTGTTTTTATTTCTTCAGGCATTGAAGAAAACAATGATTAATAGTATATATTGCATAAAACTCTAAAACTACTTAAAATTATTGCTGTTAAACTAATGTAGCAATACATTTGACCAATTTATTATTATTCACCATTATAAAAACTCAGAAGCTACATCTACTATATGTCATGTTTCCTTCATTAAGATGTTCACAAACCCATCATCATCATCCCATGATTCATTTTTAGATATAAAATGTTTTTGTTTTATTCTTTTTCTGTGATGGTTTCACAGTGAAATAAATGTCAAGGCAAACTTTGAAAAGTACAAGCTACATTTTCACTGAAAAAGTGGAGAAATAGTCAAACAGATGAATTAAAATCGTAAACCACTTTTAGGAAAGAGACATAAGAAAAGCTACCAAATACAGGAGCAGCTGATTAACCTGGACAAGTAAAAACGCTATACAATTGTTTACAATATGATCTTATTGGAATCAAAAACAAAATAATGGCAAACGAAGTCACCTGTGGTACACATCTATCCTTTCAACGTTTTGATGTGTGTAAAAATTGTGACAGGGTAACATCAAGACTGTTAAGAAATAAACAAATAAACGATGAGGAGCGATTTAACATCAGCTCATGCCGGCTTCAGCTGCTGATTAAACGACCAGTCCTCACAATAAAGACCTGAGGTGGAAGATCAGGAAACACCTGAATGAAATGTCTCATAGGCACAATCTTTAAGACGGTTGAAAACTATCGTCGAAATCAAAAGTTTGAGAAAGGAAAAAAGGGGAAAGGTTTGATTCTTTTTGCAGAAATCTGAATAAAAAAGTCACTGACTCGTCTTGGGAAAGGAAATATTGACCAATATTAGAAAAATGTTTCTGCATAAAAACGTTGCAACACTGGTCTTCAACATAACGATTAACGATCATCAAAGAGATGCCAACTAAACTGACTAAAAGTCATTCATTCTTGTTCTTTGATGCCTCCGATTCCTACACTGTTCATTTGTCGTTTTTCTTTTTTTTGGCAAAATTGTTCAATGACCTCTGCTCACTTCTGTCCACTTTTTGGTGACCCTGTCACTCTGCCTTCAGGCCTCTGAGGAAAATGGCCACAGGGATGATCTTTGCAGCTCTTGCCTTTGGAGCAGCCACCCTGGTGGAGATCAATGTTGTGGTACGTCTGAGCGTGAATCACGCTGCTACCGCAGGATTTTACCCTTAAATTATTATGTTCATAGGAGGTAACACTGATACCTCCTATCAGTAAATGAGTTTTACCTTTTAACGACGACGATGAATCGATAGGTTGTTGATGAAGCGGCGTTCTGTCTGTTAACCAGTGTGATTGTGTCTGTAGAAAACGGTGGTGGAACCAGCACCTGCTGACCAGAGTCTGCTGCAGGTCTTCAACCTGGCAGACGGAGACATCAGCGTGAAGGTCGCCGGCGGCAACGTGTTTCAAGACCCCATCACAAAACTTCAGGTAACTGGAAAAACGCCTGAAAAGCCATTTAATTGTTTTAGGTTTTTTTTGTAAAACCAAAAATATTTATTCTTTCATAGTTTTTGGTTTTAGTTGTATTTGTTCCAACTTAATTTTTCTTGGTTTTATTTATTCTTTTATACTAGTAAACTAGCCTCAATGCTAGACAGAGATGCCATGAAAACGATTAAATGAAATATTCCAACAATTTTATACCAAGATTTAATTTGCTGTTCTACTTTGGGTCATTAATGGTATTGTTTTTTAATTTTATTTTAAAAATTGTGATTTTCTGTCCATATTTTGACCACTAACGTTCTGCTCTCTCTCTCTCTCTCTGTCTATCTCTCTGTCTATCTCTCTCTCTCTCTCTCTTTCTCTCTCTCTCTCTTTCTCTCTCTCTCTCTCAGGACCCCTCGGCATACGAGCTTCTCCCGCTGGGGGCCTCCAACAAGGAACTGAGTTTTGACGTCATGTTTAAGGAAACGCAGTATTCTTGCAGTCATGAATTTGAAGAACGAAAAGCTTACAGTCTCATCGTACACGAGAAAGCTCCTGGTATTGAGTGCAAACTTGTAGGTACACTTATGACTTTTTTTGATAATGGCTTTAATTGTTAAGGTTACAATAAGCCAAACATTTCTCATGCAAGGTAAAGTTAATAATAAGCTTGTAAACTGGTGTGTATATTAACAGTAGTCAGGGGACTTTATGTCGTTGGCCTTTTTTGTAGTTCATGTCCAAATGTCTGAAAACTGAAAGAACACCACAGATAAGCTAAGAATGCAAAGCTAAAGTATGTTACTGATAGAAAACTGAATCAGAGTCCATGTTTACTTTTCAGGTGGAGGATTACATCATCAAAAATGAAGACGGGAACCCGAATGTGCGGTAAATGATGTTTGTTCCTGTGGATTGTATTGGTTTTCATGTAATCTGATCTAAATAAATCTGTGACGGCTGCCGATGAATTCTCCACAGCTTCTTCAACACGTTGCCAGAAGCCATGAACGTAACCGTGGGGGAAACGGAGTTTTACGTTCCCCAGAACTACAGCATGTCTGCAAACAGCAGGGTGAATCGGGGACCGTGAGTATTGACGCCTAAGATGGACGTCGGAATCAAAGTTATTGATTTCCTGAATCAATCAAGCTCAATGCTTTGGTCCGATCCAACTTTCCCCCCCTTCTTGTTTAAATTAAAGCTACGCGGCAGTCCCCTGCAGCCACCAGTCAAAGCAGTGTGAGAATCTCCACCTGGGCCTGCTGGACTTTGGAGCTTCTTACTCTATCATCCTGGTGGAGGTAAAGACACTCCTTCAACTAAAACTGATTTTATTTCCGTCGTTCTTGTAAAGCCTTGACCTGCTGTGTCTGAGAGATTTTAGTCGATTCTGATTTCTCTTTAAAAGCAGCGACATAATCCGAAATAAGAACAGCGCTCAGGACATTTCTTTCTACCCTTCCTGCCGTTAATGGTCAGTAATTATTTTTGTGCTAGTAGAGGTGATGTAACAGCGCAGAGATCAGCTGTTGTGAAACAAACATAAAAACAAAATGAATGGAGGGCTGACATTTAGCATCTTACATTAGCGACTAGCACGGTTAGCATAGCCACTAAAAACTTCCATGTGTGTTCGCTAAAGAATGTTGACTAAGCAGAAGTTTGAAGCTCATTAGGATAAAACTTAGCACCTTATTGACATGCATGCCGCCTTCATGTTATCTGCTGAAAGTCTTGCTCTTTCTCACAGCCCAAATGAACTGCACAAATGTCTCAACATGCACTAAACAATACGGTTTCTTTTTTAAATGGTATGCTTTACGTCCTCTGGATTCAGACCTGACTGGAACTAAAAATGGCTATAAAAACAGCCAGGTAACAACTTCCACACTAAAGAGTGTTGGTATCACTTCAGATCACAGAAAAAGGTTACGTTTCCATCCTTCTCACCGCCAATCAGGGTTAAAAGAAAGTTTCCAGTTCCTGTTGCTCGGCGAATTCTGAGTGATTTCAGTTTGGCATAATTGTAGTATTTTGCACATGACAGATCTCTCTCTCTCTCTCTCTCTCTCTCTCTCTCTCTCTCTCTCTCTCTCTCTCTGTGTTTATCTCATCAGGATGCTGGTAAAATTGTGGCTAAAAAGATGGAGGACGTGAAAGCCAACAACGTGCACATTGCCTGGCAGATCCCGCAGTACGCCCTGATTACCGCAGGAGAGGTCATGTTCTCCATCACAGGCTTGGAGTTCTCCTACTCACAGGTCTGCCATGAAACTGCTAAACTAGTCCATTTGTGTTGAGGTACAGAATAAATAATAGAAAAAATAGAGAAAATGGCAGAAAGCTGCAGTTTTTCATTACGAGCTTGCAGCTAAATCTGCAAATAGAAAATAACTAATCCAGTTACTAAATGCCAAAACTACTTCGAAGGTGATTGAATAGTAAAGAAATCCAAATAATCTGGAACTCCAGCTCTTAAAGGTACAGCAAGAGATGGGTTTTTATTATTATTTTTGTGGTGGCCAGTTGTTTTCAGCTCTAGATCATTGGTATATCTTTTGCTTACCCGCTTTGTCCTCCAGGCTCCGAACAACATGAAGTCGGTGCTGCAGGCCGGCTGGCTGCTCACGGTCGCGTTCGGAAACGTGATCGTTCTGATTGTGGCCGAGGGGGCGGGACTGGAGCAGGTATCGCTTTGAGTAGACACCGAAAAAAAAAGACCTTTGACATGATCGAATTCTTTCTAGCGATATAAACCTCTTTCCCTGAAGGGTTCAGTTTATTTACCACTTTTTGTGTGATATTTCCTCAGTGGAAAGAGTTCCTGCTGTTCGGCGGCCTCCTGCTGGGCGTCTGCATCATCTTCTCCTTCATGGCCCACTTCTACACGTACGTCGACCCCGAACAGCTGAGCAAAATGTACGCCGGAGACTCGGGGAAGAAGAAGGAGGAGGAGGAGGAGGAGGAGGACGATGATGACAAGAAGAAGAAGAAACATGACGACATACCTCTGAACGAAAAAGAAACGAGCACCAAAATGTGATTTTTGCGACACAGGAAACGGTTGTTTAATTTTTTTTTTTTCAGGAATTCCTTGGTTATTAGAAACTAAAGGTCCAATATTGATGACATTGTTAAAACAATAATAACAATATATATAATCTGTGAAATATTTCAACAGCCTACTCAATCTTGAGCTTGTAATCACACAGGAAGCACTGGAACCGGCTCGTGTATGTGTAACAATGTTTACCAGACGCAGTGATTTTTTATTTTTTCCCTCTGATTGACAGTGTTTAACTTTATAATCTGTATATGTTTGCTGCTTACTTTGTCGCACAGTGAAATTCGTGAAATAACGTGGTTTACAATCGGTTTCTGAAACAATACTCGACAGCAAAAGAAGCTTTACATTGACACTTCTTTTTTTTTTTCTTAAGATAAATTACAGTTTTATCAGGCTGGACTGTAATCTGTGATCACATTTACTGTAAGTATTATTACATGGCAGACTAGGAAAACATCTGCTGTCCATCCAGCTTCTTCTCCGCCGCGGTCCTTTATGTTCATGCTTGTCTTGATTTACAGGGAGCCTGTAATTCTGGCGTTAATGTGACCACTGTAGCAACGTCGTCGTTCTTCTTCTGTGGTGTCGTAATCAAAACCAAAGCTACGGACTTAATCCGTCAGGTTTCGTGACCATTTTTTTGTTTTTCCATTCAGGGAAGGTGGAAATCAAGCTGCTCCCAATGAACCTCTGTAAATAAATCTCTGATGGTGAACGGATCTTGTTTTTAAGCATGTCATTTTCTCTTAAAAAAAAAACATTAAAAAGGAAATCTATGGTAAAGCCATTGGTACTTCTGAATAAATATCAAGGAAAAGTTTAAGTAATTAAAAAATTACATGATAT
Organism: Poecilia reticulata; assembly: GCF_904066995.2. Taxonomy (NCBI): domain Eukaryota; kingdom Metazoa; phylum Chordata; class Actinopteri; order Cyprinodontiformes; family Poeciliidae; genus Poecilia; species Poecilia reticulata. The sequence continues at coordinate 22,201,273 of NC_088831.1, read as the reverse complement.
TGAATCATTAAGCACAATTTTATACACACAACTAAGGGATATTTAGCTTCTGAGGAAAATTTCAAGATGAACCTAAAATGCACCTGGACAGGTGAGCTTAATAAGATCTTCTCTAAACCTTTGAATGCACATATACAGCTGTTCAACGATGCACTTTTTGCACAACTTCCTGTTCTCCAACAGGAAGTTGGTTAATTCACCAGCTGTGAATTAACCAGGTCCTGGATTGTCGGATCCAGGACCTGACAAATTTCCTGTTTTTGAACAGTGACTGAACGCTTACTGTTAGATTAGCTAGCTGCATAGTGCTGTTCCCAAGGCTGTTATTAGAAAGTTTAGAGGAAGAAAAACGTGCCCTTAGGGAGAATTAAGGCATTCCACACACACTGGTATATTTCAAGAGTTTATTTCTGTGTAATTGTAGCTTACAACCAATGAAAACCCAACATTGAGTTTCTGAAAAACGTAGAATTGTATAAAAGAGCCAAAATAAGAAATTTTAAAACAAAAAGTCAACCTAGTGAAGGGTATTCCCCTGAACGACACATTATGTACACTCAACGCTTTTCATGAGATTCCTTTTACACAAATTACTGCATCAGTGTAGCGTGCCATGGAGGTTTAAAAGAAGCCCAGACTGCTTCAGCAGTGGCCTTTAGTTTCTCATCTTACTCTTGAAACACACCTAGTTTATTAGGTCAGTTACATTTGCTGGCCAATCAATCACAGTGACACCATGGTTATTAGGGCAGGAATTGGTCTTTATTTTTTGCCTACTTGTATTAAACATTTCAATCATTATTTTCCTAAGCTTGCCAGCAGAGGGAATCTGAAGTGCTATAAAATGTACCTTTCAGCTTTTCCTTCCGCTAAACTTTCCACATATGAGTGGATACAGATTTTTATGAAGAGCCAACTTGTTCTTGTGAAAGGTTTCGACAACGATGTAAACCATAACACAACATTTCTGTTTTAGAAACTCTTTTCTTTATTATTGTTCTGATGTAATATCTGAACTTTTCAATGACATTCTAGTTTACAGAAATGGACTTTTATGCAACGAACAAGTGAATTCAATTAAATAAGAAGAATGATGCATCTTTAATGCAGAAGTCTGAAACATTTTGGTCGGGTTCAGTCGCTAACCCCACATTCAGCTCTCATGCATCCTGAAACCATTACGATCAGGAAGTCATGGAGGTTCAGGCCCAATTTCTTTTGTCACTAAATGACAACAAAGCATCACAGAGAGAACAAATGCTTCCATCAGAGGAATATTATTCTGAATTATTTGTTGCATTAACATGCTAACTTGATCGAGGTGCTCATTTTTCCTCTGCCGGGGCAGCTAAACCAGATTAGCATGTTCTGGATGACACAGGGAGGAAATGTCAGAGCCACTCGCCGGCATGACTCACCACATAATTGCGTTTACTCAAATTTGGAGTCCGCAGCGCGAGGATCCCAGAATGAGGGGACAAATGAAAGGTGTCACATAACAGCAGGAAGTGAGCAGTTTGCTGCTGGAGATCCATGTTCGTCGCCGAGTGTCTCCCGTCTGCGGCAGGTGAGGATCGAAGATTAAAGATGGCCGCCTCCGTGTCGTTCCAGGAGAAGCTCTGTCACACGGCTGATAATGTCAGGATGGACCAGACAGTCTAACAGGTCGTTAGTAGTAATCAGCGAAGGTCCCTGATTATTCCCGTGGTCCGCCGTTAAATCGCATGAGCTAAATCGAGTTAAATCAGCACCACATGTGTGTGTTTTCCCAGCAGAACCGTCGTCCCCAGGAGAGACGGCAGCGTCACCGGATGAGTCCGGAACCGTTTTCTCCGGTTCGTCTTCCTGACACTTTACAGGGATGAGATGTTCCCCGAACGGGAGTCGGACCCCGTCTCCTCTGAGCTTTAGTCGCCCACATGAGCCCCGTTTGGCAGGCTGAGTGGCCCTCGGGTCTGGGCCAGGCTTCTTGTGGAAGAGGCCCGTCGTTCTCTGAGCAGAAACTGCCAGGTTAAGGTACTGCATGTTTTCTTCATGGGAAGTCTTTTCTTCCTGGAAAATGTACAATTAAAAAAAAAAATGTTTTAAACTTCCTAATGCTTTTAAAAAGATCTGTTAGTTTGCTGTAGGCCTACATTTCTTCAGAACGTTCCAGAATTTCAACTAATAATCAGACAAAACAGTTTCTTCAGTGATGTGTGAAAATGTTTGAACTTGCAAAAACTTTACACCAGCAACAGTAAATGGAAGAGATCAAATCATCTCTTCTAACTCCAGGAAGGAATCAGATGCAGTGCCTTTCAAAAGTATTCACCCCCCTGGTTTCTCATATTTATTGGCATTTTATGTGTTGGCCAACAAAAAATAAGACACTAAACACAGTTTTCAACTTCTGTCAGGAAACAATTAGTTGCAATGAATAGATTATTGAAATAATAATTGTGAACTAATTTATTAATTGAATAATTGTTAATAGGGGTGTACAGATTAAAAAAAGGAAAGAACAATGTACTGAAAGCAGAAGTTGCTTAAAAAGAAAATGAAGTATTTGTTTATACGCATCTTTTATTTCTAAAAGGCTTAAATGAAAAATCTGCAGACTTTGCCAATTTCTTTTATTCGATTAATTATTTGAATTATCGATAGACTAATCATTAGCTAAAATAATCGTTAGATGCAGCCCGACTTTCATCTAGGAGCAATAATCTGAAAAGTGTGGCATGAATTTGTATTCACACATCAGGAGCTGGATATAATTAGATTACATTACACACATGCAAACAACTTTATTTATAATTATGTGACTTCTGAATGCAACTGGCTGTAATGAATCTTATCCAGACGTAAAATAAGCCTTGCTTTTCAGGTTTAGATTTTCCTCTGTGAAGTGGAAGGGAAGAAAAAAAAGAGAAAGAAAAACAATTTCGCACCGCTTTGTGTTAGTGTTTCAGATAAAATCCCAATAAAAAGAGCTGTTTTGGCGGCATGCGTGGAACGTGTACATGACAGTTTATTGCTGTCATCATAGATTAATAAAACGGATTCTCTCATACAGTTGATCTTTCTGATCTGTTAAACTTCACTGTACAACAATTCACACGTTCTGCCGTTCATTTGTAGAAGAGCTGGGGTATCTCTATACACACTGTGGCCTCAGTGCAGCTTAAAATCGCAAACTAAAGAATGTTCTAGAGGTGGGATAACAGAATTTTCACGAGGTACCGAGAGAGAGAAGAAAAAGAAAAAGTAGCCAAATGTGGCTGGTAGTCCCGAAAAGGACCACTAGAGGGCAACCAAGGTAAGACAAAAGCTTCCCTTAAAGGTGAGGATGGTTTGTATCTGACTGCAGACTGGATGGAGACTTAAAAACTATTAGATGTTTTCTCCAGAGATAGTGATTTTTTTGATAGCATTTTTTTTTTTTGAGTTAGATGAAAATAAGGATGCTTAGATGGGGATAATACTATCTTACATTTTTATTTCTGTCTGATTTAAAATGGCTGCCTCTTTCAAAGAACTTGCCACACATTTTGCTCTTTCATGTTTTTCAACCCTTAGTGAAGGAAATAATAATAATTTTTAAAAAAATGTCAGTATTTGGATTTTCATTTTGTTTGTCATCACTTTCTTTGGTTTTTATGTTATCTTGGATTCACGGCAGCATGCATTCGTTACCTCGGTGGGGTTCAGCCAGGCGTCAGCGTTGTCGTCACTCGGCGCACTTTTCATCGCACACACAACCGCCCTGGTTACGGCTTCGCTGACTCGAGCTGCGTCGTCCACTTCCTGTGCAGAAACAAGAGAGACAAACGTAAGTAAAACCTCAATTTATTTACTATAATTTTTACATTTAATGCAGACAGTTTTATTTGTGAAAATGCTTAGAAATGTGCTTCTGTTTTCATTGTCACAATAAAATGCCTCCAATCAAACACATTGCATATTAGACAAAGATAATCTGAGTAGAAATAATAAGCAATTTTCTAATGATTTTAATTATACAACTTTGCCCCATTTGTAAACATATTTGCTAAAGAAGGAGATGAATACGGAAGCAACTTGGATGATGAAATTGATTTGATCAATTAATCAAATTTTTTCATTTAGATTTTTTTCCCCACCAAAGCACTTCTTAGGTTTCACGGCCGCCATCTTGTTAGACAAGCGTGTTTTCAGCTTCTAATTATTTGTAATCTAAATTCAGGTCAACTCAGAGAACGGACGACTAACAGAAAAGTCAGTTTTTGACAATATTTTCTGTCATTTGTAATTTCTTTTTATGGAAAGGAAGTGAGAAAAACAAAAATGATTAAAATTGTAAATCAAATTTGGTATGAAAAAAAAAAGATTTGATTTTTAAGCCCCCAGCCGTGAAGCAAGCAAGGAAGAAAAGACAAGAAAGGTCACAGCAGCGTGTGAGGAAAGACAGGACACGACGTTTAGGCCATGTGAAGGGGAGCAAAGACTTGAAGAACAATTATTTTTCCACGATCAATTTTAAAATTCCAGAGTTTTCCAGATTGAACACAGGAACTCCGCTACTTGTATAGTTTGGACATTTCAGCTATTTGATTAGAGAAAATGACAGCATTTTTCCAGTTCTTCTCCCACACCTACGGACCTACAGAACAATTAAATCAAATCCCTCACTTTCCCAAACTCCAAAGGAGTTTAAAAACCTCAGAGCGCCTTGGACTATTCAGAGCATTGCTTCAGGAAAGTTTTAGGTGAAGAACACAGGACGAAGGAGAGACGCGCCGGTACCAGCTCAATCCAGGAGTTGACGCTGACGGTGATGGGATCTATTGACTCCACATAGTGCCACCAGTGCCTGGGGACATAAAGCACCTGGTCACAGGAGATAAGAAAGACAGAGAGGAAAAAACATTTAATTTATCAAGAGTTCAATGGCAGCAATTAGTTTCTAAACTTCTGTTTTCCAAAGATAAAAAGCTACTAAGTACACAGATAATCCAGCAGATGGCAGCATAAACCAGAACCCTAGTCGGTCCATCATTCATAAGGCGACTCTATTAAAAAAAACAAAAAACAAAAACTACGCACAAGGTTTATCGATTTCAGTCCAGGAGAGATAGAGACCAACAGCCTTTGCTTCCATGTCAACAAGTCATTTCTAAATATAGAATAAAACAAATCTCAGGCCACAAGCTGTCTGCAGGAACCAAAGGTTACTTATTATGTGAGCTGCAGCAGAAAATGCAAGGAGGCCAATGAAATCGATGGTAAAAGGTGCAAAGGTCAGGAATGCTGCACAGACTCAATCGGGACTTGATTATGGAAAAAACGTACCTTGATAATGTTTTTCCAGAAAAAAGAAAGACAGGGATTCTGATGAAACATATTTAGGCCATCTTTCTCAGAAGAGATGTTCAATTAAGCAGATAACGATGACGTCACCCTATGAATCAACTCGCATCAACATGTAGGCGGGTTTTTCTAAAGGCTGAGGAGGCTCAGAGAAGAGCAGACACAAAGGACTGGTTTCTTTGTTCCCTGAGTAAAAAACATGAGAAACAGGATGAAGAAGGGCAAGTAAAGGAAAACGGGAACTGTACGGTGTGAAAGAGGAAACGTTAATGATCCTAACTCCCTTCCCCCAGAGTTTACCACAGCTCTGCTGTAATTTAGAGCTCATCTTTATCTGAAGTGGGAAGTTAAGTCAATCATCACTCGACCTGCTGACCTGGACTTAACCCTGATTCCCACCCAAACACATTGTCCAAAGAGATGACGAGGTTACCTTTACAAACCTCATCATCTTACTTTCCTTGACATAAAAGCCCAAATCACCCAAAAGTGAAGCAGAACCACAATAAAAGTGTAATTTCAGGAGAGACACATAGAGACACATAGAGAAATGAAATCTGTTTTATTATTTTCAAATTTCTATTTTTATTTTTTCCCCAATTTCCACTTTTTCTGTTAATTTTTTTTTCTGAATTCCATTTTAATAACTTCGGAAAAATGTCTCGTTATAAGAGAAATAATCTGCCAGTGGATCTAGTATTTTTTCATCAATATGAAGGAATTACTGATTTAAAACAAGCTCCTGTATCTTGCTGAAAAGTGACTTGTAAGCTGGGTTTGTTTTGCTTCAAGCGTAGTAAGATATTTGCACTAGAAACAAGACCAAGAGTCCTTCGTAACATTTGACTTGTTTTGCAACGAGAAAAATACAGGAGAGCACCGGACGACAGGGAAAGGATCCATGAACACACAATCAGAGTTACAATGGAAACGTTTAGAATCAGCCACGTTTCACAACGGCCCAAAGTCCAGATCTAATTAAAAAGTCCAGATCTAATTAAATAGTCCAGATCTAAATAAAAGCCGGTGTGAAAACCTGAAATCCTGACGTTCACAGATGTGCTTCAAAACAAAAAAAAGCAGCTGTGATTGCAGGAAGGTAAGGTTAAGGTACAATTTATTAACAATAATTATGATCTCAATACCTTCTTGGATGTTTTTTCCTACACGGTTTTGATAAAGAATGTTTCTCTTTCTTTCCTCTTCACAAAGACGCTTCTTTGTGCTCGTCTATCACATAAACACAATAAATCCATTGTGTTTTTGAGTAGGCTTTGGTGTGAAAATATTTCAAAGGGAGTGAATACTTTTACTATAAAACCGCATGAGAATTACTCTGTCTGTTTAGATAACTTACTAGAATATACATTTTCTAATCTGTTAAAAAAATTATAAAAGTTTAGAAAACTTCACTTTTTCCATTCTGGTTCAGGCCAGAAGTTACAAAAGGACTTCTTAAGACGGCGTATGTACCGTGTAAATAAGGTGTTAATACTTGTTCATAGAAAGTGGCCATAGATTCATCAATCGACGTAAGAAAAAGGAAGTAAGAAAGTTTTAATTTGGCCGTGAAAAAGAGTTTTTAATTAACTTTAAAGATAAATCAATAAAAGCCTTTCTTTGTGCGTCCTGGATCAATAAACTCATCAACTAGTGTCATCTTTGAGATTAGGTTGCATTTTTAACCTTGTCGCACTCTGACCTGCCCGGGCTCCAGAGTCACCGTGTGGGTTCTGGCCCCCTGGAACTGCGGGAACTTCCTCGGGTCTGGACGGAGAACTTGGACCTGGCTGAAGACGCTGGACTCCTCGTAGGGGATCCGGGTCGGGTAAAGCTTCGCCGTGTCCTCAGGGGGGAACAGATGCCAGCGTTTCCTGCAGAGAAGGAACGCCATTTTAATCCAAATACAATCTGTTTCACTGTGTTCATGCCACATAAAGAAAAAGGGAAAAGCAGCAAAAGAAAGCTGAATTTTTAAAAACCCAGACCCAATCCAAATTCCAACTCTGCTCTTATTTGACAGCTGCAAACCCAAACAATCTTTTCTAAGCTAAAACCTAAATTGAATTCCCTCTATAGTTCGTTTTAAAACTATTTGACTTTGCCGATGCTTTTTTTAAATTTATTTCCTGTTGATCTGATAGCAGAAGGCCAAATGTCATGATATCAATCAACACTGTTGTATTTTCATAGATCAGCAGAGTCAAAAGACTGCTGCAGCGGCATTTCATTCCTTCAGAGATCAATATCGAATAAAAGAACCCGAGACCCAATTACAAGCTGTGAGACACAACTGTTGCTCCCTGAGAGGCCGCCAAAGTGAGATAACGCAGACCTTTTTCTTTTCATTTCTTGGCTCGCTCTGCTCCGTTATTGTGGCTCGCCTCGTCGTCTGCTCTTTGCTGCTCCTCTGGAGAGCAGAGGGACAAATTAAATCCTTTCCAGAGGGCAGATCGCGCCAAGTGTCAGCAGCCGCGGTGCTCTTCACCTTCAGCGTTGTGGAAGAGTTGGGCGCTTAAGAGGCTGAAAACTTTCCCTGCCAACAGCATTGAAATACACATGAGGAATCCTGCCTGGCTGCAGGTCCTGTGTGTTAAATTTAAGTGTGACATTGTTTCAGATTTAAATGGCAGGGATTGGTTTAAACACACCCTTTCAATTCAGCTTAAAAAAAAAAAAGGATTTCTCAGATGCCTTCATCCGTATTTAGTTCAAAAACTTTATTTTCAAAGTAGGGGATGTTTTATTCAAAGAAAGGTAAACATTACCTTAACCATAACTGTCCGATTGAAAATAGTACGGATGAATCGATATGAAAGTTTGAGCCGATGTGAATATCCAGTATCCGATACCAACACTGCTGTTATTGTCAATAACCCGTAGTTACCGATATGTATATTATTGTATATTTTCGTACACTTTTGACACTGTGTGAAAGCGACCACACCGGTTCGGTTAAACACCAAACACATATCGAGCTACTTCCACCTCCTGAAACACAAATGGCAACAAAATGCAAATAAATTGGTTGTTAATATTGTATCACTTTTACCAACCTATACTGATATGTCAAAAAAATGACTAGCATTAACCGATACCAATATTAATGCGGATGTATCATTCATCGATAGAAAATAAAATTGTTGAGCATGATTACGTTTTTAAACATTCCTTCTGTGCATGTTCTGTTTATGTCTTCTTCAGCATGAATTACTGCAAGGTTAAGTTTTTTTTACACGATAATGAATGGAAGAAGATTTTAAATACATAAGAACCTGGATCAAGGAATTACATCTTTTAAAATGGCTACAGCTTTTGCTGAAATGTGAACAGTCGTTTAATGTGAACAACAAAACATGAGAGAAGCACCATGATCAGTGATATGGCTCCTCTGAAGAGTTCCTACATTTTTTTCAGACTCAAAATTCCAGATTTCTCATCGTTTTCCTCCTGACTAATTTAAAATGCAAACCCTAAAACTCACTATGGCACGCTGGTACTGACTCCTGTGCCAGAGAAGTAGCTATTGGCTGTCCTAAAGGTCGCTAGAGGTCAAATGCATGGTGGGCAGATAATGAAGCTAATTTCTTTGACTGATGCAGGTTGTGTCCAATGTGAATTTGATGTAGTGGGCATTAGTAACGCACCCACAGCGGTTTTGTTCTTTTTCAAACAATGTTTTTAGCCCTTTTTTTTGCCAACTCATTTTTAGACTAATAATTAAATCACTTTTCAAAAATTGGCCTGTTTAATTATTTGGTTCATTAATAACAAACAACTTACATTTTTTTTAACCTTTTATTAATTGGCATTTATACCTCTCTAGCTCCAAAACAAAAGTGGGAAAAGGAAAATTTGGGGGGCTCGTCCGGGAGATAGCTGAAGAGCTCAGCTTGTGTAATATATCTATTTTTTGTGATGGGTTCAGGTGTTCCTTCTTACCGTCCTTGAACCTGCAGCACCAGGTTACAGCCGTAGGTATCCAGATGGCACGGCGTGTTAGCCCCTTCTGTGCCAATCCACAGAGTGCTCTCTTTCCCGCTACGTCCCTCAAAGCCAAACTCTGACCACTTTACATCCTGGAATAAACAAGAATCGTTTATTCCTTCTAAAACAGTGTCCAGAGTATAACTAAAGTTTACTGAATTAATTTAGTCCATAATTATTTCAAAACTTTAGAAACAAGGCTGATCTTGTCACCAGAGTTACAACCTTGCCATCTCATTGCTTATTTATAACACCGTCAGCTGCAGTGACAGAGCACACATACGGAAACAAATGAAGTTGTCCAAGCAGAAAAAGTAAACTTAAGATTGGTAATTGTTTCTAGGAAAACTGCCTCGTCAGTTACATACTACCAAAGCAAAAGTATTAAATCCCACAAGGTCCCAGAATAATGAAGTCATTATTCTGTATGAAAGTAGCTGGAAATGACAGACTGGTCAATTTAGCCTTGAGGAAGCCTTCCTCCCAGCACCATGACTCTCTGCTCGTCTCATAGCCATAAATGTCAGTAGATAATAATTGCAGGTGGATGCCATGTAACAGTTTATCACACCGACTAAAACAAAATTAATAAATTCCAGACCATTGCTAAAAAAAAGAAGCGACACTTACGTGATTCTTGAGCAGAGGATGAGTCAGTTAGTTAATAAAAAGCTGCTGGTGCTTGGGGACAAACGTAAAATGTCAAACAAGAAGCTCAAATTAAATGAAAGATGGGAAATGCTAATTTGGCTTTTAACAGAATGCTTAATATTTGAATTGCTGAACATTTCTATGTCTTCCACAAAGTTTGGCAGGCTGAAGTGAGCAGCATATTTTTATTCATTACTATATTAAATAAAATTAAGAGTTAAGATATCTGAGGAGTGTGCAAATGAGTGGAGACTAAGCTATAAAATATAAATGTAACCTTTAAATTAAGAATATTTATTGAGTACATTTCTATGAAAAAAGTGAAGACATTTTTGTTTTAACAAAACTCACTGGTGGTGCAACTACTAGCATTCCAGCTGCTCATCTTCCTTTTGCTCATAGGACAGCACTTAGTCTTCTTCTATAACATTTCACAGAGAATAAATGGAGAGACCCAGAATCATTCCTTTTATTTTTGCACAGGATCATTCAGAGTTTTGGGACTTATGTACTGCTCCTTTCAGCGCACCCAAAAGGTTTTTCTTTTTAGAATTTAGGCCAGGGGACAGAAATGGCCATCGAAGAAGGCTGTGTTTTTGTCTGGTGATCCATTTCAGAATTGATTTGGCCACATGTTTTGAAACATTATCCTGCTGAAAGTTGCAATAACAAGTCGTTTTCTATTTACTGGTTGAGTCCACTAGATTTTTTTCATTAAAATCTCAAGGTGTTCCAAAGAGTTCATGGCGATTCTATCACAAATACCCAACAGCGTCCAAATACCCCAGGGAAACAAATAGCGGGGCAGGACGGTTACCTCAAACATGGAAGGCTGATCGTGGAACAGCGTGGTGATGTACTTGTAGTCAGCATAAGCCCAGTACTCTGAGCAGGGGTATTCATAGAAAGACCCCACATCGGTCTGATGCTGAGTCCAGCGCAGGAACTGAGCCACTGTGGCCTCGATGTACGAACACTGAGTCTCAAACAGAGGAGCTGCAGAGAGGGAGGAAGAAACGAGAGCGTTTGGATGAACTTCAGTCCTATTCATAATTCCTTTGTTTTAAAACATTTTAAATTAATTATATAAACAAACAAAAAAATCTGCAACACATTTTTGTAAGCCTTTCAGTCTTTTTTCAATACTTTCTAATGGTTTTCTTTCCATCGGCATTTGAAACCTCACTTCATGAACAGCTTTAACCTGGTGAGAGCCAGAGGACACTCACTGTAGCTTGAGGTCCAATTTCTTGCTAAACATGGATTCTAGATGATTTATTACTGAAGAGCGACGCCTTCCCTCTGAAGGGATCCGTCATTCGTTCTTACCGTTTGTTGCCTCTTTCCTTCCGAGTCTGAATCGGATCAGCCTGTCTTGGAGGCAGCCTGACAGATGCTGTGCAGTCCAGTGCAGGACAGGCCAGCCCTGGGTCATGTTCAGGAAAACTGCAGGATGCTGCAAATGATCCAAAATCCATCTGGTCTCCTCTGGGCTGAAGGGTTTAATGGGGGTCACGGCCGCCATTGCCTGGGGGTCCACGCTGTTCAGGTTGCAGCAAGGGAATAAGATACGGTATTAGCAGAGTCAGCGTTTAATATTTGTGCCGAATACAGATGGCATGCAGAGGGTAGAGAATGATGTTTATATCTAGTCCATTTTGAACTATTCACTCTTATATATATATATATTTCAAACTTTGCATTTATCACCTAAGATGAAGTAGCTTTCGAAAAATAAGCAATTTCCCCTTGGGGATCAATAAAGTATATTCTATTCTATTCTATTCTATTCTATTCTATTCTATTCTATTCTATTCTATATCTTCTTTGTTGAGGCATACAGCAAGTGGCAAATTAAAGGAAGCAATGATAATTCGACTCATTATGAGATTATGATATATTCTGTAAAATGTATCTCTATGTTTCCAATATAGTTTATTTGGATTACTAATAAATTTACTTGACTTTTGAATCCGATTATAAACAGACTGGTTTTGGTTTATTAAATGTGGTTTTCAGTCATTTGGATGTCATTGATTTTAGGTCTTTGCCCTCATTTCTTCTTTACATTTTTAATCTCTACTTACAACTACGCTACTTTACAAGCATAAAATAGAAAGACTTGTAATTCCTACCCTGGTCTTTTTGTTTAAAAACTTTGCATAACACTATTAATATTATTTTTGGTTCTTCTTCCTCTTTGGGTTAATGGACTCTTAATTTCAAATAAACTAAAATAACTCAGAAAACCCAGCTGCTGCTGGATACACTTTACTTTAAAATAACCTAATTTCCTAACATAAAACTACAAGTACAATATAATAAATGTCTTTAAATCATCCTCTTTTAAATAAAAAGCAAAACCACCATCTGGTGTGCATCAGCTAGCAGGCAGCCATTTTTAGTATCCAAAAAGTTGGGTGCGAAATCATCAAAAGAAATTTCTGAAATTAGAGCAAAGAGGCAAGATGACATTCATCCTGAATGACCACAAAACCTTGACATAAACTGTCAGGCAGAGTGGTGGGGGTGTGGTGATGTGTTTGTTAGCAACAAAAGGCAGTCACCTTAACGCCTGTCTTGAGTAAAAGAAAATAAATCTTCTGCATATTCATCCTATTTTTATATTACAATGTAAGAAGATCTGAAGAAAATTTGTTCGGATAACTTGTTGATTTATTAAAATATACTATTTAATCGCACCCTTGTTAGGTTTGACCACAATAACTGCCAGGTTAGTCATTTTGTATCCGTTTTGCACGTCGTTCCTGTTTAATGATTTATTTTGTTTTCTGAGACGTGTTCGATGTATTTTGAAAGCAATCCCCCCCTCCCCCCAAAAAATTATTGAAATTGAATCTTGCTGGGAAGCTAAAGCTAAGTTTGAACTTCCGCATTAAATGCTAATGAACTGTAATGAGACAACAGCGGGAATCCTACAACTTATTAACATTACCTTTTGCTTTTAGCATACTTCAATAATTAAGATGATGTCTATTCTAATTTCAAACAAAATACCAGCTGAACGGGGCTGTACATTTATTGGAAAATAAAAATGGAACTAATGATGTTAGCTGCCTTATGTTTGTTTGTAAGCATAGATTCATATTTTCCGTTTAACAGCGAAAATATCCAAGTGAAATCAGCTCCAGCTAGCTTCGTGGAGACGCATGTTTCTGTGGAAAAGCAACACTCACCTATCCCTACACGTGCAGAGGAACTTCTGGCGGATGTAAACAAAACTCACATGACACAGCGCGCTCTCAATTTACATTTGGCAATTGTAACTGCTCCATTTTGGCTCTTTTTTTGGCTGCAACATCCTCAGTAAAGCTCGCGCGTAAGCGGGGCCGTAATGGCGGCGGTAGCACAGCAGTTTCCCCCACAGCAAACTATTTCCGTTTGGACATGCGCAGTGGAGCAGTTTCGCAAAAAAGGGGGCTGTCGGCTTGGCTGTTATTATTTTGTACACGACAGTAGCTGAGCAGTACTTCTGCTGTCCTTCAAACACAGACGTAAAAGTTAGCTTTCGGACTACACTGACAACCGAGCGGCTACTATGGGTGCCGCTTCGAGCACCGAGGCAGAAAGGGAGCCGCTAATTGCTCCGACTTCCGCTGGGACTACTAACAGCCTGCCTGTAAACAGCCGAGTGTATGGCAGAAGATGGCTGGTTTTGACCCTGTTTTCCCTGCTGGGACTCATGCAAGGGATGGTCTGGAACTTCTGGGGACCCATTCAGAACTCGGCTGTAAAGGCTTACGGGTTCACCAAGTCTGACATCGCAGTTTTGGTTCTGTGGGGCCCGGTTGGGTTCTTTCCCTTTTTGCTGTTTATGTGGTTAATGGACAAAAAAGGTGAGTTGTTCTAATTTGGTACAACGTGTCCTGTGTAGACATTATGTTACTGTTTGGCCCTTCACCCTGGTCAATACTGTGACACATAGATTATCGAAGTTTCGATAATGAAAACTCTCAAAAATTTGGGTGACGAAAATCAGACATTGCCGCGTTTTAAAGACCACATGATTACCGTTTTTATTTTTTATTAAGATATGAATACATTTACTTAGTCTTTGTATGAGGATTGTTAGCTTTGAACAAAATGTTGACAAAAATTATTTTTTGCTAATTTTTACAAATTGATTTCACTCAGTTGTTCAAAGATCTGATCACAGGTTAAATACTAAAAATAAAATGATATATTCTCCCCTACACTTTAAAATATTCTTGCATTGTAAAATAATCAATTTCAGGTTTAGCCAGCCTAGACATTTTAGATTTTGAGCTTATAAAATGTAGCCAAACAACAAGCAAAACAAAAATGTGACACAGTCTTTCGACATGGCATTGAATTACAAACTGTAAATAAGAGGCATCTTTAGACACTTTGGTGCGCACTTGTATTTTCTTACAGTGTATATAAACTGTGCACATTAGTGAGGGGGTGTCCATTTTCCATTGACAGGACATGTAAATAAGCAAGATAAGTCTTCGTTTGCGGCCCCCTAAAGCTGTGCTGCCCTGGGTAAAGAGCCCACATCAAAACTGTAATTTGAACAAATGGTAAATTAATTATTCAATTGTTCCCTTTGGTAAGTTTACAGATGAAGTTGGAGCCATATGAACATAAACACTATTAGAACATGTTTGCATTTTAAAACTTCAGTCGTCACTGACATCAGCATTGAGAAATTCCTGAATATTTCGGGAAGCGCTTTCGATTTATTGTGAGGAAGTTGAAGAACTCGACTTAAGCCTCTGAGTCAGAGTGGGCCCCACCTAACCAGTTCAGACTGCATCACCTGACACAAAGTGTGTAATGTCCTCCACACTGAGTTAGTAAGTAGTTTTGTCTGACAAAGTGCTGCGTTTCATTATCTTGATTGTAAACATGCAAAAACCTGAGCGGAATAATTCTGACAGTCTTGTGATCCTGATTCGTCATCAGCATTTTGGGAGTTCTGTTTTTATCTGCGCCAAAGTTGGTTTCAGTCGGCATTTCTCCTTCTTTACATAAATGTTAGGAAATTCATAGCAGTGAGTCAATGTAAAGCTGCTCCCACAGACTTATAAAACCTAAAAAAAAATGTAAAAAATAAGAACAAGATGTCCTGTTTTCTCAAATTGCGTTGTCACATGGTCTAATTTGGTTTACAAGAGCGGTCGCTACAGGTTTAAACCTTGTCTGCCTTCATGGATTTCTGTGCTGCATACATGCACATGTTGACATCCACATGCAGAGACACGAATCAGTGGGGGAAAGGCTCTGGCTCCCTGCTGAGAACTCCCGCTTACTCGGAGGTAGAAACTGCTTGTGAACAACCAGGCAGGTGTCGCCATTTAAAGAGAAATCCAGTCACAGAAGCGTCAGCGTTATAAAAGATGCTTTGAGGGTATAATTGTTTGGTGATGGAGAGTACTTTCCAAAATTCTGATCCCAACATTTTACTTGTAATATTATTAGCATTTCACAGTCTTCTCTGAAGCACATGTTGGCTATAAAACCGTTTCTATCTGCTGATAACTGTTGCTCACGTTCTTTCATTGAGTTTTAGATCAGAGTGCGTCCGCCGGTTTTAATAGAAGACTTTCATATAAAAGGCTGGTCACTGTGGACGAAGGATTTATCTTTAATCTCTAGGCAGAAACACTTTACTACAGATCGAGTCAGAAAATTAGAATATTACTGAAAAGCCCATTTATTTTAGAAACTGTACACCCATTACGTAGACACAGATGGATGTTTGAAAGCTTTTATTTCTGTTAATTATGATATGTTTTCCATTACCTGTAAGTGGAAAATTGACATTTAACACTAGAATATTACAGCATTCCAACTACTTTTACAAACAGAAATATTAATGAAAAGTATGTAAATTTTTGCTTAAAGGTGCTCTCCATGATTTCTATAAATGATGTTTTTGAGAAGTTTGCATCATAAAACAAATTTAAAAAGTTGAGAGAGGAGCAACTAAAATATTATGAAGCATTAAAAAATATATATTTCTGATAACCTAAATTAAAAATAAATTATTTTCTAGAGTTTTAAATTCTTGACCTCGCTACACTTAAGTGGTGATGAAGGGAGGAAGTGGAAGTAACCGTGGTTACCTGTTAACATGGAATCAGTCAGATGATGACGGTGCAGCAGCCTCTCAAAATATCTGCTTCTGCAAACATTTGTAAAGAAGAACGATGAAAAGCCTTGAGCAATAATGCCATGTGTACGTTTTTAAATGATTCTTTTCATTTTTGGATGTGCTGACATTTGGTTCCCGATAAATCTTTTATTTATTTATTTTTTTGTTCTGGCTGCATAACTCAATTATATTGAATTTTAATTACACTTAATGAAAAAAAACAAATTTCTTTCATCTGAAAAGGTGAAATGGTTGGTTTTGAAGTGTTTGAAAAACAAACATTAAAATGTGTATGCATATTATAGCTTCCCCTTAAAATTAATGACCAATAATCGTTTTTTTTTTTTTTTCTTTCTTTTTTGGATGAAATACATCTTATTTGAAGCTTTTTCTCACAAGAAACATCTTGACAAGATCTTTAGCTAGTTTTTTAGTCATAAGTTTCTTGACTTGTAATTGAACCTCAGACAGCTAACAGCCTTTGAACAACTTCTACACCACGTCTATTAATGAGATAAAGCTTTATGGGTCACTATATCAGCTTGCAATACTGTATACTGTAGCTGGTCTACTGACCCACATAAGGAGCAGAGAATAATGCTGCCGATAAGATTGGTTTCTCGCGTAAGTATCGCTCGATCGTCAATCTCACAAAATTATCACTCCCGTTCAGCACTTGTCCATGCAGTAACTGCATCCACAACAAATTTTTGAACAACTAAACAAAAAAATAAAGCAGTGGTGCAGGAATATGTGTCAAGAATGAGTCCCAAGCCAGGCCTGTGAGAGTAGAACAATTTCATTTCAACCTCACAACACAACATGTCGCAAAAATAATGGCATCTGATAACCAGTGGGCTCAAATATGTTATTACACACTACTGTTTTTGTATGCAGTCTTTGTTGGATATTACTTTCAGGGTCAGAAATGCATTTCGATTCTCTTGACGGCCATAGTTCATTACCGTTTTGGACAGTGTTCACTGGAGCAGATGCCCACATTTGGCACGGTTGACAGTACTCTACCTGCTGAGGTCAGAGGACACTGGCAGCACTGTAACATCTAATGTAGCAGCTACACCAGTTCAAACTTGGCAAACAACGCAAAGTATAAAACAGTATGTACATTAGAGAAAGCACAAAAATTGAGTCACAATCACAAAATTAGCTAGGCGCTCCTGCTGGAAGTCAAATGGGAGGCTAAACTTTAAAACAGCTGCAGCTTTTAAAAAACCTGCTGCAAGACAGTATTCCAAGGCAGGCTGCAAATTTGCAACACAGAGGCTGAAACACAAAGGAATCAAGTTGTTGCACAGATCCAGAAGATAAGGCAATGCGCCCGGTAGAAAACTGAAGTAATGTTGAGAAGAGGTACAAATCAGAACCAAAGCCCCCATTTACTAGTTACTGATTACCCAGCTTATCTGACCCCTTCTGTTTTATTACAGGCCAGAGATCTAGGAAATTATGGTTCACCTCGAAATAGGCCAACTGTAATGTGTAGCTTACATATCCTCAAGGCTAAGAGTGACAAACTCTCTCAAAGTTTCATTCGTGGTATTGATGTAACTCAGGCAATCTTTAACAAGGCACTAAGAGTTTTTTGTTGATATACATGAAATGTTCAGGTGATATAATTATGAGGCCTCACTCTTCTAAACCCGACATACAGAGTTTCACTTTTGTTGAAACTCATTTTAAAAGAAGAAAAAACTGCAACCATTGTTTTTCATCCAACTTTAGTTAGGGTTGACATGCAGTGCCTTTAAATTAATCATACTGTGGTAACTTTTTGCATTTTGTCACAGTATAGGCACAGACTTCAAAGCACTTTGTTGAGATTTTGTGTGATAGATAAACACAAAGAGATTCATAATTTTGAAGCAACAAGAAAAAAGTTGTATTTTTGTTTCTTTTCACAAATAAAAATGTGAAAAGTGTTGCATGCAGCAAATCTTTCTGCATATTCTCAATTAGATTGGGATCTAGACTTTGACTGGGACATTCTACAACATTGAACAATTCAGGAAGGTATGAATACATTTACTCAGCAGTGCATTTCTGTAAGTAAGATTAGGTGAA
The DNA here is from genome assembly GCF_904066995.2 of Poecilia reticulata. Taxonomy (NCBI): domain Eukaryota; kingdom Metazoa; phylum Chordata; class Actinopteri; order Cyprinodontiformes; family Poeciliidae; genus Poecilia; species Poecilia reticulata. Next base: position 22,183,083 of record NC_088831.1, on the reverse strand, counting down.
ATAATAAATGGAAACCTGAAACAGAGGAAAGTGGTTTTTCAATAATTAACCAGTTGTGCTGATTGATTGAACTAAAAGTCTGATCTCGCGCTACAGGAAGTGAGGAATACTTTCATAGGTTGCAGCAGAATCATGTGACACAGAAATGTGGATCAGGACAAATTGTGAACACGGTGTCGTTATAAAATAAACCTCTCTCACTCGTTTTAGTTGCAGCCAGTTCTTCCCGTCTATTTGTCATCTTCGTTAACGTCTGTGCCTTTTGCTGTCCAGGATTACGGGCGTCCCTCCTGCTCTCGGCCTTCTTCATGCTGCTGGGATCGGCCATGCGAAGCATCCCGCTGACGGACCTGCACCTCAGACGGTGGTAAGAGTCCTGCATGCATTATGGAAGCAGATGGTCTTGGAGGGCAAACATGATGCTGAGGGTGAAAACGAGACACGGAGCGACTTGCAAACTGCAATGCGGTCATTTCGGAACTAGATGCGTTTGACATATTTTCACGGCTAAGCTGAAAATATGACGGAAAAAGAGACCAGCATGGCAAAGTTAGGACCTCTTCTTGTCTGACGAGTCTGATAGTATTTCAGTTTAATTAGAAATTTGAGGCATTTATGCTAAATTAATTTTCTAATTTAATTTAAAGCACAAAATCTGAACATGAACCCATTAGGTCACATTTGTCTGATTTGTTCTTTTATGTTTAATGTACAGTAATCATGTTTGTCAGTACTTCCGTCAATTGGTATCCTAAGTTAAGTAGGCGAGGTCAGATGAGGTTTAGAGTGATTTGTCTCTTTATTCTCCCTTCCAGGAAGGATAAAGTGTGGACTCTTCCAAACTCACTCATCTGACTCAATGGCTCTTAAGTTGATTTTGTTATTTTTTGTACCAGTATCACTAGGCAACATGGCAAAAATATTACCACAGCTTTTTTTTTTTCTTTGAAATTCTTGGTACTAAAGTTGATGGGTACAATAAAAGCACAGTGACAAAGGGACTTTAAGCCAAAGAACATTTCTAATTCTGAACATGTTCTCATCAATTTGTGAAATTTTGCTAACCTGGGTCAAGTACAGCTAGCATTGAATTAATCACACTGAAGTTAAACTTCCTGTTAGAAATAACAGCTGCAGCGAATAATCACTTTTTTTTTACAGTTCTGAAATTATTTTTGTTTGTTTTTTTACCCAAAGAGGATCGAGCTGGAGTACAGCACGCAGCTTCTGCTATTACAGCCAGAAGCTAATCAGGTCTGAAATCTGACCTGAACCTTCAGAGCCATATAGAGACAATTACAAAGTCGGCCTTCTATCACCTGAAGGAAATTTCCAGGATTAGAGGACTAATGTCTCGGCGAGATCTAGAGAAACTCATCCATGTATTTATCTTCAGTCCCATTGATTACTGCAGCAGCATCTGCACAACTCAATCACAGAAAATGCTTCTGTTAGTCTATAAATCACTGGCCGGCTTAGCACCAACATACATTACAGATCTGTTGTGGTTCTATCAACCTTCCAGACCTCTCAGGTCTTCTGGTTTTGCTCTGCATCTCCAGAACCAGAACCAAAGAAGCAGCATTCAGCTTCTATGCACCACAAATCTGGAACAAACTTCCAGAAAACTACAAAACCCTGATTTCCTTTAAATCTAGACTGTAAACCAACATCGATCATCATGTTTGATGTATATTTGCTTGATGATTTGGATGTTGGTGTTTGACTAAATGTAATGTTTATTGCTTGTTTTGTAATTGGTGACAACGTGATGTTTTTATGACTTAAAGAACTTTGAGCCGCCTTGTTGCTGAAATGTGCAAATGTACAAACTTGACTTGATTTGAGCTTCAGCAAACCCTGATAGTCGCAAAACGTCAGCAAACTCGCAACAAGTTGAGCAGGAAAACCACATTTCCTTGATAAACAAAGTACAGCAGAGTGCTTGAAGCTTCTCCTTTAGCCAATCAGCAACCGGCAGTCTTCTGACATTGCATTTCCAGTTTGACTTTAGTGTTGACCAGTCAATATTAAAGTCGTTTCTGGTAGCTTGTACCAGTATCTACTGGGAAAGCCTATAAACTGAGCAGAGCCGACTGTTCCTTTTTGGATGTGGAATGGATTACCAGTAGGGCTTCTTGATACTGGAGAGTCTAGCAATGGTTAATACTGGTAACTATTTCGATGCCAACATCAACCACTGTATGTTCCCCATTTTCCTCTTTCCTCTGTTTTTCATCTGTAAATCCTTCACTCTTTGACCTTTAGCATTCTGGGTAATATCTTTTTTTTCCGCTGCTGTTGTGGAACTCTAACCAACGGACTCAATGTTACATGAAAAATGCAAGTTTATAACCCTTGGAATAGATCATAAAACAATTGCTGCTCACAAACAGACCTTTGCGATACAAACATTGCACACAGTGATTCTGTAGTCTAGATATATTTGTGATATATTGTTACATACCCCTGTAATTTAGAAAAGGCTTTTCTCTGTCTGTTTTTAAACCACTTCTCAAATCTTTTGTTCGGGTCTTTGATACTAATCTCACTCTCTTTCTGTCTTGTTTTATCTTTTTAGTTTCCTCTTACACTAGTCTTATGTATTTTCTTCTGTGTGTTTACTATATACTGCACTTTGGTCCTTTGTGGTGTTTAAAATGTGTTATAAATAAAGCCAGGGTCGTTACTAATTAGGTATTGAATTATCCCTGCTATGCTGTCAGTGAATAGGATTTTAGTGGTAGTTTAATTCTAAATGGTATTTCACATATTGCGTTTTTCATCTTATGAATGAATATTTTGTTAACGTATCCCGGCCAAACTTTTCATTCGGTATTCCTCAATGTAGAGAAACGCAGCCGCAACTTAATTCTGACAGCAAACTGCTTGTCTCTTAAGCACAACTCTCCTTTCATATAAGATGGCAAAAAAAAAACAGAAGCAAACTTTTTATTTCATTTTTTTTAGTTGTCTTTGTAAGCTCAAGGCTTCTCTTTCACAGAACACAAGTTCTCCGAAAAGTTCATTTCGATTATTAAGCTGTTTCAAGAATGCATTCTTAGTGCGTGGATAATTTCCTTTGCGCTCCACCAGGAGGCAGGATATCCCAAATGAAGCCTGCAGAAAATTGTTTCTGTTAAATGAGTCATATCAGTTTTTAAATCTGTCCTATTAAGCGCTAATACGTAATATCTCACTTTGTGTCTCATTGGGGATTTGGTAAGAAAGCTGTGAAGGAATTTGCTGTGTAAAAAACAAAACAGCTCATTTCAGCGCCACTCTCTATACAAAATATTGCTTCTAATAAATTCTTTAAAAGAAACATTTAAAATGCAGTAACTCAGGTGACATTTCAATGTGAATATATTTATTTTTATATATTAAATTAATATTTATTTATCGGATTATATTGTTTATTGACATGTTGACAGGCGTATCTGTTATATTCGCTTAAAATAATTCTTCACAAAATGAAACTTTTTCCTCGTCAGACTGTTTTACATCAACTGTATCTTCAGTCAGAAGCTTGTTGAGATTCCATGTGATACAGACTGCTACAGCTGCTCACAGCCGCCACCATCTACAAGAAATCCTTTAAGAATCTTCAAAAATGAGCAACAAAAGCATTTACCTGAAGTATTTTAATTTAATTGAATTAAATTGAGAATGAGCAGGCCAACGATATTTTCATTACTGCACCTGGACCATAAACCCCCCCCCTCAGAAAACTATCAAAAATGTAACAATGCTCTACTTTTCTCACGTTGATTGGAGTGGAACAGCTCAACATTTTTCTGCTCGCATGTTTTTTAAACTTTGAAACTGAAGTGGATGACTTATAAAGAGGAAATGAATTGTATAGAAACCGCGCTCAGCCAGCACGTTCTCCTTTTGGCTGCACGCAGAGCTGGATCTTCACAAAATTTCAACACAAGCTAAAACTTTTTATTTTTTTCCTTCGTCTTCAGCGCAGCATGCTTACGTCTCACCTTATCTGAGTCCAGCTACACAACACCATACATCATCCACTGGCATCTGACGAGCCGAGGCTCAATAGCGCGCAGCCACGGCCGCCTGCTGTTTCCTTTGGCAGGAGTTGCCCTGCGCAGCCGTGACCTTCAGCTCTTTTGGAGTTTTCCTTCAAAGGGGAAAAACAAGAAAGCCCGGTGAAAGCCGAGATTACATTAATCACACCGCAAATGTTAGTGTGACACGTTTCAGATTCATTTGCATAATAAATGTAATAGGTCAGAGCCTGTGAAGCCATGTTTTAATGGATGACCTACTGCATTCTCGGAGGGAATAAGAAAAGCCAGAGTGTGCTGCAGCTCCACGGACCACCAGTAGGTGTCAGTCTTTCCCTTGCATTAGCATTGGCGGGGATTTGTCTTTGCTTTGTTGTGTCGCTGTGGAGTCTGCTGCCTCTCCTGTAGCCGCCACTTGTTTTGTATCAGACATATGGAGCTGAAATGACTTTGATTATGTGATGGAGGGGAAAAATAGACATTAAACATTCAAATGGCTGAAACTGGCTGGCCTACAAATTGTGAATGAGTTTTAAATCAAGAGCGTTACATGATCAGTCGAATCCCAGCAGGGACTTTTCCCGTTTCTGTGATCAGTATTGTAGTTTAGAAACAGTAATGTTCCCTCAAACCCCCCGCCCTCCTGCAGCTCTTGTTTGTTCCAGACATCTTTTCATGTTTGATAGGCTAGGCCCTTCTCTTTGTGATTTACCTTTTGATTTGCCTTTTTGTTTCATGTTTATAGGAATGTTTCTAGGGAATCAAAGGAAGGACGCTGACCGGTCTGACTTCCTTTCTCTCTTGTGTGTGCGTGTGTGTCTGTGTGTGTGTGTGTGTGTGTGTGTGTGTGTGTGTGAATGCGGAGCTGCTTAAAAAGATCTTCGATAACCAAGCTGAATGTATTTGGGGTTTTTTGAATTTCGAATAAGATTCAGGGTTTGCATCAGTGGTCACTGATTAGACCATGGTCTGTGGTCTGTTCTTACACTCAGATGAAAAAGGTCAGCCTTTTCAACCTTCTTTGTCTCCTTCGTTTGCAGACGTTTGCTCATTGTCTTGCCATTTCCAGTCTCGCTCCATCTATCTGTCTGGCATTAACATACAGAACAGCTGTGTGATTAGCGTAAACCAGGTGGATTCCCCTTCCCCTCACAGACTGTCTGATTGGCCGTCAGGCCTCTTTCCGCCGCTCTCGCAGGAGGCTCTTATATTACCCATGATTGCTGCAATGCCGTTTTCCGCAGGAGAACTGTGTTGGCCTTTTGTTTTTTTTTTGTTCATTTGTTTTTTTTCTGAATTGGGTCCATAAGCTCTTACGGACCAGAAGCAGTCGGGCCGATTTTGCAGTGGGGCAGGTTTCTTCTGAGTCTCGTTCTCAATCAAATTCGGCCTGACAGGGTTCATCGACTGTGATTAATCGTCACTTTTTGAAATGGCTACTCCATTTCTCCCCTCTTCCTTCCCTCCAACAGCAGGGCGTCCTCAGCTGACCTCTAATTCGTCTTGTTTGTCACCATTTTTCTTCATCTACTGTCATTTCGGAGACATTTTTGTGATCACATTCTTCCTGTGATTTAATAGACAGCAAGGGACCAAACTAAAAAAGATTTCACAATCTCTGAGGTCCTGAATGCTCTTCTTTTTTGTTTTTTCCAAGTTGGTTAGCTGTTTGTTCTTTTTGCTCTATCTCCACTTTGTAAATAATCTAATTTTTTTAATGGATTAGCTGTTTGGCAAGTAATCGTATTGTTAAAAGATATATGCAGAAAAACAAGAGGAAATAATTCAGTTCATTTATGTAATGCCGGTTCGCAGCAAATGTCAGTCTCCATTAAATAGAAATACTATGTAACTGAATATAAGCAACGTGTATTTATGTTCACTATAGGATAAAGAATAGAAAAAGATAATAAAAATTTAGACAAGAGTCTAAAATGACACTAAATGAAAGAATTGCTGTTCTAATGAAATCATTGTGTGAAGAAGACGACCTCGGCTGCTTTTTAATTGACAGAGGGAGAGGATTCCTAGGTGTTGGTGTCACAGATTGCGGTGATAAATCCTCTGACTTAAACATCCAGTGCAGCAATTGGCTTGTCCAAATTACTGAGGCACGGTTTAACAGAGGAGCCTATAAAACTGAGATATTGCTGGATCAATGGCTCTGTTTTATATTCATTTAGCTGGAGAAAATGGCCATTAAACCCATTTTTTTTGGAACTCCAACAGGCACTAAATTAACTTAGACAATTTAGGAAACTCAGAATAACCGATATAAAAAAAAACAAAAAACAGTGGAGCTAGATGGACCAGTGGATGCACGCAGAGTAGGAAAAGACTAGGGCCCAGAACTGAAGCTTGAGGAACCCCACAAGATGAGGCTTTCTGATGCAAACTTCACGTCACACAAGTTTGATACAGTAATACAAAAATGAATCTAAATCTAACTGGAAAAATTCCCAGACTGAGAAAAAGTAGTTTAGAATAATCCAAACCAATCTAACCGTAAGATTTATCAAAACAGAAAGTGCATCACATTGGTATGAACAGATGTTACCTTATTTTACCTGGAGTATCTTTCTTTCTTTATTTCAAAGGCTTGGAGGTAAAGATAAAGACAATCCATTAGGTTTAAAATCATTAGCAGCATAAATCAAAGAGGTTTATGTCTGAATCGTGATGGAAAGAAAAAGGTGATGCACTTTCCAGCACTGGAAAATCAATCAAGGACGAAAGAGAAGTGAGTTCAGGTTCTGGTTCTGGTTCTGGTTCTGAAGAGTCAGTCGGTTCTGTTGTTCTTAACAAAACACCTTATTTTTGGTGAGGCTGTGTGAGCTCTGATTGAACTGGCCTCTCCACATTTCCAATGCGTTTGTTGCTCCCTCACGAAAAGCCAAGTCTGCTCTGCCTGTTGAATTTACAACAGCAAAAAGAAACTGTGCAAGGCAGCTGGTCGTTGGTTCAGAGTCCTGAAACAGCTTTGTTCGAAGCATTTCAAAGCAGCCACTCAGCAGTCTTGAGTGGGACAAAGTGGCTCAGGTGGGGACCTTGGACTTTTAGCTTTTACACACTGAGAGCGTTAAGTAACACAGTCAGGAAAGTTACAGACAGAGAGCAAAGTGTGTCCTCCATCAACTTAATGCCCCCAACTGTCCTTCTTTTACAAACTGCGTCTCGTTTCATAAATAGAAGGTTAATACTTTTTCAGCAATATGAACTGTAATAAATAGTAAAATTATCTTAAAGCAATGATGATGTAAATTTTTAATAGATTTTCTGACTTAGTTTTTGCCCATTAACGTCTTTACTAGATTGCTGCAGAAAATGTGCCTAGCTTTACTACAAGTGTTCTGTGAATGTAATAACTTTATTATTAATGATGAACCAATCAATCAGCTATTAAAAGAAGTCAATGGTTTGCACTTAGCAAGTCACAACAAAACTCAGTTGAACATTTGATTTTGTAAAGCAAAAATACCTATGTTGTATATTTAAAATCAACATCTTGTTGTAGTTGTTGTTTTTAGAGATGCAAATACCTAAATAGCTACCGATCCGCCATTTCAGATGTCAAAGTTGCGGCGCAGTGGTGCAACATTCAAACCCTTATATTCACTTCGGCTGAGCCCCCACTTCATAGAGGGGCAGAGGGTGAAGCGGAGTTGATGACAGCAACATTTAGCCGTGACACCTGACGAAATCGTCTGCAAAATGTACACTTCGTTTCACATGCAATTATTTGAGCTCTTTCTACCATTACTGTCCGCAGCTTCTAGGCACCACAGATGAATGTGTCACAGCAGACCATAAAGAGCTGTGGTCAGAGGCAGACTGTTAGGAGAGAAACTTATTCACCCTATATCTTCTTCCCACATCTTAGACCCCCTGACATCCCAACCCACTCACCAGAACCTCCTCGATTACTCTGTGGCCCTTACTTTTCCACTCGTCCCACTCTTGGTCTTTACTGCTCCTCTTTAAAACTTTCAAACTTCACCAGCAATTTAACAGGCATGCTTTTTTAACTTTAACATATTTTTTGTCTGTATAAATGTGTAATTTTGACGCTTTTGGTGGGTCTGATGTGGTCTTTCAAGTCACATCTTGATAATGTGCAACACAATGCAACAAATTCCAAACCATAACCGAGTTTCAATAAAAAAAAAACTCTTAAAACTATAAATACACCTAACAAATTTGCAATATTACATACAGGTGTTTGAGGATGCTAAAGGCTAAAGCATCTAATTTTTAAGGATCATATAGCCCCGCTTGTCTAATTTGATCACCAGCTCAGTCAGACAGATGCTTTTGGAGAGGTCAGGAAAAAAAAAAAATCAGATATCAACCTCACACCTCAGAGACAACATACAACCCAAAAATATGGTCAACTACCATCAAACTTCCTTCAAGTGCTATCTGCAGGTGGTGGGAAAACGCTATAATAATGCTACTTAATACCATCATACATTAAGCCGGTGCTCGGTCTACACCGACGAAGGTTTGCTCACTTTGGTTGTGCTGAATGCTAGGATATCCTTCCAATCCTTTATCTTTTCATGACTAGTTTGTGAAGAGCAATAGACCTTCGTCACCAGACATTCAAGCAAGTTTGAAATATGGAGAAAAAAATAAATTCAGATATTTCAGCAAATGTAGCGTTCTGCGTGCTAACACAGTAACACACAATATTCTACAAATTTACAATTCACAGTTTACAGGCTTAAATCTGCAAGATACCTCAAAAGTTAGACAGACTGTTGAGAAACATAAAACCTGAAAAATAATAATAGTAATTTAGCAAATGATGTGAATCAGATGAAAGTGGAATATGTTCCTGTCTGAACATGCAGGTCACTGAGATCAGATGGTGAGGATATGTTTCTGCTCAGTGTGAACCCAGACTTGTCATAATGACAGCTCTGAACAAAATGGAGCCTCCTGATGCTTTATTTTAGTGCAACTTTATGTGTGACATTTAATTAGTATTAGAACGATTAGTAGGAATGTGAAGATGAGGCTTTTACTAGCCAATGACAAGTCTGCTTTTCTTTAGAGTCTGAAATTTGCTTCAAATTGGTAGAATTGATGCAAATTCACAAAGGTACGATAGAGTGAAACAACATTTCAATGCTTCACATTGAAAACTAATTTTTTTTTTTTGTAGTGAACATGGCCAAATTTCCACCTTTTAATTCAAAATGTCACGTGCAGTGATAAATTGTGGGTAATATACTTCACCAAAGTCCTCCTGGATGTGGGCTTAGCATAAGTGTGGAAATAGGACCCAAAAGGGGCGGGGCAAAAGGCGGATGAGGAAAACTGGGACACACTAACATGAACGTGCATTTGAAGGGCGGAGCGAGGGTAGAAGTGCGAGTTCTGGGACTGGAGCTACATGAATTATCACGGGGCCAATACTGGTAGTAAAAACTCTCTTTTATAGTTGTGAGATTTATAGAAATTGAATGAGACTATGTCTTTTCGCTCAGTGGTTGCCCAAAGCAGAATGTATAAATCCCTGATATATAGACTTAACGCCAAAGGAATCAGTTTAAAAAAGTTTATTGTACTCTCTTGATCGTCAAATTTCCATTCTGATGGAAAACTTGCTGCATATTTTTGAGTCTCCAAAATCTCCACATAAGCGTAGGATCTCCTCGCCCTCTTTGTTTGCCATCGTTTTCTCTCCCCTCCTTTCCCGCCCCAGTCCCCGCTGAGCCACCTCAGACTGCTGTGAATGAACGGTGTCTTTACTGAGCTTAGAGACAATCAATCAGCCGTGAGCTGTCTCCAGCGGCTGGCTGTCTCCGTCAGACGGGTCCGGAGGGGGCCGAGGGCGGCGAGGGGCTCCGGTGGCATCGGGTGGGAGGGATATCTCAAAATGCATCCGTCTCGCACAGTTGGGTCTCGAAGTGCAAAAGTGCGACTGAAAGTTGGACTCCAGTTGCTAAACTAATCCCTGGAGATAATTACACCTTGCTGTTTTTAATTCCCTCGCTTGCCATTTTTCTGTCAGATGCTCATAAACAAATAATTTACTGCATGTCTTCATTTGTTTACTTTATATTTCATGAGTACACCGATGGAGCGCCGTATGGTGCAGCCATCTTTAACTTGGATGTTTATTAGCAGTACAGACATTGAGAAATGTGTTGCCGTCTCAGGTGAAGATGTGTAACAAGTACAAAAAGAAATTAGTCTTTTACTATGGTTACCTAATTTCACACGTAGCGTGTCTTGGTGGGGGGGGGAAAATCCTACAAATATTAAAGAAAAAGAAATATTTTAGCAGAATAGCTGGAGGCAGAATTATTACTGCTCCTGCCATTTGATTTAAAATAAAAGTAGCTAAAGATTGTTTCAGTTTGTGCTTAACTTTTCTTTCAGATTTGTTTCTATAAATGTCTTAATTGGTGTTTTGTGGCTCTTCTGTCTTGAACCTAAAAAGATGAGCTGCCTTTGTGCTTCCTCATAAAGTAGATATAGATCTGCCTTTCACAACTGAGAGTTTACAATAACTATGTCTAAAATCTACATTATTTTGAAAACAATAATTGAGGACAAACTTATTGTAAAGGTCTTGTTGTTGTATGACCAAAAGCTAAAATTTAAAGAATATATCTCGCCTTCTCACCCTATAAGACTCAAAAACGGTTTTGTGAGTCTCTTCCAAAGGCTTTCCTAGATAGAATGAGACTATGTATGGCATCATAAGTTCTTTTTAACACCAAGACATTTCAAATTTAACAAAGCTGAAGAAAAGAGAGCTGGCTGGAAGCCGTGGCCAATCCAGAGGGACGGTGCAAAGAGGATTGGTGAGAGATCCTCTTTACTGCTCAAATGTTGCAAGCTGTTCTGCTAATGGCCGTCCTGTTGACAAAAGACAGTTCCAAGGGTGATGCAGCTGTGCTTTTGTTAAAAAAAAACTGTTGTTTCTCATTGTATGATTTCTACTTTTAAATAAATCTTTTCAGACAGATAGTTGGATTTCTTTGAAAATGACCGAATGTGTGCAATACTGTAATCACACAGGACTGTTTGGATGCAACGTCTGGTTGCCTCTAAACTCTGCCTGTCGATAATATATTTGGCCTGTTGGACAGACTTCACTGACTGGATGTGTTTTTGGTGCCTCTGCTGCTAAAGCTCAAAAAGTGAGGACATTTTGATGAAAGAAAAGAGTCAGAGTTTTATTTAAACATAATTGATGTCATCATTGAAATATTCATCAAAAGTGAAGCAATTACATGTTTCCTTCATGTGGTGTGGCCCTATCTTTTATACATTTTTACCAGGTGTGCCAAGTAATGGGACAGCCAATGCGGATTCATTTTTTTAAGGGAGCAAGTAAACAATTTTACTCTACCTTTTAGCAGAAATGCATGTTTGAAATCACCATATTTGACCTTTTCTGTTGCAGGTTAATACATGGAGGCCAGTTCCTGAACGGTCTGGCCGGACCAACCATAATGAGCGCCGGGCCGTACCTCTCCACCACGTGGTTCGCCCCCGACCAGAGAGCAACGGCGACAGCCGTGGCCTCTCTGTTCTCCTACCTGGGAGGCGCCGCGTCGTTCATAGTGGGCCCTCTCATCGTTCCAGCTCCCAATGACTCCCAGACAGGCACCGCGACCGCCGCGCCGCCGTCCACCGCCTTCATCCGGAACAGAATCCAGCTGGTTTTGTATGCAGGTACGGGTTGGAGAGCGAGAAGCTTGGGAAGGCATGCGCGATCGATGGCATATTATTTCGACATCGTCTCTGCGCCGTCAGGGGACAGAAATACAATCAGGCAACAGGGTTTCAAGAATCTTACACAAAACGCCAAGAGCTCCAGCTATAATCCTCATAACTGTGCCTCTGAAAAATAGCTTGCTGGGACTGTTATGCTTAACTGATTCAGAAAATTAAAAGCATGATGAAAAGAGAAACAAGTGTGCTGTAATAGACTGAAGCAGCGGCTTTGTTTAATTTAAGGTAGTGTTATTAATTTTTGAAGGATACAGCAGACATAATTTATCAATTGGAAGTTCTTGAAGGTCTTGAAAAGGAAAGAAAGATTTCCTACTTGAGGTCCAACAGGGAAATATTTGTAGTTCATGCCTGTGGAAGAGTGAAAAGAAACTGTAAGAAGTCCCATCTGTAATATGTCTGTAGCTACGTAGGGAGCAAAACAAACATGTGGATGAAAGTTAATTGATGAGACGAGGTCAGTATTAGACGTTTGGCCAACCAAAAAAAACGGACCGCTGCACATCGTCCCGAACAAGAGAATGTCAATCAGGTTTCAGTGTCAAAGTCGAGCTGCACTTTTAGATCAGATGACAGAGCAGGAAAATGTGACACCATTTCCAAGGTTTTCATGGGAGTGTGAGCACCTCAATCTTTTCACCCAGAGAAAAAATTTGATTTGTGCCACTTCATATGTGATGCTAAACTGGATGCGTATTGGACTGTTTTCAAAGCGCCTGCAGTCAGAACAACCAAATCACATTTAATCCAACTTTTACTTCATTGACATGCATCATAAATCTGCACCAGAAGAACCCAGATGTGGCGAGTCCATTCCAGTAATAAAACTCTGAACGACGATGAAGCGCATCGTGTCGCAGTCCCACCACTCAGGGCTCTGACTCCACATCCAAACAGACGTCACTACAGAAGTTGTGGCCGATGCGCCACAAAAGGCCGCTGCTATTAGTTCTACTTTTCTTTTTGTTAGTGTCCGTCGTCTCGTGTGACAATGCTGTTGACTCCTATTGCTATAAAATTGATCTGTAGATGGTAACATCCATCATTACCTCTGTAAACGATGCCCTCCTGGAAACGTCTACGTTCTCCTGCGGATGTGGGTCACTTTGGGTCGTAAACCGTTCACACACGGAAGTCATATTGCGATCACATCTTTGGTAAATATGAACGAAATCAATGTTTTGCAAAAACTTGGAATTGAGCATCAAGATCTGCTGTGTGAACGTAGCATTTGACTTGTGCTTTATAGACAAGAGGCTTGACTTGAATAGCTTGTCTGACACTCAAGCACTATAAACGGTCTTTCTCTGGAGTGATCAGTCGTAAAGGCAAGTAGCAGACTGCAGCTCTGACAGGCGGCGCTTATATTTTCCTACGAAAGGGTGCCCTTGATTTATTAGCCGGTGACATTCACGGACTTAATGATTTATAGCAATCTGTTTATGTTTGATGCAGAGTAATGATAAGTCTGAAGTCTCTCCAGCTGAACACTATGTTAAATGACTCCAGGTCATTTTGAGACAAACAAAACTTACATCTTATTCTGTCGCTCTTCAGCTTGCACTTCAGTTCACTTATTACTATCAGAATAAAAGTTGATCTTAGTTGTCGAACAATGCAGTCAAGATCATTCTATTATTCAGAATTTTCAAGTTTTCTGTCTAAGGAAAGTTTTAAGCAGTAAATATAAAGTTGAAGTTGGAAGATTGGAGAGAAGGTAAACAATGTAGCAGAGCGAAGATAAGTGTTCAGTTTTCCTCCAGCGGCCTAAGCCTGTAGCAACAAAACTCCAGAGAAAACTCAGGATAACCTTGGCTGCTTTAGCTGTAAGGAAAGTTTCAAGCCTAGTCTTAAAGGTTTAAAAGCTGCTCATGACTTTGTCCCTGGAACTTGTGGAAAAAGGACTTGTTAGCTAGGGGTGAGCCAGAAAGTTGACCCGGATACTTAAATGAGAAGCAGGAGTTTTTACTTGTTTTAAAAATATAATAATAACAAGTTATGCATCCATGTTTTTTTCCCTAGTTGCAGGTTTAGATTACTTTGTGTTGGGCTATCACCACAGGTGTCTGATTCGATACCAATATTGCAGCTTTGAATACTGAACCGCTTCATCATCAGCACTAACTATGCTAACTTTTATTACGTATTTTGTAGCATGGCATGTTAGAAAAGCCTAGTTACTCAAACAGAAAACAATAGTCAACAACAATATGTATAAACTGATCGATTATTATTAACCAGTTGGTCTGTGTGTGGGATACAGGCACTGCTGAACAGAAATGTGGGCCGGACGAAATGCTGAATGCTTATATCAGAGGTTTTAGATGCAGGTCAACATGATCCAATACTTTTTTGGGGGGTTGATATTGGACCATTTTCTGATGTCAATATTAGATGATCGGTACAACCTTAGTTATCACATAAAAGCCCAATAAAGTAAGTCGATGTTTGAATGATAAAAACTTCAAAGTGTGGGACTACTTTTCCTTTCTCCTGTCAAAACCCCCCCGAAAAAAACAAAAAAACTTACATTTCACCTCTTCCTCCGTATTGCAGTGACAGAAAAGTAACATGGCAGTGCAGTTTTTCTGTCATTCTTAATCCCAAAAGCGTAAACCAGATTACGTCCCCAAGAGAATCAGGTTGTAGTGTCAACCAGACGACATTGTCAGACACTTTCATTTCACCGTCATGCCTTCTAGTCTACAATTTTATCTCAGTGAAGACTCTTCAGAGATGTCATGTTGACCTTTTTTTTTTATTATTTTTTTAAAGAAAGTCACATTGTTGAGTGTTTTACTGTATCTGTGAAACTAACTCCCAGCTTCTCTGTGCTGTGGCAGAGTTGGCGGCGATCGGGCTGTTTTTTGTAGCCGTTCTGCTCTACTTCCCGTCGCGCCCGCCCGTGCCCCCCAGTGTGGCCGCGGCCAGCCAGAGGCTCAGCTACAGGAGCAGCATCTGCAAACTCCTCAGGTAAAACTCCTCATGCTCAGACGGCAAACACAGACCTACCCACACCTCGTCTGCAACACCTCCTAACTCTGTGTCTGTGATTGTTGAGATCCATTTCCACAGAAAACTGCTTTTCCACTGCTGGCCTCATTTCAGTCAGGAGGTGGTGGGGGGTGGGTGATGTTTTTGCAGAAGCTTCAAAGTTTTGTCTGCAGAGTCTGGCTTCTCACTTGCAGATGCTAGAGGCTCCTAAAAAGAGCCAGTCCAGCAATGGATGGCAGCCATTGTTACCAAATCAAAGCTGTCGTCAGAGAACCTCCCCTGCCCTCCCTCTAGATTCTTAACGGATGATAAAATAGTTGCTGTTTTCATATAAGCATTACTCCCAAGAGACGCTTCTAATGTTCAGACAGAGATGGTCTATTAAGACAAGGCCCTGGAAGTCAGTGGCATCTATTTGTTGTTTGTCTATTTCCACCCACAAGAGACTCAAAGAGGAGGTAAAATTGAATCACACTTTATTATAATCCTCTTCACTCCCCCTTCCTACCCTCAC
Source organism: Poecilia reticulata (assembly GCF_904066995.2). NCBI lineage: Eukaryota > Metazoa > Chordata > Actinopteri > Cyprinodontiformes > Poeciliidae > Poecilia > Poecilia reticulata. The sequence goes on along the minus strand of NC_088831.1, from coordinate 22,167,792 downwards.
CCTTCTGCCGTCTCTTCACACCATCACACTTTCCATCAAGGCCAAGTTTATCCCCCTGGGCCACCAGGAAGCAGCAGCGCCTGAGAATCGGTGCTTGGCTTGTTAAGGAATGACGCCCGCAGCAGTGGCCGGGGAATAAAGGCTGGAGAGGCAGCAGTGGCCGGGGAATAAAGGTTGGAGAGGGAAGAAGACAAGCCGGGCCACAGCAGTCGGGGAGTTGTCTTAACTTTTCTTGGCTGCATTAGTTCTCCTTGAGTAAGAAATCACTCCACTGTGGCGCCTGGATTTGTGACCAGCTCAGAGAGGCTCAGCGCCCCTCCCTCCTCCGTAGGAGATGCTGTTGATAGATGACAGAGACCAAGCAGATAGAAACCCAGGGGGATGGTTCTGGACAGAGGTTACGGATGGGAACTCGAGGTTCTGCTGCAGTCATGATGGGTGGCCTGCCCATTCTGATTTTAGCTGATAACTTTTTTTATTTGTATTTTTTTACAACTGGCATTGTTAGTCGGCAAATGGATTAGCGCATCCATAATTTCTACCTCTTAAATGTTTTCATATTTTGCTTCATTACATCCACAAACTCCAATGCAGTCTATATTGGACATTTTGTAATTAAAAAACAGCAAACAAACAAACAGTAGTGAAAAGGAATAGCCAAGATTTTCCTGTTATTAAAATTGACTCTAAAAACTGGTCATTCATTTGTATTTTGCCACATTTTCACTAAATCTAAACCTGTAGATTGTGACACAATCTAAATCTTTATCTGTTCTTGTGTAGCTGAGGCTCAGTCAGATTGGATTGAGGCTTTTTATGAAGGTGTGTATCTACTAGTTTGGTACATGTGGGGGAATTCCTGCCCATTCATCTTTGCAAAATAGCGAAAGCTCACTGAGATTGGATTCATTTTTTCATTTAACCAGGATAGAAACCTGGCGGGATTAAACATCTCATTTGTTTGGCACATGCATTAAGAAGAATATATTTGGTCCAGCTTCATTTGTTGCACGCCTTGAGAAAACTACCATTGTTTTCTTTCAATAATTGCTTTCCTTTTGCCACTTTTCCATAACATTAACACTTTAGAGAGCACAACTTCTGCTGGTTTGAGATCCCTGTCAAACTACTCCTCTTAGGTTTGGTTGATCCTGCACTTGTGCACGTTCGCATTTTAAGTCTTTTTTCAGCCGGTCGAAAAGTCGGACATAAACGACCGTTAATTCACGATAAATATTTTCCTTGGCCAGCCGTGGCGGGAGAGCTATCCAACAGCTGGAGTTACCGATGTTTGAATCTTGAAATGAAAAAAATATAGGTGCACATAGTAACTTTGAAGGCAGGTGCTGCACAGCAGATCACTTATTATTCCTGACACCTTCCCACTGATGTATCTGCTCATCCATTTAGCCTGTCAAGATCTAAGCACACGCTAATGATCTTCAGCTTGATGCGAGCTTCCAGTCGCTCACATCTGCTTCCACAGCAGCCACCTAATTAAAACCCTGGTTGTGTCTTCGCATTGTGTATTTATATATATATATATATATATATATATATATATATATATATATATGTGTGTGTGTGGTTTTTCCCCCCATTTTTGACTCTGGGAGATCAAACTCCACAGGCCAAAAAAAAAAGCATAAGTATTGATCATCCCTCCTTTCCGGTCAGACACACTTTAGCTTTGAAAGTTGTCATCTTGATGCATTCGTCTCCAACCTGCTGGGCCAAGGACAAATGGCACTTAGCTGATGACACCCTCTTTTTGAGACCTCCTTGGAGACTCCTGCAGAGGTATTTCATCACTGCCAAAAACTGGAAAGTTAAAGCATACCCAGCATGTGCCCGCTTTCCTTTGGATGTCTATATAAGGTCATGTATAAAGATAAAGATGCTTGGGTATTGATTTTCCGCTGTTGTGGCAAGGTTAATGAAGAGGGTGCTCAGGAAGAAAAAAAGTCCACAGAGTTCTCCATCAGAGGGCTTTTATGATTGTCCCGCCACGCTGCCACCAAGGCCAAGGAGCCTCGTGTTGCTCAGAATCTGCAGCAGGGAGAGGGACGGAGTTTTCCGCTCGCTATTTTGAAGTAAAACAACATGCGAGGTCCAACGCTGAAAGAAAAAGAGTGCGCACATTTTCCCAAAAAAAGCTCGCTTTGTTCTCTGCTCAACATTTAAGCCACAGAGTCTTCCTTCTGCAAACTACGGTTCAATAAATACTCGAGTTAGTATATGAAAAGAAAATAAAAACTCTTCGAGTCTGCCGCCTGCTCTGCTCCGGCCCTGCCTCATTTGTCAGCCGCTTAGTGTCTCTAATCACATTGTTTGGGCCGAGTAGGTGGCTCTGATTTTTAAATTAGTTTGCCACCTCACTGGGTAAAAGTGATTAGATTAGATTTTTGTGTTCCCAGTGATTGTATTCAGGTGTCACGAGTGGAGAGGTGCCACACGATCCGAAAGAGGAAAGTGAAGTGGGCACGCTTAAGCTATTAGGGAGCTGGTTTTGTTTTTCCACTGACTGTAAACAGCACAGAGTTTGAGTTAAAGACTGCAGCACGATACCTGTGGACTGTCATCGTCATCAGCTGGGAAATGTGGCTGTTGTTGGGTAATTTTATTTATTTTAATGAGATGGGAATAAGTCAAACCAAGTCAATCCGGTTTGTTTCTTTTATAATTTACCATCAGGGTCAAATTACGATTGATTGATAAAATAATGACAATTTGATAAAAACATGCAAGATAAAATAGTAAAATGTTGATCGTGACTAATTTATAAACAAAATAAAAGGGTAAAAGATCCACCGGCACTTCTATTTGAACAATTTTTTCTCTTTCTTTAGAGACGATCATTTGTTTTGTTTCAATAATGTCAGCTTTTACATGAGTCAAGTTCTTACAGTATGAAAACATCTAGTAAAAGTACCAACAATTTAAGGTAATATTGGCAAAAATATTTGAATAAAGGTGTAAATAAAATAGGATGATCTAAATGTGTTTATCTAAAAACTAAGACAAAGATTTTTCCTCCATATATTAGAATTACAGTGATCTTGTGCGTAGCATGGATTTAATATTTTAGACACTGCAAATGAAATCGGTCATAAAAATGTGAATTTCCAGGGACTGTGAGCTCTCTGTGTTCAGACTTGACTCATTTCCTTTCTCGCCTGCAGTAACTTCCGTTTCCTGATGATTGCGTTGGCCTACGCCGTCTCTACAGGAGTGGTCGGCGGCTGGTCTGGAGTCCTGGACATGGTTCTGACTCCAGCCAATGTCAGCCAGGTAAGATCCAAATTATTACTTCCAAGTCTGAGCACAAAAAAACATGTTGAATTTAAACAGACGGTGATTTTCAGATTGATTTCTGAGCCAAAGTGCACCATTTTTCATGTTTTTTTAAAATGTCAATTATTTGAAAAAAGAAAAAAAAATAGCAGGGAACTTTTCCCCAGTTCCACAGTGTGTCCTTGTCTTAATGTTATTCCTGCTGGGTTATTTGTTCAGATTTCTCGTACCTGTCAGATTGTCGTCTTTGCTTTCCTGACGCTGCCAGAGTTTTGGACGCGTTCAGTTAGCGGACGGTTTGTTGTGCAGCTCGGAGGAAAACACTCTGCATGATTTGTACCTCCCTGCCTTCCACCCGTGTCAAAACAAGCATTATTTTGAGGTTCTCATCAGACAGGTGCTGCTTGTGGGGAAATTACACACAGGAGAGCAGAGGATGAGACACTTCTTGTCACACCTCTGCGTTGTGCCTCTCTCTCGGGAAGCCGCAAAGAAGGATGCAAGTTCGTTCCCTAGATTTAATTTCCACTCAATCTTTTCATCGGTGCTCGTTAACGTCAGTGCTTTGCGTAAACTTTATTGCTGGAATTTGTGCTTGTATTTCATTAAGGACAAACGAGAGAGAAGAAGGGCGGAAGTTGATAAAGTAAAGGAGAGGTATTGCAGTCGGGAAAGCAAAAAAACAACAAGCTGAAATGTTTGTTTAGTGACAGTTTTGGGGTGTCTGAATGAATAAAAGATCATATAATAGTATTTAGACATCTTGTGCGAAGCCCAATGTGGGCTTACCTATTCCAGCTGCTTTTCATCCTGTCTGTCTGTCGGTGAAAGCTTTAGAGGTGTTCAGATCCACAAACTGTGCAGATAAATGCTCATCACATAGGCTTCCTGTGAAACGGTACAGGCATCATGTCTGTCACCCTTCGTATTTTTAAGTAACATTTATTTATGTTGCACTTCTAACATAGACGACTTTTCCTTGCTTGTGCCCACAGAAAAATCAGAGTCATAAATATAAGAATAAAATGTTTTGCTGCTGTAGGAATAATTATTGCTTTTCAGTTTGAAATAAAAGTATTTAGACTGTGTCACACATTTCTTGTGTAAATGCGATAATAGGGTTAAACTGTTTTGCTCTCGGGCTGCACAGTGGTGCAGTTGGTAGAGCTGTTGCCTTGCAGCAAGAAGGTTCTGGGTTCGATTCCCGGTCTTTCTACATGAAGTTTGCATGTTCTCCTTGTGCATGCATGGGTTTTCTCCGGGTACCCCGGTTTCCTCCCACAGTCCAAAAACATGACTGTCAGTTTAATTGGTCTCTCTAAATTGTCCCTAGGTGTGAGTGTGTGTGTGTGTGCATGGTTGTGTGTCCTGTGTGTCTCTGTGTTGCCCTGCGACAGACTGGCGACCTGTCCAGGGTGTACCCCGCCTCTCGCCCGAAACGTTAGCTGGAGATGGGCACCAGCACCCCTCCCGACCCCACTGAGGGACAAGGGTGCATGAAAATGGATGGATGGGTGGATATTTTTAAGTCAAGTATGATTCAAAATTTTAAACCTGATAGAATGATGAAAAACCCTACTTAAATTAATGATTTTAATATAACATTGTCAACCTAAACTTAATATTTAGCCATTAAAATCTGTGGTTTTAATCCCTAGCCTCCTGAAATAAACCCTTCTGAAGTCCGTCATGGTGCCTCGAATGATTAGGTGATGGAGTTGCAAAGGGTTAATAGTTTGAGTCATGCAGAACTGATTTGACCGTTTCCATGGCAATGATCAGAAGTAAGATATTCCCCCAGAACTACAGTGAGCTCATTGTAGCTATGACCTCATCTATGACAAAGATCAAAGAACATCTGAGGTTATGAATGCTTGGGTCTCAAAACAGGAGGTCATATCCAAGCATCTCTCTGAGCAATAGCACTGTTTGATTAATATTTTGATAATGCAACAGATAGGATTCTCCACCGTTTTTTTTCCCCTCTCGTTTGGAGCAGGTTATTTGATCACAACAGGAGTAAGAAAACTTTTTAACAAAGTATTTCCTGGGATCACTTTTGATATCAGTAGCTACAAGGATGAGCATGAGTACGATGAATTCGACGCGTACCTCTTCAAGCCTTCCACAACTTTAAAGCAAACATCACAGCAAGCTGCCCCGGCTGGGGCAGCTTGCTGTGATGAAAAAAGACAAAACTCACAAGGAGAGACCCCCGTAGAAGGGATTGCTTTATCAAAAGCAATCCCTTCTACGGCAAGACCGTCTGCTCTTTGCTCGGGCAAGAAAGGGGAAAAAAAACACTTGCGTGTTCAATTCGCCGGTAAGCACAAAGATGAAGAAGATTTTTGTTGTCCGTGTTGTTGTCCGTCATCTTGACGGACAACAAGACGGACATCAGGGCTGCTGATATCAAAAGTGATCCCAACATCTGTTGCACTCCCCCCTGATTTTTTGAATGGCAGAGAACTTGGCATGTTATTTCCCCTGGGTTTTGGTATTGGATATTTGATTACATCAGGAATGAGGAACAGTTTTGACAAACAACTTTCTGGTAGCAATTTGGAAAAAATTTGCTTGCAGACATCAGGCCGTTGTGGGAGTTTTCAGAAAGATCGGTCTGATAAAAAAGCAGTGTGTGCATGGTTGCTTGTCTCTGTGTTGCCCTGCGACAGACTGGCGACCTGTCCAGGGTGACCCCCGCCTTTCACCCGGAACGTTAGCTGGAGATGGGCACCAGCACCTCCTGACCCCACTAAGGGACAAGAGTGTAAAGAAAATGGATGGATGGATGGATGTTTTGCTGTCATGCAGTCCATGAATCCTGCACACACTCCACACAAACAGGTGTGTGACTTTGTCTCTTTGGCCATTGGAGTCAATGGTTCCTGATGCTCTGCTCTCCTCCACCCCTCACTACTGTTGAAATCCACATTACAGGCGTCAGTAATATTTTATACTCCACTTGCATTTGATTTGGCAGCTTTCCTTGAAGTATGTCCATTAGTTATTTAATCAATCTTTTTCACAATTTAACACCAGATAACACGGGAGCTGCTGCTGGATTTTTCTCTGTGTATATTTTGATTGTTTCTAAATAAATAAATAAATGAATAAAACAGGCCGGATCATTTTGTGCAAAATCTCCTGTATCGACTTCGAGGTCGGAGAGAAATGGTGTCAAAGTAGCTCTGGTCCCTTTGCTGACATCCTGAGATGTAAAATCCCACTAAATGACCTGGAAATGCACCCAAACAGATTAACAAGTTGCATAAACTGATTCTGCAAGTGGTGCAGAATCAGTTTATGATTCTGCACCACTAAACCTATTTTAGGTGGGACTAAAATAGGTTTAGTCCCACCTAAATAGGTTTAGGTGGGACTAAACCTATTTTACCGACAGGAGCAAAGGCAAGAATGAATACATAAATAAAAGTCTAGCTGACTGGTGGATGGTACACCAAGAGGGATGAGAGAACCCTGAAAATTAATAACAAGCATGTTTTTTGTTGTTTTAGTCTCATAAGTACCTGCTGTCTTACACGAACATGAGCAGGATTTTCAGACAGAGCTGAGGCGTTTGGAGAGTATACTAGTCTCTCAGCGAGCGTTGTTTTTCACAAATCGTGTATCCATTAATTAAAGAAGTGCTTCTTTTTTACTTCACCCATCAGCTTATTCCCTGCAGCTACACTGGCAATGCCTCCCCTTGCCAAATCTAATCATTCTTAGCCAGGTTTTGCAGGTAATGAACATACAGTGAACACCTGATATTCATGGGCAACAAATACTTGAGGCCCCCTTATAACTGCCTGTTTTAATAGCTCAAACACCAAATATACCTCATTGTGTCAATACTCGCAGTAGACTCTACCACTGATGGTTCAGATGCCAGATTTACACTTGATCTTCCCCTTCTGACATCTCAAGTGCGCTCTGATTACCATGACTACTCTAAAGATATTCCTGCTGTGTGTAAGAGTGATCTAGGCGGCTCAAAAGAACATGTGACATGTAGCCAATCAGAAAGCGATGTGATGAAAATATTTCTCTTCAAAATACAAGATACAGAAGACAAAACGTTCTGCCATGGCATGCCAGAAAGGTCTGATAGACTTTGGAGACGTCCTTTTGTATTGTCTTGATAAAAACGGTTAACAAGCTGTCCCCATTGCGTCTTCTTCGTCGGCCATGTTTATTTGAATATTTGTGAGTGAAATCTGCTTGTTGTCTTTGTTGTACTCGGTGTGGGACTAAACCTATTTTACCGATGATATTTCCATCGTCATACGTGAGGTCTGTCGGGTTTTGAAAATCACCAGACAATTTTAAAATCTTACTGCATGAACCAGGCATTGCCTCTTGGAACAAAGGACAATGGATGGCACTCTTCTTGATTGGCTGCTTTGCAAACGCCAGCCAATAGCCTTTCAAGCAGCTTTGCGATTCCCAAACTGGATTTTCTTTTGAATATTTTTGACATCTTCCTTGGAAAAATCCCCAAATGGGCAAAGTTTTCACACATAATTTGGAGTTGCATTGCACAACAACAACAACAAAAAAAAATCCATAAGTAGGTTTGGGGTCTACTGTGTACCATGCCCACAGGTGTGTATCATCAGAGGACGTAGATATGCAAGGTGTGTTTATAAGAGTGTTCTTAAATGGACGTTCATAAGACAGACATAAGGACAGCCACAATTTTCACTTTCAAAGTGGTTCTTTTGTCTGTGCGTGTAAAAGCCCTCATTAAAGCACAAAATAATGTGTAAAGTGACGATGATTGCTCGCGTATTAGTATATAGTTTTTTTTTTTTTAAAGCATTTGCGGGATCTGTGTATGAGGAAACCTGTCGACAGGCCCATTGAGCGCCGAACTTCCCGTCACCATGACGACTACGTTTCAGGAAACAGGTGCTTCTCTTTGCTCATCAGTCATCTGCTTTCTCCGCTTTAATGGATATGCATTTTTAATTCGAGCACCCAGAACTGTGATTCAATGTGTCTGAGCTTCTTTTAGTTTAATTACCTCATTTTGTTTCCCCTCGGAATCGATCTCCAAGCCGTTTTCCAAGGTCCAATTCGACCAGAGTGCAGAAGCTGCCTTTTTCTTTTTTGCGAGTTCAACATGTGGCTTTTGAAAATTACATGAAGCCGTTAGAAGAACGAATGTGTCGTCGAAACAGAGCTGGTAGTAATATTTGTTTAGACTTTAGGTTTGAATGGATTATTGAGAGAACAAATTAAAGACGACAAACATGAAAACTGGTGTAAAGCCTGGAGCTTTGGATTTACCTTTTTACAGCGGCAGTCGTCTGAAGCTTATTAACACCCTTTAAATATAGCAGAGATGATTAGGCTTCAAATCTGCCCTTTCTAAGGCTTCCAAAGCACTAAGAATAACGCGGTTAATTAACTCTACATCCGCTCATGGTGCACAATAATTCAGATTTAGGAATAGGAATGTCTTAGGAGCCTATTTATGTTTCGCTTCCTCAATAAGGGCAAATTTTGAAAAAAAAAAAAAATAAATCTTTCTACTGTGCTGCACAAGCTTGCATTGACAAATAAATGTTCGGTTATAATCCTCCTGATTAAAATGTTTCTTTTTGGATCTTTGCTACTCGTCTGCATTGGAAGATGAGGTTACGTTTTGAGAAATCCGAAGGACACGGCACAGGAAGTCATTTACATCAAGAATTAATAGCATTTAGGCATTCATCACTCACTACGCCAAAACGCATTTTATGTTCAATAACTTTGGCAGTCCACTTTTATTTATTATTGCCTTCAGTGACACATGGGCGCAGAGGATGATTAAGCAAAAAGCGCCGGATCCTTCGTTTTGACTCGGTTCCCTCGCTGTGTCGTCCTCCATCTGGTCGGAATTGGTGAAAAGTGAGTTATTGCCCCGGGGAGGCTCAGCGGTGCCGCTGGCACTTGCTTGTTTTCATCTGGGTGCCTCGCCCTGATTGGTTGTGTGTTTGTGTGTAGGTTTGCAACACATGCAGCATTTTACCTGCCATTGATTCTCTGACAGTCCCCTGGCCATAACATCCTGTCTCCTGACTTTGAGCAAATGTTCCAGCGCTGGCTTCCATTCCTCTAAATAGAAGCGGGACAACAATCCTTTAGACATGCGCACACACACACACACACACACACACACACACACACACACACACACACACACACACACACACACACACACACACACACACACACACACACACACACACACACACACAAGCAATACTGTCAGACTAGGCAATTTAGCTGACATGGTGACTGAAAGGTCTCAGTAGGCTTCAAACACTTAGTGCTCGCTCTCTGTCTTGCTCTGTCCTCCCTCTCTTACCTTCTTTTTTAACCCACTGTTCAATTTCTTCTTCTTTTTTTGCTCGCAGGTGGATGCAGGCTGGATTGGTTTCTGGTCTATTGTTGGCGGGTGTGTGTTTGGAATAGCAATGGCCAGGTAAGTCAAATACTCCTACGTTTACTGTACATCACACCAATTTAGCCTGTAAAGCTGCACAATCAGGTCCAGACTTCTGAGATTTAAGTGTGATTATACAACATGACTAGAGTGATGGACGCTCTAATTTTCAACAAGCAAACTGGTACTCTTCTCTATTAACACTTTAAATTATAATTATTAAGCGGAAGGAAAAGGTTTTCGAGGTTTTTGTTGTTTTAAATTTGTAATCTGTCACATAAATCTCTTTTCACATCTGGAGACTGGTATTTGTGCCAAGGTGTCTCGCAAAAACAGTTCAACCTCTTTCTGATTTTACCAAGAGCATCACTGAACTGTAGTTTTCTAGTTCTACCACAGATTCGCCACCAGATGGACCAAACCAATCCATCAGTGTTGTTGTCCTACTGTCCTTGTTGTGATCTGACTGGATCATCTTCTTCTAAATGTTTGCTGCCTCCCCTACGTGGCTTGTAGCAACCTGCAAATCTGACTTCTGCTGCCTTTTTTTAAACAAAAACTTCCTTCTTGTAATTCTTCCAGTACGATCAGACTTGTGGAGTGGAAGCTTTGTAAAAAGATGCTCCAGTCTGAGCCATCGAGCCCCACAGCTCTCTTAGAGTTACGACAGCTGACAACGAGTGGAAGCAGCACCACAGTAAACGATGTAGTAGGTATGCCGGGCCAATCGGTGGCGCTGTAACGCTGGCAGAGAAGGACACAATAAAACCAGCAAACGGCTCCATTTTTGTTACTTGTGAGAATGAGGAGGATGCAGGACAGGGACTTCGTCGTTTTAAAGAAGAACACAAAGGCAGCATTTTGAAATGTATCCACTCTGAAACCCAGTTTCAAAAATAATCATTTATGATCTCGAAAAACGCAGAATCTGTACATGAAAAACCCGAACGCCAAAAAACTTTTGCAGATACACCTGAAACTGTATTTCTGTGAATGGACCTTTGATTAATTTATGCTTTAAATTATAATTAGTTTATTTCTGAAGTCAATTGTTAGTTATTTTATTTCATTGTATTTATTGTAAAAAGAAAAGGTCTGCACTTCTCTGTGTTGATCTGTCACATAAAATACGCCTTAGTTCACATTTGTAACATGCGATTGTGAAAGAAATGTCTGAATACTTCTGCAAGGCCCTGTATGCACATCCTTCTCATCTACACTACAAGACTTTAACACCAAGTGCCAAATGAACGCGGTCTGCAAAAGCAACCCTCTGCAGACTCACGAGACGACCGGCCTTTCGCATATCTGATTTTTAAATGGCAGTTCAGTTTGTTTATTAAGCTAATACAAGCCAGCTCAGTAGAAACTTGATGGAGCCACTGAGGCATTAAATTAGAAAATAAGCATTCACTGTAACACCTCATTAACAGCTGCACTCCTTATTCGCAGCTCGGTTGCACACACATTCTGTGTCTAATCCTCAATGTCGTGCTGTGTCAGTTATTCAGAAGAAAAGGTTGTCTACAACGAAAAGAGGATGCAGGCTTATTCCCTCTCTGTAAGATGCATTTTGTACGCACGAGGAAAGTCACCAGTTACAGTTGGTGAACTGTAAAGAACGCAGTTGTTTCAGATCAGGCCTCGCTAAACTGGGAATTGAGGTTTGGTGTCAATTTTCTCTAAAATGTAAAGGAGGCCATCCAAATGTGAAAACGGTAGCGACAGAAATGGACGGCAACAAAGTGGATTTCAATTTAGGAGGTAAGATGAGACGGCAAACATACAAATTTATCTTTCAAAACATCTGCGAGTCTAACATATATGACAGCTGACACACTGTCAAAACAGTACGGAAGTACAAAAGGCGGTTGTCAGTGAGGTGTCATCTGAAGACATCCTCGGCTGTCACTGCGCTGCCTAACCAGTGAGACGAGCCACTTCTGTCCCCACACTTTAGCAGCATTATTTATAACATCAATTGCAAGCGATAAGGCCTACGTGAAGAACAGTGGAGCGTCCACTTGAACTTAACAAAGAGGATCTGTCTCTGTTGTTTCCCCCTCTTGTCATCTGCTCTCTTTTTTAATACGAGCCCAGTGACAAAAGAGAGAGTGGAATTGATGCTGATGCAAGTACCACTTCCCTCTCCGCTGATGGATAGAGAACCACGCGGCGAAGACAAAGCGTGGAGTCTGCAAAAGACGAAGGGGGGGGGAAAAACTTGTTCATGCTCTGATGGACGCGGGCCGACGGCCAATCGTCGCTTCCGGGCAGTTCTGGTGTTTTCTTTAGGTCGTAATCAGTGAAATGAGCCCGTACCCCCCTCTTCCCCGATCTTAATCAATATGGCCGTTTGCAGCACGAGATGAAAGCATTTGTAAACAAAACTGATAAATTGCGGTGTAGATTATGCATTCTGAGAGTCATGGGAGGGAATAATTACTCTCTCTCGTTGGAGCGGTAGTTTATACTCAAATGAATTTTGGCTTTGGCAATTATCCCGTCGCTTCTTTCACTGGAAAAATGTATTGAACAGGACTGGAAGGAGTTTCAGTCCAAAAATCATACTAATGAGGTTTCTTAATCTTCCAACAACTCAAATATAAATATTTTTTTACACTAGGTAATTTTTTTAAATTTCAATTTTAATTTGGATTTTTTTGTCTTACGGTATCATTCTGAAGAAGAATGAGAAAAACAGCATAAAAATTTTACTTTAAAGTAAGTATATTCAACCACATGTAGTGGGCAAAAGGTTTTTGCTGTGTAGTGCAACCCAACCACATGCAGCGTCCATTTAACCACACTCACTGGACTTATTACACGTGAACCAATGAAGGAAACTGAAGTATGATTAAAGAGCTGAATTGCTGTTTTAGTGTCTTTTTTATTGCAGAAATCTGGTGTTCTCATTACCCATATCAGCGCTCACTGGGCCTGTATTTAGAAATTAATCTCAGAGATGCGATTTGACAGCCCTTTGATTTTAAAACAGTTTTGCAAGAGCTGCTTTACATGAGATGAAACAAAAAGGAGCTAAATAGAATTTTAATTTCTTCACTGACTTCCTCTGTTCATCCTCTTGTATCTAAATACGAGGTTTGATTTATATTTGTTTAATGTCTGATCTTGTCATCTTGCTACAATATACGATCACTTAATTCCTTCCACTAAAATTGTGTTTTATGGTGTCTTATGGTTTCAGTGTAAGATATTTATACCCTGTAAAAGTTTAGAAGAAGTTCACAGCAGGGTTAGATTATAGAAAATATCCTAAACTTTGGAGATTTCACGCAACAGTCTGTAATCCAGTTTATCATAGAAAGATCATCGGCTACAGCGAGAGCCGTTAATCTGCTTTTAATCCCGGATTGCTTCAACCTCTTTGGGAACACGGAGCTCAGCGTTTACCTACAAATTGGCTCTTTCCGGTGGGGCGCTCTCATGACGGCGTTTGTCAAACCGGCCGCAGTCCGAGTCTTCGCGCCTGTCATGAAACGCACATGGCAGAAAAACTAGTATCTGTTCGTCAGCTGATGGGTTCAAAGTTCCTCGCTGCGCCTTTTTCTTTTTCTTTCCTAAAACGAAACAAAGAATGTGGAAAGAAACAACTTAACGAGCTTCAGCAATTATCCTCCCATTACAATTCCCAAGAGACGTGTGGGTGGCAGAAAAGCAAACCAGGTCCAGGTAATTTTCCTGCACGTCACGGAGGCCCGAGGTGCTCAAATCTCCAGCTCGATGAGACGATACAGAGCAAATACAAATGATGATCAGCTTCGGCCTAATAGGTTTTGCCTGTAACCAGGGACGATTTGTGATTGCGTGTTGGTCATCACATTACTCCATCTGTGCTTACCACGCTCACACGGCGGACAGGCCTGAACGATAATATCATCGCCTGCATGCACCAGAGAGCAGAAAATGCAATTTGATTCGACGCTAATTAGATGAAGTTGTGTTTGCTGGTAATAAAATCTGTTACAAAGATGGAAAATACTGACTTTTACTTTGAATATCACCTCTTTAAGTCGCCTAATTTCCCAAATGGCACAGTTTATGAGAGAGAGACAAAGTTTTAACAATATTTTTTTACGCTTTGAAAGAATTTGGAGTCCTCTTTTATTTTTATTATTTCTTTTTAGAGGCTCCATAAATCGTGTACCGTATTTTGACAAATGTGTGATCAGCCTTAAGCGCTGCATTTATTGCAGATTTTATGTCTAATACTAAGTTGCTCCTGATTCCAAAGAATGTTGAAAATGCCTGCTTTGTGTTTACATATCTTGACGTCATTTTAAATAATCTCTGACGTAGCATTATTTAGTTCAGGTTTGATTAGTCCAGTTGTTAGCCGCTAGCAGCTAACAGCTCCACTGTTAGGTTACCATTAGCTTTACAACTTCCCACTGGAGAAGCTGCTGTCACCCTGTTTTCCTTTTTAGCATTTTAACTCAATTCAGTTTATTTATCACCAATTCATAACACGACATCTCAAGCTACTTAACAAAAAAGTCAATTCAGTCCAATCAAACATAGATTCTGATTGGTATCATCAAACACTGCGGTCAAGTTTATCATTCAGATTAGTTTAAAAAGTTTTCTATGGGGGGGGAAACCCAGCAGGTTGCATCGAGTCCTTGACTCCTCTGTGAACCCTCGAGCTCAGCTGACATTTAGCAAAAGCAGCAACAAGCATCTTTATTGAGTGTTCTCTGGGACTAGACGGGGAACTATTCGAGAAAAGCTGCTCGGTGCGAATAAACGAGCCGATTGGAATTCACGCCGCTCGGTCGTCGGTGATCTTCTCCGCCAAAGAGTCGAGAGGCTTTTGCGGGGCGCAGGGGGAAATGTTTTCGCCCATCTCTGGCACCAGAAGTGCGTGAAGAGCTGTGGATGTGAGCCAGCCTGCGGCAGATGGCAAATGCAGATTTTAGCGGTGCGATTGTGGGCTCGGAACAGAGATCCATGTGTTTTGGCAAGAGCAGGACCATGAACTCCTCATTCGGTGTTTCGTCAGGTTAAGCTCTGTGGCCTGTTGCGGCGGGCCATCGAAGCCTTCACACGTGAACACAGAACTAATTTGTCAGTGTATAGAACGCGTAAAAGGCATTAGTCTTGTAAAAATGCCACGGTGGAGCACAATGTGTCTCTCAACACAAGGGCTGTTTTCTGTCATCCCCTTGCTTTCAGCTCATTGACAGAACTCCACCACCCAGCCGAACCGATCAATCATTCGCAGCAGGTTCTTTTATTCTCGTATCGGGTTGCTCGTCGGGTTCAGCCCTCTTTTCTTCTGCAACTCGTCTGTGACCAACGAAATGAAAGCAATTAGTGCCTGTCTTTGCTACAGGCAAATCCAGCCTCATCTAATCTTCCTCAAGCATACATATGTATACCCAGAGGAGAAGAGAGGGCCAGCTGAAACGAGTTTAGACGGGAAAGAAGTCTGGAAACTTGAAAGATCTCTTTGTAAATATGGCCCAGTGGTTTCCCTTCCACACTATAATATGCCGCGCGTCTTGAGTTTGCCTGCTCAGTTGGTGAGACAAATTGAATCAACTCGACGTGTTTTGTCTCCCAGTCTAATGAGAAGTAGAGCTGACGCACTCAGAAACAAGTGGGAGATGGAAATGATCTATCCTTCCCGCGAAACAGTGCGTGTCCCCTGTAATATATTTTGACACTCGTCACAGAGGAACCTGAGTTGCTGAAAAATTGCGTCGCATCATCTTATTCTTGTGAAAGATGCGTCTTGTTTCCAGAGCAGCTACCTTTTAATTTTGTCGGCTTGTACATATCTTTGAATTTGAGTCTGTGTTTTACATTTTTACACAACAGGGATTTTGTTTTGTTGTCGTTCCCCCCCCCCCCATTACCTTTTTCTGAACCTCAGATTTGCAGACTCCATCCGTGGGATGCTGAAGCTGATTCTGGTGCTGATGCTGGCAGGAGCCTCGTTGTCCTCGACGTGGTTTACGCTCACTTGTTTGAGCACAATTACCCACCTCCCTGTTACCTCAGGTAGGCCCGGGCTAACATCACCATCAGGGTGACTCTCAGATTTTTTTTCTTTCTTTTTTTTCCAGTCACTGAAGCTTAGTCACATTTTCCACCCTGTAGTCACTGTCTCATTGTGCGTGTTGGAGTACAAAGTCAAAATGATTAAAGGAAGTAGGTGTCACAAGCTGAGCTATCAATCAATTCACATCAGCGATAACAGCCTTTAGGGATGTTAGTGGATTTAGCTCCCCTTCCCTAAGCCATCTAATAAGCATATAATCATGTATTTCTAAACCACAGATTGTAATCACGATCGTCCATCTTCATTCTCCCAACCCCTGGATCCGCTCTCTCTCTCTCTGGCTCATGTCCTTTTATCCCAGACACTGGCAGCCTGATGCAGCCAGTTCTCATTTGTCTGGCATCGTACCTAAGAGGGTAGCGAGACATCGCGTTGTGACACCTAGCATGCTTTTCTGTCTTCACAAGGTCTTTACATTGACTATATTTAAATTTTCATTCATTTCTATAACCTGCACCCTTACACTAAACTTAACCATTACCAACACATGCTTAGCCTAACCTAAACTCAGTTCACACCTTAGTCTTAACCCATAACCTTAACTAAAACCATAAAAATCACAGGGAGGGCCACAGCACTATGCTTTGGTACCAATAAGGACCATTGGTCTTCAGAAGGATAGTAAATATGCCAGAAATAGTTCTAAGAAGAATAGCTAAGAAAGTACACACACACACACAAGTTTCAGGGTTTCCTCTAGTGTATTATCAGCCTGGCGGGCCACCAGGTTTTACTCACTTCCCACCAGGCTAAGCTTTGCTTGACTTTATATGGGGGGTTTTTATACACCAGTTTTTAAACACAAAAACATGGTAGTGTTCCCTATAGTGCCCCCTACCACCGGGCTTAGCAGGTTTTCTGGAGGAAACCCTGAGTTTGTATTTCTACTCAAATTAGAACTTTGTATTGACTTTCTTTCATTTTAGTAACTGCATTTATGCCTAACCCAGACATTTTCCCTGACCTTAACCAAAACTTAATTCACACCTTACCTCTAAACCTAACATCTGACACCGAATTAGGCCTTTTGGTCTGCAGAGGGTTAGTAAATATGCCAGAAATGGTCTGAAATGGAATAGCTAAACAAGTACACACACACACACACACACACAAAGAAGCTAATGCATTCTGTTGAAAAGGAAGTATCATATTTTACAACCAGAAAACATCCCATTCATCAACGTATAAAACATAAATTAATCACAATTGGGCATTTCACAGTTTTTCAAGCAGAAACATAAAAGGGATATTAAAACACATTTTTCTGACACAGAAGCATTTGTTCTCACACCCATCACTTATAGATGATGATGTGACATCTAGAACCACAGAGCATGGAAGCGTATTTGTAATCCAGAAATCACTTCTCTTTCAAAAGGAAATGAGGTAAACTGATTTATGGTTGACGGTTATAGAAATGCAGATGTAACACTGATCTAATAAAGTGAGTCAAGCAATTCAGATATCTCCAAATATTTTTTTTCTATAGTAACACTCCCCTGGTACATGTAGGCATGTAGCATGTCCATGTTGTACGCCTAGTATGCCATGCGAAAACAAAAAAATATTCAGAGAGAATAAAAAGAGTGCACACTTATTTTCTCCAAAATTCACCAAAGTATATTGATTAGTTTTGTCGTATTGGACCACTTAGGAGGATTGAATTACCCCATTTACCAAAAGCAATATTTCTGTTGGAAACATTATTTCCCCAACTGTTAGAAAAAAATGGAAAGTTAACTTTAAGGGAAGCAACGACTCGAGGCTAAAAGACAAGGGCACAGCAGTTCATGTCTTATCAGCATCAGTATTGTTTGCAAGCATTTCTGGTTAGAAAATGTGTTGTTTCAATGTGGTTTTTACATTTTGTGTGTCGGTACTAAACATCACCTATGTATAAATCAGCAGACAATAAATTAATGATGGACCCGCCCAATAGGCCACGTTTGAGGCTAACACCACACTGTTCCCTACTTAGCAACTTTGTTGCTGTATAGTTGGTGACTTTTCAGACAGAAAAAATTGATATTGGCCAAAATTTGTAATCGGCAGGTAAAGCTTTTTTAAAAATCAGTGATTGTCCAGAAAAATGTAATTGGTGCACCTCTACTGATTATTAAATGGACCAACTAAATATTTAAATAACACAAAAATACAGTCGGGTTGTGACTCAAAACCTACTTACCAACATAGAAACCCATTCCAATGATTGGTTAACACAGAATCCACAATTAAAACATGAACGATTTTGTTCAGTGGGTGGAAAACGGGATTATCTATAGAAATATTACATATGCTAAGATGGAACACAAGGTATTCTTTCTCAGCATGTGCTAGATGCAACCCAAACACCTTTTTGTTACAGGGTGACAGTTCACTTACTGAGAAGGCAGTGAATGGAAACAGGTCTTTCATGTAACAGACATTTATAGATCCGTGGCTCTAAATTCTGGTCTTGTTCTCCATTTTTTACATTTTCCGCCAGCTTACAATATTCAAAGCGTTCCTCAGAGATGATTAG
The DNA here is from genome assembly GCF_904066995.2 of Poecilia reticulata. Taxonomy (NCBI): domain Eukaryota; kingdom Metazoa; phylum Chordata; class Actinopteri; order Cyprinodontiformes; family Poeciliidae; genus Poecilia; species Poecilia reticulata. The sequence continues at coordinate 22,149,453 of NC_088831.1, read as the reverse complement.
TTATCGTCTTCCTTCAAAGGGTCTCCTCCTACCTTTTGGGAACCGGTGTACAGAAAACACATCTCCTTTTGAAGGCAGCCTCTTGGGGGCGAGGATTCCCAGTAGCAGACCTGTTCTCGGGAATATGATGGTCCTCAGAGGAGCTGCGATAAAAGGAACACGCAGACAAATGGGACAGTCATTTCCACCGTTTCCCTGAGATTCGGAAGAAAGTGGGAACTGTGACGCCCCAGAAGGGCTGAGTTTGTTTCTTTTTACACATTGGCGTCACCTCGGACCGAATCGGTAGATGTCGAATTGAAAGCCCGCCCGCCCACAATGCCAGCAAATTTTGAAAATGCTGAATGTAGTTCCTGTAAGCTGGTTTTGCTCATTCGCACCGTGCACAAGGAGCAAATGAGACAAGCTGTTAACCAAGTGAACACCTGTGCATTTTGGCAAAATAATAAGAAATTTCATTTTAATGTACTGTAGGATCCGTGATACGAGCTGCATCTTAATGCGGCGTGCGCAGGCGAACTAAAACCAGTGATATATTGCAAGATAAATTGAAACCGAATTGGTCGGCCAAGGCAATCAACATGTTTTTTTGTTGCACGACATGCCAGACTGGTACAAACAATCCCCCCCCATGATGGAGAGTAAGAAATAGGACAGGACACATCGCACCTCACTCAACTTTTCTTAAAGGTAGATGCAACAATTATGAGTCCAGAGCTAATATATTCATCAATGAATATTTTCCCCAAAGTTAAAGATGAATTATTTAAAGATTTAAGTGAGAAAGAAGAAACCGAAAACACAATTTGGTGGAAAAACAAATTGCGTTTTATGCTCGCATGTTCTATTAGCTCGTGCACCTTCTGCCTCCAACCAATTATTTCTGAGACAGCACTCATGAAAGAGAAACATCATAATTATGAAGTTGAGCCGGAAAAACACATTTCGAGTGACAAACTAATCATGTCGCGCCGAGGAACGGGGGCAAAGGCACGCTGGAATTGGGTTTGAGAAAGAAAGCCATTTACTGTGAAAACACCTACAGTACTTTGGTTTCCTGTTAAATTGCCACCTGGAGGCCTCACTTACTAAATGGACCGTCGTGTCGTGGTGAAGGTCCATCATAAATCTGGTGCTGGTAAAAAATGGTGGAGCAAGAAGCCCTCAAAGGTTGAATATCTCACTCCTGTTCCACAAACTGCATCCTCGTATCTTTCTTTCTAAAAGAATTGCTCAGGTTTATTTTACATATATATTTAAAATATTTATATATATTCTTTTGATTTATTTGGTTTGTTTTGTCTCTCTACAGCCATCCTCTACACTTCCTGCATCCTGGTTGGCATATTCGTCAACAGCAGCGTGCCGATATTCTTCGAACTCTTCATTGAGACGGTGTACCCGGTCCCTGAAGGCGTCACCTGTGGTGTCGTCACCTTCCTGGGGAACCTGGCTACTGGACTTCTTCTCTTCTTCCTCACCTTTTACCCGACAAGTAAGACCAAACGGCTGAAATTACCTGTAAAAAGGTCAAATCAAGTTTATCTGTGTAGCATATTTCAGCAACAAAGTGATTTACACGGTTAAAAACCCAACACAATCACAAAATGTGAAGCAAGGAATAAACGTTGCATCTTGTCAGATGCCATCATCAAAAAAAATAAATAAATAAATACACATCAATTATATTAATCAATGTTTCTGAACAGGAGGGAGTTTTAGCCTTGATTTAACGGAAGTCAACGTTTTGGTTGTTTTGTAGTTTTCTGGAAGTTTGTTCCAGATTTTTGGAGCATGAAAACTGAATGCTGCTTTTCCATGTTTTGGTTCTGGTGCTGCAGAGTAAAATATAACCAGAAGACTTTAGAACTTTAATCAGCAGAAACTTTGAGGTATACGCACATTAACTTAATTTCATTTTTTTTGACTGTTCAGTGTATTTCATTGCAACTATTATGTTTTGCATTATTTGCATAGTTTATTATAAATTTTCTTTCTTTTATTTATTCATGTTAAGGATTAGAGTTTTACATTTTCGTTAAGGTTAATTAATTGCAGAAAACTTAAAGCATTTAATCTCATTTTATTTCACCAAAAGCAGAGCCTTGGTGGTTGCCTCGGGGATGGGGATCATCTGCAGCCTTACTCACATAAAACATACTTATATGTAAATGGACTCCTGTTTAAATGGGTAAATATTAGACATTGTGGTGCACCTGGAAGGAAACTTTGTTTCTAGGACAAGCTAACCTGCTGAAGGATACAAAAGCTTTGTTGCATTTCCCTCCTTTTGTGTCTCTGAGCTGGCTGTCGAAGTCGGTTTAGGTAACAATTTGGGCAGGGATGGCACAGCTTGTCATCTGCATTCCTTCTGTCTTCCAGGCAAGAAAAACTAAAATTCACTCGGCTGCTGTTGCTGTGTGAATACAGGTGCAAACTCAGAGGCATATTGTTATTTGGGATGCTTGATTTTTTTTTTTCCCCTCCATATTTCCTTGCTTAAAGATCCTAGAATCAGATTTACCTTTGATAAATCACCCGTGATGTTCGATCAGAGGCTGTACCGTCGGTGCGGCTTCACGTGTTGAACAGCAGCGCGAAGGGTTGAAATGTTGTGCGGATTTATCTTTTGCCGCAACGGAAAGCGTTGAGGGACGACTTAATCAGAGTGAAAGCGGTTTTGAAATCTGTGATCCACAAGATGGGTGATGTTTTCTGATTTATTAGAAATGACCACACGCCAGCTCGAGGATGAATCACGGAGGAGACAGAAATACATCAGGTGAGCATTGATCTACTGCAGCCTGACACGAGAGCTGGACTTATAAAGTATACATGATGCATCCCCTGCTCGGTATTTCTCTCTACATCTCTGAATGATTGACTACACGGTGTGGCTGAATGCAGGCACATCTAAGTATGTTGTGTGCATAGAAGTGTGTGTGTGTGTATGCGTGTGTGTGCGACGGGGTAGCTCAGGGATGTCTGAGATAGATCTCTACAATCAGTGTGTCAGGAATTGAAAAGATCAGGCACATTAGAAGGAGGCTTTAGTTTCTCCCTTTTCTGCACTTGCAACCTTGAAGTTGATGAATAGATAATGATGCACCCAAGGTTTCTTGTTAGAGACTTCTCCTTGCTTCAGGCACAGTAAAGGGAGCGTGGAGACGGCTGCCACGGTGGTGGATTGCTGGCCTCTTACTCGGAGAGCGTCTCTGACAGTCTGCTCATCTTGTCTCAGCCGTCACTGTGTGCTGCTCAGGGCTGTAAATTGATCCGATCCTGAGATTTGTGTGTATTTTAGCATTACGTTTCCCCCTCTTGTTCTTATTCTTCACCACAATATGAATCCAAAAATAATAAATCAAATCTTTTGTCTGTTGCTCTCCACAATGTGTAAAAATTTCCTGCTTAGCTCTTAAAAAATATTAATTAAGACATGCAATTTTTTAATTTAAAATTTCTTCAATTTGATATAAGAAAGTTATGGTCAACCCTGACCACCTCCTCTCCATGAGACTGTCATTGCAAAAACAGAGACTTCTTCAAATTGGCTGTAATACATATTGTTGTATTTCAGCAACAACTCTTTAATTAAATGAGTTGCGACACAATTTAATTTCCCTTTGGGATCGATGAAGTGTTTTTGAATTGAATTAGTGACCAGCTGGTGGACGACTCAAAGATCTGATTCTCTTTTCTGATTAGAGATCGCAGCATCTATGATGTTACTAAATGAGGAAGATTTATAGTTTTTACAATTTTCAGCATTCAGTTTAATCTAATAATTTATTAAGATGCACAATTTGCACTCTGACCTTTGACACTGTCAACTCATTCAGAGGAAAGGCTTCTGCTTTATACTCTAAACTGCTATGTATATATTTATTGGGTGTAACATTTGGATTACATTTTTAAGGAAAGGCGATCTAATTTGTATATTAAGTTTCAGCACCAGGTCAATTCAAAGTGTTTTATGAGATTAAAATGAAAACACAAGCAACAAGCAAGCAAAGCATTACATTGCAGTGGGAGAATAAAGAAAGGTGAAAAAAACAGACTTCAATTTATGATGTTGCAGTTGTTATTAATCAAAGGCAAATGGGTTTTCAGCCCTGATTTAAAGGATTTTCCACCATGTTTCATAAAAGTCAGTCTGAAAGACGTCAAAGCGGTTGGTCATTGTTAGGAAACTATTTAACTGCTGAAACATCTTTTTCAGTCACTTTGCTGATGAATAGGAAGCTGAATGTCGGCCTGAAAGTCTGCAGCAGCCAATTGTCCAGATAACAGCTGTTTTTAAGGCCTGAGGGAAAACGCCTGATGACTGTCTGAATCAGATCAGACGCAATGACTGGCAGAACCTCCTCGAAGCTTGGCTGATGCACAACGTCACGGTTGAGTTTGTAGAACTGTGTCGTTTTCTCCAGATTGTTGCTGGTTCAGCACGACGTTGGTACCGACGTACGACTCGACCCTCTTATTTTCAGGAGAATATTTCTTCTCGAAATGTTTCAGAATATTTCAAAGAGCCGCTGACCCTGAGTGTCTGGAACGATCACAGGGTTCGTTGCCATCCTAAACGGCGGGAAATGTAGAACTTCCCATTTCCGAGGCATTGATAAATGCAGCCACTCACAGCAGGCTGCTGCTGTGAGGGGCATTTATCACTGCTGGGGTGACAGCCTCAGGGTGATGACAAGTGTTGAGTAAACACCGCAGGCAGTGTTCGCCTTAATAGCCAAAGGAAATCTGTTTGTGTGTCCTCCAGTCTCGGGTTAGAGGAGTCTCCAGGATGGGTTGAGGTAAAACGTCAGAGCAGACGGACGTTTGGATAGTAATCCACACCTGATTTCTTCACAAAATGTCACAAAATATGACCGTGAGCATCACTGTTACTTCACTTCTTTTTGTTTCAAGGCTCTAATCATTGGGACGTTTCATTATTTACATGACTTTTCATCAAAACAATAAGTGCATGTCTAGGTCTTTGAGGTTCCAACATCTGAATTGCCAGCAGCTCAAGTAAAGGTTTATAATATGAATATAAAATAATTATTTAAAAACATCTAGACAGCTTCTTTTCTGTGGCAATCATGTAACTCCTGGCACAGACAAAAAGGAGATTGACTTAAAGAAGCAGGTTTTTATGTCCTGAACTCAAGACTCACTGTAACAAAATGTAAGGGTTGCCTCTTCGTTTAAATACTGGCAGCAGACGTAATGACTTCAGACACTTTAGTACCGACAAAATATTTTCTTCTTGTGTCTTAAAGACATATCACTGGTCAGACTAAATTATAAAGTCAGCAACATTCCGTTTGTTTATTCTTTGGCCTCTAAAACATGTTGTGATGCTACAGGCATCAAATTTCAAGGTTTCTTGATGACTTTTTTTTTTTCTGTGTTTTTGATGCTCTTCTATTAATGTCGGATTTTGGCAGCTAAAACTTTTCCTCTCAGTGGATTTTCCCACCTGAGCGGTGGATCTTTCTTCTTTGATGCTTTCTAACAAACCCCTGAGGCATTTTCAGAACATCTGTGTTTACATAGAGATTCAATCACACACAATTGGACTCTATTTACTAATTAAGTGACTTTTAAAGCAATTGGTTTCACTTTGTCTTTGTTACGTAAAATCTCATCGTGATTCATTGAGCTTGGTGGTTGTAACGTGACGGCCTAATGATCCAAACAGCTTGTATTGGGGTTTTATGCGACTTTGCAGCGCATTTTCTGTCCTAGTCTCATATTTCCATTCTTATAAGACGCATTCTGCTTTCAATTATACATGCTTTTGTTGTCCAACTTTATATCGCCTCGTGACAAATGATTGAATCCGGTTTCGTCTTTAAAACAACATTCTGTCTCTCCGCAAGTGATCACTCGTGCAAAAGAAAATTGGATTATCAAAATTCGCTCTGGAAGTATTCTAGTGCGCGGTCTCATTAATATGATTTTATCCTCGCTGTGGTCTCATAATGGATGAGGCAAATAAGATTCAGACTTTGAATCGAATCAGTTCTGCATCAGCGTCATCATTTCAAAAACCCGGTAACCTCTCGCTATTGAAAACTTAGCAAAACAGACATTTAAAGAGAAAATAAAATAAAAAAAATCCCCTTCTATTTCCACTTTAAAGTTTTCCCTCTGGCTGCCCTCTCCCTCGGTAAATGGTCAGAATTACGGCGCTGGGAGCAGGGAGGCTGTTATGACTTTACCCTCTTGTTCGTTGTGATATCTGGTCGTGGATCAGTGAGCTTTGATAACTTTCAACTTTATTCTGTTTTGAATATTTTAAAAATTTCCTGAACCACGTGACTTTTGAACATGAGTGCAGCCCCGCTGAGGCGACATGTACATATTGTTGCTCTCTTCGACTTCGTCTGCAGAGTGTTTGTGTGACTGATCACGGAGCATACAAAGCAGTGGAGGGGCATCGTAGAACCAAACCTGCATGTGAAGGGGGAGGAAGATGAGGTGAAACCTGAAGGGTGGTGTTGAGTTTTTCCCCACAGAGCGGTGCGTCGTCAGACCTCCTACATGTTGGGGGTTTAGCGCATATTATTCAGCTCTGAGGAATAATTGCTACACTTCTTTAGTCCCAAGACCAATTCTTTTTTGGTTTCTGCTAAAGTTTGCATTCAGCTCTGAAATGAAATCGTCTTCAAAGCTCCCCTAAACACCGTGGAGGTCCTTAGGCATGGACTCAGACATTACCTGATGCTTTTCTCATAAAGAAGCTGTAATGTAGCATTCAGGAAGACCTCCTACACTCATCTAAATGCATCATCGGAAAGTCAGCTGAAGTGTCAAATTGAATTACTGAATAAAATGTATGTTTTTGTGATCCAATTTATTTTCATACACTTGTAAGATGAAGTTATTCTTTGAGTGATCTAATCCATCTCATGGTGTGATCCCCCCTCTCCCCTCTGTTTCCCTTCCCATGCTTTCGTACAAAAGGCCAATGCCATAAAGAAGTGAGCATCATTAATCACATCCCCACTCTGACCTCAATTAAGGCTCATAAAAGCCATAAGATGGCCGCCGACGCCCGTTCCTGCGCCGATCGGAGGCACCGTTCTGCTGACACTGGCAGCGGATATAATAGGCTGTTAATATGAGGGACTGTCGCCGCTCACACAGCTGTCCTCTGATCGCAATGCTACACGGTAAAACCATTTCCTGAAAACGATGTTCTTGCTTCTCGTCACATGACTGACAGGTCGCCAAGTAAGATATAATTGCATATACTATCAGCTTATTTATTCACTTACTTTGTAAAATACCACTTTTAGCCAAACTTCATTTACTTAAAACAGAAAATGGACAATTATTCCGACTTCTCCTATAAAAACAACAGCAGATTGGCCATTACAGTTACAGCTGTGTTCACCAATTAAATCGATACTTGGATTTTACAGCATTTTACAAAGACTTGGATAACAATCTTCAATAATTGCCCTTTGTAACCCTTGATCTGACAGTTTCCATTGCTACAAACCAGCATTGCAAATCAGTGTCATTAAAAAGCAAAAATTGGTAGTTGAAAACACTTTATGTGGCCCAGGTCATTTCGTTTTATCATCTAATGGTCATTACTAAACTTTCACCGTCTTCTCCAGATGGATTAGTTTGTTTTTATTTTGTCCTTATAGGGTATCTGTTTACCTGCCTGTCGTCTCGTCTTTATATTAAACAATCAGTGTTTCTGTCCATCTCATCCTGCTTGTTGTGAAATTTAGTCTCCAGAAATGACTACAAAATGTAACTCCAGTCTGCCCTGCTTGAATCCCTATTTCAAATCTAGCATAATACAAACCATGTTAACTTTGTTTTTATGCTGGTCATGGAGGAATGCCAGAGATGTGAGGTTCAGCTGGGGTTCATGTATTTATGTAGAGATTTTTAGACTTTCATGAGGTTTCAATCTCTCCTGGTGCTAATGTCTGTGATTAGTTCCTTTGTTGTCTCTTTCCTTACTAAATGAGCCGTCGTTGACTTAATGAAATTGTTCAGAATAAGAATGATTGTCACTTTGTCTTTAAGTCCCGTTCGCTCTCCTCCCCTCTTCCGTTTGTTTGGTATTCCAGCTGAGTTTCTTCCAGACTTTCTGACAACTCTGTCCTTAGAAATCAGAGATCTCGTAAATCTTTCAGCGTCGCATTAGCATTCCTTTAATGCCGATGCGTACCCTCCCCCCCCCCGACAAACACGCATACACGCCGAGTTTCTCCAACTTCAGACGGATGAGCCTCAGACAAGAAAGGGAGAGAGTTTGAGACGGAGAATGCCTGTCAGATAAATACACTCCATTAACCTACCTCCATGCCCGGTCTCCTGCTGTCCAACTCGCACAGTCCTGATTAATGAGGCCGCTTCTGGAGTCTTGACTTCTCTCAGCAGACACCTACATCCCAATCCCTCAACCCCTCTCCTCTTAAACCACACGCCTTTCATCTTCGCTCAGCCAACCCGACGTCCGTTTTTTTTCTTAGTAAAAACAGGAGCATCAAGTGTGCGAGATTGTAAGCGTTACAGGTGAAGCTAGTCATTTCCAACCAACCAGGATTCAAAGTGGAGACCACACATCTGTGTGCTCTTAGGCACGGAGACAGCACTGTGTAACTTAGACTGTAGTTGAAAAAAATAGTGTAGTCTTGATTAAGACTTGTAAAGAGCGACTCTTGACATGTGCCTGGTTCACACGGCGAGATTTTAAAATCGTCAGCCGGCTTTCCAAACACACACATAATGGAAAAAAAAAACTTAGGGATGACAGGTTTGGTGGTACAGTGTGGAGTGACACACCACAAACAAACCGATTTCACTCACTAACATTGTGATTCCAGAAGAATCAACACACACGGCCATCTAGGAAGAAGCAATGACAATAGTTTGAACTACATCTAACAGAGATAAAATGATACAAAGACATCTTCAATGTCCGCCGGGCGTTCTGGTGGGCCCTAGCAGTTGTTTTGTTTTCTGTGTGTATTTTGAATTCCCCTCAGTGTTTCTGTCACCTCGCTTCCTGATTGGCTAAACGACACATTCAACAAGCTGTGCTCTAATTTCTCGTTAGAACCGGGCATTAGAGTCCAGGTCTGGAACTCAAGAAGAAGAGTTGTTATCTGTTCTTATCCTAGCTGAAAATAAGTCTGTAAGTCTGGATCAGTTTGCTTGTAACTTGTAGTCATAGCAACCTCATTAATAGGGCAGTATGGGACCAATGGGGTTGTTGGTCATGAGTTCCTGGTCCAACTCATTGTTCTGTTGTTCTTTGGGTTGATGCCACTTATCGTAGCATGTGAGTAGCCCACGTTTCAAGGTGTGAATTGTTGTGCAGACGAGAAGATCTTTCTAGAACGGTAGGTGCTAGAAAGATCAAATCTGAGGCCACCTGTGTTGGGTTTTTACACTCTAGAACCCCCACTCTGCCTTGCGATCTTCATGAGTGCTGTAGGTGAATTACTGAGGCATGACGCTCTTCTGCGTTGGGACGGTGCTTTTGTCCAGCTGCTTTTTAGTTTCTCCACTGTCTAAACATTCCTCACTGCCCAGGACCGCATGCATCACATCACTGAGCTTGTGTTTGGGAGTTTTATCCGTCAGGGAAACCAGTCTGTGTGTTTAAAATACGCTCCGCCTGAAATGTAGCCTTCTGAGTCTCTTGGACATTTCATCCACATTTGGAATGACAATGTTTTTCCAGCTGTATTTTCATCCTCCTTTGAGCTGGGCAGAGTGTTTTTTGTTGTTTTTATTAGGTTTTTTGTTGTTTTTATTAATCTTGGATCATTTTATAAAACCAGTTGGGGTATCTACTGCTGTCAGATACTGGGTACCTTAACGGGCTTCTCATCGACCTTAACATCCCTGTTAATGTGACCAACTTATAAGCCTGAAGCTCCCAGCTTATCTTCAGAACTGAAGAAACCTTTAGATTCGAATGTCTTCAGGAAACGAACACAAGTTCAGTTACGTTCTATTTAAGTACTTAAGAAGCCTGAGAATCTATCCTTGTGCTTGTATTCATAGCAATTACATTAGCCTAACATCTTATTCTCTCACTTCTGACCTTGCATCATTGACGCTGCCTGTGTTTCCATTGCGCATTTTGGCAATTCGAAAATATATCTGCTTAATGGAAGCAACAATTGTGTTGTCATTTTTCAACAAAGCGTTTTGGCCCCAGAATGAAGTGAGTATTTTTGGCTGAATCAAAATTGGTTTATTTTGCAAAACTGTAATGGAATCTTTCTTTTTTTTTTTTTTTGCGTCATGAGTCACATGATCAACAACCGGGTGTTGCCACTGATGCAAACCACAAAGAAGACAACGACAGGAAGTAGTTGGAGGATGATGGCGCAGCATTCTTTTTAACAATTTATCGCATAAACAAACTGATTCACATCTGACTTTAATTAGGTTTCTCATTTCATGGAAACATCGCAATTGCAAATTGTGTGTTCCTCGACATTAGTGGAATATTTTATGCACATTTGTAATGAAAATTCAGCTACTGACATTTACATTTTCTTTAAAAGTAAAACTACCCCCTCTTTGATTAATTCAGAAGTTTGAATTGTGTTAATGTTCCACATAGATTTTTTATTTTTATTTTTTTTACTTTCTAGAGTAACTGTATCTTTTTGTTTTCAAATTAATTACTGACAGTATCTTACATGCTGATTTGAATGTGCAAAAAATAAATAAAGCTGGTAAGACTTTGTGTTAAATTTGGAAAGGAATGTTTGAATGAATAAACTTCTGCAGTTCTATATTGCAGGTAGACTCTGGATGGCTTGCATTTGATAAGAGAGTGTTAATTATCTTCACTTGAAATTTGACTCCGATTTGGAAAAATGAACGTTTCTTTACACACCGATCGTCTGAGGTGATTGACGCTCGTATGAATAGCCGCTTGCACTAGAAGCAGAGCTGCTGTGGGACACAGTCCTGGCTTGTGTCCCAGACCCCCCACTGTTTGTTTTGACCTGATTTTTCTATATTTAGTTTGGCCTGCTCTCCGGAGCAAAGCTCCACTGGCTGAGATTCCCTCTCCAAACAGGTCGAGTTTAACAGACTTGGTGCTTTTAAAGAGAAAATACCATCTGACGGATGTCTATGTTTTATGTGTTTTAAACGGTCTTGGCATCATTAATTTTGATGAAGAGAAGCGCGTCTCTTAGAGGTGTTATGGTAACGTAAAATTAGGGGTTTGATGGTGGTGTGAGCTTCCCAACCTGTCCAACAAATTCAGCATTAACGAAGACGGCCAGAGCAACTCCCCTGTGCCTAATGGAGCCTGAACAAACAAAACGGCTCCTTCTACACAACATTTAGGTTCAAGTGTAGGTCAGTGGTAGCAGGGAACACCGTCAATACCATTGAATTATTCAGAATGATTGTAAAAAAGCAGCACAAGCTCATATTTACTTAATGGTACGTCAGAAATTCTCATTGATTATATGTTAGGCCTGTGCATAAATCACTTTGCATCTGACCGACTCATTTGGGTTCAATATATATGTTGATGACTCTTTCTAAAGGTGCATATATCAATATATTGTGGTGCATTGCTCAGGATTTATGTATGGCTTAACTTGGGCATCGTTTTACTTGTGGCGCGTTGGTAGGCTGCGTCTGCAGACTTGCAGCTCATACGGAAACGATTCACAGAGCTTCACTTCGTCCACATTTTGTGATGTTGCAGCTTTGTTTGAAAATTACAGCTGCTAAATGAAATGATAAACCAGGAGTCTGCAACCTTAACGACCCAAAGAGTTGTTGGAGACCCTCGCTCTAAAGTTGTTTAAAAAAACCTCGTGTCTACTAAACTTTTATCTTCTCTCCTGTTTTATTTGTCTCCCACAGACTTGTCGTGGCTGAACTGGTGCGTAACCGGCTCGTGTGTCTTCAGCCTTGTCCTCGTCCTCTTCTTCAGGGAGTCCTACGATCGTCTCTACCTGGACGTCTTTGTCTCTGTGTGACGCTTACGAGGAAGAAGAAAAAAAAAAGACTTAAGAAAATCGAGGCTATTTAAACACTTGCTCTTGCACAGAAAAGAGGAGAAAAGGGACACGGAGAGCAAGTCGGGAAGCTCTACGCTCTTTGTGAGATGTACAATTTTAGGACGTAAATGTATATATGTATTCCTGTAAAGCCGCGGTGAGGGTGATGCACGTTTCCGCCGTAGAGAGGCGTCAATGTTTACACCTTAGAAGTAGCTAGCTCGAGGTTTGATGATGGTTCGACTTGTTTTTAACGGTTTCCTCTGTTTGTCCGTGAATGAATTGAGGCGGATCCACCTGAACGAACAGTCTGCCCCGTCGCAGATAGTTTGGAAGCTTCTAGAGAAGCGACTTTACAACTCACTCGCCTCATCTCAAAAGTAACCGGAAAACTCTCCTCGAAGTTTACAAAAGGGACGTCAGACAGAGTCCAGCTCAACGCCAAGCGACTTTCATGCACATTGAAGTAAGGACTAGTCCCTGCAGGAATTAAAACTGGGACCTCCCCGTGTTTTAGTGCCGGCCATGACTCACCGGGAGGCTTAACTGACCCTGCAGCGTGAAGCGACCTGTGATATTGCCTGTCAGCGAAAGGCGAGCCACTTGAATTGTGTTTTATAGCCCTCTCAAAATGAATATTATGCAAAAAAAAAAAAAAAAAAAAAAAGATGCTGTCAGATCGACAACTGGACGCCAGCCAAAGACGCGGCCTTGCGACCGGACTCACTGGAGGGTTTTCTTTTCAGTTCTTCAGCCCACTTACGACTAATCATGTCCATAATTTTAACGTAACTTTAATTTGTTTTGTACAGCTGCCTTTTTTTTTTTTTTTTTTTAATCATTCACTTTTCTTTCTAAGCGGTGTGCCAGTATTTATTAAAACAAAAAAAAAGCCTCAACACTAACAAGACCACACCCAGAAATAAGAAGTTTGATGACAGACCTTTTATTTGTATGTAAACAAGCGTATGAACAATTTGTTTTGTTCAAAGCACCAGCAGCGTCCTTTGCAACCGACTTAAAAAAAAAACAACAAAAAAAAAAAACAAAGTAGTCCATCTCATGGATTTGCCGCCTGATAGAATTAGGTTTTGTCTAACATGCTTATTTTCTGGTGTGTTTTTTTTTTCTTCCAGAAACTGTAGGAAGTATTTTTTTATGTTTTCCCTCTGGAGATAAAGAAGGCTGCGTAATTTGTCCCTGGTGCTGTTTTTTCCTCTCTCGCCTTGTAAAGAAAAGATTCTCTTTCACCTGCAGATGTGTTGCCTTAATTATCCAGTGCAGTGCATTCAACCCCCTCCTTCTGTCCACACTGTGAATATTTTACCTCTGGATTATGTCAAAGGTCATTTTCTGTTTTGTTGTTGTTGTTTTTTTACACTATGTAGCGTCCTGGGATTTGGTTATTCCTTTGAGTTCCTTTGGGGTAAAACAAACACGACTGTCACAAATGTTCAGCACCTTATTAAAGTGATGATTTTACAAATTACAGCACACATTTTTGTCTATTATTGTGGTTTTGCCTTTGTTCTAATCTGAACCCCAGGTTGCAATGCCTCGCTAAAGCATTACAATCTTAACTATTTTATGTGATAGATTTACACAAAGTGGTGCATGATTGTGGTTAAAAAATAAAAATATTTTAAAAAAGTATAAATCTGTAAGGTTATCAAATAATGTTCCAAGAGTTACGTGCAATCTATTTTCCAAACATGGAAAACGTCTGGAACAACAGTGCATTAAAGTTTTGTTTATAAAAACAGCTTATTAACTCTGGAGGAGTTGAAGGGATCCGCAACTCGGGTGGACAACTGCTGTCAGAATAGCAATTAATCTGAGCTTCGACGAAGAATGAGAAGGAGGAAAAAGCCATAAGAAATCCCATTAAGTTTGGTACAAATTGTGTAACGACACAGAAAACGACGACTGTTCAACTAAGAGTCAAAAGTTCTTGGCTTACATGGAAAACATTAACCTGAACATGGTAGTCGAGCACAAGCCTATTCCTTTTTGTGGTCAATTACAAGTTTGTAAATTATTTTGTTTGTTATTTTGTTTTCTGTGTGTAATGTTGGTAATTTACCAAAATAAATTGAAACTGAACTAAACTGGACGGACATGTCGCCTCCACGTGAAAACATTAGTGCCGGTGTCATGATGTGGTGAAGACTTTCTCCACAGGTGAAGTCGTGGAAAGTCGTCCGCTAACAATCGGCAAAACAATTTAAACTGAGAGGAAAGTCGACCTTTTCACCAGGACAACACAACTGAACATTGAACCAGTTCTATGTAGAAGGTTGCAGGAACTGGGTACCACAACTGTCGGTGAATAGTTAAAATCCACATCTTTGCCTAAAACTGCCTGTTTTAATAGTTGAAATGCCAAATATACTTTTTTTATACCTCAATACTCACAGTGGAAACCGAACCTAGCGTCCACAATTCAGCATCCTTATGTTCGTTCTTGAGGAAAACAGTCAATCAGCGTCAACATGTCATCCATTTTCCTTTGTAAATGACACAAAAGCATTCCAGCCACAAGCTGTAGTTTCATCTTGAATATTTTAGAAATATTTGTACAGAAAAACTCAGGTGAATTTTCCGTAAAGAATTTGTAGTTGCATTTCACAGAAAAATCTGTGAATACTGAACTGCGAATAGGCGAGGCTCCATTTGGCATAGATTAAAACTTATTTATGAGGGGGTTTTGCTGCAAAAATTAGATATACAGCTTAGCTTAAAGGTACCTATACCTGCAATGACAGCTAATAATTTCACATGATAGACTCGGGTGGTTAAATACAAATGCCTGCCATACTCTTTCAGTTACTCAACTTTACAAGGTCTACTTCCTTTGTGTTGGTCGCTCACATTAAATCGTATTTAAACTGCCATTTGTGTTTTCTACTGTGACGAAACGTAAAAGTTGGAGCGGTTCGAATGCACTGTGTAATCTTCGACAGAATGGGAGGAAATGTACATACTGTCCTATTTCTATTTGCGCCCGTCGTGCTTTTTCTGACTTCTCGTTGAAGTTTCCCCCATTATTATCAGCCAAAGCCCATTGTTTGCTCTCCACAGAACCACAGCTGAAGATTTTCTTTCATGCATCTCTCACCATTAATTCCTTTTCAGCTGAACGCCGAACGCATTTAAGAGTTTAGAAATTGCTTTTGCTCTGTTATGTTATTCATTATGTAATTTCCCTTTGTTGCTCTTTTTCTCCCCATTGTGCGCCGCTGCGGTTGAAATATTGCATTGAGCTGGAGATGCTTTTTTTTTTTTTGACGCTCTTTCGCATCCACGTCCGATTCACTGGAGTTAAATCAACCAATCAATTCCAGCTAATGGGTCACTTAGGAGCAGTTCCTCATAATACCCCTCCAAGCCCACGTCTGCTGAAGCTCCTAGGCTAATTTCGATTTAATACAGCATGTCATTGCTCCTCCATAAAGTTGCTGGCAATTTTGAAAGAAAATCGAAGGAACAGAGGCAGAAGTTTTTTTTTTTGTTTTCACTTTTTGGCATGGTTCAATCTATTCATCAGAGCCTGCCTGGCTGGAAAATGAGTGAGTTTTTTTTTTTTTCTGACCTCGACATCTAGTTCCTGTTTTCCATTAGAAATCTGATGACATCAGCATTTCTCGCTGAGGCTCGGCGGAGCTGCAGTGTCATCTGACTGCAGGAGCCGAGCCGATCTAACCATGACTGATGCTCCAGACCCTGAAGTTGGGAGGAGGAACTGGCTATGGACATTATTCTTTTATATATATATATAGATGTCTTTGTGGACTTACTGCTTTATTATTAAATCGAATATAATTTCAGATTTTGGTGTAATTTTCTTCCAGGTTGACATAAAAAGTGAGCCGTTATTGTTACTGGTTAATTACAAGTACAGAAAAGAAAATGTTAGGGACGCACAAATTTGAAAATTTGGGCTGACATTGATATATACCTAGGAATATTGGTTAATACTGATGTATTAACCAACATTTTGTCAATTTAATTATTCAAGACACTTATAAAAACATTCCCATAGTCCTGTTTTTAATTTATATTGGCATATTCAGTCAATTTAACAGATCAACTCTTACTTTGCCCAGCCCTTTCTAGCTTCTGCATCCCTGTGAGCGACGGGATTTGGCTTCTACGTCATACATAGAAACACATCAGCCAGCCATTGTACACTGCTCAAAAAATAAAGGGAACACTTAAACAACACAATATAACTTCAAGCAAATCAAACTTCTGTGAAATCAAACTGTCCACTTAGGAAGCAACACTGATTGACAACGGGGACCCTCGTCAGGTCAATCAGTGTTGCTTCCTAAGTGGACAGTTTGATTTCACAGAAGTTTGATTTACTTGAAGTTATATTGTGTTGTTTAAGTGTACCCTTTATATATATATATATATATATATATATATATATATATATATATATATATATATATATATATATATGCAACTAACACTCAAGATGACAGCCAATATATACTATATATATATATATATATATATATATATATATATATATATATATATATATATATATATATACACACACACACACATAGACTTGGAGGTATCATTTTGGTGTTGCAGTGGTTTGGGAGCGAGAGGCAGCAATGCGCCGTCATTATCCAAGTTAAATATAAATAATTCTGAAATAGATTATTCAGTCATTTCAAAATATATATCACATTTTTATAGAGATCTTTATAAAAATGATAACTGCATAGATAGCACAGATGTATTAAACTCTTCAGTAGAAGTGAACAAAGCTAACGACTCTTTAAAAGAGGATTGTGATGAAACACTCTGTATTGAGGAGGTGAAACGGGGCATCAGTAACCTGAAATCTAACAAGTCACCAGGCAATGATGGTTTGACGGCAGAATTTTATCACAAATTCTTGGCTGAAACTTCAGGATTTCTCCTTGCAGTTTCTAATGAATCCATTAACAATGAAGAACTACCCCGTCGATGAAACATTTATCACTGATCCCTAAACCAAATAAAGACCATTTAATAATAGATCATTGGCGCGACATCACTCTGTTAAATAATGACTATAAAATGTTGGCCTCCGTTTTAGCTAAAAGACTGAAAAGTGGTTTAAATGATATTATACATGAATCTCAGAACGGCTTCATGCCTGGACGCAACATTTCTGATAATATTCGATTAGTCTTAGTTGATTATAAAGATCTTATCCCTGGTGACCCAGTTACTGTTTTTAGATTATCAAAAGGCCTTTGATACAGTTAGTCACAACTTTATTTTTGACATATTTTCCTTTTTAACTTTGGCAACTTTTTCATTAAAGCCTTTAAGACACTTTATAGAGATAATAAGTTCTATAAAACTTCTATATGGCACATCTAGCTGATTTAATGTCAATAAAGGGGTTCGTCATTTTTCTGCATGTTGGCCAAATTTTTATTTATTTAATCAGGCAGTTCTTATTTGAGGGAATTAAAATGTTTGATTGAGAACTTAAAATTTCACAACTTGCTGACGATACTACAGTATTTCTAAGAAATTCTAATGAAATTCCCGTAGCTCTGTCTGGTATAGCTAAATTCTCAAACATTTCAGGATTGAAACTCTATCTAAAAAACTGAGAAATCCTTCAACAGTTGCTATACAACAGCTGTTACTGAAATGTGTAATATCCCTGTAAAAAACACTGTAGCTTACCTATGACCACAATAACATGGGTATTAATTTTACTCCTGTGTGAATCTATTAAAAAGAAATTTAACAGTTGGTTAGCTAGGGATTGAACTATTTATGGTGGAGTACTATTAAGCAAAGCAGAAGGAATGTCAAGGGCATAAATAAGTTTTAAAAAACCCATAAAAGTCCCATCAAAGAAATAAATGTAAACACATACACACATATTAATCCTGGTTGGTCCACAGCCATACCTGTCATTCCCCCCAATCCCTACTCTTACGATGCACCAACATCCCCACTCCGGTCCGACGGCAGCAGGGGACGGACAGATATTTACCGTGTTATTTATGAAATCCAAAACTTGACAGGTTTGCAACGTGCTCCTGGTGCTGGTCCCCAGCCCAGATGAAAGGAGAGGGTTGAGTCAGAGAAGAAAATCTAATTGATATATTTGGACAGAAAACTACTATAAGGTTCTTAAAAGATTCCTAGGGTAATAAAAACTTAAAATCTTGTTTTTAAATTACAGCAAAACATGTCTTTCCTTATCTCTTTTTCTATGCATTCTCTGTCCTAACCCTTATAACAAAGCATATCTTGGCTGTCATCTTGAGTGTTAGTTGCACAGCCAAGGTAAACAGCTTTTGACTGTGTTACAGTATCCTTCATTGCGAGAATCTTCTGTTGTGAATGGTGCCAGCCCAAGGCATAAGCAAACTAAGCAGCTGCTTAAGCCCATCCAGAACCACAGGGGGCCCCATAAATACTTGAATTTTAACCATGGATCTAGAACTTTAACATTTGTTTATTATGGTTTCAGCACAGATCAATTGAAAGTTGCTTAACATTTAAATTGAAGATTTCAAGAAATTGTTGAGTTTACTTTGAAAAAGTGTAAAAACTAAGCTTTATAATTTGAAATAATTAAATCTGATTTTAACCCTCGTGTGCATCAGCGGGGTATATCAGACTCCGCTTGGCTTAGCTGCTATGCGTTATGGTGGTGGTGTTAGTTCATAACAACAAGGATCAAGTTGGCTTCCTCTGTGTGTGTAGTAGTAGCATTGTTTTTGTTGTTGCGACGTGAGAGCTCCTGTTTGTGAAAGCTCATGATTCGTTGCTGGTGAGAACAAAACTCTCTGCATGCTACAATCCTGTACAGCATCACTTATGTGTATGAGATTATTAAGATGCTAATTTGCTGTGACCTAAGGCAAGATGTTTTTTTGTTTTTGACAATTAGATTTAGAAAATTAACAAGTAGGGAAAAAAAAGAACAACATCTGGATGGTTTTAGGCTGGGTGTGACCTCAAATTCTTGCACATAACCCAAAACGATCCCTGATAGCATGTATAACAAATCCACTGCAGGGAGCCTCTCACACTACCGTGCGTTCATCACACCGATTGAAAGACAAAAGGTTTGCTTTGGCTCCTCAGTTTATCGACGTTGCATTGACAGCATTCCAAGTTATTCCGCTGAGCTATTT
The DNA here is from genome assembly GCF_904066995.2 of Poecilia reticulata. Taxonomy (NCBI): domain Eukaryota; kingdom Metazoa; phylum Chordata; class Actinopteri; order Cyprinodontiformes; family Poeciliidae; genus Poecilia; species Poecilia reticulata. The sequence goes on along the minus strand of NC_088831.1, from coordinate 22,130,258 downwards.
AGTTCACTTGTATGATGCCAAAACAAAGCTGTGAAAAAACCCTAAAACTTTTGGTAAAGCTGACAATCTGCCAGAGAAAAACATTATTAGTCCTAATCATTGTATTTACAGTATATCAAGATTTTGCTTGGAGAGTCCAGTTCCAACAAACGGCCTCAAGGAAAAGTTGCTGAATCAAAAAATAAAAAAACTTTTTTCTGTGTAACTATTCAGTGTCTTTAGAGTGTTTGTGCTGATCAGACAGACGTAGATGCTCCGTTATTACAGCTGACCATTTCATAAAATGGATTTTGGATCTAAACCTCGTCAGTGTGCAGCAATAATCTCTTTATGTAATTAGCACCCATCTATTTATTTATTCCATCTTTCTCATGAAAGGGAAAAAAGCATGATTGAATCAGAATCCCTCTGAGAAGAAGAAGGAAAAGAAGAAGACGAAGCTTCTCGTCTTACAAAGAGAAACTCCTTCAGGCTTTCACCGGCAGTCGGTCTTTGGGGGTAAAAACAAATTCATTTTGGAGATTCGGAGACGATTCCAACATCCGGTATAAAGGTCCTTTCAAAAATAAATCATACTTTATGAATGTTTCACAATTTATGAGGTTATAACCACAAATTCCACTATTATTGGGACTGTATGAGTTAAAACACTGTCCACATGTGAAGTACAGGGAAAGTGAAAAATGTTTCTAAACATCTCCTGTAGCAGTCTGTGTTACAGCAATTCTGAAGAAGCCTCTGACTGAAGGCACTCGGTTGTGTAACAGTTTCATCCTTTGTCACACAATCATCTCCAAATGTTCCAGCCTTCTCTATAAACCTTTCAGATTATTTGGATTGCAATAAATGATTGTATGGGGACAGGTGGTGAATACCTTTGCAAGACACCTTTACAAAGACGTTTTTTTCACAAAAGGTCCTCAGGAAAGTAGTTTCATCCTGTCAGAACTGGATCTGGGACAAGATGAACCCACAGAAAAATATAACATTACTCAACTTTTTAACTGCAAGCAGTTCGGGTTTCACGCCTTTGTTCCTGCCAGAGCCATAAAACCGATAGTTGGGGCAGACAAAAACTAATGTCGCCGTCTCTGTGCCTGGCACTTTTATGTCACTTCTATTTTACACACTGCCATTGCCTTTTTTTTCCCCCTACGTTGGCTTTCCTTCGAGACGCCTTCGTTTTTCTTCTTAGAGCGACTTTAAATTTACTCGCGTCTCCTTTTCCAGCGTTGCACCTCGGTGTCTCCTTGGGGCTCCCTGAGCTCCAAAAGTCCCTTAATTGACTTCGACGGGATTATGAAAAATGAGTCATGCTTTCAAATGCCTCATTTAGCAGAACGGCTATCGCAGCGCCCGTTACTTTATCATCAGCATATTAGAAAGGGCTTGGTGTGCTTGATGAGGAGCGATGGGCTGCAGGAGCCCAGGCTCTCTCTGTTTGACATCTGGCCACTAATTTGGCACTTCATCACTGGTGAATCTGAGCTATCTGGCTGCTCCTCTAGGAAAACAAAACATATATTAGGATGAGTAGGCCACCAATATTTCAGTAAACCCACTGTAACACTTTTATTAGGTGTAAGACAATTTCAACACTAGTAGCACTGTTTTACAGAGACAACATAAACGAATAGAGTACAATTATCTTCGAAAGTAAAGACCTTTTTAATTGTAAAACATGTTTTTTTCAATTCAAGTTTGCTTAGATAATTCTGGAAATAAAATAAATAAATGTACCTGTTTGGAAAAAAACAAGTCTAGCAACTGGCTAGCTGCCAGCTAGCTAACTTTTTTTTTTTTGCCAGCTCGCTAACTGCCTACAGAAGGTGGCGTTACTGCACAAGAACAGCACTAAACATGAGAAAATGTTTTCTGTTGAGGCTTTGTGTCAACTGACATTTTTTTACTTTATCCTAATTTGACTAAGATCAATGTTAACATATAATTTTTAAATTTAACTTCTGTACGCTCTATTTCTTGCGGGATGGATACCTCATATATTCAGCAGGCTCTGGGTGAGAGGCTGGTTTAATCCCTTTATGCTCCCAAGGCAATCCCCTCCCCACCCCCCATAAAATCTGTTGTTGCTACAAGAACTACAACTGTTAGAACTCCTCATCCGTTTTACTGATAATACCATGAGACAGGTCTAAAATAAGTGTCTAACTTTTTTAGGCACCCAGAAACCATGTGTAGCTTGTGATTTTCTTTTGTCGAAATCATTGTGCTTTGGCTTCGTGCAAAACTTTTATTCCAAACAAAATAAAGAATGTGATCAGTACTAGCTGAGACCTTCAGTACCGATCAAGATGACTTAGCGTTAGCATTAGCTATACGAAACTGCTGTCACATTTTGAGATGTGATAATCAGTTGATTGAGTAAATAAAAAGAAAAATACATTGTTAAAATTGTAAATGGCCGTTACCTTGTCTGGATTGAGGTCGGACCAACTTAGTTTACAAAAACGTACGCGTTTGTAAAGGATTTGTTTCATAGTATTTTTAAATAAAAAACCCAGCTGAACTAAAAGTTAGATGCTGAATGCTCATAAATACACCACACAACTATAGTCCATTGCCTGAACAACTTTTACTACCAGTTTTTTCATCTCCTGCTGTTATTTTTGAAGCCTTTAGCACATGGAGGACATATTCCGACATAGCTTAAATGCTTAAATGGACATAGCTCAACGTCATTATGAAGAATGTTAGAAATATCCGCATCTGGATGGCCGTAGGTGTCGAATGATGAAGTGTTCTCTGATCCAACATGCTCTCGTTAGTTGTAAAACTTGCCACTACAAAACTTTCCGATGTTCAGAAGAGAGAGGAAGTTGTACCTGTTATGGCAGGTTCTGCTTAGCCGAGCCTCCATGGTCCTAATGCATCAGGACATTGCCCTGACGGAAGCAGCATGTCCTCTGAGCAAGAGCAATTATGATCACCATGCAGGCGGAAAGCCTGTAGCCAGAAGAACAGCAAGACGGGCTTTGATCCAGCAGGCTGCCTATTTAAATCACAGCTCCCCTCCGCCACAAACTCCAGCCTCGGCTAATGTAGAAGGACCGTTAAAAAAAATAAAAAGAACCCTGGGCTCTTTGCTGGCTCCTGGGAGTATTTTTGTATTATGATTTAGAGCCTTTTCACCTCTTAAAACATAATTTGCTTCCCCCAGTCCTTCCTCCTCATCAAAAGGTGATTGAAGCTGCTTTTGTGTTACACGGCGCGCTGCAGAGAAAGTTCTCCTTTTTGTGGTTATTAGGCAGAACGGCTCTGCGTCGCATCTTGCGGAGGCAGCTTTAAATAGTACAATGACTTTTGAAAATGTCGCCGTAGCTTTGAGGAGAAAGAGATGGTTCGGTCAGAAGATGACCTTCAAATTTCAACATCGCACGCTGTAGGACACAACTGGGTATATGTATTTAAGATATATATATATATATATATATATATATATATATATATACACACAGTATATACATGTTTCCTGGCTCAGAGCTTTCCTGGCTTTAAACCATTAATCCATCCATTTCTTTTTCTTTTTTTTAAATACCGCAGAGGTCAGAGATTTTCCAGAAATTTGGGATTAATTTACCTTGTCCCTTCTAAGTCCAGTTTTGAGTTGCGTTTGAGACCGTTTTCCTGGGAACGCCCAACAAGGTAGGTCCTAGTTTCAACTGGAAAGAAACAGATTATGACAATGCAACCAAAACCATGTAGCGCCATGAACCGGAAGGTTCCGGATCATGAGCGCCTCTATATAGAGCGGAGTGAGTTTAACGTTAACGTGAACTGAGAAGGATCAGGAAACAAGTGGCAGATCTAAAATCGACACCTTGAGCGGCAACTTAAAGTTGCCTGAAGTACAAGCTAAATATTTTCCGAAAAAGACATTTAATGATCATTGAAGCGGTTGGAGGCTTTTCATATCCAAGAACACTGACTAACGGTGGTAAAGTGTTGTACAAAGCAGTGAGAATAAAAAAGGAGAACCACATCCATGTTTTCCAACAGTACCTCATAACTAAGACCCAAAGCTTTTCCAGCAACCATAAGTTAACTGGTTTTAGCATTACGGCTGATCAGTGACTTTATATAGAACCATAAAAGTCCCAAGACACGTTAAATCTTGTCTGTTACTTGATTGCAGGTCACAAGTTCTTTCTTCAAGCATTTTTACCAAGAACCTTTAAAACCTGAATCAAAATCTTCTCCCCCGCACCTCTTTCTTTGTGCACCCAAATCCCAGATTTCGTTTCCTGTTTTACCACTTCCTTATAGTTTGAAAAATAAAAATTTTTAATTTTCCACCTGCAGCAGCTCTGAAAGAATATTAATTTAGACCAGCTCCTGTCTTCAATAGGACATCTGTTGTCGCATCGCAAGTTAATCTTTTCTCTTTCACGTAGATTTTTTTCTTCTTTTTTTATCCTGAGCAGCAACAGAAAAACAAATTAGTTTCTGTGTGTATATTTTTTGGCAGCAGAAAAAAAATGAGGACTCATTTTGCATTTAAATCTTTTTCACTTCATCTACTTGTTTGTTTGTTTTTTTTTTACAAGATCCATAAAAACAAATTTGTTGACTAAAAATGTTTCTGATGTGTGAGCACACAAAACAAGCAGAGAGATTAAAAGGCACAATATGCCAAAATGTGAACAGCATGTTTTGTTTAAGAAAAGAAGATGGAATAACTAATTGATCAATTTCTCTGCACAGAGCAACTGGAAGTTTAAAATAACACAGAAAAAAATAAGCATGAAACATGCTGACATATTTCTTAGTAAGTAAATTTTTAATTAGACTACTGGTATAAAATTCTCATTTCAGTTGTTGTGGGTTGAGTTCTAGATTTGTACAGCTAAGTGTTGGTTCTCCATGTTTGATTCTTGATCTGGCTTGCTAAGTAACAAACTAAAATGAATTTCTCTATGTGTTGCATCAATATCAAAAGAATAAAGTTAAATGTTGGTCTAAAGTAATAAGTGCTCCATAATTTCTACAAGTAACAAATGGAAAACATATAGCAAATAAGCAGGATCAAATGACACTATCAGGAAGGATATGACACAAAAAGGAAAACATTTTCTTCACTTCTGCTAATTGAATAAACATGCAGAAAACATTCATATGGTGAGCCAAAAAGACATCAAGCTGTTTATCAAACACAAAAAATACAATGTGCAGTGGTAAAAAAAAAAAAAAAAGTTAGAATAGTTAGTAAGAAAAACAGCTAAACACTGTTCTGTTGATTTTCAGCCACAGTTTCGATGAGATGACAATAAAGTCCAACACTGAACTACAGTTGGAGTCCTGGTGCCAAGACCACATATGCTTGAACATGGTGTTTGTTATGGACCATACATGATGACAGAACACCACTCAGGTTTAGATCCTCTCAATGCTCACATCATTGCCCACGAGAGTGTTGAAGTTCCCCCAGCAGAACAAGGAAGTCCCCAGGAGGGGCGCTCTCCACCACTCCAGGAGCAGATAACCTGAAACATAATCTAAGTCTTCGGGCCTAGTGGTGTAAGACGCTGGTTCTGCTCTCGCTGTTGGACCGCCGCTTCTGGGACGTAATATTTTACAAACATAGTGCCGTTTCTGCTAAACCCAGCAGTGAACTCTCACACCAGACATCTGCTTAAAGCTGCAGCACGTAAAACTAAAACAAACAAACAAAAACAGATTTTACATACGTATTAAAACTTTCGCTATGTAATAACATGAGATAGATAATCTCTGAAAAAAATAAAAATTAATCTCCTCTGTCTCCTCCCTGTGTTCTGCAGAATTACTCCACTTGGTCAGAAACAGCCAATCAGAGTCGGCATTAATCAGCTAGCCATGCTCTCAGGAAGTTTTCATTTAGTAACTATTGTTTGATTGTTTATTTTGAACAAATGTTTTACTGGACATTATTTGATATAGGCAGTGTTGTGAGATTTATCTGACTTAGGGTACTGAGAAAATTACTGTTAAATATTGTTTTACTTTTGACTGAACAGCTGCTGTATTGTGCCTGCAAGTATTTGCATGTTTGTCTAAATTAGGTGAATTTATTGCCAGATCATTTGCCAGAGATCACACAGTAACACTTATACCTAAAGTAAAAAATTAACAGCCAATCCAGGTGATCGGCAGTGATGGGTGATCAGTATCGGAATGGGCAGCAAAAGACCTGCTAGGAGCAGACCTAATTTTGATCACTGTCAGATGAGCTCTCTGCTGAAACGTCATTGTCTGTTATCCTATATCCTAGCAATTTTTCTACTCCAAGATTTTCTACTCCAAGATACTGTCAAGATTTTACCAGCATCAGAAAAACGCCTTGTAATAAAACTGCCCCTCTTTTTCTGGGGCTTTTCGAGCTGACTTGCAAGACAACATGATTATGTTGTCGACTACCTGATGCTCCAGGTAAAAAGCCAGAATCCATCCAGCAGAACAGCCAAAGGTTTTAGTTAGGTCACTGAAAACCTTTTTGGTTTTCAGTGGTCAGACTCAGAAGCCATTTCTGCTTCAATTGAGGGATTGGCTGTCCCTCAATTTTAGCGCATACTTTGTTGACAGCGTCTGCGCTCTCTCAGGCACTCTAGACGGCAACATGTCTTGGACTCCCTGATGCCTTGATACATCAACAACTTCGCAAAAAGTCGTATGGTGTCTTTTCTCTGTTCCTCATAGGATTTCCTCAGTTCTTCGATGTTACAGCTCATTGTCATCAGTTCTTGGACAACACCAATAACAGGTTCCACCAAAGAACTGAGCCCTAAACCCAGCTTGAGAAACGCTATGGAGTCTTCCTCATCCATAGGAGACGTGACCACTGATATAACATGCTTTAGGGAAAGCATGTTAAATACATGAGTGCACTCTGCCTGAATGTTCTCTTCAATCCCCATAGCCTGGGTAAAGGCCTGAGACACCAGGTTTCCAAATATGGCTTTTAAGTCGTCATATTTGTACTTCAGGTTCTTAAGTAAACCCAAAATGCAATCAGAAAAAACCTCCGTCAGGTAGCGCAACAGGTATTTGGTCCTCTCTGTGATGCTCTCATCCAGGTGTAACGATTCAAAATCCTCCCAATCTTCCTCTGGAATTTGATAAATAAATTCCTGGATCGCAGGTGTTGCATAGACTTTGACTAAAACCTGCAAATCTCATCTTAGTAAATCTTTTGCCATTTTGTTGAATTAAACTGGAACTGTCTTGGAATGTGGCAGAATTTTACCAACAGGGGTTATATATACCCCACAACAATATATATATATATATATATATATATATATATATATATATATATATATATATATATATATATATATATCAATTCTCAGTAATATTAATATTACATATATATTTCCTATACTCACAGATGATATTAATGTTACCTGTGAATGTGTGAGGATTTGAGTTTTTCCTGTGTGTTTATTTCAGAAAAACACACAGAAAAACTCATCTCACTCATCTGTCTGCCCCTGATTGATCCCAGGTGTTTCTCGATTACCATGTGTATTTAAGTCCACCTGCTGTCTCCGTCACTCGTTGAATCCTTGTCAATCGTTTAGTGTCTAAGTTGTCTTAGCTGTTAGTCGTCACAGTCGAACTGGTGAAGGCCTGTGTCGCCCGCTCCCGTCAGCAGTCTGTTCTGTGTTCCGTGCTACCAGTGTGAGCCTAGCCTCCGTTTAGCTGTGCTGCCGGATCCTGGACTGTATGAGCTTGTTCGTTCCTTATTATATCATCATTTATCCTTCTACCTGAGTCCTCGGCGTTCTTCCTCAGCGCTCCCCACCACTATTTCATGACAGAATGAAGTCGAGCTTTGAGTTGAGCTCCAGAAAACTGCAAACATCAAGACTAATATGAACAGCGAAATAAGAGTAAAAACAGTCATATTAAGAAGCTACAACGTACCAAAAATATAATTATTGAGACTGAGACCAAGTTGATGTCACAATAAATCACTCTTTACATATGTTAATAAAATATATGTGTGTCACTGTAAGGAATCCGGTTCAGGGCTACTAAAATAATAGAAAATTAAATCCACTTCATTACATTAAAATAGCTATCACTTTTCAAGGCACAACAAAAGCTTATTGATTAAACAATCTAATTGGTCTGGATTTGCATCACAATCTACACCATAATAAAATAGATGCATAACACAAACTTTTAATAACTCGGATGTCTCATAACATTAACTTTAACAACTTTTAACATTTTATTATCATAAGTTCTTATTTCGTAAATGGCTACTTTACAAAATAAGCACTTTGAATTGCCTGGTTGCTGAAAATGTGCTATACAAATAAAATTACCTTACCTTACTTGATTTATGTAAATATCCAGATGAATGTGTCTGGATTTATAGTAAGTAATGTGCTTAAATGATATGTTAATGACGTCACAACTACTGAGCAGACGAGGTTAATAAAGACCCGAATGCGGTGCCCCGTTCCTGCTATGCTAAATGTACATTTTTGCTACCGTTAGCCTAAAGCCTCTCTACCAATCGCGGGTATAAGAAAGCAGTCGGTTGAATTAAATCCCACTGCGATTAAACAAAATCACAATTAAATTAGGAGTTTACAGGTGACACGCAAGTCTTTAAATACAATTATAGCCAAAAACTGCCGTTGTATGCTAAGCTATCAGTCACTGACTAATGTCAAAGCAGTATGAGTCATGACAGACTGACTTAGTGACTAAACACTATCCTCAATATCCTCATTATTAAGAAATTCTACTTATACTTTATTAAGTTTATAGAATAAAACATTAACTTACCTTCTTACTTCCCGTTGCACCGACGTCCTTTAAAGACGGTTGCTTCAGTTGACTTTTTTTTTTTTTTCCATGTGGAAAGTTCCAGAACTCCAGACCCAAGAAGCGACGTGATTGGTCAATGATTAACACATACTCCGTGTGTCCAGTTGTAGAAAGTGTAGTAAACGACACAAGATGTGTTGAATTGACAGTAACACAAAAAATGTGTTTAAAAAAATAACACATCTCTTCTAAGAGTCCACCAGATTTTGGTGTCAAATTAATAAATAAAAGCAGATTAGTTCAGGTTATGTGTATTAACAGGAATGAAACAGGAAAAGGAAAGAAACCAGAATGTAATCTGTCCGCATGTGTCAAATTTAAGGCCCGGCGTCCAAATCTGGCCCGCCGAAAATGAAACTGAATTTGACATACTTCAGTCAATTCTATCCTGTTTGGGCAAATTAACATCAGGCGGTTTAGCCAATAAAAATTTCTAATTAGTAAAGTATTGCACAAGAGCTCTCTGAAGACCTTTGCAACATTATTGTAAAATAATGTCTTTTGAAAGTTCTGAGTGTACCAACACCAGGGCCATAATCTGAGATAATAACCAAAACTGAACTAAATGATCCTCACGATTTCTGAAAGAAAACTCAAAACAATGTACACAAAAGTTGTCCAAAAGAAAAGTAGCACTCTTAAAGAGCTGCAGACAAACCTGAAAATAACATGTTTAAGGTTTTTTTGTTTTGTTTAGTTTTTCCATAAAAACAAAAACTTACTGCACAAGACTCCACTGGAGAAGAAAACATCTTAGGAAGGTATTTTAAGTTTCAAGTTGTAGAGGCCAGTGAAATGGTGGAGAAGTGTTACTGCTTTGAAAATCGCCGCATCAATCAAACAGTTTGGAGGTGAGAGCATCATAGAGTGGCATATTTTTAAAACATATGAAAATAGCAAACTTATTATTTTAAAAGAATGACGGAAGGGGAAATCTATTGAAAAATTCTTAATAGAAATCTAAACATTTGTTTTTCAGCATGATGTTGATCATAAGGGAGTTAGGAAGATCCTCAGCTGGTTTCAGGAAAAATATAAATAAATATGATATATTGACTCAGTAAATCCAATTTAAGATCTATGGAAAAATGTGTCCAGTTGATTTCTGTACTTTTCTATTTTATTACAAATAATTTCTGAGCAAATGTATTTTTATTTATTTCTTTGTTAACTTAGATTGTGACCGACATCTGGTGTGAATTTATTCTCAATAGCCCCTTTGGAGATATATTTACTTCTTGTTCAGTAATTATTTCTGCCACAGTGTTTCCAACGTGGCAATCTCAGCAGATGACAGCTAAAGATTTAAAACTAAAACAAAGGCTTTGTGGAGGTAAACCCTTTTTTTTTCTTTCTTAAATGCCTTTTCAAGTGTTAATCCCCTGATGGTAAATCGTCTGAAATTTACGCCTGAACAACACTGTAGTTTTTTTTATCTCAATAGAATATGTAGAGGAAATATTTCTATTTCTGTCTCCAAGCATCAAACTGCATGAAAAACGATTCTTGACACTGCTACACCTTCCTCCTACAGTGTTTCTGACTTTGTTAGAAAGTTTTTTTTTTCTTTCCTTTCCTTTTCTCTTCCTTGTCACTACAGCGCAGGGAACTCTGCAACCTTTTAACTCGGTTTGCGATCGTTGAGAGTCGGTGAGACGAGCTCGCCGCTGTTGGACGTGTCTTACGTGCAGCCGCCTGGAAACTCAACATGAAACAGGGAGGGAATAACAACAGTTTAATGAGAAAGCCTGAGCAGAGGGGTGTGTGTGTGTGTGCAGGGTCGACTAAATGAGATGGTGAAGAGATGCTTCTTCACACTTACCGCCGGACAATAGATACACACTGTGGCCGCGCTGCACCGCTGGTCATGCTGACAAGAGGCGAACAAGTTGCTGAATAAACATTTTAGTTGAATAAAATGTTTCATACGTAAAATATATGATTATCATGTCATTGTGAAACTGAGCATGACAAAAGATCCTAAATCTTCTTAAGTTAATTGTAGGTTGAGCAAAAAATAAGCTGTTAGCATCTTTTCCCAAAAAATGTCCACATTATAATTTTATTGTTGCATCCCAACTAATCTAAAAACAAGTGAGAACAGTTACTGAAGTATCATATGTTCAAATATAGCATGTTTGTTTGGCTGGTTTCCACAAAAATCAGTTTCTGATATAATAATATAACTTCTTGCCATATAGGGAGTTTTTTTTGGTTTTTCATGCTTTCTAACCGTAAATCCTAAGAATTTACGCAAAGTGATCAAATCTCCCAATGAAGACACGTGGAGAAATGACCTATGACCTTTAGTGGCAGTCGTGTCGCTACAGACAAAACAGCAATTCTTGACCGTTTTAGCGAACACTTTGAATCTGTTCAATCTGATTCAGTAGCACAGGATTTCCAGTCAGCATCTCTCCTCTGTGCCTGAGGCTCTGCTGGTTTCTTTAGCTTCACTTTCTTTGTGTCCGAGGTTTGGAGGGCTTTAAAAAATGTCGACACAAGCAAATCTGCTGGTCCAGATAAGCTTGATCCTTTCTTTCTTGAGGTGGGCTTGCTGATATCATCGCTGAACCTTTAACTTTTATCATTTAATTTGCCTCTCACCAACAATGCCATTCCTGAAGTGTGAAAGCTACTAAGAGGTGGGGATAGCTGGATTGTTAACAAAGAAAGACCAATCTCTAGGTTTTGTGTCTGAGCAAAAATCCTGGACGAACTCGTCCATGAGCGACTACTTTTGATTTAAATTATGTTTTGTCAGATTGTCGGTCTGGTTTCAGTTGAGCCTACAGATGCTGTTGAAACTAAACTATGTCACTATTGTAGACAATGTCACTGTCTTGTCAAGTCCCTCTTGAAAAAAGGATTGTAGATCTCAATTAAGTTTTAAAACTTGGCTAAATAAAGGCAATAATTATGTGCATTTATGGTCTAATCTTGAGGAAGGCTGAAGGTGAAGATTGTAAGCATTAAGTGCCATTCCAGACAAATCTTTTTGTCACTGCAACCGCGCCACATGAAGCTTGCTACATGCTCTAAACAAGAGCTAAGAAGGATTTGGTTTCACCAAGGGATGAAGTGAAACATCCATCTGTAAAAACAAAAAAGCAACAATGACCTTAAACAATAAATCCGCCGGAGAACTAAAATACCGGCTGAGAAGCAGTGAAGAAAGTCTTGGGCCGAGTCAGAGCCCAGAGACGCTAGAAACAGGCGGCACAGAAACCAAACCAGTCAGACTTCTTCCAGCTTCAGCTGAGAAAAGGATCAAATTTTCCTCGGACAAATGTGACAGACTGGTAAATGTAAAAGTAAAGAAGTATAAATGTTTTTCAAATGACTGTCGCCTCAGTTCAGAGAGTCCAAAGGTTAGAAATATAAGAATATTAAGGAGGTTTATCATTTTACTGCAAATTAGACTGTTTTTCATGCTATCCAAGTTATAACAAAGCAAAATCACCAGAATATTCACTTTACTAGCAATAAAGGAGAGATCAACATAGTCTTGTTGGGGGTAATGGAGGTGGCTGAATTTGTAAAATACGAGCACAACCTGGTCAGGTCAACAATCTATCAAAGGGACCTGTACAAAGATAAATGACTCCAAACATGCTCCTAGTTATGGTAAGTCTAGATTCACCCCAACAGAAGAGGTTAAGCAAGAGCATAATTACCATATTTGAGCTCAAAATGTGTGACTCCTTTTGCTTAAAAACGGTAATACTCTCTCCACAAAAGCACAGCGCTGCCTTCATGGTGGATTACTTTACCTTTTTACATCAATAAACTGCCATAATGTGAGTTTATTAGAAAGTCAAGGCAGAAGTCCTTCCATTAAATCCCCCCAAAAATCAATTCCTACCTTGGATCAGAGCTTTCAGCCTCTACACCGGTCCATCGGCAGCGCAGTTCGTTGATTATCTGTCTGCTTGCAAAGGGCACACGAGAAGTCACAGTAACGTTGGGATTTTTGTCTTCATGGGCTCTGCCTGTTGGACTCCACCGAACGTCCCACGTGGATTAATAGTTTCATTAACCCCTCCTTGTTCCTGAAGTGCAGGGAAAGGGCACCGCATTTTTTCAGCTGAAATTACCCGGCGGCGGTCTGGACTGTTGCCGCATCACCTCCTGAGTTAAGGCCGAACGAATGAGCGCCGGGCTTCAGGGGGAGGCATGATGGAGCTTGAATGTATCTCCAGTGAATGCTGAAGTTGAACTCAGGAAAACTCTGCTCCAATTTAAGGCTCAAGTGGCCCATCCAAGAAACATTTGTAAGCTCTTTAAAAGGAAATGGTGCAATTTTTTCCTCATTTTGTTCCCCCCTGCAGTCTGGGTGCCAGGACTGAGAGAAACAAATGTTTGCTGGATGTCTCACACTTTCCCAAGAACAATTACTCTTTAAAGCAAATGAGAGAATGTTTTCGTGAGGATTGCAGGTAAAATAACACAAAGCTCGGACTCTTCAGAGGCTATGGCTTTGCTTCATTTATTTTTCCTCCTGCATGTGATGCTTAGCTACTTTCTTTGATGAGTTGTTTTGCCTACGAGGTTTCTCTCTCCACAGTGCCTTGCTGTGAGCGAGGAGAGCCTGAAGCACAGAATATACCCAAGAGACTTGCGGTAACTCTGGAGGAGCTGCAGAAACCCCCAGCTCAGGTAGGCCCAAAAACCAGAAGAGTGGTGACAGTGTTTCTGTAGTTTTCATCAACTCAGATTTCAGACTTTTTAAGACTTTTTTAATACCACTATGAGTTAAATTTAAGACCTGTATCACAACAGAAATGTACAAAACAAATATACATACCTTATAAAGTTTTTTTTTTGCCCACAATTAATGTAGCATCATACGTGTTCGCAACAGAAGTGAGTCAAAGACAAACATCGACCCGAAAACTAGTGATACATGTACTTTTATCTTTGCCAGCTAGCAAGGATAAAAACATATGCTAGCGTATGTTAGCATGTAGTTAGCGGCAGCCTCAACCTCCCAGAGTCAGAACATAATGAAGATATTGGCATCCGACTCAAACTTTTGCCTGACCGAAAACTCAAACAGAACACGCTCGATAAATCAGTCCTGCATGCTACAGCAAAATTTAAAACCTCCAATTAACTTTTTTTTTCTAACGAATTTAAGACATTTTAAGGCCTTAATTTTAGACACATAAATTAAAGACTTTTTAAGGCTCCACCGACACCCGGGGTGTAAGGCTAGTTAGTGTAGGGAAAATATTTTTTAAAATGTGAAAAAAGTCAGATGAAACCAAATTCAAACCTACTGTGAGAGAAAACCAACGTCATCCCCACGGTGAGACAAGATGGTGGCAGGTTTATGGTGTGGTGATGCTTTTCTTTAGCAGGGACAAGGAGCTGGTCAGAGCAGACAGGAAGATGAATGGAGCTGGACACTGGGGGATATTAGAAGAAAACCTGTCCGAAGCTGCTAAATAGGTAGAAAAAGAACAGAAGCATTTTAGCAACCCCGATCAAAGTCCAGATCTAAATCCTATTATGAATCAGTTGCAAGACTTGAAACCAGCTGTTCACAGATGCTCTCCATCTGATCCGACTGAGCTCGAGCGCAAATGTGCAGAGCTTTTTGGAGACAAACCCCAAGAGGCCTCCAGCTGCGCCAGCAGCAAAATGTAGAATAAAGTGTTGACTGAATATCAGTGCCAGGCTGTTCAGATTCTTATGTATTAAGTCATTTTGAATCATTTATCATTTTCCCTCTGCTTCACCACTGTGCTCTACTTTAGGTTGCTCCAGCACATAAAACCCCAATAAGCTACACTGAAGTTTGAGGTTTTAATGTGACAAGATGTGGAGATGTTTAGCTGGAAACAGGTTTTTATTTTTTACCTTAACATATCCCAACAAAAGGCATTTTGACTAATTTGAGACAAAACCTACTTTTAGATGAAGATTATATATATAGATATAAAATCATTTTGCTGTTTGAATGTGCTTACTTTGATACATGGCACAATGGGACACATACAGACAGCTATAAATACATTTAGATGAGACAAATTTGTATTATGTAACAGGATTAGTTAGTTCTTATAAAAGTAGCACATTTGTTTCCCAACCTTCCAAGCCTATGATGTAATAAAAAAAATGGGGGTTACATAAATTATGTAGTTCGATGCCTGTTTCTGCTTTGCATTTCTAAATGGCTCATTTTCCAACCGGCACAAATACATTTCTGAACAACTCACAAAAACTTCAAATCAAAAGCAAACCAAGATTAAAATTAAGTCTCCAACACTGTCTAATTTCTAACAATGTTCAAGCAGTGTCATGAAAGTGAATACCATTTCCCAGGAGTCAGTTTAATGTAGTCCTATTATACTAAACCGATAGTATAGTAGTAAAAGCTTTTTTAACTTAAGCAGAACTCTTAGTTAGACAAAGGAAAAAGCAGGTTTTAGTCGGTTCTCCAATGATTTCAGTGTCCACTCTGTTTCACAGCAGAAGCAGGAACATGATGAGAAACCCTGCAACCTTAAACCAGTTTGTTGTATTTTGGGTAAAACACATCAGAAGCTTGATTTGTTGTGAGTGCCGCGCGGCTCGGCAAGGGCTTCACCTGAAATGGAAACAGGGATTCAGAGATGAAAGTTGTTGCCAAGTTCTTCCTGTGATGCTCGAAACCTGAAAGCTCGCAGCTATTTCCTGGACCGACTGATTCCATAGCCGCACACAGTCAGACTGTAATTCTACACATCCCTGGCTTCGACGCCCACGCGCCGCTGATCTCACCGGAGCGCTCATGAGCGAGATGAAAAAGGAAATCTGTTTTTTTTTTTTTTCATGTACTTGCGAATGGCAAAAAGAAAAAAAGAAAAGGGAAAAAAAAAAAGCCACGTTTGCATTGCAGCAGGTAAGGAGAAGAAACACAACTTTAGCTAATTATTGCACAGTCCCCTGAAGGATTGGATGTTGTGAGTCAGAGGGAGAAGAAAGGCATGCAGCTACAAAACAAACTGATCACGGTTCAAGAAGTTGCAGTATTTCTCTGGACGCCCAGGAAGTACCACTTTGTTAAAGTACCTTTTATTCTGTTTTGGCATCTAAATCCAAACCTACAGTCAATTATAGTGAACCAGATCAGTTTAAAACTCAACTCGACCTTTGGATCCTTAACTCATGGGTGGCCAGTGCTGGTCCCCAATGATGCAATGAATATAGAAATTTAAAAAAAAGATATAATAAGACATTTTATACCATTAAAATAACAGCAGCTAAAGGTTGTTAACATCAAAATGTACAAGTCAGGATTTCATGATAATGTGCCTACAGTAGAGATTTAAAGTGTTCCAGTGTCCAGTGCAAATCTGATATTTAGAGGTAGACTATTTCAGCCTGGGATATGCGCTAAGAAGGTTCTGTAAAATTTATATGTTTATAGTCAGATAACCTAACATGTATTTTTGGCTTCTTGGATTGATGGATGGATATTTCAGGCCAGTTGGAGGAAACAAGTGAACCTTGTAGAAAACCCACAGATGTACTCATTTATCTCTGAAGTGACACAGCCGCCATGCAGCCTTTATAAATGGACATTTGATTCTGTAATTGCAATGCCAAAGTTTTGGACAGCTAGGAGGAGAAAAGTTCCCTAATTGTCCAACAGCAGAGATTCTTTGAAATGCATCACAAGTTAATGGAACATGCTGACTTTGATGCACATTTGTGCTCGCACTCTAATTAAGTTGCACAAAATGGCGTCAAGCAACTACACTGACTGAAAAATAACTTAAAATCCTTTCAGTGTGTGGAGAATGCCGGGCCTGAATTGCAATTACTTTGTCAGCCTTTCACCCTGTTGAAACTTTAATCACAATATTTTCTCATGTGTTTCTTTTATATATATATATATATATATATATATATATATATATATATATATATATATATATATATATACGTAAGCCAATTTTTAACGTCTGCTCTCCTTCTGCCATCTCACACAGGAGTGTAAACTTACACTGTGGAGAACATAAAGGACTGCTCAACTTTTTAAATAAATAAATAGGTTAAGTTTAAAGCCCAGGGTGAAGTATGTTGCACATAACCACTATAAAGATATCGATAAAAGATGACAGTTTAAATAAATGTACCACTAAGGCAATAAAAGTTAAAATTTGCTCACACCAGGTCAATGCTGACCAGTGTCAATCCTCAAAATTATCCTAGTTTGCATTTAGAGGCACATTTGATTTATTTTTAAAAAAATTATCGTGTTATGGCCACAAACTTTCATGTGTTTTGTCTGGATTTTATGTGATGGAGTAATGCATAATTGTGAAGCGGAACATAAATTATTGACGACTTAAACTTAGATTTAAAAACCTAGGAATCCAGAAAGGGTGGCATGCATTTAAATGTGTTTCCCTGGAAGCCCCGCACTTTGTGGACCTTTCTTTTGAAGTGACCCCCTGCAGGTCTCTATCGGCTATGTATGTCTAGATAACTTGCATCTAGATTGAAATGTTCGCTGCTCTGTTTTAACGAGATCGCCTGCATCAGAGGGTTGCTGTGCCTCTGTGTGTTTTAGATGTGCATCAGTTAAAAAAAAGAAAAGCCCAGCTCATCTGCTGAATCTATCCAAACCAATCACTGTCAGAGGTTTTGAACTGCTTTGAAATAGCAGGAAATGCTAAGATTTACATTTGATTTTCCTGCTTATGGTAATTATTGAATTGTTTATGTTGCTAAGTGATAGAATAGAGTAAAAGTAGAAATGGCATTTATTGCCCCTGTAACAGCAACGTCAAGAAATATAGGTTCACACAAAAGATCAAAAAGTGCTGAATATAAAAAACAAGATTAAAACTATAACAAATAATTTTTCTTTAATTTGTCACATAATTCTCAATTAAGGAAAAAAAAAACTTTTTCAGTGTAACGTGACAAAATACGAAAAACAAGCCGCTGTGAGTTTAAGAAGATGCAAAATGAGTCATAAATATAAAGTATCACGTCAGATTAATTAATGGCTTGGCTGCATAGGCATCATAAAGTAGGGACTGTAGCCCAGAATGTTTTATGCATAATGTTAGATCTCATTATAAATTAGTAAATCAATATCTATTAGAAACCTGCATCATTACAAAATCATTGGAATTATTTTTCAAATTAGCAAATTTGTTTGACTTTAACTGTTTTTTTCCCATCGTTACGGTAACAGAAATGTTTCTGAAAACTGAGGATTACCTTTATTGAAGGAAATTCATAAAACTTAAGGCAAAATAGACAAAGAAATATAAAAGCTTGTATTTTAAAACCCACTTTGCTTATCGCCCTTTAAGGTGTTTAAGTAGTCTTCTACACCAGTGTTTTTCAACCATTTTTGAGTCAAGGTACACTGTTTTAATTGAAAAAATCCCGAGGCACGCCACCAACTAAAAATGGAAATAAAGATACTCTGTGGACGCCTATATATAGTCATTCTTATCAAAGTCTGAATAGGAATCAAATAAACACTAAAATGTATTTTTATCACATTTTACATTTCTTATTTCAAATTGCACTTAACATGTCCACTTCAAAAATACACCTGAACAGCCACAACACTGTGGTGCTAAATTTAAAGAAGTTGTAGAAAACGTCAAACTGTTTTACAAACTAATCCACAAGCATTATTATAGCCGGAATACAGAAAATAATTCTTATTCTGAAAGAAGCAATAATATTTGGGAAACAATTCACTTCATATTCACTGTTACAATATGAAGAGTTGCATGTACAAAATGTCAATATCTGTATATTTTACCCAGCTAGTGTGAAACCTGTGCATGTTTGGATGAAAACAGCTGATTTACTGGCAGAAATGGAAGAAAGACAAAGCTCTTCCTCAACAGCTCCCAGTCTCTCTGGTTTTAGTTTTTATAGTAACCAGGCTTGAGAAGCTCACTTCACACAGACATGTTGTGGGAAATGGACTCATGTTCTTTCTAACTACTGCTGAGCTTCACTGTCTTTTCCATCACTGTCGTCAGTCTTTCTAGATTCAGTGCTCTCACCGCTACCTGTAACATTCATGCATCACTAATTCTCTTGTTTTAATGTAAAATGCTCCGTACCTACTGCCATCTAGTGGTAAGAACATTACATGATTACGCCGCTGCTACTACTACAGCAGATACTCGAAGATGTCATTATTTGCAGACAATTCATTTTCAAAAAATCTTTTAAAACCAATTACCGTATTTTTCGGACTATAGAGCGCACCATACTAGCACCCTCAATTAAAAAAAATAAAATAAAATAAAAACTGGAAGCTGCTCTCGGTTTTCCATTAGGACCCAGCAGAGGGCAGCAGAGGGCGGCGTCCTAATAAATCTGCTGGACGCAGCCCTCCGTCTCCAAAGCCGAACCATGGTTTCGTTCACACCGAGCTTAAGTGCAGCGGCTCTATTTCCCTCCTGTAGTGCCAGATCGACAGCCCTCGACTTAATAGCTGCATGATATGAGTTTGAAAACATTTCTCTGTCGTGCCTGCTGCTAGCATGTGCTTGTTCTAAATGAAAATTAGCCGTTCTTCTTTGATTTACAATTTTGACTTCTAATGATTCACTTCCTGCTAGAAAGCCCCCTGGTGGTTGAAGAAAAATCCACATAAAAGCCACAGCGGGCTACAATCCGCATGGTTCAAAGTTAAGGAAAAAAGTAGCAGCTGTTAGTCCGAAAAATACGGTACCGTAGTGAAATTGAATAATTTCCACGGCACACCTGACGATCACTCACGGCACACTAGTGTGCCGCGGAACAGTGGTTGAAAAACACTGTTCTACACAGAAAGTCTTGCATAGTTTCTGTTATCTTATAAAGTGCTTTTTGTGTAATATCTATGGGTGTTTGACTTTTATTAAGGTTCATTTTCTTTGACAGTGATTTATGATCCACTGTTTTCACCTGATTAATTATTTCCTTCAGCTCTATTTTCACAGGTTCTGCCTGCTGTACATCTATGTTATTGCCTTTAAATTGTTCCTGTCAGGTTCTTCTAGTGTTTGTGTTTTGGTTCTCTTGTGTGTATTATCCTGATTTCTGTCATTACTGTCACTAGGGTTTGGTGTATGATGTTTGTTTGCGCCTTAATGCTTTATCTTGTATTTGTCTGTTTTCACAGAATAGTTTGAGGATTCTTTGTCCTGTGTCTTTATGCTCTTTATGTTCTGCTCATTTTGTTTCCACATCACTCTGTTCCACCTGCCAGTTTCCATCTCCGCTCATCAGATTCATTCCATCCACCTGTGTCTCGTCTGATTGTCTTCCTGTCTCACCTGTTTGTCGCAGTACTTAAGCCTCGCCTTTTCAGTCACTCCCTGCTGGATTCCTTGTGCAGTTTGTGCCTGTTTTTGGGGGAGGGGGGTGGATTTTCCCTGCCTCTTGTAAATTTTCACTCTATTTTTTATTATTATTTTTATTTCATTGTTATTAAACTGTGTGATTTTTTTTGTTCTGCAAGGCTGAATTTGATATTTTTTGAATATAATAAAATAATTTGCTCTAACTGAAAAGAAAAAAGTAGAGCTTAGGTGTCAGTCCCAAGAAATGTGACATCTAGAAGTCAAGAAGACATTAGGCCTTATTTAGTCATCTATGTAATTCGTTCAGCTGTGTCACTGAACTGACACAATGAAAGAAGTCAGTGAATGAACGGACTGATAAAGTATACCTAACATTTAAAATAAAAAATATAAAACACCAATAATAAATAAAAACAAGGCTTTAATACAGTAAGATTATAATAAAGTCTCAGTATGTGGCAGAGAAGTTTCGTAAAGACAATTTGTAAAGAAATTTACTCCATACTACTGATATGACAACATTCATGAACAAAAAAACAGTTTGAGGCTCATTTGTATTCTTTTGAGTTCTCCACTGAAGTAAATTAAAGTGCTTTTGGTTTTTAGGATCTAATCTGAGCAAGAATGGAGAATATCAATTCAGAAATTGATTTCTTTAAAATATTTTTGGGACTTATTGTTGGAAAGGAATAAAAATAAACTCTTGCATTTTACTTTTTTTTCCAGAGACCATGAGGCAGATCTTAGCCGCCAGAGCCATCCACAACATCTTCAGGGAGACGGAGTCTCACCTGCTGCTGGTCACCTGCGACTGCCTCAAGTAACGACAACACCCTCTGTTTGTTTGGGCGAGGAAACGTAGCATGTAGCTCACAAAACAAGGCCACCAATGATCCTAACTAGATATTCCTTTGTTTACAAAAGAAACTCTAATGACAATCTGTTTTAAATCATGTGTAAACAGGAGCTTAGCAGCAAACCGAAAACGTATGCAAATATAAATATTTTTGCATTTTAGGCAAAAAAAAAAAGTTTGCCTAAAATGCACCAACTTAGCAATCCTTTAGGGAATGCTTGGTCATTAGGGTGACTGTGGCTCTGTAGAGTAGAGTAGTCGTCTTCTGATCGGAAGGTTCAATTCCAGATTCCTCCTGCCACATGCCCATGTGCCCCTGGGCACTTAAGCCCAAATTGATCTGCATATCGGTGTATAAAGCACAAAGTGATTTTTAATTCAAGTGAAATTAAAACCTGATAGAAGTGCAGAGAACAATTACTAATTTGTTCAAAGGAAAAGACAGTGATGCTGAAGATGAGATAAGTTACTGCAGACAAGATCAAATGGTTTATCAATGTTTAGACATACCAGCAGAGGTGGAAAGAGCACAAAAATAATGTAGACTACTCAAGTAAAATGGTAGTTATTCTGTTGATAAAAATTTGCTCTTAGTACCTATTAAAGTTTTACCTGAGTTACTTTATGATGAGCAAAACAAAGTTCAGATCATCACAAAGGAAATGAGAACATGTCAGTCTCAAGCTATTTTTATTTAAAGGACCAGATTTATAAATAAAAAGCAACACAAAATATTATGTGTATTTATTTTTAATGGGACATTATTTTCCAATATCTTATGTCAGCTGTTGTTTGTCCCTCCCATCTAAGTTTTATTTAACTGACTCCAAACTAAGAACCTGATTTTCAATTTTCAGTTTTAGTCAATAGGAATTATGATCACAAGAACCAGATAAAATTGACATCTACATTTGTTGCTAAAATATTATTCAAGTTTACAATGTATAATAAAAACTGCTGCCTTTTGCATACTTACAGTTAAATTGATGCCTTAAGAACAGCAAGATGATTTATTTTTTCAGAAGATAACTTGAGCTACACTTGATGGGTTTTGCTCCTCTGTCTTCCCGTTGATGCAACGTGAGATCTGAATACAAACCCAGGCGAAAGAACTATGCCATTTCTTCTGGTGTTTTCTTACGTTTTACTTTAATAATTAATGGATATGATTTCTAATGTAACAGAGTAGCTTCATGCAAAACAAATTCAAGTAAAATTCAGGTTTTGTAAACAACTTAAAGAACAATGGGGTGAGTCGGAAGCCTGACGGCTGGCGGCATAGGTGTGATTTTTGGCTCCCAGGTCATTTCCAGCTGGCGATTTTCAATCAAACAGCTGAGTAATCAGACTGAAAACGGACAATGCAATCCTAAAAACCTAACTCACCTGTACGCCAAGAGGAAATGAGAAACGGTTTTTATTTGTTTTAAGTCAGTAATTCCTTAATATTGGTTAAAAAATATACTAGTTGCATTGGCAGATTGTTTTACTTATAACATGGGAAAAATGTTGTTACAGGTGAAAAATCTGCCAATGAAACTTGAGAGTTTCATATATTTTCAGGAATTATTTACTGAAACAAGCTCTTATATCTTGCTAAAAAGTTACATCTAAATTAGTTTTGTCTTTAAGATATTTGCAGAATGACATATCTGTCATGAACATAAAGGAGTCTTTATGAATGTTTATGACAGTTGTCATGAAGTGTCATTCAGTAAATAATGACACTTTTAATGCAAACTTGCTCTAAAAGTTGCATTGAAAGTCCATTAAAAATGCCAACTTTGCATTAAATTGTCATTATTTACAAAATCATGAAATGCCCCACCATCATGTAGCCTAGCATGTATGGAAAAACTGATTAGCATCTCATATTTTGCACATTTTTAATGTTGCTCCGGTGCAAGCGGAAACTCTATTTATGGCATAGTGATATAAATTATTTGGTGTGAAGTCAGGCAAAGTCAATAATTTGATTTCCTGAAGAACGTTCATCAGGAGTGAGGAAGTACAGGTCAGTTTGGAAGCTAGCTATTTCCAACTTTTGTAAATACCACCATCTATGAGCCCCAATCAGGTTTGTTACGTTCACAGACAGGTTATCTCCACTCGAACAAGAAGCCATGAATAAATTGGTATCGAATCACAAGCTTCATCTAAAAGATCTTGACGGCTTTCAGATTTTCCACTGATAATACTAGTTAGGCAAGACATTGAATCTGAACAGATAACTACCTTTCTGGGCTTTACCTCCACCACCCATTGCAATGAAAAAAAAATTGCCAACATTTCTGCTGAAAAAAATTATAAATTATCTGTTCTTCTTTTTATAAAAACTTTTTGTTTAAGAATATATACTGCTACTCCTGTTTTACCATTTTCCTCTTTAGATGCATCTGTATACATTTGTGTCATACTTTCATACATTATTTCTAAATACTGCTGAATAATTTGATAAAAACCTCCACAAGACTGTTCTATTTTTTTGGTTTCTAAATTTACTATTGGCATTTCAAATATCCATGGAGCAATTTTAGATTTACTTACAGTTTTACAGCATGCTATATTATTTATCCCCAACTGATGTGCACAAATATTTTCATCCCATCCAAAACTCCTTATGTTATGACCATACTCCCAACATTCTCTAAATACCTGTTTAGTAATGTGACTTTCCTCATGCCCTTGTAAATTTAACCAATAATTTGCTGACATTTTCATCCGCCTTAAGTCCAGTGGCATTTCTCCAGTAATAACCTGAAGAGCAGGAATTGGAGATGTTCTAAAAGCCCCACAACATATTCTGAGCGCTTTAGCTTGTATTCTATCTAAATCGACTAACAATGAATTTGCAGCTGACTTGTAAACAATACATCCATAGTCCAACACAGAGCGAATTAAAACATCATACATTCTCTTTAAAGAAGTACTTGACGCCCCCAATCATTGCCTGACAAACATCTCTATATATCCATCCAGACATCCATCCATCCATTTTCTTTACACTCTTGTCCCTTAGTGGGGTCGGGAGGTGCTGGTGTCTATCTCCAGCTAAGGTTCTGGGCGAGAGGCGAGGTCACCCTGGACAGGTCGCCAGTCTGTTGCAGGGCAACACAGAGACACACAACTATGCACACACACATTCACAACTAGGGGCAATTTAGACAGACCAATTAACCTGACAGTCATGTTTTTGGACTGTGGGAGGAAACCGGAGTACCCGGAGAAAACCCACGCATGCACAGGGAGAACATGCAAACTCCATGCTGAAAGACTGGGGCCAGGAATCGAACCCAGAGCCTTCTTGCTGCAAGGCAACAGCTCTACTAACTGCGCCACTGTGCAGCCCCATCTCAATATACGTATTAATACCTTTTTTACATTTATCAATAATCTTCTGTATATGCATCTTAAATAAAAGCTTTTCATCAAACCTTACACCTAGATACCTTACAATATTTACCTGCTTTAAATTTTGCCCACATAACCTAAGATCTACTGTGGGATTAACCCTTTTCTTTGAAAAACATATTACTTGTGTCTTCTCAACAGACAAATGAAACCCCCATTCATGTGAACCTGTTTCAACCTTATTAATTGCTGATTGCATTCTATTTTTTAAAATACTAATGTTGCCTCCTCTCACCCATAATGCCCCATCATCTGCATATAATGCTTTACTAATTCTAAAATCTATATAATCAAAAATATCATTAATAATTATATTAAAAAGCAACGGACTACATGCACTACCTTCTGAAGTTCCATTTTGTATAGCATAAATATTTGAACAATTTACCCAAACTCTTACTTCTATCGTTCTATTCTTTTAAAAATCCTTAATCCAATTAAACATTTTCCCTTTTATTCCCATTTTATCCATCTTAATTAATAAGCCCTCCTTCCAAAGCATGTCATATGCTTTTTCAATATCAAAAAATGTAACTGCCTTCTTCAGTATTCTATTCTTTACATTTATGCATTCACGTAAACTCATGCTCGCCACCTAGTGGACATAAACATAATTCATTCAATCGTCACAATGACCTGAGTTCGATGGCGTCAAGTTTCCATATCACTGCAGTCCTGCGGGCCCCAAGTTCTCCCTCCAACATCTTTCAAGTGATTTGCTCTTCCACCATCAGCCCCCAAGTGTCAAGCTCTGCTGACACCGCAGTCCTGCTGCCCTCAAGCTTTTCTGCCACCGACAATCAAGCATGAAGCTTGGGCTCTCATGACACTTCTTTAGTTAGAAGTACTAAAGTTGAACCCAATACCTCAATGTGCCTGTTTTATACATTTTCACAAGGGTCTTAGCAGTGGTGGTACAGATACAGTTTTCGTGTATCTGTACTTTACTTAAGTAGATTTAATAATGGGTACTTTCTACTTTTACTCCACTACATTTTACAGTAAGTATCTGTACTTTCTACTTCACTACATTTCTACAAACTGTCGCGTTACTCGTTACATCCAAGTCGCGTTGCTCTTTTTTTCCGTTAAAATGTGAAGTTCAGGGATTTAAGGTGGCGCCGTAAAATCCGAGCAATAACGTGACTTACTGTCTGTTGTCACCCATCGCCTCCACCTTTACTCGCACGCGGAGCTCCAGACATGCGCAGTGGTTTCCTCTGAGCGGGAGGAGATGTCTGTTTAATCGATAATAGCTGCAGAAATCATAATATATGGCGACATGTAAAATCAGCAGCGCTTCGCTTTCACAGACGGTGGGACTTCGTCCAACTTTTAGCGTCACTTGGAAGGAAAACTTAAAGAAAGGTAAGATCTGTGGACGTGATGCTAACAAAGCTAGCTGTACAGAGACACATGCTGCATCTGCTATGAAAAAAAGTTGTCACTCATGCGCTGAATTATTGTGTGGAGGTGTTTACTGAGGTGTTGCTTAGGACAACGCTGTGACCAAAGTCTGCAATATAGTGATATAACATTCAGGAACGATCCGATTCTTATGGACGGATCTTTACTAAGTCCTAGGGACTGAAGCCTCACTGAGAGCCGTTCTTTGTTCTTGTGTACACTGCGGTAGCTATATATATATATATATATATATATATATATATATATATATATATATATATATATATATATATATATATATATATATATTTAGTCGCTGAATAAGTAAAAGTTGAATGTATGAACACAGAGCATGCTCATTGCTCATTGATTGATTTCGTCTCCTGTCATGGTGGCAAACATCGCAGTGGGAGGGAGGATGAAAACATAGTTCATAGTTGAACGATATTTACCGTTAATTGCGATGTTTTAGTTGTGGTTTCTGACGTGTAATATGGGCAACCGCCCAGGGCGTTATTTTTCTAGGGATAGCAGGAGACCTCTGCGGATTGTAGCACAGCGATGAAAGCAAAACAGAATGAAGTGAGTTTTAATTGATACTGGCTAAATTCATTTCAGCTCTTAAGTATTTAATATATAGGTGTTTTTATGGGAATGTGGATCTTTCAGATCAATCTGAGAACCAATTTTGATAGGTAAACTTAATGTTATTGTGTCATTTAGCGCGGGGCGCTGGTCTTGGGTTCGGTGGTCTTGACTACAACTCTGCTACATGGCTCCTTGGTTGCATGTCCTCCACCCCGCCCGCACCTTCTTTACATCCCCTTTCAGTTCTTTCTAAATAAATGTGACTAATGAAGTTCATGCTATGTTAGGACAGGAGACAAAATGTTTCCATCCCTGAAATTATGATTCATAGAATCACATATCTAAGTCTAAACTGTTACAGAGAATAAACACAATAAGAACATGTTTAATCTGTGGTAGTGTTAATTAAAATGGCACATTTCTGATGTATTAAAATTAAATACGATCGGCACACTTAATGATATTAGCGATTGGGTAATGCATTCAGCGAGTACTTTTACTTTTAATACTTAAGTATTTTTAAAAGCCAGTACTTTTTTACTTTTACTTAAGTAAAATGTTAATGTGGTACTTTGACTTTTACTTAAGTACATTTTTGACTGTGTATTTGTACTTTTACTTAAGTAAATTCTTTGAGTACTTTCTCCACCACTGGGTCTTAGTGAAGCCCCTGACCACAAGTCTGAATACAGATGGCTGCTCCTGTGGCTGGTCTGTAACCGACTGGCTGTCTTGGTGAGTTTCTTCTTCAGATGGCTGCTGGTTCTGCTGCTCCTCTCTGTCCCTCAGCCTGTTGTTCAGCTGTTCCATTTCAAGCTGAAGTTCAGTCCTTATATGCTCCAATGCAGTGTTTTGCTGCTCCAAGGCAGTGTTTTGCTGCTGAAAGGCGAGGCATCTCTGCTGGAGGACGATGCGATTCACCTTCAGGGCATCGTTTTCCTCCTCCAAGATGTTGTTTTCCGGTCTGAGGATGTTGTGTTTCTCTAGGAGCTCATTGGTTTTCTCCAGCAGATCCTCGTAATCCTCCTCCAGTTCGGTGTAATTCTGCTCCAGTTCGGTCTTTTCCTTCTCCAGGGCAGCGTTTCTCTGCTCCAGGGCAGCGTATCTCTTCTCTAGGACGGCATTTCTCTGCCCCAAGGTGGTGTTTCTCTGCTCCAGGGCCGTGCATTTCTGCTCCACTTCGGTGAGTCTCTGCTCCAGAGCGTCATTTGTATTTTATAATACTATAAAATAATACTATATCATAATATAAAATTATTGTCATTTTACAATACTAAAATGATTATAATTAATCATATTTATTTACAATAATTAAAATATTGTTAATTATTGTTAACAATAATAATAAATAATACTTATTATCAATATAATAAATAGTAATTAATTAATAAACGTTTGCTGGAGAATGGATGGATGGATTATTTATATTGATAATTATAATTATTACTATTGATAACAATAGTAGTCATAGTATTATAACATAGTTATTATAATTTAATATTATTGTTACGATTGTTTAATAATAATATCCCCACACAAAAAACAGAATATTCAGTCCGTTAAAGTTTTATGTTTTTATTGCTTGATGTTTATTTTGCGATTATTAATAAATGATCGCTGTGGTAGATTAGCTACCGCTGCTATTAGCTAATTAAACACCTGCTCTACTGATGATCAGTCAGAGTTGGTGTTTAAGTCGTATTTTTTATTTTCTAACTGAACTAACAGAATTCCACACCACATCTACATGTTAAGGTTGTCAAAGTCAAGCTAGCATAACTGAACTACTTCCCTTTTTTCTTAATTAACTTTTTTCCTGACTTGTTTATCTAGTTGTCAGTGTAGCAAAGCACTGCATCCCTTTTTCTTTTATCAGGCGTACATTTATTGACAACCTAATAGCTAAGTACTTCGTTAAAGCTTTGCATTTTACATATTTATAATATGTTTGGTAAAATGCTAAGTTATTTTGTCCTCTAATTTTAAATAAGCATTTTAATAAATGAACTACAGGTTTATAATAGTTGTCATGCTACAAGCGCAGTTATCTCTGTTGTAGATACAGATACTCATTAGGAAAAATAGATTAATTCTTCTTCTTCTACAGAAATGAATAATTAATCCCAGGTCTTATTTTCCTTGGTAATTTAAAACTTTTTACTTCTAACTCAATTGTGTCTATTCCTGACACGGTAGAAGAAAAGTACAGGTGGAGGCTCAATCTACCCTCTTAAAACAACCTGAATTCTGTACTTTTATTAGGGAACAAATTCATTTTTTCATTTTAACAAATAGACCATCCGCTCCAAATATTTGTATTTTTTGAGACACAAAAGCATTTCTGAGGGGGCAAATTTTATCATATACTAAGGGAATAAAGAAGAAGTATAACTTTGAGCTTAATGCTTTAGAAAGACAAATTTCTTGAGAAAACATCCCAAATTGCCCCGACTAAGGACATGTACAGAGAGAACTGGTGAACCTGAAACTAAAAATACAACACCATGAATACATATCAAGCAGAGAGAGCAATAATTGGGTCCAAACAACAATTTTATGAACTTGGAGAAAAGTCACAGAAAGTGTTGGCATGGCAACTTAAAACTGAGGGAAACAAACGAACAATTAACACTATTAAAAAAAAACCCAAAAGTTATAACGTATAACCCCGGAGAAATCAACTAGGCCTATAAAAAGATCTTTATACGTCACAATCTCAGGGGCATTTAGATGAAATCGAGTCCTTTCTATCCTCCATTGATTTGCCTTGCTTATCAGAGGAGGGCAGGAATAACTTAGACATACCCTTTCTTAGGGCGGAATTACTCAGTGTTATTAAGTCACTTCCAAGAAATAAATCCCCTGGTGAGGATAGTTTTCCATCCGAGTTTTACAAAGAATTCCTAGACCTTCTAGTACCACTTTCTTTTGATGGATGTTCTCGAGCAAGGTAGAAGAGAAGGGGATTTTCCAGACTCCTTCACTCAAGTTGTTGTAACAGTCATCTATAAAAAAGGGAAAGATCCTCTAAAATGTTCTTCGTATAGACCAATCTCACTCCTCCATACCGACTATAAATTAGTTACAAAAATGATAGTAAAAAGTTTATAAAGGCATCTACCCTTTCTGATCAACCCTGATCAAACAGGGTTTGTTCTAAATAGATTTTCCTCTAATAATTTGAGACGATTGCTTAACATAATACACATTGCTAACATTGCTAAAAAAAAAGATACCAAGCGTAGCCATATCATTTGAAAAGGCTTTCGATATGGTTGAATGGCAATACCTTTTTTCTGTCCTTAAGAAATTCAGGTTTCAGGTTTGGTGATGGGTTTCTCAATTTGATACAATCTCTTTATAGATCCCCTCAAGCTAGAGTTGTCACCAATGGGATCACCTCTGATTCATTCTGGCTGTGTAGAGGCAACAGACGGGGAGATCCAGTTTGTCCCGCCCTCTTTGTGCTTGCCATCGAGCCATTGACTGAGGCCATTAGAACAAATTCTAATATTAGTGGTTTTGAGATTTGTACTGACATACACAAAATTTTGCTTTTTGCGGACGACATTATTTTATTTTTAACCAATCCAGAACGCTCTCTTTGTCACCTTCAGGAATTACTGAGTAAATACAAATTTAACCTGGAACAGAGTGAGGTTTTGCCGATGTCTGTTTTTGACCATAGTAAAATTAAAAACCTGTCTAATTTCAAATGATCTCCTGGGGGTTTCAAATATTAAGGGGTTTTTATTGATAGTAACCTTAAAAACCTCTTTAAACTCAACTTAACTAACTTCCTTCAGACGGTGTGTGAGGATTTAGAAAAATGAATGCAGTCACTCCCAATTCACATGCCAACTGCATCCTTTATCTCTCTTAAAAAATCTATTAGACAATTTATTTGGCACGGTAAGCCACCAAGACTCAGCATGGATATCGCTCCAGTATGAGGATGGAGGTTTGAAGCTCCCTAATTTTCAATTGTACTATTATGCGGCTCAGTTTAGATTCTTGGCACAGATGTTTGATTTGCAGACTCCCCCTTCATGGCTCAAAATTGAAACAACAGCGATAAAAGAAGAGATGCTTTCAAGTTTATTTCTCCTCGTATAAAGCAGCACTCCGTTGGATTCGATCAGTTGTGTTCAAAAGAGTAATCCAAAGTAGAGGAACGTGAACGAAGGGAAATAATCAAGGTCACAACAATCCTGCAAACACAGGTAGTAACCCATAAAGCAAATGGCTGATTCATGTCTGCAATGATCAACATCCATTTCATTAACCTGGCTTTGGCGTTGACTAACTATTAAACTATTTGCAGTGAAACTGGCCCATATAAAAGTTAATGTATATATATATATGAGTCATAATTTTGCAACTTTCTTCAGTCTGATTAATTAGGTAACTAACATTTTTTTTCAAATGGTAAATGGTAGCTGCTTGCTACTGTGTTCAGTACAACATTGTTAATGAAAGCTCTATTTCCACTTTGACAGGAATACTTAATTGATTAATAGTGACTAATAGTTGGTTAATATAGAAAAAAAATTAATACTGACATCAGCAATCTGAGGATCTCATTTTACATACGATGGCCCAAAACGAACCAGACTGAAAATTTGTTCCATGTTTTCTCAAAATTATGGACGTAAATCCCAATGGGCGGTGAGTTGAAACGAGAAAGCTTTTTTGTAAGAAATGACTTGAATCTGTCAGACGTCAGCGTTACCTAATTCGTTCTGCTTAGTCCGGGGCAAAAAAGGTTTTTCAACAAGGTCAGAATAACTGAATAACAGAATAACAGAATAACAGTCCAGATTGACGTAACACCTATTCAGTGAGGGACATCATCTGGAGAAGTGCGCAAAAGTATACGTAAGACAGAACAAACTTCGTTTCGGGGAAGACCTTTCCAAGGAAGACAAGGATACCAAGTCTGCTCTGTGGCCCGTCATTGAACAGGCTCGCAAGGATGGGAAGAGGGCCTACATTGTGGGTAGTAAAGCTTATGTGGATGGAAAGAAAATTCGAAGGGCTTCTGGAAAATAATGATTTTTTTCCTCAGCAGTAAACACTACACTTTACAAATGGTTTAGCTAATTTTGATAGCGGCTTCGAATTTTATTTTAGGCATCATCTTAAATGCTTTCTTTTAAGATGACTCTGTGCTTTCTTTCAGAAAAGCACGGAGCTCTCATTTTTATCTGTTAAGGGGTCTGCGTAATGATGTAAAACGTAAAGCATTTTTTCTTTTTTCCAAAGAGGTAAGAGTAGATTTTGTATTTCTTCAGGAATGTCATTCATGCTTAGAGGATGAATCCTTTTGGAAGAGTCAATAGGGCAAAGATATATGCAGGGGTGAAAGTAGTTTTAAATTATTGGGGGTACTATGAAATAAATATATTTCAAAAAAGTAGCATATTGTGATAAAGTTAATTATTTTTCATAGTGTAATGATAAAAATTAAACTGTCATATATTTTAGATTCATTGCACATCAACTGAAATATTTCAGGTCTTTTGATGTTTTAATACTGTTGATTTTGGCGTACAGCTCATGAAAACCCAAAATGCCCGTCTCCAAAAATTAGCATATTTTATTCGACCAATAAAAGAAAAGTGTTTCAATACCAAAAAAGTCAACCTTCAAATAATTATGATCAGTTATGCAGTTATTCTCCTTCCTGGCTCTCAGCTATGTGGGCTGCTGACGCTGTGCTGCTGATGGTGTCGAGCTCTCAGTTACACAGAAAAAGCTGGAAGACATTACGTTCTGTCTATTGTTTACATTTCTGCACCGTACAGAACAAATGTGTTCGAGTGGGTCGTTTACAACCCACCAAATATCGAGTGGCAGCATCATTTCTTTGGGATCATTCTTTATTCTATATTCATGCTAACTTGTAAAATTATTAAACTAAAATTATTTTCTTGTAGCTCTTCGCCAAGCAGGGAAAATTTGTCACAATTTACAACAGCAGCAGCAAATGTTTGTAAGTTGCATTTAATTTTACTTTTAAGATATTTTTAAGTCGGCTGCACAGTGGCGCAGCTGGTAGAGCTGTTGCCTTGCAACAAGAAGGTTCTGGGTTCGATTCCTGGTCTTTCTGCATGGAGTTTGCATGTTCTCCCTGTGCATGCGTGTGTCCTGTGTGTCTCTGTGTTGCCCTGCGACAGACTGGCGACCTGTCCAGGGTGTACCCCGCCTCTCGCCCGAAACGTTAGCTGGAGATGGGCACCAGCACCCCTCCCGACCCCACTGAGGGACAAGGGTGCATGAAAATGGATGGATGGATATTTTTAAGTCAAGTATGATTCAAAATTTTAAACCTGATAGAATGATAAAAAACCCTACTTAAATTAATTATTTTAATATAACATTGTCAATCTAAACTTAATATTTAGCCATTAAAATCTGTGGTTTTAATCCCTAGCCTCCTGAAATAAACCCTTCTGAAGTCCGTCATGGTGCCTCCAATGATTAGGTGATGGAGTTGCAAAGGGTTAATAGTTTGAGTCATGCAGAACTGATTTGACCGTTTCCATGGCAATGATCAGAAGTAAGATATTCCACCAGAACTACAGTGAGCTCATTGTAGCTATGACCTCATCTATGACAAAGATCAAAGAACATCTGAGGTTATGAATGCTTGGGTCTCAAAACAGGAGGTCATATCCAAGCATCTCTCTGAGCAATAGCACTGTTTGATTAATATTTTGATAATGCAACAGATAGGATTCTCCACCGTGTTTTTTCCCCTCTCGTTTGGAGCAGGTTATTTGATCACAACAGGAGTAAGAAAACTTTTTAACAAGGTATTTCCTGGGATCACTTTTGATATCAGTAGCTACAAGGATGAGCATGAGTACGATGAATTCGACGCGTACCTGTTCAAGCCTTCCACAACTTTAAAGCAAACATCACAGCAAGCTGCCCCGGCTGGGGCAGCTTGCTGTGATGAAAAAAGACAAAACTCACAAGGAGAGACCCCCGTAGAAGGGATTGCTTTATCAAAAGCAATCCCTTCTACGGCGAGACCGTCTGCTCTTTGCTCGGGCAAGAAAGGGGAAAGAAAACACTTGCGTGTTCAATTTGCCGGTAAGCACAAAGATGAAGAAGATTTTTGTTGTCCGTGTTGTTGTCCGTCATCAACACGGACATCAGGGCTGCTGATATCAAAAGTGATCCCAACATCTGTTGCACTCCCCCCTGATTTTTTGAATGGCAGAGAACTTGGCATGTTATTTCCCCTGGGTTTTGGTATTGGATATTTGATTACATCAGGAATGAGGAACAGTTTTGACAAACAACTTTCTGGTAGCAATTTGGAAAAAATTGCTTGCAGACATCAGGCCGTTGTGGGAGTTTTCAGAAAGATCGGTCTGATAAAAAGCAGTTTGGAGCGGAAAGAAAATGACAAAACTAGAAGAGAAGAGGAAAGACGGATCTGCTGTGTGAGCTGCATATTACAGTGTTTGTAGCGATTCTTCTGTTCATCGATAGAGAAAATTCATCAGACATCGTCTGACTGCCGAAGCTGGATAAATATTCAACATCACTAATTAGAAGAAAAAAGAAAACGGATCGACCATCAACTCAGAAATCCGGGATCATAGAGCCGTTAGCGGTTGAGATTCGTTAGCCGCTAACGGTTTCACCTCACTTTGCGAGTAAAAAGACAACAGTCAAGAGAAATTGTTTCTGAGTTGAATATTTGGACATAGCATTAAGAGACGGAAAGATTCTGGTTTAAGCGCAGTGCTGGATGTTTATTCAGTAATTGTTGCTATAATTATCAGCGACGGCGGCGGGAAATTCCGGAAAGGACCAACCGTTAAACATTGTATCAAAGTGAGGACGCCTGAGAGCCGTTACCCAGACAAAGCAAGATTAAAAAGAAACTAATTCATTGCAGGAGATACAACCGGGAGAGATAGAGAAAAGTAAAAGCCAACAGTTGATACCGAAAAGAGAGAAAAACAGGCGCAGTGAAAGGAAAAACCCAGGTGAGGAGCCAGTAAGATGGCTTTTTAAAACGTCTCTATTTAAACTGGACTCCAGCCTAGTATGAACAACTTCTGAGAAGCCAAAAATATACAGACTTTCCGCAAATCTTGCGTGACCGAGAAGCCATAAACTTTATAAAACAACAAAATAATAACATTTTCAACAGGATACTGTTACTCTGCTGAGTAAAACAGCTTGCAAAGAAGAGATGAGCGACAAAGGAAAAAAAAAGAAGAAAATAAGCGGAAGACCAGGACATCAGTCACACCTCAGATGCATGAGCACAACTACAGTAATGGGAACACTGATGCCTATCCTATATTCCCGGTGTTACGTCAATCCGTGTTTCCCCATCAGAAACACGGATTGACACGGGGTGGAGCGTCTTCTTGCCGCTCCGCCCAAGTTCAAATACCTGATGGGGGAAATATGGCCATCAGATACCGTTCCCCCACTGTAAAACAAGGGGAACGGTATCTGATGGGTGAAATACGGCCATCAGATATCGTTCCCCCACTGTAAAAAAAGGGGAATGGTATTTGATGGGTGAAATATGGACATCAGATACCGTTCCCCCACTTTAAAACAAGGGGAACGGTATCTGATGGGTGAAATATGGCCATCAGATATAGTTCCCCCACTGTAAAACAAGGGGAACGGTATCTGATGGGTGAAATATGGCCATCAGATACTGTTCCCCCACTTTAAAACAAGGGGAACGGTATCTGATGGGTGATTTTAACATAGGGGGAACGGTTTCTGATGGGTGAAATATGGCCATCAGATACTGTTCCCCCACTTTAAAACAAGGGGAATGGTACCTGATGGGTGAAATACGGCCATCAGATACCGTTCCCCCACTTTAAAACAAGGGGAACGGTATCTGATGGGTGAAATACGGCCATCAGCTATCGTTCCCCCACTGTAAAACAAGAGGAATGGTATCTGATGGGTGAAATATGGACATCAGATACTGTTCCCCCACTTTAAAACAAGGAGAACGGTATCTGATGGGTGATTTTAACATAGGGGGAACGGTTTCTGATGGGTGAAATATGGCCATCAGATACCGTTCCCCCACTTTAAAACAAGGGGAACGGTATCTGATGGGTGAAATACGGCCATCAGCTATTGTTCCCCCACTGTAAAACAAGAGGAATGGTATCTGATGGGTGAAATATGGCCATCAGATACTGTTCCCCCACTTTAAAACAAGGGGAACGGTATCTGATGGGTGATTTTAACATAGGGGGAACGGTTTCTGATGGGTGAAATATGGCCATCAGATACCGTTCCCCCACTTTAAAACAAGGGGAATGGTACCTGATGGGGGAAATATGGCCATCAGATACCGTTCCCCCACTTTAAAACAAGGGGAACGGTATCTGATGGGTGAAATACGGCTATTAGATATCGTTCCCCCACTGTAAAACAAGGGGAATGGTATCTGATGGGTGAAATATGGCCATCAGATACCGTTCCCCCACTTTAAAACAAGGGGAATGGTATCTGATGGGTGAAATATGGCCATCAGATACCGTTCCCCCACTTTAAAACAAGGGGAACGGTATCTGATGGGTGAAATACGGCCATCAGATATCGTTCCCCCACTGTAAAACAAGGGGAACGGTATCTGATGGGTGAAATATGGCATTCAGATACCGTTCCCCCACTTTAAAACAAGGGGAACGGTATCTGATGGGTGATTTTAGCATAGGGGGAACGGTTTCTGATGGGTGAAATATGGCCATCAGATATCGTTCCCCCACAGTAAAACAAGGGGAACAGTATCTGATGGGTGAAATATGGCCATCAGATACCGTTCCCCCACTTTAAAACAAGGGGAACGGTATCTGATTGGTGATTTTAACATAGGGGAAACGGTTTCTGATGGGTGAAATATGGCCATCAGATATCGTTCCCCTACTGTATAACAAAGGGAATGGTATTTGATGGGTAATATCCAGCATTAAAATACATTGCCCTGTTTTTATTTCATAAATATATATATGTATATATAACTAAACATATATATACATTTATAATAATTATAATATCTTTGTGACATTTATGTATTTATCATCACTATCATTTATTATTATTATTACGAGTATTATTATTGTTGTTGTTATTGTTATTATTATTATTAGTTTCCCGCTAAAACGTGAAGAAAGTGACAACTTTGCCGAAACATGTTGTTTGAGCTTTCACGGTGTCCGTAGTTCCCTATGCGCGTGCTTTCTCAGTGCTCAGCACAAGCACGCGCGTATTTTGCCGCGTGGGCGGAGCGGCAAGAAGACGCCAGGGGAACCGTATCTGATGGGGAAACGCGGATTGACGTAACACCGGTATGTATTAAGTTTGTAACTTTGTAACATTGTTTCTGTCTAGCGATAGCGCTCTATTGTGTTGTTTTAAGGTAGAGTACGTTTGTTATGTTAATTAGATGCGAGGTTATCGCGAGGTTATCGGGTGAGCAGTTGGTAGCTTAGAGTTGGCAGTTGGTAGCTTTGAATGTACATATTCAAAAAATACACTTGAA
Organism: Poecilia reticulata; assembly: GCF_904066995.2. Taxonomy (NCBI): domain Eukaryota; kingdom Metazoa; phylum Chordata; class Actinopteri; order Cyprinodontiformes; family Poeciliidae; genus Poecilia; species Poecilia reticulata. Next base: position 22,093,279 of record NC_088831.1, on the reverse strand, counting down.
TGTAGCGTATTTATGCTGCATATGATCACATACTTATTGTATTTTTTGTCTTGATTTCAGTTTTACCCTTTTAATTGTCATTAAACCTGCTGACAACGTCCTTAGGCGTTCAGAGTCGTGACATGAGAAAGACTTTGCATCAGACATGCACCAGTAACGGCACAATTCATTTAAGGCTAATTGTTAATGTAGTTCTGACTCCATGAAGGCAGATTGACGAGCCATTCTGATCCATAGCTGTCTGAAAAAAACACTCCTTTCATGGACATTCCCAGGAAATAACTTGGGATAATTGTTGTCATATAAGAACTGATATTTCAGTAGTTAGTTACAACAGTAGTCACTGTGCCGTCTGTTAGGTGGGTTGTCATGGTAACGCCGGGGAGTGATCTTTGTTGTCGGGTCCTGCTCCTCGTGTAATGTTGTGTTGGTTCTGGGCTAGCATTAAAAACCGAAAGAGTTCTGGTTAAAGCTGAACACGTGTGTGGACATACAGTTACTTTACATGGTGTCAGAAGTGTCAGGGTGGCCAAGTTTAACCCACCGGAGAGTTTTCCATTTGACCGCCCGACAGAATGGGAAGCAACGTTTCAAACGCTTTCGGTTGGCTACCAAACCGAATAAAGAGGACGGCGAAGTCCAGGTTAGTTCTCTAATATACGCCATGGGCCCGGAGGCTGAAAACATTTTTAAGGCTTTCACTTTTGCTGAGGAGGACTATCAAAAGAAATTTGACGTCGTGTTAGGAAAATACCACGAGTACTTCTACCCCAAAAGAAGTCTAGAATTCTCCCCCAAAGAAATCATGAAAGAAACCCTTGTGTTTAAACAGTATCAATATAAAAAAAGGCAAAAGCAACAAAGAATGAAGTAAATCTGCCATTCATCTAAAAAAAAAAAGAAGAAGAATAAATCTTTAGTTCCCTCCCCCCACTATTGTTAGAACAATGGTTCAGTCCAACTTGTAGGAGGAGCAACAGCTGCGCTGCTGAACGTCACAGGCTCCGTCAGAGCAGCTGAAGTGAGGAGTAAGCTTCACCGAAGCCGACCCTGCTGGACACTATATTCTCACAGTGATCAATTTTAATAATTCTCTTTTTCTTCTTGGTAATATTTATGGTTATTGCAACCCCAAGGAAAATGTCAGGCTGTTTGAAACTTTAAACTTAAGTATCGATGCTCTTACTAAAAAGTTTGATGATATTAAGATAATTTTAGGTGGTGACTTCAACATTACTGTCAATAATGAAGTTGACCGATGGCCTAGCAGAAATGGATTAAATTCTCAATTTGTTGACTTTATGAATGAGCGAAGTTTAATAGATATTTGGAGGGTACTTAATCCAAACACAGTAAACTTTACATGGAAAAACAAAACTGGTTCGCAGCTTTCAAGAATCGATTTCTGGCTAATTTCTGACTCCTTACACCATTCAAATTGCACAGCTGAGATTATTCAAGCCCCCCTTACTGATCATAAAGGCATTTTGTTACAGGTTTGTGTTTCCCCTGATGGTATTTCTAAAAGGAACCCTGCATATTGGAAGATGAACAACTCCCTTCTTAATGACAAATTGGTCTGTTTTACAATTAAAAACAAAATTGTAGAGCTCCATAAATTAGCACAATCTGAAAACAATTATGGACGTTACTGGGAGCTCTTAAAATATGAGTTAAGAAAAATCTTAAGTAAAGCTGGAGCAAGTAGAATAAAAAACAGCTTAAAGGAGGAAAACTGCTTGGTTTCTGAGTTGATTTCATTATCCTCTACTCTTCCTGAAAATCTTTCTGAACAACAAAGAGTCAAGTTACAAACCCTTCAGCTTAAACTCGATCAGATTTATATTAATAAAGCAAAAGGAGCTTTTATACGTTCACGGGCCAAATGGTTAGAAGCGGGGGAACAAAATTCTAGCTACTTCTTTAAACTTGAAAAACAAAGACAAATAAAAAATGGTATTACTAAACTTAATTCTAGTGGCACCATTTTTGATGACCCAAAAGTGATTGCCAATATATGTGAAAATTTTTATAGATCATTGTATGAGTCTAGACATTCTCCGGAGGAACTTAATTATTTCTTCAACTCTTTAAGTGGCACAAAATCAATTAGTCACCAAAACAAAATATTATGCGACTCTCCTATCACGCCTGATGATGTTAAAGAAGTTATTAATAGTCTAAAATCCAATAAATCCCCTGGTACAGATGGACTTACCTCAGAACTTTATAAGATGTTCTCTGAAGAACTCACTCCTTTTTTACATTCTGTGTTTATTGAAAGCATTAGTAATGAAAGACTTCCCCATTCACTCTCTCAAAGTTTAATTACTCTAATCCCAAAACCTCAGAAGGATGAATTAATCCTGGATAATTGGCGCCCCATCTCTTTACTTAACAGTGATTACAAAATTTTAGCAAGTTGTTTAGCGAGAAAAATCAAAAAGGTTCTCAGTGATATTATAGAGGAATCTCAGAACGGCTTTATGGCTGGAAGGAATATCATAGATAACATAAGATTGGTTCTTGATATCTTAGACTATCCAGAAATGATTTCAGCTAACAGCTTTATTTTATTTTTAGATTTTCAAAAAGCTTTTGATTCAATAGAACATGAATTCATCTTCAAAGCCCTCAGCTTATTTGGTTTTGGAGAGAACTTTCAAAAATCGATTTGTACTCTTTATGCCTATGGAAATAGCTCAATAAAATTACCTCATGGAACTACTAAAAGATTTAACATAGAACGTGGGATTCGTCAGGGTTGCCCTGTATCTCCTTTTTTGTTTCTTCTCCCTATGCAAATCTTAGCCACTTTTATTAAGAATAGTGATCTCAAAGGCATCTCGGTTGCAGGAAAAACTATACTGTTAAGTCAACTAGCTGATGATACAACTTTGTTGTTACAAGATAGGTTTCAAATTGATATTGCTCTTAAACTTTTAAATAAATTTTCTGTAGCCTCTGGTCTTAAACTTAACTTATCTAAATGTGAACTTCTTCCAATCAACAGTTGTAATGAATTTTCTTTGTCAGGAATTCCTGTAAAGTCTGAAGTCAAATATCTTGGAGTAACTATAGTTAAAGAGCAAACAGCAAGGATTACCAAAAACTTAGATCCAATTATACTCTCTTGTCAGCAAAGATTTAATCTATGGTTACAGAGAGACCTGACTATCACTGGCCGAGTCCTGCTGGCCAAAACTGAAGGATTGTCTCGTCTTGTCTATGCCAGTTCAGCCCTTAATGTCCCAAATGGCCTCCGCACTAAAATTGATCAAATACTCTTTGATTTCATTTGGGGGAAAAAGCCCCATCTCATTAGGAAGAATGTTATGATCAATAAACTAAGTTCAGGGGGTTTCAACGTTCTGGACTTTAATACCCTACATTCTACCTTCAAAGTCAGGTGGATCCAAAGATATTTAAAAAAATCCTACTTCAATGTGGCATTGGATTCCGTCACAAGTCTTTAAATCCTTGGGTGGCCTAGACTTTTTATTAAGATGTAACTTCAAAATAGAAAAGCTCCCTGTTAATTTATCTAGCTTCCATAAACAACTTTTTTTATCCTGGACATTAGTTTATAAACATAACTTTTCCCCTCATAACTGTTTTATTTGGAATAACCAAAATATTTGCTTCAAGCATAAATCCTTATTCTTTAAGAATTGGGTGGATAATGATATAATATTTGTAAAACAATTGTTTAACGAGAATGGTCAACTATTCAATTATGGTGAATTTCTTTGTAAATATAACTTCCCTGTAACCCCTAAAGAATTTGCGGTTGTTTACGATGCTATCCCAGCAGGTTTGAAATTTCTTATTTCAACCTCAGGTAGAGTCCATACCCAATACCCCAAATTTCCAGAGTTATTTATTGGTAATTCAGAATCGTTCCTTAGTATCAAAACCAGTAATAAACATATTAGAGAAATAATCCAGAGGAACACCTTTAGCAAACCTGCTTCTATATTTTTTTGGAACAATCTTTATTCAGATATTGATTGGGAACAAACATGGTTATTGCCAAGAAAGTTTTTTATCTCAAACAAAGTACGTGAGGTATCTCTTAAAATTTTGCACAGGTGTTACCCTGTAAATTCAATACTGAGAAAATATTTTCCAAATATTGATCCCCTCTGTTCCTTTTGTCACATTGAACAAGAAACATTAACCCACCTTTTTTGGGAATGCTCGTTTAGCAAAATATTTTGGTGTGATTTCAATGTTTTCTTTAGTCGGATATGTAATGTACTTATTCCTTTAAATGTTAAACATGTTTTATTTGGTATTTCCAATAATACTATGTCTGGGAAAGAATATATTATAAATTTTCTTATTCTTTTGGCTAAGTTCCACATACATGTCTGTAAATTTGCTAAAAACAAACCCAACCTCACCGTCTTTAGAGCTTATGTAAGATGTTTTTTAGAGTCTTTAAAAATATGCACCAACTCTAAAGCTACAAAACTTGTAAACTTGAGTGATGAATTTGATTTGTAATATTTATTTTTTTTCCTCAGCACCTCGAGCTCATTGATGTATTCATTTGTATATTGTTTGTTTGTAAATAAAGTTTGGAAAAATTAAAAAAAAAAAAAAAAGTGAGGAGTAAGCTGTTAGCTGTGGCCCCTCCAGTAAGTAAATGCTTAATGCTTAAAGCAAAAGACATGTAACACGTTTTATTTACTTTCACTGGTCAATATGAAGAAACACGTAAAAGGCGTGAAGTGAAAGGCGAGCTTTCAAATTTCTCCTTTATTTAGTTTTGTCACTTTCGGCTTCAAAAGGATCCGCTGAGAACAAGGAGTCTCCTGTTACATCTCTGCAATGCATCCTATACGCAATGTTTTTCTCCCGGAACGTAACTCCAGGTTATTTCAGAATTCACATATAGACCGAAGTTTTGTTGTTCTTGAACATTTCTAAAATATTTTAAAGAAAATGCAGCTTTGGAGTCTGAAATACATTTGGGCAATGTTACTTTAAACGCAATTGGATGATGTTTGCAAAGCAGCCAATCCATGAGAGCCACTTATTTTCCTTCACGCTGATTGGCTAAGCCTCCAAAAGTAGGAGGTTCAGGAAATAGATGTGCTAAAATCGGTTCCATTGCGCATATTAGAACATATTACTGCATATCTGTGACATATTGAGCAGACATATTCTGTCAGGCCACTAACAAAGATCAGACTGCAGTTTGTTATTTCATTACTTTGGCTGAATCATGATAAACTGCCTTGTAATGCTTTGGAAATCAAAACTAGCAAAACTGCTACATTGCTTTCATAGACTTAGCTCCTTTTTCTAGCTAATATTTCAATTATATTTAGCTCTCTAACTCTTACTTTAACAAGAGGAGTTTGAAACGGGAGCGGCTGAGCGACAGAGCCTACAGCTCAGTATGGGAGCCGAGAGCAGAGGGGCTACTGCAGCCGACAGTAAAAAAAAAAAGGAAAAAAAGGTATGTCTTTATTTCTTACCATCTTCAACATAGAGCCTTTAAAACCACAGAATAAATTCTGAATATTCTTCTAAAAAACTCTGGTGCTGACCTATAAGTTTAAGTTATACTTCCCTAGTATTTCTATATAGGTTCTTGGCCAAACAGGAGATGCCCCCCCCACCCCCAAAAAAAAGTTTAAAGCAACGTCAGTTATATTTTAAATAACACATGACTTTTATTGAGAACCACTGCAATAAATCAATATTTATGAGGAATTTTATTGAGTGGAATTACTTATTAAAACTCGTTTTTATTTAGAGCCTTACATTTTTGTAAAGGTGTAGCAGAGATTAGATGGATGACTCTGAACCAAACTCATATCTAAGCAACATTTGAATCTTGAAACATCTAACATTTTGAACCCATGTTCCTCAAATCACATTCAGTCACATCCCCTAACTTTAAGTCAAAAAGACTGGAACAAAACGTCCCGATATTTTAAAGCGAAATGATTTAAAATGGTCCTGGAAATGCCTCCGTTTGCCCGTGACATAAACGCTGTAATTGTGCCCACTGCAGTGAGCTGAAACCGTCCAGCGCGTCGTTCAGGAATCCGTGGCCCTCTGATTTATCCCATGAGGTTATGTCGCCTGGCGTTCCGGGTCCCACGTGAGGCACGACCCCCCCCCTGTCTATATTTCATCAGCAGTTTTATTTACAGCGCCATCATCAATATTGCCTGCCCTCGGTGTGGCTGGCAGCCTTTAAGACCTCTGTCAGCTAGTTAAGTAGATTGAATAAAACACAAATGGCTCGCTCAAGCTCTCCGTTGCACAACCACCGTAAACCCAAATGTTTGTCGAATGAGATTCTTGGACACAGGCCCTGAGCTCCAACGGTCAAATGTGAGGGGCTCAGCTCCAAGTGAGAAGCAGGCGTCCGGGCCGGGTGATTTAACATGGTTTGCCAGGCCTCTCTCTGCCTTATTGAGACGAGGGGAGGACTCTTCCTCACTGCCCGCTCACTCTGTCCCTCTCATCCCTCTCTGTCAACCGGTTGGCGCCCACACTCCGACGTGGCTCCTTGAAGTGAAAGGCGAGCGTTCAAATTTCTCCTTTATTTAGTTTTGTCACTTTCGGCTTCAAAAGGATCCGCTGAGAACAAGGAGTCTCCTGTTACGTCTCCTATACAAAATGTTTTTCTCCCGGAACGTAACTCCAAGTTATTTCAGAATTCACATATAGACCGAAGTTTTGTTGTTCTTGAACATTTCTAAAATATTTGAAAGAAAATGCAGCTTTGGAGTCTGAAATACATCTGGGCAATGTTACTTTAAACGCAATTGGATGATGTTTGCAAAGCAGCCAATCCATGAGTGCCACTTATTTTCCTTGATGCTGATTGGCTAAGCCTCCAAAAGTAGGAGGTTCAGGAAATAGATGTGCTAAAATCAGTTCCATTGCGCATATTAGAACATATTACTGCATATCTGGAGTTTAAACTTTTAAAATAGGCAGTTTTTAGATGAGGTCTAAAGTTGAACAATTATAATTTTAAAGCTCAGGCTGTTATTAAAATCGGCAGGCCACAATTTAATGTTACACTGAACCTTTCCTGTCTTATTTGTTCAAATTTTCCAAACATTTTCTCCCATTAAAAGGATGAATTCAGCCTCTACGCCACATTAAAGAGAAAAAGGGGTAGAAATCACACTTCCAGTAGAGCAAAGTGTGGTTAAATTAGATTTAAAGAAGGCGTTGAGCTGCAGGAATATTGAATGTGAGTGGTGAGGATGAGAGCAGTAAGGGTAAAAGTACAGAAGCACCTATCTACTGTACAGTCTACGAAGAGCAGCGTGAATTTGGTCTTCTTGCTCCTTTCAGGCTGAATTTAATCTAGAATAAAAATAAAAATAAGTAGAATAGCAAAGAAAAGCTGTGCAAAAATGACTGATGGCAGCCAACTGAAGCGGTGTCCAAAGTGTGGCCAGCGTGCCATTTTGGCCCTGCAGAATGATTTTGTGTGGCCCGCGACTTAAGTTCGACAATTCTTGAAACCAACCTGAATGTAGATGATGACTAGATTTCATGAGCACAAGTTTGAGTAGATCTTTCTTATTTTTACTTAAAAATTTTATAGACTCCGTTACAACACTCTTTGATTAAAATGACAATTTTTTTCCCCCAAACTTTGTTTATTTGAATAATGAAGTAAGGTCAATGCGGACGGTATTTTGAAAGTTTCCAGGTGGCGCTGTTGAGTCGTTTTGAGTTGCGATTTTTGCAACGACCTTGAAATCTGTAATTGTCACGCAGACTCGACACGTCCGCCAACTTTGGTGAGTTTTTGAATACGATAAAGCCCCCAAAAAGCCAATTCATTTGATGGAAGCATAATAAAAACAAGAAGAAAGAGTACGATTACAAACGTTGGAGAACTGAAGCAAAAGTTCATATTGTGATATTGCAGTGAAAAATTTATTTATTTTAAGGCTTCACTCCAATAAATTATATATATATATATATATATGTATATATATATTATATAAGGTTGATCACTTGATATCACCGCCTCTACAGGGCATCGATATATTCAAACACACAGAAGTAGTTGGTGCATTAAAGCTGCTGAACGATCACTGGCTCATGGACAAAGACACAGAGGCTGCAGTGTCTCCATCCCTGCAGTTTTTGGCCGGAGCTCCAGACATTTTGTGATCTGCCCATCCTGTCTGGCTGAGCCCAGAACAAGGACGCGCCTGTCTGTCTGCCGGCCCACTGGGACACACGGCTCAGCTCTCATCAAAACAAGAAGCTATTTACTCTGTAAACAGAACAGCTGAGTGAACTTCTGATCATCCTAATATGGCTGCTGCGTAATGTGACGGCTTCCTAAACGGGCTGAAGTTGAACGAGCCTCTGTAGCAGCAGCTGCTCAGCAAACATTACCCACAAACGTACACCTCGGGCTCTGTCGCTGTATTAGCATAAAATTAATTACTACTGATGTGCTTTTAGATCATGATTATTAGCAAATATTTAATTAGCCAATCAGAGCACAATGGAAATCTGCAGATATTTGAAGAGTGAGAACCATCTCTTTTTTAAAAAATTTTTTTTTTATCTTTTCAACCGTTTTCAGACTTGTAGCTCAAACTAATTATACACATTTCCATGTCAAAACTGGAGAAATATGTAAAAAAGGCACGGAAGTAAAACAGCTGGCACATTTTAAATACAGTGTTGTGAGGAAGAGACTTGCAAACTTTCAGACGTTATGAACTTTTTTGTTTTTGCTTTACCGTCACATATGTGTGAGTATCACAATTTGTTAAATAAATCTGAAATGCATGTCAGAAATATATATATTTTTAAATACAGTGCAACACATTGCCTATGTAGTGAACACCTCACTTGAGAATATATCACCATAAAATTCATAACTAGTATATATATATATGCACTATTAAAAATCGCAATATGGTTTCAGTTTGTGGTTGTAGTAACAGATCAAAGTTTTTATTTGTGGCATTTTCATCTTTAATATTAAAAAAAGGGTCACAGAGGTCAGCAGAGGTCAACCTCTTAAGGTATTAAGATTTGGGTCTTGATAGGTTGGCAAGTCACTGTAGGTTCAGTAGCTGTACTGTACTGAAATAAAAAGCTGTATTACGTAAAAAAAAGATTTGATCTCCTAGTTTCTATCGCTTCATTTGATAAAACGGTGTTTCATCATGTGAGATGTTAAACTTGTAAACAATTGCCCAAAGGTAGGGCATTTCTTCCAATATAGACACCGTTAAGTGCAGTGCTCTTTTTGTCCAAGATACGGCCTCAGTTTTTCACACGGCTGTTATCTTGTTGTTCAGCACAACTCGTTAATATCGGTGATCATCAGGGACCGGTACTCTCCTTGCTTACTTGTCATCGTCTTTAAAGCGGATGGCAGCGTTCCCACTGGCCCACCTTCGTCTCCTCCAGCAGTCTCCTCCTCCGGCCCACCGGCTCCTCCCGGTGACCTCCTCCTGGCTGCCAGCCAGCCTGTCTGCTTCTGTTTGCAAGCAGAATCCCCCCACTGATAAATACTTTCAGCGGGCCCATTAATAACTCTCTCTAATTGAGAGGTACGGCGTAGCGTTAACTGAACCAGGACGTCGCGTTCTTGTGCGTTGGAGCTGCTTGGCCTGACAGTCACCGGGACGTTGAGTCACAGCAAAACACAAATAGTGTCCCTCTCCGTTATTTATGTGAGGGCTAAAGACTGAGAGCGCTTTATTTAGCGTCTCCCCCCGCCGGTGGCAGAAGCTGTTCTTCGGCTCTGATCTTGATTTTCCTGCGCAGCGGCAGCAGAATCATTTGTGGTGTAATGATAAAGCGCTAGTGTCTGGGCCACTGGCACCAGCAGTGATCCACGGGCACTCTGCTGGACACACCCTGACTACTTGGCTCGTTTGTCTCATCCATCTCTTCTCCCCCACCACCACCACCACCTCTCTCACACAGCCAAGCATTTCGGCGCTGCAGTCATTTGTTGTCTCTAGATGAAAGGGAGAAGATGCCCTTCTGTGACACGTTTTAGGCTCAGACTGTTTCCACTTACCTGCTGGGTAGCGGAGCACATTTTACAGGAAGGGTAGTCTCTTATTTAAGTGGACTAAATGATAATACCACACTTAATGTGATTTAGCTTTATTATATATTCCCCCTAATGAATTCCCCACTTTGCAGTTGATGCCACTGCTCGGCCTGCTGCTCCCACTGCCGTATTTCACCCGACACATCTGCCAGTTTGCGCAACAAGGAAGTCCAAGATGTTCATCCAGATTCCTGGTGGGATCAGCTTTTGTGGCATTTCAGATCCAAACTGGGAATTAAAGTGAACCGCTCCTTTCCTTTACGACTTCGAGAGGACAAAATTAAAAGAATCCCGATCGTTTGAACGCCCTAATTCAACCTGAGCTGTCAGAAGATGAGACGAATCGTTGTTTCCTGCCAAGCAGGTTGTAAAGATTGACCTTACCCTGTCCGGCGGACGTTCGAGTCCACCACGAGCCCTAGCGGACCTCAGCACAGGATGCCCAAGTATATGGGGCCTTAATCTAAGGCAAATATTTGCTACTCACTCTCACATACCTCAGGTTAAAACAAAACATTGACGTGTGAAGAGATTTTAACTCGAGCATCCGTGTTCGTACTTAACCCGTCTTTCAGTCAGAGTCCTAGCATCATGTTCCCCGTTCTCTCATTCACCGAGATCAGTCTAATCCGCTGGATAATCCAAACGATCAGGCACACACACCCAGCTAGCCATAACAGTGATGTGTTGGCATCAAGGTTTATTGTCCTTAATCATGTACAATATACAAAAATATAGGGTACAAAAAAGTTCACAGTGTCTAAAAGGCAGTGATTATAGTCTACACGACAGGTCTAACAGTACACCTGGTAAGTTGCATAGAAGGGGCACAGAGCCTCACATCGCCGGGGGCCGGAGCTCAGAACGACCAACCGCGTGTAGAGCTCTTAGACCGGGGCCAATAGAAATTTAGAACGATCAAAGAGATCCGTTTGTTCTCAGTTAGTTTATTTTATGTGATCCATAAAGCTTTTGATTCCCGTCAGCGGTACAGCCAGTCGATCTCGTTTGTTTGGGCAGCTGGGGGAGGTCGCGTTAGCCACAGGCGGTAGGTCACGTCACGGAGCTCCGACCCCAAACACACCGCAGGGTTTATTGTGTACTTAGCTGCTGCACTTTTTTTTTTTTTTAACTATAAGGCTTCTCTCTCTTTTTTATTTTTTAAACAAAATGTTAGCTATACAGTATACAGAGTCATTTACACATTCCTCTTCAGGGACATTGAATGGGCAGAAGGCTGCTGCTCCTATATACAGATAGAGCTCTCATGTCGTGCGTGTACATTAGCTTGAACGTGAGTTAGCCTGGCCGAGTTAGCATTCATTGATCAGGCAGTAACAATAAAATATTCCAGTGAAAATGCCCTTTTACAAACCAAGCTATAAATAATGTACATTCCACCAAGAGGCGCAACGCTTGACTTACGGTTAACATCTCAGATGTGAAACAGAAAAAACAAGCTGAACATCTGAAGAGTGACAGAATTTGGAAACACACACACACACACAGATAAAAACCGCCTCATATGTATGAAAGCATTTACATGGTACAAAACAAAGCAACCCTATTTTTTTCCTTTTTTGTTGTATTTTTTCCTCTTTCCACGCAAACAGTCTCCACTTTCACACATTCATGCGTTCATTTTCTTCTAAGCAAGCAGAAGTTTTTTTTTGTTGTTTTTTTTTCTATATTCAAGTAGGGGTTGAAAGGGCTTGGTTTTTTGTTAGTTTTCATATAAAAGAAACCAAAAAAAAGGAGACTTTAAAATTCATTGTTTTATTTTTGTAACATTTCACGTGTTGACGATGCATTTGTTATGAAAATGAAATTAGAGAAGCAAGAGTTATTAATTAGTTATATTCTTATTTAACAAAATATTCTCCTTCTATGCTACAGGTCGTTGTGAACAGAAAACCGCCGTAAAAACGAAACATTTAGAAAAGAACAAGTGCCAGTCTGCTAGCTTATTCTACCGTCATAGAAAAACAAAAAACAGAAAAAACCCAGATCCAGTTCTTCAGCACACTGGCCATATTTGATATGACCACTGAACTATTTAGCTCTCAGTAGAATTGCATTCATTCAGTGGAGAATTAATTGGAGAATCAATCAATCCTCTTCTCCGGGCGTCCTCGTTGTTCTCGGATGAAACAAAAAGAGAGAGAGAAAAAAAAAAACAGAAATGGGAACATAAAATCACCCCAGGCACCCGCGGCATTCCCAAAGCTTTTGCCGTTCCGAACAGCCCCACCAAATTCCCGGTTGTGACCTTCACACAAGCACATCCGCATCTTCCAAAACGGGATCGGGACTTTGATCGAAAGCTGGTTTAGACAATAATTCTCTCCAGCTGTGGGTGACGGTGCTTCATGTGAGTTTCCCCAAACAGCCTCACAAAAGCTTAATCAACTTTAAACTTCTTATCTTTCCCGTCATGTGAAAATACCAACAATGGGGAGGACGAGAGAGAGAGAACGAACGCATTTCCTCTCCCACTCCACCGCGCTGATATCGATCTGTAATTTATTTTGTCATCGACTTCATTCAGTTTTCTCTTTTGTTGTCGTCGCCTCACCCTGTGCTGTGCGGCGAGGACGAGGAACACGTGTGCCCTTTGTTCTCCGAAACTGCTTTTGTTGTTGAGGGACTCAAGTTCATTATAGGCCAAGAATGTTGTTTGTAATGGAGAGAGAGCCAAACATAAAAAAGGTAACTCTTATCCCGTAAAAAAGTTTACTTTTGTTGTTGTTGTCAGATTCCCATCGGTCTTTGCAGAAGGGGGTCGTCGACCCGGCACCTGCACCGGAGCGGTCGCGACAATCTCCTCACAGCCAGAGTTCGGCCTTTTGTTGACTTTCTTTTCGCTTGTTCCCCACGTAAAGCGCTGGCGCTGACACAGCGACATCCCCGAAAGATTCCTTACAAAAACACACGCCCCCAGACCGGTTGCATAAGTTCTTGACTTTACCAGGAGCCGGGCTTTTGTAGTCCGAATCCACGTCTCTCGACGGAAAGTTCCAAAAACAACCAACCCTGAAAACACAAACGCCACCAGGCAGAAGAGACTACGGGTTCAGGGAGGTGACGGCGTAGAGCACAGAGACGTTGCCAAGCTCTGAATAACATTTCAGTTCACATTGGTTCACTTATGTCACCATGGTAGCGGCGTCCGTTTGGGGGGTCGGGGGAGAGAGAGAGCAGGATGGGGGTGGTGGAGGGTCATCGGCGGGCTGCGTCTCAGCTGTTGTTACTGTTGTTGTAGGTTCTGCAAGGTGAGGGGGAGGAGTTGGGTTGGTAGTCAAACTTGCCGAGTGGTGTGGGATAGTAGGTGGTTGTGTAGACGTTGGTCTGCTGGAGCGGCGTTGGGTAGAAGTTGGATCGTTCGTCTGGCAGCAGGTTGTTCTTGTTCAGCGTCTGAAATGAAACAGAATGAATGAAGAGTTTAACATCTCTTAGACATATTTGTTTTTTTGCGCAGCACTATCCTAATGTAATACAACTTTTACTGTTTTCCTGTTTCATGTGTTACAGTTAGCAAGATGTTTGCAACTTTCTTCAGATTAAGAACTTTATATCTGTGTGATAGAATCAAACTTGTTGGATAACTGTTCAACTCTTCCTCCAAATTTTCTATGGAATAAGATTCAGAACTTTGTGATGGCTGCTCTAAAACATTGGCTTTATTGCCCCAAAGCCAATTTGAAATTAATGTAGAGGTATAGTAATGGTCTATGTCCCCTAGGAAAACCCATTTGTAACAAAATTTTAACTTAATGATCAAGATGGCGGATGATGGCCTCCATGCTTTGCTCTCTCGTACTTTGAATGTGAGGTTTTTTTAGGGTGTTTTCACACCTGACAGTCCAGTAGACTTGGTTCAATTGGGCAACATTTGTTACATTTTCATCTGGAGCGGTTCACTTTCTCACCACACTGTGTCAAACCAACCAAACCCTTTGAAAAACCTGCTCACTTCCTCGCCTGTGGTGGCGCTGCACCAAGAACCACTGCAGGAAACAATATGAAAACCTCTGAAGAAGACATGAGTGCTTCACCAAATTCAAACAAAAATGGAGTGGCATCAGATTTTATCAGTCGTAGGATTACTCTTATCTTTAAAAAAAATCCCAGAATGCTTTGCTCTGTAGTCTGCTTCCTGCTTTTGGCGCGGTCTTCGGTCCGTCTGGCATCAACATTCAAACCGGGCCAGAGTTCACTTCAGGCAGACCAAAGTTTGAGGAGCCGGTGTGAATGCATCCTCACTCTTTGCTGTTACTTTCACCCAGAGAAGGACTCCTAATGTCCTCTCTACATATTTCTTCTCCAATTTGCATCGTTGGAGGCGCAGTGCTCTGTGTATGATTTACCAGAAATGAAGACAAGGTCAACAGGGAGGCACCCTTGTCAAACTTTAACAGCAGAGACCGCCCACACTCTTGCCCTCAATCCATCTGGCTAATGTCCGCTTTCTGGCAAACAAAAAGGTCAAACTGCTGCTTCTAGACTCAAAAATCTACAGCACAGGGAGTTTTCATTTATATAGCCCTTTTAAAGCTCACTTGACTCAAGTGATGTAATCTCCTTGTGGTATAGAAAACAGACATCTGGAAAATCTTTAAATAATGAAGAACGTAGCTGCAACACAGACTGCAGCCATCCATCGCTGTAGGTCGGTGCGGAAAAAAGAATGTCTTGATGTTATTGCTTGCGTATGTGTGTGTTTACAAGCAAACAAAATCAAGGTAACAAATCTAATTTGAATCTCGTCAATCGCACTCAGTGCTCTAATACATAGGCTGACAAGTATCTAGTGGAGCAATCAAGAATAAAAACGAGTCCAAAGCCCATGTTTTATTTTAACGCCACTGCCAACTCGTGAGTAAAAGCCAAACGTTTTCCAGGGGAAGCTTCGACTAATGTGATCCCATCTGAACAACTCTGGAGACCGAAGCAGGCAGATAATCAGGTTAGAGTTGGTGAAGCACACGATCGGGGAGCTAACATAAATTGGCCTGGAGCCGAGGGAACCCGCCGCACAAAAGTGGCGTTGCGGTACGCGGACACTGTCTGCGCATCCGGCCTCCCCCCATGCAGTCGTTAAAAGCTGATGAGTTCAGTCTTTAACAACGCAGTGGTTTTCGGCGCCGTGTGCAACCAACCGCAACGGTAACCATGAGGATTCGGGAGGCTGCGGCCATCATGGCACAGAGAGCCGGGAATCAGGAAAAAGCCTTTTCAGTGAAACGTTTTAGATGTCGGGCAAAAACACAAGTTGAATCAGGATTTGGGTCTGAGACGGATCTGACCTCCGCAGTGTGTATTTGTCTGCTTTTCATCAAACAGTTTGATTTGGGGGAAATTATGTTATTCGTTATTGTATTGCACTGACCAAAATACTACAGTGAACCACTTTATTCATGAGACGCTTTACAAACAACACCAAGGTGCTGTACGGAACAAAACAAGACAGGATTAAAGGAAGACAGACTAACGGTGAGAAGCAAGGAAACAGCCAGATAAAAAACTGATAAGAATAATAAAGTAATCCAATAAATAAAACAAAATCAGTCTCCGGCCACAAATGTGACCCAAATCCAATTCTTCCCCTTCCTATGCGACCCACATCCAACTTTCACATGGCAACTGAATGACCCAGTTTAGATTTTTTTTCACCCCTCACTCCAAAAATAAATAAATTTTAAAAAATCAGATTTGTGCCTCTTTCATATCTGGTACTAAGTTGGATACTTATCCTGGTTCACATCCAAACTGGCTCTAGCTACTGGTTGTACTTCCTTCATCTCCTTATGATCTTGTGTCACATCATTCATTAGTGTGAATGACCAGCAAAAAGAAAAACAGGTTCCAGCACTAATGTGGAATCGAGCATCACTACCTGCTATGTGAGCATAGTCAAAGTCTCACTCTGGGTTGAATGTCAGGGAGCAAAAGTGTCCCAATCATTGGGTTTAGGGTTTCATTTGTGTTTTGTATTTTGAGCTTTTTGCTTATAGTCAATTGATTTTTCCACATTTTGTTTCTCTGTACTTATTGTCTCTTTGTTTATTCTTATGTTCTGCACTTTGCGTGTTCAAAGTTTATTCTCTTAGGTCAGTGTTATTTTCCCCCTGATTTGTTTTTTTTTTGTCTTCGTTCATTAACTTAATGCTCAACATTCACCTTTCCTGCAGTCTGGCAGTTTTATTCCCTGTCACCTTATTTCCTCTCCTCCCTCAGAGTTTATAGGTTTTAAAGTTCCCAGTTACCTTCAGCCACCTCTGAACTCGGGTTTTTATTGAGTCCTTGAAATGCCTAAAAACCTCTGATCAGCTGACCTACAGGAGCCAGATGGTTCGTATCAATGCCAGTTAAGCCACTAATGAAATCCGCCTAAATTTGAAACAGTAGGAAAATTACATTTTAAAAAAGTTGAATTATTAATGACAGAATGTGGATTTGGAGCGACGGGTCAATCTATAATCCACATGTTCCAGATTGAAAACATTTTTCTGACATTTTATCATCTTTTTAATTTCACTTTCTCTCAGGCCTGAAGCTGAACTCAGACCCTAAGGCCACGATCAGAGGACAGATGTTGCTATGACTGATACGAGAACTCACGCACACAAGTCGTGAGCTTAACATGATTAAAAGTGTTAAAGTAAAGCTTAGAGAGATGATCTGTGTAGTTTTGGATGACCTGAAGCCTTTTAAAATCAATTAAAATGAGCAAACTGAGAATTTGACAGCAATTCAAAGTAGATATGAAGCAATCTAAACATAATGCTGTTTACAGTTAACTAAACATATAAATAAAGAAGTTCAGATACAGCTACAAAGGTCACACAGCAAAGTTTTGCAGAAACCAAAGAGGCACAAATAAGAAGTAATCAACCTCATGTGGGACGCAGAATGAGCACAAGCATCAAGAACCGGATGCCACGTGTTTGCATTTGGAGAAAGATGAGGGGAACAAACATCCGCTCCTACCTTGAACTCCATGGGTGTGTACTTCTCGTTCTTTGGTGTGGTGTTGCCCTTGTAGTTGAGGTGGTTGGGCGTGGTCGGGTGAATGACGGCGGACTCCTGCGAGGGCTTGTGGAACCGCTGGCAGTAAACGTAGACGAGGAAGGACAGCAGCCCCGCCCCCAGGAAGCAGGAGACGCCCGTGGCGATTAGGTGGATGGAGGTGAAGGCTGACAAACGAAAACGACACGGGAACGTCAGCAAAGGTCTGAGGGATATTTTATTCAGGCGAGGAGATTTGCATATCGCCCAATATTGCCGTAACGATCAGCATATTACCCCTTTCACAAAAGTTGGTGCTCGGGGAAAAATTGGTGTGCTCTTCAAGCCGGATCGGTGTGCTGTGATAATTCATCCCGACTCCACGACTTTATTCCCTTTTTATGAAGAACAATTTACAGCTGGGACTTCTCCCGCTGGAGCCATTTTACTTTAGAATTGGTTCAAAGATGACATGCAAGGCTGCTCTCGGTCACTTTATTCATTTATAACTCTGTATGGACATCTATAATTGGTTGGGGTGAAATTTGAAAAAGAGATTATGTCAAATGCCACCATCCGATTTGATTTTTTTTTTTTTTGTAGACATAAATGAAGTAAGAGGGATGGATCTGACTGAGGAAGCGAGGACCAAATTAGGAAGTAGCTTAACAATGATTCCCAACCTGGGAGTGTGTGGGGTTTTCACACACACTCCCTAAGGAGCAGCACAAAGTCTGGACACATGTTACTGGACGATCAAAGCTGCGTAAGGATGAAGTGCAGCGAACACTCCGGGTGTGAGGGCATTGGTCGTTTTGCAGATAAGGAGCTTTAGGAAACAACAACGTATCTTCAAAAGAACATCTCGAGGTGTTGGAAAAAGGAAAGGTCAAAAAGAAAACCACAACAGTTTCCGCCGGAGCTGAACTAGCTTTGAGGCGAGGTACACAGATGTACCTTCACAGGAAAACCCCTTAAGAGGGAATTTACGAGTTGCCGACGTCAGCGAGTACAATTTTCACATTTCCACAGCCTTGATAAGTGCTAACGTCTTCTATGAAATGTCAAACTAAGTTAACTTTTTACATAATATTAGCATGACATGCTAACAGCTGGATATCCGGGCAGCAGAGACGATATTTCACAGTAACAAGTCGTGGATGACTTGGTGGCGAGCGCCGCTCCTCTCCAAGTCTAAATTAGTTAAATTTACTTTAAATTAATATTTTGAAAAATTCAAAACTTTTTTTTAAAACATTATGCATATAAGAGGATATAATAAGGAAACTACTTTTTACACGGCTGGTTCCATTAAGTTCCCACATGTTGCTGTACAATATGCTGAAAAAAACTGTTTTGACATGTATTCAAGTGTTTTCACCTCAATTATGCTGCTGCTACCAACGTTACTCTGCTCCACTATAACACACAACAGCTCCTAAATGCCTGCTTGAAAATTTCCACGCTTGGGTTGTCAGGTAAATAACATCTGAATGATTTATTTCTTTTCACAACCTGCTTTCAACATTTATTCAGGGAACTTTGGAAGCACCGTTTTTAAAAAAATTTTTATTTTCCAAGTCAAAAAACAAAAATGGACCAGACTCGTAAGAACGTGATTCTTGAATTTTACAGCGAGTGAAACAGCAAACATGAAAATGCGCATTTGATGCATGAAAACACACACGGCGTTCCAGACATCTGTGGGAAACATAAAGGGAGTCGGAGCGGCAACGCAAAAAAACCTGAACATGCGCTGAGCTCGGACGAGCCGTTAATCCACTTACCTCCGCATTGTTGGTCCTTATCAAAACCAGATGCCGGGAGAATGACTGCGGAGAGGAGAGGAATACAAGTCAGACACACAAACAGGCATGCAAACACACACACACACACGCCTACACACACGCACACAGACACACACACATGCATGTGTTCACCGTCCCCCGGAGGAACGGGCTTCAGAGCACAAACGCCGACTGTGAAACATGCAGAAATGAGAACAAGATATGAGGAACATGAAAAACTGAAATGAGTTCACCGTGTTGTTGTGCGAAGGGTCCATAGGGATTGGTTTTAATTTAATGTATCGATGAAACCTGAGACTTTCTAGGTTTAGATAATTGGACTGTCGAGTGACACTCCTTCCCAAGTTTCGTTCAGTCGAGCTGGACCTTTCCTTACTAGAGACGATTTACACCAGGAAAACAACTTTATTTGTCCATCACATCCCGTCTTTCTGCAAACTTTCCACCCCGAAAGCGAACAACCATGTGCGTGTGTGTCCGTGCAAGTCAACGCGTTTAATTGCAGAGCCACGTTTGCTGATTAATTTTTGTTGCTAATATCTCCCCCCCCGCCCTCCACCTCTTCCTCCTCCTCCTCCGCAAGAGACCTCTGCCGATCCCTCCATGGCCTCACTGAAATGTGCAATAAAGTCTAATGTGATTTGCCGTTTGTGACGTCCCATTAATATTAATCGCCTTCATCTCAACTCGTTAGGGATTCAGAGACTGGAGGGTCCCGCTCTGGCGGGCCACGAGAGATCACTTCAGGAGAAAGTTTCTGAGATCCGCATCAGCATAACAAGGTGAGCTGAGGGCCGACCAGGCGAACTGCTGACTTGCTGAATTTCACGCAGACCTAATTATGCGCAATTAACAAACAGAGACCGGCTTACAGCGCCAGGATGTGAACCACACACACGCAAACATGTTTGTGTTTACCAAAGCTTATGACCGAGGATGACAGTGGGGGTGAATTTTAATCATGATGATTCGTATTTAACAACAAGACGAGTCCCAGGGACTAAAAGGTGAATCCTTATATTATTTTTTTTTAAAAAGAAGAAGCTACTTGGAGCATTTTGTAAAGAGAAACTAACAAAAAGATGCATTGAACATACAATCGTATGACTGAGAGCCATCTAAACAGTAACTCTAGAGCACAAACTACTGCTTAGACCAAACAGCTTATCCATATCTAAATATCGTTGGACCCGACCTGCTGCTTCCTCTCAAGACTAATGTGAAATACCCAGGTTTTCAGCTTCAAAAGAATAAAACTGGAAATAAAATAAAAAAACAACTGCGTAGACTCTTTATTTCTAGGTGAACAGAATTAAAGCGTCTTTTGAACATCAGCAGCGAAAATGTGTTAAAAGAATTACAATAAATGGATTTCCTTTTAATGCTGTGTTGGATGACACACATATTTAATGTGTCATCTGGTGGAATAAAATATGCAGTTTTAATACAGCTGCTTATATGGATGTTTGTTTTTTTCATTCACCAATAGCACAATGATTAGCCTTTAAAACAAACGCAACTGATTTTTAGCTTGTTGACATTTAAGATTTTTAAGTTCCATCAGAATTTTGATGACATTTCTGAATGATTATCATTGCATTTCAGTCCTGAGGTTATAAATATATTTTAGAGGGACCCATTGTTCAGCAGGCGGGAGAAGGAACCATATTGACTTTTAACCACAAACTCCCCGTTGGAGCTATTACACTTAGAAGTGTCACTGATTCACCTTGTTGGAGAGCAATAAGAGAGACAAGAGTATTTTCTGTCCTGCCGTTACAACATCAACACGTAAATATGGCTAAACTCTGCAGGAACCATGTGCTTCGATCTGTTGAAGCTACAAGGCGTCATATTGTGAGGAGCAAACTCTCCAGGTGAGAAACAAACGGTGAAGACGTCGCAAAACACCACATCCCCCACTGATGATATGGTGGATTATCTGTGTTGTCAGAGCATCAGACTCTCCCAAACGCCATGGGAACCTGGTTGAAGTGCATCGAGAAATCAGGACAGAAATGGTTGAAACTCTGCGTGATACTGAATCACCTTTCTTGTTTTCTTCCCACCTTTCTGCAAGGAAAATTTCCCTAAGGGGGAAATGATAAAGTTATACCGATAAAACCATTTTCCACTGTTCTCTCAAGACCCGAGATCTAAAGCCTGTGGATAAACTATGGGATGAGCTGAAGAGATGTCTGGAGACTCATCGGATCAAGAGACTGAATGATCAGATCACTTCATCTGAGATCCTGCACAAAGTATTAAAAGCTGTGATTTTGTGTTCGAAACAATACGACATGTCTTTACAGCATTTGAGTTTAAATTGAATTTTTTCCTCAATCTAAAGTAATTACTTAAAATTTTTAAAAGTTAGAGGAGGGAGAACAAGAGCCTGTCATGTGTTATAACTCTGAGAAAAACAACTGAGACTGTGCCATTAAAAAGGCTGGGACTATAATGCATTCATTTTGATTAATTAATTACATATCAGTTAATGTGTTAAAAACTGCTTTGTTTTTGTTTGTTACACATTCAAAAGTCCAGAGCTGGAGCCATATGTGTGTTCCTGGTACGACCCGTAAATCTGACAGCAGTGATGGACGATGAATCGCCTTTCTTGGACCATCAGGGGTAAATTTTTGGTTCAAAAAACAATCTAGTGAGATGGTGGAAAACACGACTGCTGTGTGCAAGTTGAGCTAAAAGGAGTTAGCCTATCACAGAAGCTAATCAAGCCTAAAATAGAAAAACATTTTGCAGCAGTAGACGTCCTGAGCCCACACAGTCCATATTTTTATACAAGTTTTTTTTTTTTCTTCTTCCAAAGTTCAGTGAATGATCAGAAACAACTGGAAGCTGAATGGGTAAAATAGCATTTTACAGCAATCTGTTGGCTGAACAAATATCTTTGTTGTTGAAGTCACGTGTTGCTCATTTTGTCTATGCGGTTAACTCGATTGAAGATCCTAATCGAGCCCCACCGCTACTCCTTCTGCGTTCGAACAGCCAGCCTTGTGACATCGTGGAAGGAGAGTGTAGGAGAGTGGACGGACTCACCAGGTATCTCGTTGCAGTCCCTGCGCTGGGTGCTGTTCCCCACACAGGGGGCGCTGCCCTGAGCGCCGCACACCCGACTCCTGGTCTGGAAGCCGGAGTCATCGCAGGCCGACCACAGAGACCAGGCCATCCATCCGCCTGAAAACAGAGAGGGGGGGGAAGAGAAATCAAAAATAAACAACGGCATTCAGAGGGTTAAATTAGACCGAGAATGGCCTGGAAACCATGAGGAATCTCAAGCTGCCACCACCAAGCAACCCAAACACACCAAGACTGTTTAGTGCATAGCAGAGATATTTGTCTCCCAAGCCAGGCTTCAGTCCTGTTTCCCCGCAGCAGGCAACCAAGCAGTAAACAAAAGCTGCTATCCAATAGGAAAAAAAAAAGAAAACCTCCCGCTTTCAGAGCCTCCCTTTGAACTATACACTTGTTGGACTCTTCTGTCCTGCATTCAAGAGCAGTGGAGTGGAGGGAGCCCAGGGTATGAAAGACCGATGAACAAAGTTAGTTTGGTGCTCAGCTTGCTCTACAGCTTTGGCAGAAGGAATCTGAGTAAAAAAGAAAGAGGACGGACTGCTTTTACCTTTCCTACCAGTCCCGGACTGACCGACCTGTCGCTTTGTGAGCTCAATCTGTTCCCTCCTGTCAGCGAAAGCCTCTGGGCAAATAAAAACACCAAGCAACTGTTACAA
This sequence comes from Poecilia reticulata, assembly GCF_904066995.2. Lineage (NCBI taxonomy): Eukaryota > Metazoa > Chordata > Actinopteri > Cyprinodontiformes > Poeciliidae > Poecilia > Poecilia reticulata. The sequence goes on along the minus strand of NC_088831.1, from coordinate 22,070,624 downwards.
TATCCTCCGCTCTCGTTGGTATTCCGTCCAGACAGCCAAAGCTATGCACAAGTTCACATGACGACATGTACCAGAGAGAGTCCTGGACATCTGCTGGTGACCGGGTTTCAGCCTCGATCGACTCCGACCGGACCAGCCGTCCAGAGGCGACACCGTGTCGCACTTACAGCAATCTTTGGTGGTAATAAGTGAAGAAGAAAAGGTCACTTTCAATGTTGGTGAGATATTTTTGGTCACAGAGACGGTGGGAGCGCTGGAAAATGTCGAGACATGTCTGCCTCCACATGTCTGCCACATTCAGGCTGCGAGACGGCGAGAAAGAGTGAGACTCACAGAAGATAACGAGAAAAAGTATAAGAGTTACTGTAAATGGCCGATTTAGAAATGCTGGCAACTTTAGTAATGCTAACACATTAGCATCTGACATCATCTGAAGCTTTTCTGTGACACGAGATGTGAAGTACTAATCCAAAAAACTCACGACTGTAGGATTTACGCTTCGCCTTCAGGGAGGAATGACAAAAACAATAGCAGATAGATTTGTGCTGTGCTACTTAACCTGTTTAGCTTAGCACAACTTCAGATAAAGCACATCTATATTATATGAGCACTTGGGAGACAGGTTACTGATGGAAGCCAATGAGGTGGAACCAAAGTGTCAATAGCTCATGCGCGTTTGATGACATGTTAAAATCACAGCGCTATCTAGTGGCCTGGCATGACAACTACAGCTGACTCAGGGTGTCTTGCTGGTGCAGACTAAACGCTGAACTTTTTTCCCAATCAGCATCAGAAAATACTGGCAGTGTGTTCAGGCAGCAGAGCAATAAGCAGGCTGAATGAACTGATTATTGCCTGAAGTGTGAGCAGGCATGCACACAAACGGACTGAAAAACATTCAGCATTACATATCTTAAGTCCATACTGGGAGGTAAAACTGTACAAAAATCAAGTTGTCGACAAATTTTGATTGTTGTACTTTTTAAATTTGAAATAAAACGACCTCGAACAGGAGCATCAACTAACCCGGCGACTGACAGCCTGTCAGTGATTACACATGCACAGACAGCTGTTGCACCAGGACAACCCCGACAGATGAGGGCTTTCCTGCTCGCCAGCGTACGAGCAGACAAGCAGACAGATTGGGCCTGAAGCTGGGTTAACCGGATGTGTTGGTTCACGTCAAACAGGAAAGCATTAAGATGATATAACAGAACCTGATTAGTGTCTAGCAATGGAGGGGAGGCCACAAAGCCATTAGGTGCTCTTTGTAATTACCAGGGAGGCTGGCAGTGTGCATTAGTCCCTCTGTGAATGACAGTTTGATTGATTCAGAATGAAAAGCCTCTGAGAGAAATGACAGCTCAGGAGACGCAGTCGTTTAATTCAGACGGACAACAACAAATGCAAGTCAGGCGTCGAAACGCAAGATTTGCACATCAACGACCCCGGGTCATTTCTGATTTGCATGATAATTATTTAAATAACACACACACACATGCGCGCACTGGTCATTTGATATTAAAAAATGAAGAATCAGAGTTGGGCTAAAACCCTAGGAGATCTGATTCTTAATCATCTCAGATTAGGAAACTGATGTCATGAATCTTTCAGTGACCATGTGGGAACAGAAAGGAAGACGATTCTTATACTTCCCACGTAGCGTCCGGCTCATTCAGTCTGGGCAAAAGTCTGAATACATGCGGTGTTTATTCAACCTGCTTTACTTGGTCATCTATAAGGAAATTAGGTGCGACTTAAAGTACGAAAAGCCAATGTTTGATACAGCAGTGATTGATTTTAAGTTTCCCCACTTGCAAAGAACGGAGAGGTCTGTAATTACGTCATAGGTACACCTCAACTGTGTATGTATAATTTTTAAGTAATTAATTTGCATTTTTTTGCAGAAAACAAATATTTTGACACAACATAAAACGAGAAGTTCATATTTGATACAATTCAATAAAATTTTTTTAATTGATCCCAAACTGGAAATTAGTTTAATTAATTTACAGAAACTTTTGTTTACAATAACAGAGGTCAGATGTCTCCTGCAGTTCTTGACCAGGTTTGCACTACAGCAGACATCTTGGCTCCACTCCTCCATGCAGATCTACTCCAGATTGCTTGGGTTTTGGGGCCTTTGCTAGGCAACGCAGTTTCAGCTCTCTCTAAAGACTTTCTATCGGGTTCAGGTCTGGAGGCCGACTAAGCCAGGACCTTGAAATGCTTTTTACTGGGAAGAGGCGCCATGACTGCTCTGAAAAGTTGTAAAGATCCACCACTCAGGTGCAAGAAGCTCTCAACGGGACGTCCTGCACTCAACAAATCTGGCTTGACGAATGACAAAACAAGAAGTCCAGAAACAAGAAGCCCAGTTTGACGGATGCCATGTCAGCGACACAACAAACCCCCAGAGAAGATGCTTTGGGTCCATTTTTGGCTGATAGTGGTCTCAACCCTGAACCTAGTGACTGCACTGACTTTCACTCCACACTGAAGCTGCACCTTGTGGTGTTCTGCCACACAGAAACACAACAAAGTCTATTAAGGATTGTGGTTACGACGACAACGACGCTGCAAAAACACAAAAACCTCACCAGGGATTTTTGTCTGGTTTCTAGTGCGAATATCTCAGTACCCTTCAAATAAAACTTACAACAAACTCCTATATCTTGCTGACAGGCTACATGTAAGTTAGCTTTGTCTTATTTAAAGTGTACAAGGATATTTGAAGTAGAAACCAGACATAAAATATGTAGAAAGATTCTGTGTTTTTATAGTAAAAAACCAAAAGGTTCAAGGGGGATGAATTGTTTAATTTAGCTAAGGAGTTGTTGATCCACAACATCCTGTAAATTACATTAACAGCTTTAGAAAACAATGTTATTTATTTATTGCTCATCTCCAACTACTGTTTGCATTTTCTTGGCTACTTACACAAGACGGCAAAAGGCAAATATAATGTGGGTTCTCAGTGATTAAGCAGCCTGGTGGAGAAAAACCCACTTGCAAATGTTTCTGTTTTTTGTGGAGGTAAATTCAACTTACCTCCACAGTGACTCCAGTGAGAGGAGTCACTGTGGAGAATTTGGGACAGAGTGAAAGTAAAAACTTACGAGGCACCTTCAGCGAGGGCTCATAACTTAACTGAACCAAGACAGGAAGCATAACAGATGCCAGACTCCACTGAATTGTGAACTATAAAAACTTTGAGTGTAAAAAACCCCCCAAAACCTTTTGAGTTCAAATAAATGAGATCTTGGTATTTTTCTCCCGTTTTAAACGACTAAACTAAAAAATTTAAACACTAATATTTTTTTTATTACTAGTAATATCAACACCCTGCTCACAGACACAATGCCAAACATTCGGATGTGTTGCGCTAAAGTTCCCATATGCTTCACAGCGTGATGGTGTCTCTTTTTGAAGCTCCTCAGAGGGGTTGCCATGGCGCTCAGAGCTCCAGCTGCACAGCAAGAGGGGCGGCTTGTTTTCTCAGCATGAACGTTTATCTTCACATTTCATGAAAGACTCTCTTAATTCATTAGGAAAAAAATACTGAAGCCGACTCACCGAAGGGGGGCAGCACAGAAATGACACAGGAGTACAGCGCCATGCGCAAGGACTCAAACCCTTTTTAACCTTTTGTCATGTTGAAATCACAAACTTCAATGTATTTCAGTGGGTTTTAGTGTTTGAACTCAACACATATGATGCAAGTCTTTGCATGATGAGATTTTCACTGGAAAGACAGGAGCGTTTGGACATCTAGAGACACTTTTGCTCTTTCTTCTTTGCAGTATAGCCGAAGCGATTCTGATTGGAGGAAACGTGTCTGTGAACATCTTTTTGAGTTTAGCCACAGACCGTCATTCAAACACATCAATATCGTTTGACATAAACCACGCCATTGTTGCTTACATTTTTATTACGGTTATAGCCTACAGGAGGCTGAAAACAAATATGTGTCAAGTTTCATTTGTAACTATTCGCAATTTTGAAAAGCGTGGATATCTTTCCTCGCACTCACACAAATGTCTCGTACGTTATTTCTGTTGGTCTATTACGTAAAAATCCCACTAGGATTTGTGGTTATAAACCTGAAACACTACTGAGAGCGACACAGATGTTGTTGCGAGGCGCTATAAATATCCACATCTGAGTTGTGACGCTGAATTTCAAGCGGGACCTTACCGTCACAGGTGTGTGTGTTGCACAGGGCCTCCTCGGTGTGCAGGCCTATGCAGATGTCTCCTCCGTTGGCGGGGGCGGGGCTGTTACAGGAGCGTGTCCGCTGGTAGTGGCCGCTGCCGCAGCCCACTGAGCACTGAGACCAGGGAGACCAGCAGGACCACGCACCTTTCACTGCAACACACACACACACACACTCCGATACATTAGTTTATGCTACCTTAGTGTGTGGTGCAAAGCAGCATGGAAGCCATTTAACACTGAAATATTACACTCTGTGAGGAAGGGCAAGCTCTTATCACAAGCCTGGATTCATTTCAGTTCACTATCTAATAAAAAAATGTCCACAGGGGTCAAACGACTGAACTCCAAGAAGAACAGTTCACGGGAGATGTTATGGGAATACTTACAGAAACGAAGCTGCGAATTTAAAGGGCAAACAAATTTTGTTTTCTGCTTTTCCACCCAGCTGTGCAACACTCAGCACAGATGTGTTTAAGTGGGTTTATTTTCAAGAGATTTAAATCTTATGGTCACCCTGTATCAGTGTTTTCACATTTTCCATCGAACACCACAGAAAATATTACACCATCCAAGTGGAAGCAGTAAATAGAGTTTGGAGACAAAACGGGTCCCTGTCCTAAAAACAAAAACTGCTTTGGTTGTTGTTATCATCTGACACACTTTAAGAAGGAGTTCAGCAGCAGACCAGATATAAGCTACTCAGAAACAACTGGTTCTGAAGTCACATCTTTACAGATGTGGACTGCTGCCCTGTGAAACATGGAGGATGGCAGTGGATGAAGCTGTTGCTTAAATTCTTCAGTTTGTATTAACAAAAAATAATTTGGCGCAGAATTAAGTTTACAATGCGTGACAAAATGAAGCCTAACAAAGCTGCACCCGTTCTATTCCAGCCCATCAAACTGAGTTTTCCACACGTCCCACAACATTAAATGCAATCTGTCTTCAACGTCACTACGCTCCGTATATTTAGATGCGTTTTTTTGGGTAAACTAGGGATCAGTGTGGGACATAAACAACACGTTGGTACCCTTCTGCTGCCGTCTCAATCATCACACCTCCTCCTACGTCTTCTCCTACCTGAGTAACGTACTGATTTCTTCTTCTCTTCCCTTGGGGGGGAGCGGAGGGACTGCTAATGCCTCGTCAGATCTAATCAGAAAAGTGCGGGTGACTCATTGACCGTCTGGTTGACTGGCTGATGTCTGCCTGACGGAGGCAGGGAGGCGTCGTTGCCAGGTAACTTGAGAGGCAGAGTGGAGACTTGTTTAGCAGATAGGATGACAGCGAGAGAAGCAGGATGTTGCTATTTAACGCTAACCGGCTCTCACAGCGAGCCACGTCTCCGACTGATTGATTCTAACCTGACTGGATGAGCGTCTGACTCACCGAGTTACAGGAAGTCACACTGATAAACTGTAAATATTTGGTAGCTATAAAATGACACTCATGCTTTTTAACTGCTTTTGCGTCGGTGCTGCAGTTTTGGTTCATCCAGGAAGTTTCATACCAACCAATTTGTGCATGGGAACGTTTTGTACCTGCTTCGACAGACAGTAATCTGGAATGATCTTCTATATCCTTTTTCTAGTCTATAATGGGAAAACGATACGATAAATTGGAACATGGAGTAAGAAACAGTTTTCAGTTTAAACATTTTGAGGACTGTTTGTCTCCTATCATTATGAAAACACTAAGCTCAAATTAAATTGTAGGATCGGTTTAATGACACAGGTACAAGCCGGTTTGTTTACAGGTACAAAATGGTAAAAATGTTGATAAATAAAAGAGTTAAAACAAGTGAACAGAGTTGTTCTCTGTGCAATAAATGGGATCAGTAGTTTTGTTGTTTCATTCTAGCAGCATTTTGGGTCTCATTAGTCAAACAGTTCTGGTTATCAATCAAAAATCAAAGCTTAACGGACAGCAACAAATAAATCTAGTCCGATTTTTAAAAATTCAAAGAAAACCATATTGAGAATTATTGTTGGATATAGTCACAGACGGGGGATGGGCAGCACTTCCCTTCCCCCACCTGTTGCTGCACACAACTTGTCAGCTGGCTAAAACACGGCTACTGCACAGAAGCAGTTTGGCTGCTGGGAAACTCAGCGTGTGTTAAGCATTTCAGTCCAGACTTGTTAGCTAAGCAGAGAACCCGATTAATATCAGCTAACATCAGCTGGCAAAAACTAACTGTAAACATATTAATGTGGCTCAAGTCTGTGTAATAAGTTGAACATTTTTTAAATAATTACTATAACTTTAATAATAGATCTATCCATCATCATCATCATCATCATCATCATCATCATCATCATCATCATCATCATCGTGTTAAATACCATGATACCATAAACCGTGGTATTTCTGCAGCTAATACTGTTAAAAAACGCCCACATCTGGTTAGTTGTAGATATCTTTTGACATTTTTATTCTTTGCAGGCAGAAACAAGTGTGGCACAAATTATTTTCTGTTCACCCCACAATGTAAAAGTCATTAGCAAAAAGAAAAAATTCAGCAGTGTGGCTTTGAAAATACTTAGATTTTCAGAGTTTTTACTCTTGGAGTTCATTTGATAACTCTTGAGACTCAGTTTGCCTCATTATAAGAAGACAAACGGCTTTGTGACTGAATCAAATACTCCTCTTGAGTAGAGGCTTGGTCTGCGTTTTAAAAGTTTAAAAATGTTGCTAACAAATTCACGTTCGACTCTCAAAAAAAAAAAGCGAATTGGGATTTTGTTCTTTTTAAATTCAACTTGAAATCAAACTGCTTTTCAGTCCAAACTTCCCGTAATGAAAGACGGAGCTCTGTCCTCTGACCGCCTCGCCGATCGCACCCACAGACAACCTCTTCCACTGCACAGGCGGACATTATATTTTAATCTCTTCAGCCATCTTCATTGCCTCCATCCTGCCCTCTAATTTCATCATCAATTACTATTTCACACTCATTCTCTCTTTTGTCACTGGCCTCGTCCTTCTCACCTGCACGTCCTTTGGGAGGCCACACGGAAACGTGACAGAACTGGCAAAACGTCTCCTCGCTGCGATCCGGGCTACCCGAGGTCACGTCTCTCTACGTAAGGACTTCATTTGAACGCCAACAATTAACATTCGAACGCAGATTCAAGCAGCCAAACACAAATCAATAATTCAGAAGATATCAGGCAAGAAGATAAAGGTCCATCTCTTCAGAGGAGACCCTTCGCTGTGGCTGCTCGTTTTATGCGTTTGTCTGTTTTAAGGAGTGTGTGTGTGTGTGTGTGTGTGTGTGTGTGTGTGTGTGTTTAATAAGCAGAGCCAGTCCAGCGCCTTTTCCAGGTCAGCTGATTATGATGGTTTGATGAGGAGTTTGAAACAGATAACTTAATTTGTTCAGGAACTTTTCCTGCTTGGCTGCGGCTGCTGGTAACCATTAGCTAATGACGTTAATTGCCCAGTCAGCAGTATTCTGTAACTATCATCGACCCCCAGCACTCTGTCTCTATAACCGTCTTTTTTTTTTGCTTCCCTTTTCTTTAGGAACCCATAATGTGATGGAGACATCAGCATAAAAAGACTTTACATCAGCTTACTTCTTGCTTTTTCCCCTACAGTAAATACAGTTTTAGAAAGAGCTGTTGTTGAGGTAAGCTAGCAAGTAAACTGAAATGTTTTACATTTGGAAAGTATCATATGTACCCGTACATATGATACTTTCCAAACGGGTATTAATCTATCTGTTTGAAGCTAATATTCCATTTTCGGAACGTTAAAACTTGCCATAATTGCCTTGGACAGGAATTAATACCCTTTGACCTTTTCCCCGTGTTGCCATGTTACAAGAACAAATTTCAACGTCCTGACAAATGTTTCCATACAAATTGTTCAAACAGGCAGTTTGGATCTTGAAAATTTGGAAACATGTTTCCCCCATTGAAAAAAAATACAAATGTAAATAATTTGTTCCACCTCTTTGAACTCCAATATGCTAAATGTGCCGAGCTATTTTACTAGAAGTTTCAAAGGATCTCAGACTGGGCCAGAGTTTCATTTGAAAGGGTCAGATTAAATCATAATCATGTGTTAGAATGGTCTAGTCAAAGTCCAGAGCTAAATTCAATCGAGACACTTAAAAATCATTGTTCGTAGGCAGCATCCACCCTGCATATGATGGGTGTTTTGATCTGCATCAAAGAGTTGTTTGTGGAAAAAAATCTGAAAACCAGGCATCATTTCCCTTCCATTTCATAATCAGACACTAGATCTTAGTTGATATATACCGTAAAAATACAACTGAAATCTCTGAGGTTTTGGTCATAGTGTGGCATAATGTGAAAAACATTAAGAGGCATGAATACTTTCACAAGCCCCCTCCAAAACAACAGGTTTTGTTGAACTCTTTTAGGAGTCGACCCTTCAGCACATTTCACAGGAAACAAGTGCAGTTCAGTCTATAATTCACAAAGTGCAATAACAGTAATTTTTTTTATAACAGGACCTTATTGGACTTTGGGGGGGGTTTCTATGTGCACTCAATGTGTTTTATAGCTCTTGTGTCCGTACCAAGGGGAGTTGTTCTTTCCCAAAATAGATAGTCATCCTGAAATGCCTGAATATCTCACAGACACTGCAGACTCATCTATGTCTTAAACAAAGAATAACCAGCAGGATCACAAAGAGGGCAATTCAGAGATGATGTGACAAGAGATGATGCAATGTGAAGGATATTCTAGCTGATCCTCAAGTACAGTAATAAAACTAAATGCATATTTATCTAAAAATAAATTCTGATCTGAGCAACCTGTTTGTTTCGAGATTCTGTCTCTGTGACAGTGAAGGTAGCCGAGTTGGACTCACTCACCGGGACATGCCTGCACGTTACAGTCCTGGTATTCCACAGGGGAGCCACGGCACGCCACGGGGGCGCTCTTCCCCTCCGGCCCGGAACAGGTCCGCCGACGGGTGCGGTAACCTTTAGCACAACTCTGAGAGCAGCTGGACCAGGTCTCCCATGACGACCAGCTCGTCCCCGCTGTTCTCACCACTGGCGTTTTTAGCAACTCCTCCACCAGACCTGCAGATGGAGAGATTTAAAAAATAAAAATGGAATTAAAGTACCCAAGTTTGATTCAAGGTGAAGAATCGTAACCACAGCTGGTATATTCAGGGTTTAAACCAACGAACAGGGATAGGAAGCATGCAAATCGACCAAGAGGCATTTTTCACTGTCTCTCTCCTCAAGGTCTGTATCTTTTGCATCCCACAGCTCCCTGCTGTCGGTGTTTCATCAGTTTGTTAAAGTCGATGCAGCCGACCCGCGGGAGGCTGACAGGGGGAGACAGGTAATCGATGTAGGAGAGGGCTGTGTGAAAAGGCCACCAGTGGCAAACATCAGTCTGCCGCTGTGTGCGACTCCCTGTGTGTCAGTGGTGTGTTTAGTACCAGACTGTGAGCCCGTCACTAACAGCGTGTAGCGGAGCTAACGGGTCTGAGGGAGGGTGTGTGTCATGGTTCTGCTGCGAGAAATCTTTACATGCTTGCTTCCCCCCATGTGTGCCATGCACACACACACGCACACACACACACACACACTAGGGGTTGAATGACTACATATTTTTTAAGGTCGACTACATCATGATAATAGTCGCGTCAATGTCGACTAGTTGCGGTGACGTCATAGTGACATAAGCGCAAAACCCTTCACAACTACTTGGAGGCTTTATCAGCTATTTTCACGGCAAATATTAACCCCTACACTCTTCTCCCCTTCTCCCGCTTTAGTCTATTATGCAGAATTAAAAGAGCAATAAACAGATCATTCTTCGTGAGCAGCCGAGAAAGGTTTGTTGCACAAAGTCGGGTCTGACTTCTTTAGTTCAAACACCGGCTGATACTGATGATCCCTGGATAGTTACTTCTATAGGAGTCAAATTATCACACTGACCATAATGGCGCTTTTGGAACATCACAAACCAAACTTATTATGAACGGATCCCGTTTGGTTACAGTTGAATTCAACAAAGCCACCTGCTGCTCCTCTGCCCGATGCGCGGCAGGAAGCTCTGCTGACTCAGCAGCGGCTCTGAGCCGACATGCAGACGGCGGCAGACATCGCCTCTATCAGACCCTCAGGATGAAGCTTGGACTTAGTTTCCAGATGTTGTCAAACCATATTTTTATAAGAGCGTAAAGCTGCCAGGTTAGAAGCTTCAATACGCAGGATGACGCTGATCAGTTGGGGGTAGTTGAGGGATAAAAAAACCTGACATCATGACGCGTTATTGCACATTACTCTGGTAGTCTTTTTTTTTTTAAAGGATTTTTTCGTCACTAGTTTATTTGACAGCAATCTGACTGTAATGGAGCAGAGAGAGCGAAGCGGGGGGAGAGGGGCCTGGACCCAGCGAATGGAGGATGGGAGTCTGACTCCTGACTACTGCGGGCTAAAGTCTCTATATGCGGGGCGCAGCGCTAACCACCGCGCTGCACAACACCCCTATTGCAGGAGCCTATGTAATTTACAGTGTCTCTTTGTTACATTATTTACGTTTTTATACAAATTGAGCTTTCTGACAAACTCACCTAGTCCCACCTTCTTTATTTCCTTGGAAAAATCTGTTTTGTCACGTGATTGCGACAAGTCGACGGGCCAGAAAAAAGCCATTGCAGAGAAAAGAATCGACTAGTCGACTAATTGGTGCAACCCCTAACACACACACGCACGCACACACACACTCACACACACACGCACACACTCTCTTGTCTAAGGGAAAATTTAGAAGAACCAATTAACCTTTCTGGCAGGTTTTTGGACTTTCCACGCGGAAAGACTCCAGGCCAGGATTCAAACTCTGACTTTTTTCCCTCAAGGCAAGAGTCACATGTTTTTCATACTTTGGCTGGTACTCTGACTTACAGTCAGGAGCGACTTATATACGTCTTTTTTTCCATAATTCGTAGAGACATATACGACACAAACATTACAAACTGTAGCAGCGAGGTAAGCTAATTGTGGCTTAAAGCTGGATGGCCAAAGCTCGAGGAACAAGTGAACACGCTGCCCGCATTCTGATGATCTGCTACCTCGTCAGACATTCCTACTGTAGCGCGTTTAGATAGCTGTGTCTGTCTGTCAGTGCTACTTTTTAAAACACCTGGAACACCCAGCTATTGATGATTGTAAAGAGTTCAGCTACGTCTCCACGCCCTGGCAGTTGCCAAGGAGATAAATATAATTGAATTTGCAGCAGGGTCTTCTTGGTGTTCGCTGTTCAGGCTATGCAACATCCTCTCTGTCACCACATATTTACTGCAGGCGTCTCCGCTCTGCCCCGCTGCGCACTTCACCGGAGGAGCAGGTCATTCCTGACCCCCTGATTTTTGAACATGGGCGCTGGTGTGTCAGAAACTGCCGGCAGACGTAAAATACAGTCAAAAGTTTCCATAGGTTTGTTGAACACAAAGTGTCACCGGATCATATCATTAACATGGACAAGATCTCCCTCATGTCTGACAACTTCTAAATAAAGAAGATTTTTTGTTGTTTTCATCTCAGTGGGATTTTATCTTAGTAAAATAAAGGTTAAATAAAATATTAAAAAAATGAGTGGCAGCACCGGGTGAGTGGGATCCAGTTCAATCCTTTGAAAACTTAGTAATAAGCTTACAAAGGATTGTACAACTGCTATTCATTGACTGCATGATATTTAAATGTGGTTTTGTAAGAAAAAGTACATCAAGTCCTTATAATCAGTAAATTGTTGGAAAATAATCTTAACTAAAAGCAAAGTTGAATGACCAAAAACTGGCTCTATTATGTCCACTTTGATTAAACTGGGGGAAAAAAAATCTTTATTTCAAATAAAGACTGTTTTTATTCATTCGAATTATCAACCATTTTTCCATTATTGACACTTAATTTGTTTTATTTGATAAGTTTTCTTATAAAACTGGATCTTTTTCCATTCTGCTTTACTCAGGAAGCAACAAATACATTTAGCAGATTATTACTGTGATACTCAAGAGAAAAACAACATGGCAGGAGAGTGGATGCTACAGCACGCTTCTGCAAAGTCATCTGTCCTATTGCTACTTACTCAGAGATGTAAACAAAACACTCTGCTCTTCCACGATTGCAGCGTTTTCCTGCGGCAGGGTTATTTATCAAGCTCCTGCCGCCTTTAGCTTGGTGCTCTTAAGACTTCTGCTCTCTGAATGACAGCTGATCCAGGCCACTCACAGGTTTATCACCAACTCAAATTCTACTTCCTGTAAACTATAAAATTCATCTTCACTACCGACTACAATAATGTCATTTTTTAGGTCTTGTTTTGGAATCTTAACGAATGAGAACAGCTGCAGCAAACAGAAGGACAATTTGAAATCAGACCTTGGTGCTACCCTGACCGCGTTTCGAAGGGGAATTCACGAAGCGGTGCAATCTGCTAACTTCTGGTTTGTTTTTTGTTTGTTTTTTTTGCAATGTTTTGCATGTGGCATTTGATTTATTTTTGCATCAGAAAGTTACACAGACGCCCTGGATACATGCAGATGCAAATGATTATGGTCCTTTAGAATGCAAACAAATTTTCTACGGCTCTAAACTTCCCCTAAAAATCATGGAGATTTAAATGTGGGAAGTGTGTCAGTGGAGAGAGATGCAATTTGCTAGGGAAGTGCTATTCAAGGGATACGATTTCTTTGTGAGTAGTTTAAAAATAAGACATTTCTGGTTTGCACAGAATTGCTTTATGAATACGTCTCTTGTGTGCGTTTCTTTTTAATTCCTAAAAATTAGAGATCCACTGATAAGTAGACCAGAGACCAGAATAAGCCAAATTTCAGCTTAGCAAGCCTCTTTACCATCTGGTTTAAAACTCAAAAGTCTTTTTCCAAAACAATCAACACACAATATAAGCGCTACCGGCTCATGTCTTAACAACACTCTTTGGTGTAGAGCTGAATTTTTACTGAAGAGGACTGATACTTCCATTATTAGTGAGGTCAGGAAGCATAAAGATGTAAGAACCTGGTTCAGCAGATAACAGGAAGGCTAAATGAAGTACATCAAATGTTCAGCTTTATCCCTTTGAGCTTTAGCAATGTGCCTGAAAACATTTGGCAATGCTGGAAGCATTTTAGAAATATTAGCATTATAGGATCTACATTAACCCACAGAGAGAGAGAATGAGAGAGAGAGAGAGAGAGAGAGAGAGAGAGAGAGAGAGAGAGACTGCTGTTTTATAATTGGCATGAATTGGCAGCACAAACCTGAAGACTAGCCACGAAACGCGCTGCAGCACGTAAAACAGCCCACACCGTAGGCATCAAAATTCCTTCGGTGAAAAAGATATTAATTCATGACACTGATGTTATCTGCTGCTTGGGGAAAAGAATTATGGAAATGTCAATGGGCTGTAGAAAGCCAGGCAACGCACCATCGATCACAGCTGCATCAAAATAAAACCCCATATTAGGACAAACGTGTTCAGTCCGGCTCCTCGAAAGCCGCGTCTGGTTTACATGGCAGAAAACCGCTGCAAATATGAAACACAGCGAAATTTAAAACTCCAGTGTGACTCTGTGAATACAAATATGGGCTGCTGCTCATCTCTTCATGTTCTCTGGACATTGAGTGGGTGCAGTAATAGTCCTTATCTTTTGCAGTACCTCAGAATCTATCGCTACGCTATCACTGTGATCTATAAGCGAGCCGTTAAACCTACGAAAAGAAAAATGAGTCAAGCAATCAGACATCTCCAGGTGGCAGCGGTTCCTCCTTATTGGCGGCTGTAAACGCAGAGCTGTACTCGCGTCCGCCACTTACTGTCCGTATCGCAGACCACCGTCCCGTCATTCGGACAGAAGCGCGTCTCCACCTTCCTCCGTCCGATCTGCAGCTCGTGGGGGTCGGCCAGGTGGGCCCGGCACATGTAGCGCATCCTCTGCTCCTGACGGGCCCCGCCCTGGGTCACGTTGACCGGCATCCAGGGCGTCCAAGGCGTGTTCCTCTTCACCTCTGGACATGCCTCCAGGTTGCAGGCCTTGTACTCCTACAGGACACAGTGGACATTTACAGACAAGTTTTACTCCTACATGAAAAGCAGAAAAGTGGTTATTTGTTTTACACTAGCATTTCATAAATTAGATTAAATTGGGACGTAAAGAAATTCTGCCTCCTGCTTGAATAAAAAGTATAAATTTGATATGACTTTAGCTTTCTGTTACATCACTAGAGACACTTTTTCTGTTGGCTTAGATTCATATTTTTGACCTATTCTGTTGCCGATTCAACATTCGGACGACAAAGGTGCGTTTAGCTCAAATCATCACCATCATCACCTCTACTATGTTTGTGGTCTGAGGCGTGTATATTAAAATTATGTGTAGGTTTTTCTCCAGGTGCTTCTGTTGTGGCTGTTACCTCTAATTTGGATACAGCTGTTCAGAGGACGTTGTGCCAAAAGTCTTATTTACGTTTAGAAGAAGCTTCATTAGACGAAGCTATTTTGCACGCAAAAATATTTTTTTCTAATGTTAAAACAAACTAAAGTAGTTTCAAAAGTAGCATCTTTTACTTAAGAAGTGTCAAATATTTTACATTCACCATATTCACTTGGAGCTGTAGAGTGTGAGATAAAGTTTATTTGATTTATTTTTGATTTTCTGATTTCAGTCAGAATTTCCTTCTAAAAAGATTTCCTAAATATGTCATAAATTATGTTTTCCAGTGAGGAAGATTTAAAAAATCTTTTAAAAATGAGAACCATTAAGCAGGTTATGCTTCAAATGTGGGCATGGATGTACTTCCTTCCTTCCTTTCTTTATTTCTTTTTTTTTTGTACACTAATGTTACTTATGTTTTTAGAAATAAAGTTACTTTAACATAAGCTAGCATTATTCATTGTGCTATCAGCTGTTCAGGACATCAGGATTGGATTCTTCTCAGTCAGTGAGTCCAAGAAGCATAATATGTGCTGCATTTATTGATATAAACATTTGTAGTTGTGACTCTTTCTTGTGTAAGAGTTACGTTACGTTACATGTCATTAAAATCTTCCACTGTCATCCGTTTTGTTTTCTTTTTAATATCTTGATAATGTTTTTTTTTCCTTTGCTAGTTAAAAAAATATCCCTTTTGCATCAGTTGAATTGGGTTTTTTTTACACCCACCACTTCTGATTTCTGGGTCGGAGTGTGTTTTTGTGAGTGTGTGTTTTCCCTACCAGTGCACATCCTGGACAGCTGTTGCCGTTCTCACAGGACCTGACCCTGGAATGGACACCTCCGCCGCACTCTGTGCTGCACTTGGTCCACGAGGCCCACGGCGTCCAGAAAATGGGCTGCGGACACGATACGCCCTCGTTGCAGAACCTGTTGAGAAGACGGTGGTGGGACGTGTTCAGTTTGCTGAATGTGGCTGAAAATCGCAAAACGTCACCGGAAAATTTCATTTAGCTTGGATTGAACTTGACGGCTAAGTTAGATCAACAGTTGGTTAGGCGTTAAATTACCTGCCAACATATTTTAAAACAGAACATGACATAATTCAGTACCTTTCTTCTACCATTCAGACCTAGTCAGTCTTCAAACCTATAACTGCACATTCAAAAAGTTTGTATAAAAACATTTTTTGGATGAGTTAAGCACAAACACAGGCAATGAAGGTAAAAATGGTGTCAGAATATCTTAATAGGGTTAAAGCTCCTTCTATGAATTAAACAACATGTATCAAACTTTTTGTTTATGCATATGTTTAAATATTAAACTTTAAATGTAGTTTTCTAAGGGAATTAATGCAAAAGCTTATTTAGAAGTGATTATTTTACCGTTCGTCCCTGGTGGGCCCCACGCACACGCGTCCGCCGTGCCGGGGTGACGGGTTGTTACACGAGCGCTGGCGCAACTCGAAGCCTGTGCCGCAGGTCGTGCTGCACTGTCCCCACGACGACCACGGTGTCCAGCCTCCGTTTCTATGGCAACAGACGCACAGGCAGACGTTAGCAACCTCCGGGTATCCAGAAACCTAATTTTTTCCACTAATGACTTTAACATTGTTTTCTCACAAGGCGTTAATACGATGCTGAATTAGAGGATACAAAAATACCTTTTCAGCTCTGCCTTTTAACTCACTGCTCTAATTCTGAACTTCTGTGAGCAGAAACACACACACAAAAAAAACCCACACTCATTCTGACTAGGAAACATTCACTCAATTTGCTTAAGTGCTTTGTTCCTGGGAAGCTCTCCTCATGATTTAATTGCCACTCTCTACAAAAGCACAATTTAATTTCCATACCCAGGATTAAATCTGCCATAGCTACCAGTGGGATGAAAGGGCTTTAACTCTTTGTCTCTGTTCTGTGATTGGCCCATTCTGCTGAAGACAAAGGAAGTGAGGAATTTCTCAGGTGGAAACTTGGTGTCACCTAAATAACAAACTAGAACCTCCTGTCATCAAAATCACTGCTACAAATATGGTGTGATGCCAGTGAAACAATCTGTAATCATAGTTTTGTGGTTTGTGGTCAGTCCAGTTTGTTTGGATTTGAGACAAGACAAGAAGAGGGCTCATCAAATCTTCACAGGCGGCCATTTTAAATTATACAACACATTTTACTAAACCTCTGTGTAATAACATAAAAATGGTAAGATGTATATCTTGTGTCAGTGACTTTGGTGCCCGCTAGAGAACATTTGTTTAGTTTAGGTACCTTTCTTTTACCTTAGTTAGCACATGCTAGCAGCCTGCTAGCTTTTCAACTGTAATCTGCACTCTATTTCTACTATAAAGTCTCATTTTCTGAGTTTGCAGTTGGAAATTCAACAACAACGCTGCCAAAAGTTAAAATTTGAAGGGAAATGTTGGTGTCCCCCACGCATCCCCAAGGTCAATTTCCAATATGGCTGCTCACAGACACAACATGGTCAAAGTAGTATGAAATACGTACTAGCTCAGTTTACATCCCAGGAAATCAGTCATGCAAATTATACTGTGTAACGTCTATTTATGAATGTTTTTATAATGCAAAGAGAAATACATTGCTGTGTGTGTTCTTCACAGCATGTAGCACCACTTAATGAGAAAATCCCATTGGTTTTCCAATTTGCAACTGGAACGCCCCCAACTTATAAAGCCACACTCCAGCTCCAACAAGAGGCAACAACAATGTCTTCATCACCTAGTTTTATTTCAAACAGTGCTCTCTACTGAAGATAAATTATAATATGCAGATTCAGATGTTTATCAGTAAATTATTAATTGGCAAAGTTTTCATTTTCCTTAATGATTCAAGATAAAAAAAATGCTCATTCTAATCAAATTTTTAGCAACTTAGGTACAGGTTATGTCTTTTCAACCTGCACGTTGGTGGTGCTGATGCCACTTTAACACATTTTTTTGTGTTGAAAACCTAACCCAGTATGCTGGGTCGAACCAGGAAGCCAACACTGCTGCACTAAATCAATCCACTGGTGGATTTGTCCATTTATAACCAGATACTGGGTTAGTAGAATAACTCAAATTGAGTTGAAATTAACCCAGCAAGGTTCATAGTGTACGGGTTACTCACTGTCCCTCATCATCTTTACGTTCATACAATTTAGTTGCAGGAAATGGGCCGAAAATGCCAACTTAATCAGCTTCTGTGTGCTACAATAAAAAAAACTATCATTAATGAATTAATTGAGCTGTTTCCAAAATATAATATGTTAAATATTTGTAAGTTGTTGAATAAAAATGCAGTCCAGAGATTGGTTGGGTTTACCGTCTGGAAAGCAGCTTGGGGGATTCCTGGTAAAAGTAACACTGGCAGGAACTTTTCCTTAAAGCCACCACTAAAACAGGACCAACAACACAGCAAACAATTTGGAAATGAAATGTTTCCACAACAGTTTGAAAGCAGCTTCAAAATCTAAAACTTTATTTCATAAAAGGACAAACGTTAACATCTGTTTCTGGTTATTGTCAGAAAGTACTACAGACTGACTTTAACTGGATCTGAGCATCTACTTCTTCATTTCTGCAGAAGTTGGAAGATAAATTAATTATTTTACAATATTCACACTTAAATGTACAGACCAAAGTCAGAGGATAAACATCAATGTAATTGTTAAATGTATCAATTGAGCACTAAGGACAACACAAGTTGCTTTGCATGTCCTCCACCTGTAAATTACTTTATGTACAGTGGAATGACCAATTTGAAATGCCTTTAAAACTCTTTCATTCCCTTACCAGACTCACGACTTGCTACAATCTTCTGAGGGCTTCAGCGTGACCTTTAAATGTTATCACAATGTCCACGCTCACTTCAACGGTCAGGAGCCAGTCTTAAGGTGTAATCAGGGCAAATCTCCTTTAAATTGTGTGCATTTAATTTGAAATGCATGTGTGTGACTTTGAGCCATTTTAAGTGGATACAATTTTGGAGATGTCCTAGTTTATAACTCAGCACAAATTATATTACGACTGAAACAAACACATTTATTTCTTCTGACCTGGAGCAGTTTGAGACTTCAATGGTTGGACCTTCGCAGGTTTTGCCGCCGCACCGAGGGGCGGGGCTGTCGCAGGATCTGGAGCGACACAAACAGGAGCTCACGCCGTCCAGCGCGTCTTCGTTGCTGCAGGGGTGCCACGGCGTCCAGAACCCAAAGCCGCCGTCGATGGTCTGGTTCCGCAGCTGGAGGACAAACATCATTTTCACTGTGCGTCAGTGACAGAGAGAGTCCACTGTGAAGTGAATGTTCGAGGAATGAAAAAGCAACACAGGTTTTACAATTTACTTCACTGACGCTACTGATGGAAAACTTACTTATTTGATATTGTTTCATTTTTAAATTTGTCAGACAGATTAATCTTTATCTTCTAAAGCTGTCCTAAAGAATCTCAAAATCCTTTTTTTCTCCTTTTGAAACATTCAGACTTTCCAATCGTAGAGAATATCTTAGTTTTATCATTGCACACACTGCAAAAACATACAGTCTTACAAAGTATTTTTGTCTAATTTCTAATGCAAATATCTTAGTAAACCTGAATTAAGACAAAACTAACATAAAAGTAACTTGTGAGCAAGATATAGAAGTTTGTTTTGAGTAATAACTCCTTAATCATGGTGAAAAGGTATTAGTCCCATTAGCAGATTATTTCACTTATAACGTGGGTAAATTGTCTTGTAATTAGTAAATTTATCTGCCAACGGAAAAAATACTTTTTCACCAATATTAAGAAATTATTTATTTAAAACGAGCTCCTTACTGAAGAGATACTTATATGTTAGTTTTCACTTATTTCAAGTGTAATAAGATAATTGCACTAGAAACAAGACTAAAAATATTTGGTAAGATGTTTTGATTTTTTTTGCAGTGCATTTATGCCTCCAATCATGGAGAATTTGAATTTTCCTGTTTTATAATGTTTTTGTTTATCTCTTTGATATGAAATCACATAATTGCCAAGAAACAGACACTAAATAATAGCATTGAAAAACAATGAGTCCAGGTCATAAACACAGTTCAATGGGCAGAGTAAACTAAGCTCCCACATAGAAGGATGACAAGAGCAGAAAGTCTGAAAAAACTCAGGAAAGCCTCATAATCCAACACATACTTCATGTGTTCAACACATGGCGGCTTCCTGACGTCCACAGGCTCCGGGTCGCTACTGTTTATTGACATTTCACCAGAAGACAGACGCAGTGATGTAAACGCTGACGTGTGCAGAGATAAACAACCTGCTGAGTTTGGGCCGAGCGACAGAAAGCCCGATGGATGCGTGCAGTAAACGCAGCGAGGTCGGTCTTACCGGACAAACGGTGATGTTCTGTTTCCACTGGCTCATGTTGGAGCTTTCCTCCAGCGTTGTGCATTTGCGCTGCCTAAAGTCCCAGCCGCAGTACGGATCCCTGGCCTCCAAGCAGAGCCTAGGAAGACGAGTGAAGAAATGATAAAGATTAACAAAATGGAAGACAAACTATCTGCACCTGTTTTCCCCGTTTAAAAGTGGAATAATGCGTCAGACCAGTAAAAAAAGACTTTTAATGGAGAGTATATTTAATACATAAGAGTTTCTTTCTTCCTTTTTTTTTTAAACCAAAGTTGTTTGTCTCTCTGTCTGTCCCAACAGTACAGTTAGATACTGCGTGTTTAACACAACTGGCTTCATAAGTAAATAATGAGGCAACAATGAACTCCCTAAACGGGATGTGTTCGTCTTGACTTTAACGTCTCCAGGATTCATTGAATAAATCACACAAGGTGAACACTAAATACTTTGGTAAGGTCAGACGAATTCACCGACTCATTCAGTTGGTTTGTTTAACTGTATTTCAGCCGCAGTATTTAAATATAAACTCTTTTTGGTAGTAAAAAAAAGAAGTTCAAATTCAGTTTGTTCTTCTGACAACTACATCCACATGTCAATAATTTTCACAAGGCTCACAAAGTGTGAACACAGGAACAAACAACCTCACAGTAGCAAGTCATGACCTTCAACATAAAAAAAAAAAACAACAACTTGAAAAGTTGGAAAATGTCTCATCAGCTCCAACCCCAACGTTTCACATGTCAGCTGTGTACAGGTAAGTCAGAGATCTGGACTTTATAAAAAAGTTTTTCTGTCTTCTTGTTTGACGTTAAATCAGGGGCTCACAGCAATCTGCACATGTGTTTATGACAAGATCCTTTGGAGTTTAGATGCAAAAAATCTCAGAGTATCGATTTGATTTTTGACTGACTGGATCTGGTTTTGTCTTTGCCTGAGTTCATAGTTTTTGATCATTTGTGATCTGTGTTTTGATTACATCAATCTGTTCACAGTTATTTCAATTTATTTCTTTCCTTCCTTAGTTATTTTTATTCCCCCCATTTGTTCACTCCTCTTTGCCTCTCTGCGCCATCTCTTCCTCTCTCTCCCTCAGCTTGCCTTCAGCTCTCTCCTCACAGCTGCACTTTGTTTCCTAATTGGTACCAGTCCATTGTTCCAGCAATCAACGTCCCACTATTTAACCCCCTCTCCTTCAGTCGCTCCTTGCTGGATCCATTTGTTAACTTCAGACACCCGACTCCCGTTTGTTCCTGCCCCTCGCTCCCTGTGTTCCTCTTCTTGCATTTCCACTTCTTGTTTACTTTTTCTTTCATTAAAAACTCACCATCGGCTCCTCATCTCTGTTTGTCTGCCTTTGGGTTCCAATCAACACACCGAATCATGACGACAGTTAGCAAGTCCCATTCGTTTTCAAACTTGCAACTAACTGGAAAACAAGTTAGTGGAGATGAAATTCTCAGATCCAAGTTATGTTATCTGTAAAAATTAACTATGCATCATCGCTGGCCTGGTGGTCTTTGCATTGATTTGGATTGATTGCATTGTTAGCTCTGGCCCTGTTTACCATTATGCACTTTATTAATTTGTTCAGTGTCAAATTTCTTAGGAAAGAAGAAAGAAGTTACGGATGCGGCGCATCGATAAAAGAGCGTTAAACGAATAAAATGTTTCTCCACTTTGCATTCATATCAGCAACGCTACGCATGGTACATTACCCAAACAGTGATTAAATATTTGTGAGCTCCTCCAGTAAAACAGAGGCTTAATGACTGCTAATTAAATCCAAAGCTGTTAATGACGAGGCTAAGCCGCCAGAGCTGATCAGGATGCCTGAGGAACATTGAATAAAAGGAATCAACTGAATAACTCCTCTTCCTCTCAAAAGCTTCCCTTCGCTCGCTGCATCCCGCTCTCTATTTACCCTCCTTCCCTCTCTAAACTCACTAATTACAGAACTGCGGCTTCTCCCTCTCCATCGCCCTCAATACCTCTGGAAAAATAAAATAAAAGGTCTTGTTTCTTCTTTCCTGGCGGAGGCTCTGGCGGTATATTTGGAGAGAGGCCTGTAATGTTTAGCCTGGAGACGGAGGAAAACTCTGAGTGTTGCTGCTGCTGCTGTTGTTTCTTAGAGGTCTTCGTGCCAGCAGGGCTGGAGAGCCCTGGTGAACCTGAGGTCAGTTTACATCTAATAAAGACATAACGGCTTAGTCAGCACATCTGACAGGAATGAGGGAGCGCACACGTTCAGGGAGCGGCGTTGCACAGCGAAGCCGGAATAAAGGCAGATTCCATCTTGGCCAATTGACTGTCACCTTGTGTGTGCGTCATTTTCCTTTCATGAAGTGACTCCATTACATCAACGCCCAGCGCCATCTCGGCAACAAATGGAACAATAATCATAATGAGGTCGGCCGCGCATTCACAGTTCAGTGAACATAATCGTTATTTTCCCGCGGCGTCAGGAGGAGCTTGTCGCCGTTTTGGCTCAAGGTCGGCCATATTGCGTTCGCATCGACTTTGATGTGTGGTTCTGCTTCGTCATCACGGCCGAGGATTTCTCATTTGGCTTTCTGATTACCAACACACTCGACTTCAGCACACGCCATTAAAGGGTTCAGCTGAGCGTAAAAATTAATAAGTGCATAATTCAAGGATGGGGCAATTATTAAAGAAGGATGGTGGCAGGAATATGAAGCTTAGTAGCTTTCAGTGGGCCTGGAGGCAGACTGAGGGGCTTCTGGTGTTAGGGGAAGATACATTTACATCGGAATTCACCAAAAAGTGGCATTAATTAAAATAAAAACGGAAGTAGAAACACACAAATGAGTTCAGAAGAGATTGCACTTATTACAGTGCAATTGTGAACGGATATCGATAGTAAATCTCACTTTTCAAACAAACGCGTTACGCATGACGCATCATCAGACATGGCAGTAAATGTTTTGGATAGCGATAGCTTTAGGCAGAATGTTGACAGAATGGCCAAAACAAAATGTTACTTCAACGTTTTTGTGGGAAAAAAAGTTATTTTGAGATAAAACGTAATTTATCAGGGTTTTTTTTGCAACATTTAAGGCAGAAACAGTAGATTGATTAACACTGTTAATGTAACAGGTTTAGCCAGAGTTATGTATGTATGTATGTATGTATGTATGTATGTATGTATGTATGTATGTATGTATGTATGTATGTATGTATGTATGTATGTATGTATGTATGTATGTATGTATGTATGTATGTATGTATGTAATGTGCTGCTTCTGATTAGCATATTTAATAAAACTATTTAACAGGGTTTCCCCATGAGTATTATAAGCTTGGCGGGCCACCAGGTCTTACCAGGCTTTACTTGCCCCCACCACCAGGCTAAGCATAGTTTGCTTATTTTAAATTGAGC
This sequence comes from Poecilia reticulata, assembly GCF_904066995.2. Classification (NCBI taxonomy): domain Eukaryota; kingdom Metazoa; phylum Chordata; class Actinopteri; order Cyprinodontiformes; family Poeciliidae; genus Poecilia; species Poecilia reticulata. Next base: position 22,047,195 of record NC_088831.1, on the reverse strand, counting down.
TTTTTATACACCACTAACCATAAAGACGCATTAAGCTAGGTTCATAGTTGACGCACTAAACTGGGCAAAAGTTCCTAAATTAAGATATCTACTCGTCTAGCTGTGTTAAAAGCTAGAAGTGTTGTAGCTTTTAACACAAAATCACACTGGACTGCCCTAGTGCCTCCTACCACCGGGTTTAGCAAGTTCTCTGGTGGAAACCTTGTAAATAGTACTACTTCACGTAGTACTATGACGAGATGTGTTTTTCGTTTTTTTGATGTTTTGTCTTAGTACTGCTACAAACTTCTGCATATTTTCTTGTGAATTTCTCTTGAGCTCAAGCCAGGTCATCATTTTAAACAAAAATAAGACACTGTTTTAAATTTGTTTCACATATTTTGACAAAAGGAATGGCCAAAAATAAATTCAACCTCCACTAGAGACATATCCCGAAAGACTGGTAGAAATAGATTATTCTGCAATATATTGACTCGGGGGGGATAGAATTCAAATTATCATCACAATTGTCAAATTTCTATTTGTAAAATTCTAAAAAAAAAACAAAAAAAAAACCAAATCAAAACATAGGTACTACTTTGTTCATAAAAATCCCTCCCAAAGAATGTAAAGTTTTGTAGAAAAGTTGATTGGTGAGAATACTTTTGCAAATCACTCCAGTATGTTTCCGAATGGCTGCACAGTTTAGAGTTTCCATCAAAAAACAACATGAAATTTAAGAGAAATTGTAATTACTTATATTCTGTTTATACATAGAGACTATGGGACAAAATAAAACTTGACAGGTTTTGATTTTCTCCAATCACTTCTTCCCCCAGAGTCCACTTTCAGTATTTAAAGGTTCAATAACGTAGCGATAATAGATGTTACACCGTTGTGTCCCTTTCTCTCTCCTCCTGACCTTTTCTCTTCAGCCAGCTCTTCCTGTCCTCTCTCGGCCAGCCAAAAGCAGTGATTGATTTTTACCGCAGAGAAAAGCTCATTTCTGAGACAGTTACTGTGAAAAAAAGACAGCCTACAAATATGGTGGACGGCAAGACACGTAAGAACGAGCGTGTGAGTGCCTGTAGCTGTCAGTTCCCCGAATAGCCTTTAAATATATGTTATAGGGGATATATTTCAACCGCAGATTCATGGCCACCTAGGAATCTCTGACAAGTCAGACGATGTTGGGCTGCTGTTTATTTCAGCGCAGCGGACACCCGATGGCACGCTATATCAAAACGGACGAGCCAGGCCATGTGGCCGGGTAAATTCTGAGGCGAGAAGATTAATCTCTCGTTTTCGCTCCGTGTGTTTAATTGGCTTTTCAAATCGTTTGTGAGCGCTGTAAAAAGAAGTGTCTACTTTTATTGCAGCGCCTACAACAACACTTCACCTTTAACGGCAGGACGTCACGGGATGACTGCGAATATGAGCTGATAAATAATGGATCGTAGTCATTGACTATTAGCTGTAGGACTGGTGATGTTGGATCACTATATGCTCTTCCTCTCTGCAAGAACCCAGTGTTTTGGAGGGGGAAAAAAAATCTCCTGCTGGCATTCTCAAGAGACCAGCACTCAGACTCCCCCAGCCCTCCCTGCAGGGCTGAGAGTTGGTCCCTGGAGCGGTTTTCTCCCCACTGAGCTGGCCGTTTGGGAACTCTGCTCATGATTAACAGGAAACACACTGAACTCCTGCTAGCGCTCAAAGCTGATACATCCAATTAAGCCCAGTTAGGGACGGCCTGCAGAACGACGGGGCCGGGAAACAGAATCGGGGAAACAAAAGTCAGACGGCTGTCAGAGAAGAACCCCTGGGGAATGAGAATCACAGGAAACCAACAGGGAGGGAACGACCAAATAAGGCAATGTGGCTTACAGGTGGACATGCAGATTACATTCCCACTGTCCGTCAGGTTTTAGAAAAAAAAAAGAAAGTGCAGCATACATGTTTTACTATCTGAGGAACACTGCCAGAGGACAACCTGACTAGTTCACATGTTTGTATTTTGTAGTATAAATTATCGTAATTACTGGTACTGTGCAGTTGGTAGAGCTGTTGCCTTGCAGCAAGAAGGTTCTGGGGTCGATTCCCAGCCCCAGTCTTTCTGCATGGAGTTTGCATGTTCTCCCTGTGCATGCGTGGGTTTTCTCCGGGTACTCCAGTTTCCTCCCACAGTCCAAAAACATGACTGTCAGGTTAATTGGTCTGTCTTAATTGCCCCTAGGTGTGAGTGTGTGTGTGCATGGTTGTTTGTCCTGTGTGTCTCTGTGTTGCCCTGCGACAGACTGGCGACCTGTCCAGGGTGACCCCCGCCTCTCGCCTGGAACGTTAGCTGGAGATGGGCACCAGCAACCCTCCCGACCCCACTGAGGGACAAGAGTGTACAGAAAAAGGATGGATTATCGTAATCCTAAACTTTCTCATCCTACTTAATTCATTTTTAATTTAGTAGTTTTGGCAAGCATTGTTTTCCCCCCTCATCAGGACATAAAGGCAATAATGGTTTGCCATTTTATTTTAATGTATCCAAAATGACAAATTATTGCTTGTTACATTGAAAAACAGGCCGTCTGGATATTCTTATATAGATCTAGACTCTAATATTTGATAGGTCTTGTTATTTTTTTTATAGACAACAGATGAAATATCACCAGAAAAGAAAAAAAATCCACCTTGCGATGTGTTTCTGGCACATGACAACACATTCCGAGTCAGACTATTGATCATCTTGAATTATAGATATGTGTAAAACACCATAAAGGTTCAAACGCCTTAGCAGACAAAAGGAAGCTTAAAGAGCAGCGAGCTAGAGGTTGAGATGCAGCGCCAGGAGGAGTAGATTGAGAGAGCACCACAGAGAGAGTGAAACTGGAGGAGAGACCAAAAATGATTACACTGAACCTCAGCCAGAACAAAGCCAGTAATAAAAGTAACAGCATTCTGGACCAGTAATAAATACATCCACTCTGTGAACACAATTTCTCTCTCTCTCTCTCTCTCTCTCTCTCTCTCCTGGCCAGCGAAATGTTCCTGTGATTGGTCATACAGGCTTAGCAGCGGTGGGCTCCGGTAACCAGCTGGCGGCCGCAGCCGACAGTAAATTAGGTTTGCCGGGAGAGCGGCCCGTAAGCTGCACTCACACAGAGGCGGGCGGGGGGGTCCGCCGGTGCCGAAGCTTCCTGCAGGAATCGCGCTCATGCGTAGAGGAAAAATTGCGTTCCAGCGCGCAACGTCCTCAGCAGACGCCGAAAAAGACAAACACATAAAACATTTTGTGCAGACGCTGAAAGTCAAATGAGACTTGGCCTCCTTAGCACACTGCTGCTGGGTCAATCCAGTCGTTAAACCCACTCCCTCTCTCCCTCTTGAAGAGAAACGTGAGTTAAAGCCCTTCAGGGTGAAGGCAGCAGGACTTTTGTTTTTATCTTGTGGAGAAACTTGACATTTTGAACCAAAGACTCAATTTATTCCACTTCACTCTGGTATCAGTCGGGTATGTCTTTTTATTTATATGTTACATTTTTTATTGACTTTCAGAACTGTTTTGACATATTCCTGATGTTTTTTTTTATGTTGTCACGATGTGAAGCACTTTGAACTGCTGTGTTGCTGAAATGTGCTACAAAAATAAACCTGATTGACTGATTTCCAGTTGTTCAATCTAGTCATTAGTATCTTCCAGATGGTTTCAAATTTAGATTTTTTTCACCAAAAAGCAAATATGCAGTTCTGTGCCCAACACTATTTCTGCCCAATCTGTTTCAAACCAAAGTGGAAGTGAGGAAAAGGCAATACTGTCTGAAAACACTGAAATATTTCATTCCTCAGAACTCCTTTACAACAAAAGAACAAATATGCTTTCATCACTTCCTCTAAATTTATTGGCTTTGATCTAAACAGAGCATTTTTATGGTAACATATCAGGTTAAAGGTTTTAAAGGTCGCTCCATGATATTTTTTATGTTCTTCTGGAACTAAGAAGCTGCACACATGCTGTTAAGCAGGCCATGTCCTCTATCAAGCATTTAGATGTATTCAAACTGATCCGTGATCTCTGGCTTGGTTTTAATAGGCCCAACAAAATAGCATAAGAAGCATCTTTACCCCGCAGTGCCCGAGCCAGAGTGCTTCACAGTGCATGGGATGCAAAATATTGGTTCTATCACTCGACAAGATGCTGCTCCATTTCTTCGGCCGGTCAGTGTGTTCCTTGGCGATGCATAATCCCTTTAAGCCTACATTGTTTGTTCAACAATTGGACGTTGCAGTGGGTTCGTGCTGATTGTTTGGCTTCGGTGAATCTGATTATTGGCTGACTTTTTGCCACTTTTGTTACTCTTCAATCCCTTATAATAGTAGTTTTCAGTTTTCTTTCACTTTTTCTGGTGCCTGTTTCCATTTCAAAGCATGTGAGGTCTTTTAAGTGTCCTTTAATGTTCTGCTTCTCTTTATGCTACCCTTGTCCAATCAAATTTTAATCTAAAGTATTCATTTAACAATGTCTGGAACGAACCATTTTACTCAGAGAGGAGCGCACTATAGCCAGCATTTTTTAAATCTACGTCCTTAAATAAGTACCGTCTGTTTGTTAGCAGAATGACTGGATCACTGGCTGAACTTCACATTGCTATTATAATCAGGAAACTCCTTTAAATGAATAAAATAATTCAACAAACATCACCCATGCTATGATTCAAGTCAGAGAGTGAATGTGCATGCACTGCTTCTTTTTTTCTGACACAGGTTGCAAGTTTATTTATTTCTATTATGTCAGAGAAGAAATGTTCCCCAGTGTAGTGCTGGAAGTGTTGGTGAAAGGTTGTTATTGGAGAGGAAGGAGGACAGACAGAGGCCATGGCTGCTTCGATTCATTTATTTCAGCCTCTCCCTTTTGGGAGCAGAGTTTTACCAAAACCGGAGTCCTGGTAGTGTATGGTGGTTAGATTTGGGTTTTAATCAGTGCTGTCAATCCATTAAAAATCAGATTCATTGCACTCTAACACTGTGATTAATTACAATTAATCAGTATGTTTAACTTTGGGATCTTGAAATGTAAAAATGCCAAAAAATGTCTTATTGTCTCAATAACCAGACATCTCATTTCTTCAGGTTTTCATATTCAGGAAGGTTTAATAAACGCAATTTTGTTTCAAGCTCAATTCAGAAATGTTAACTGGATTTTCTTTGGTGGAAGTAAAATTCACCTTTGCAATAATCTGGCTACATGCTACCTTGGTTTTATCCAAACGTCCTTCACTGTGTTTGTTTTGTTATGTTTTGGTGCCAGCGGTCTCCATCTGACTGTAATCTGACAAGAAGGAGCAGAGAGAAAGTGCAAAAATCACATAAAGTTATTGTATTGTTGACCACAGTACAGGACTGTATAACGCGCCGCTTTGAACAAAACAACTCTACGTGGCAGAGCGTCTTTTAGGTCAAAATAGGTAGTGCGATCAATCTGTATCATGTAATAAACGTTTTAGATTAACCCCAAGCATTAACGCATTAGCAATGACTGCCATGGTTTTAATAGTAATTACATATTCCAACATGGATCTTTGCAAAACCAGTTTCCACTAATTAGATCTGGTGGGACAAAAATTCCACTCACACTTGTGTTGGATTTTTACCAGACAATGAAAGTGAAGTAAAAGATCTGATGAGCGCAGTCAGCATCACAGCACCAGCAAACAACTGAGCCCAAAATAAATCACTAACCTAACAGAGTGAGATAGAGAGATGGGAGCTGCGTGGAGGAGAGTGGTGCTGTTAGCCAGAGGTGCCAATTGGCCAGGTCAAATGTAATTACCACAAATAGAGAACAAATACACACAGTTATGTTCACATACACACAGAGTGTACACACACAAACCCACAAGCTGGACCATTTGTCTGCAAGCTGCCACTAAAAGGATACAAATCAGTGGCAGATAAAGAGGTTTAGCAGCGGAAGAAAATACACTTGAGTTAAAAAGGATGATGCAAATCTCCATTCTGTGGTCTGTAAGGCTTGCCGGCATTGCTAAAGATAACAGCGACTTTTAATAAACTAAGCTATGAGTCAGCAAATAGACTTGAGGGATCGCCATCTCACAAACACCAACCGTCTGACCCAAACTGTCAGCGTCAGACAACAGGAAGTCACACAGGACGTCCGAGAACCAACCAGAAGCAAGAGAAGCCATAACCTGGAAACTGATGAAACGCAAGTTCACTTTCACTCAAGTTTGACATCACCATAGAAGAAGTTACTAACTAGGGCTGTTGTGAAATAATGTTTTAGTAATTGAGTACTCTGTCGATTATTCTTAAGATTAATCGAGTAATCAGGAGGAGAGAGAGAGAGAGAGAGAGACAGAGAGCGAAAGAGAAGAGAGACAGACAGAAAGAGAGAGATTTCCCGACCAAAAAGCTCGCTTGTCAGCAGCGCTCTTCCCACCGTTCGCTTTGTCCCGCCCACCAGGCAGCTCTAGGAGGGGAAAGGCCGTCGTACTTCTAGCATCATGCCAGTCAATTTAAGAACGCTTATTTGTCCCCCGATAAAAACCCGATAAAAACCTGCAAAATTGGACATTACTCTGCTAGCTCTTAGCAACAACTCATAGGTGGAAGTGAGAGCGCTGCCCAACACAAATCATGACCCAGCCGGAAGGCGGTGCACTAAATAATAAAACATAATTTAACAACGCTTCAAGGCAGATAGATTTTCCTGAAGGAATTGTAATAATTGAAGTATTAGAATCGTTACAGACCCATTACTGACCAAGACAAACATGGAGACCTTCTAAGCTCACTACCCTTTAGTCGGACGAAGCAAAGATTAGGGTACTTGACCTCACAGTGAAGCTTTCATACTTAGCAACAGTTGGGTAACATTCCTGCATGCTGCATGGTAGTGGGAGCATCATGCTGTGGGTTGTTTCTCTCTAGTGGTACCAATGTATTATGTTCAGGAAACATGAAGGGATAATAAGGAAAAGGGAAATTGATCATTTTCTTCAACTTTTTTTCTCAAATATTCCAACAGGATTTGAAGCTCACATGAAAATATTTGACAGGAAATCAACTAAAGTTAAACAAGCTCTGACATCAACAATGTCATGTTTTTTGTTCCACGATCCACTTGGAAGGAAAACAACTTTAAAAGCCTCAAATCGCTACGACATTTTGTCGACAATGATGGTGTAAACGTCTGACTGACGAGGTACGTACACTACAGTCTATCAAAACTCACTCTGCTCTTCAAAACAAAGCAGCTCGCCTGTGAATAATGTCACCTTAATGCGGCCGAAGTGTTTTGTTGGTGGAGAGAACGACGTGTGTGGCTGGCTGCCCTTCAGCTGCTGACGGATTTAAAAGCCGCGGAGAACATCCAGCTGTTCCTCGGTGTGCGAACGGGGACGCTGCATGTCTTCATTTAGGCAGGACGACCGCACACAATGCAGACGAGCCGGGCGGAAATCCATTCAGCTCATTCAGACAGCAGCACAATAACAGGAGCTGAATTAAGTGAAACAGTAGGTGGGTCTTTGTCCAAATAAGTCTGAGCAGCGTGTCCCCGGAGAAACGACTGAATATCGGCGAACTGAAAAGAGAAAATTGTTGCCGACCTCTGCTCTAGTCGGTGCTTGGCAAGGCAGGTAGTATTTTTCTCTTTCAGCTCTGAATTGTATAATATCTCCTACAGTAATAATGTCTGCAGGATTAAACAGCAAGATAAAAAGAAAAAAAAAAAAAACAACTGACGGCTACCAGGTTAAGATTAGCTTGCTTTTTATGTCTTTCTGTTCCTTTGAATCAAAGAAACACTGCGCAGCAGAAAATGTTACGGATTGTTTAAATTATTACTATTGTTTAAAATCAGATGGTTTCGGCTTTGCTTTGTCCTTGAAAATGTTAAAAGAAACGTCTTCCTGCCCACTTGACCTCTCTGCAGCTTTTTTGGAACAATATGATATATACAGAATTTGATGTTGTGAGCTGCATGACTTTTATACGCCACTAATATCAGCAAAGTCAGGCCTTCACAGCAGAAATAATTTCTACTGGAATGTGAGTTTTTAGTTCATTTCCTGTTTCTGCAATCTGAAAACGACCTTTCAGGAATTTTGGAGTGATATTTAATCCCCTTGGTGACTTCAGATTAGATGATGCTCAAGACTGATTCTAATGGCTTGTTAGTGACCAACACCAAAGAGGGTTACGACTTTCCTAGAAGAACTCCAATCACAAAAACGCTGAAGCAGTTTATGCAAAAGTTTACTTAAAACCCTTTGAACTACCATCCTTTTTTTGCTTTTGAAGGTTGTTTTCAGTGAAACTCAGTAAGTTTTACAGCACAAAATGCAGCTGACGTTACCAAAAGAAAAAAAAAAGCCTCCGCTGGTCTGGGGAAATTGCTCTGAGAAACATCTTATATATCTAACAACTAACTCAGTGAGTACAAAACACACCAAGGCCATAGCTAAGGATTTTGGACTCCAGCAATGACTGACAACACATTCTCAGCTGTATGCTATCAGAGATGAGGCACATGTTCATTATCTGTCTGCAAACATTTCACTCCTCTTCAGAGTGAGGCTGTGAACTGCTCTGCTGCTCCGTCTCAGGCGTAGGTGTGTTTGTGTGCGTCAGTCATTTGCTGCGCCTACACCGTGGGCTTTGCTGTCGGCTGCGTTTCTGCACTTCCCCACCGTGGTCTGCAAGCACATGTGGATTTCTGACTCCGGGACTCTGGAGTTTGTCTGTCTTCTGGGAGAGTGCGCGCAGTGCGGATGAGGCAGTGGGGAGGAGACTCGAAGCGAGCCACGGCGTGGAGCAGAAAGGTGAGGGAGAAACGGGTGAAGTGAGAAAGGAGCTGAACTGATAATATGTTGTCAAGTCACAGCTAACGCGGTGAGGTGTCAGCCGAAAACATCAGACCGGGCCCTGTCACTGCTGCTGTGGGAGAGTGGGTGAGCTGTGTGTCATGGAAAACTTTGGAGAAAAAGTTGCTGCTGAAGAAAATGCAAAGTTTTTAATCCTTTCGCTTGTTAGATTTGTATCAGCAACTTTACCGATCGGTGATTAATGCTATGAAAACATAAATTTCACAACGCCAGACAAGTGTGTTGTGAGTTTTCATTGTCCTGTTCTAACAGGATATTTGATCATCCTCTATCCCTGCTTAAAGGGGCAGCATTATGTGTTTTCCAGTCAAATTGTATCACTTTATAGCACAATAAAGTAACTATGTCACCTTCAGTTGTTATAAAAATCCTGCATGTATCAAATATGACGTAAAAGAAATTAGATTTTGTAATTTAACGCCTTGAAATTAGGCCTCTGTCTCTTCAAAAAAGTTTGGTTCTTTCTAAAACTTTGCCTTCAAGAAGTAATCACAACACAGCTCCTCTATTAACCCTTTAACAATGTTTTTTTTTTTTTTTTGTGTTGCCCTGCGACAGACTGACGACCTGTCCAGGGTGACCCCGCCTCTCGCCCGTAACGTTAGCTGGAGATGGGCACCAGCAACCCTCCCGACTCCACTAAGGGACAAGGGTGTAAAGAAAATGGATGGATGGACAATGTTTTTTTTACCAGCGTCGCTCTGAGAAGTAGCTCCTATAATGAGCTCAGCAGATGCTCAGTTCCACCAGCTGTTTGCTAATTGCTGCTGGCTAGTCTGAAGGAGCTGAGTGGGGCAGTCATGGGATACAGTGCTTTGCAATGCTGGAGCTCAGACACTTGGAAGCTGCAGCTCGAAGGAGGAGCGTCATCACTCAAGGCGGGGCTAGGTCCACCCAGGTGTTTTGCTCAGCTAAATGGTTGCCATGGGAGATCAAAGGATTTCTCAAACGTGCATAAAAGAATCAAAGCAAAACGCTCCGGGTATGTTTTTAAAGAGGCAATAACATTCTAACATAATAACATTCTAACATAATGTAAAGCTCAAAAAAGTTGATTCACATAATTGTTTCTGTCCCTTTAAGAAAGGTATTCCCACAGCATGCTGCATCACCACCGTGTTTCACTCTGCATTCTGTTCATAGACCAGAAACTTTGGTCATATCTGACCAGAGAACCTTCTTCCCCCTCTTGGCTTGTAACAAAACTGATAACATGACGTGTTTTGGTTTGTTTTTTTGCTACTCCTCTGTAAAGGTTAGATTTGTAGAGTAAACTACTGCGATCCTGCTGACGGATGACTGAGCGAGGGATCTCTGCACCTCCTTCAGACTTATCGAGTTCTTCTTGGCTGCTTCTTTGATTAGCACCCCGGCCTGTCAGTTTAGTGGTCATGTCTTGATTGGTTTAAGGTGATTGATACCACTTTTATTTCCAGAGGAAAAATAGAACAGCGATCTGTGTGATCGTCAAAGCTTGGGAAAAGCCTTTATAACCCAACCCTTCTCCACATTTATTTCTCTGCTCTGTCTGCTGGGTTCCTTGGTCTTTAGGATGATGTTTGTTCACTAACAAAACTCTGAAGCCTTCATAGAACAGTAGATCTATTGACAATAAATTACATTTCACTGTTGGGATCTAATAAGGTCACTTCTACAGACAAGCAACCTTAATAGGAGGCACTGCAAGCGGTTAGGGGTGTCAGAGTAAAGGAGGCAGACCGTTCCTACTCTAACGCTTTGAGTGCTGTTCTGAGTTGCTTCACTTTCACATCCATCCATCCCTTTTTTACCCTCTCCAATCTCCTGATTTTACCCCAGCCATCTCTTTTCTTTTGAGTCTGACCAAATACGATCAGCCGTCATCTTGATCGGCAGGTTGACATCTGTTGTACTCTGAAGACCGGCGTGCCTTAAGCTGCTGTGCATTTAAACGATTGCAAGTGCAAGTGAGCCACACAGGTGAGGTGAATGTTACAAAGTAGATTAAGGGCATTCTGTCTTTCCTACACCCTCCATCTCTTCCTCTTTTCCTGTAATGCCTCTAAGGGCTCACTCTTCTTATTGTCTTAGCGCACATTATCTTGTATAGGCTCTGCTTCTTTATGCTTCTAAAGCCCTTTGTCTCCGAATTGCTGTCTTTCTCTGCCTCTGCCTCTAGTCCTGTGGATAGATATTCAAAGTGTAGCTGCCTCTGCTATGCCCTGATTTTAAGAGTTCAAATCTAAAAGAAAAGCCAACCTGCAGCATGCATCCAGGACCAACCCGAATACAAATCCGGCAGACTTTCTCTCGTGAACACGCGCACGCAAACATACACACCGAGCGGATTTAGCATCTAGCATCTATTTGTATGCTAAATCGAAGCTGAGAGGCCAGCTGCAGATCATGATCAAGAGAGCTGATGAGACAAAGACAGTGGGAGGAACAGCCAGTGAGCCTTTCACCTCCTCTGTTCATCCATAGCACAGGGATTTTCATATAAATGACAGCAGAGCTGAAGATTCACTGAGTACTCTAGTTCACCGGCAAACAGGGAAAAAAAAGAAAAAAAGTCTTTTCTTTGTACTTTTCTGGACTTCGTTACAGCAAAAGCACAACAAATTTATTTCTAATTTATTTCCTCTAATGAGCCGAAGGAGATACCGCCCTCATCATTTGTCTGGTACCATAAGGACTTTAATGATTATCGGCGATGTCTTCCGGACATTAATCCCTGTTGCGGACAGATAATTGCCTTCAGCTGTAGGCCGAGCAGGTAGAAATAAATCAACTGCCCAAATGTATAAAATAAGCATTAAAAACATGAACGCCGTACACCTGGCCGCTGCGTGAGATGGAAACGTTTCTTCGAGCCTCAGTGCGCCTGAATGCTAGTTCTAAAAGTCAGATCCGGGATTTTATTTGCTAAAGACGTCCAGTACTGCGAGCGGTAAGACAGGATGTGGAGGCTGCTATCAGGTACAGGCTTATTAATGAAGAGGAGTTCTGCTAATTCACCCACGGCACTGACAGCTTGTCTGTGCAGGGCTGAGCGGGTTGGGGTTGTTGAGGCCCGTCTCTCGCTGTGGTGGAGAGGTGCAAACAATCACACGCACATTCACACCAAAGTGTTTTACAGACAGACGGCTTAACCTGACTCATAACTTCTGGCTGTGAGAGGAAACTGGAGTCCCCAGAGATAACCAAAGCACAACCTCCTTGCTGATTAAGTATTGTTGACAAATTGCAGTGATAATCATTAAAATGTTGAAATCTCACAAATAATTAAATTATTACACCAAATGTCTTTGGTAATTATTCTAATCCCACCATGTTTTGAGGTGGAAAACCCAAATCTAGAAGCGTGGAGGTCAGGGTCACGGTGGAGGTGATGCACTTTAACGAGAGCTGAGACAACGAAGCAAAGAACAGCAGCTGGGAAGAAGACACTGTATGACAAAAAGATCTGACAAGGACTGAACAAACCGGGAAGGAACACACACAGAGGGAGGATGGTTACTGGCATAAAGGAGCCGCTTGATTAACTGAATGTGGAACGAAGCATGAACCGCCATAGCACTCGTAAACATAATGAAAACTATTACTAAACTGAGCATAGATAATCACAGAAGAGACTAAATATGTAATCGAGTGAAAGTGACCTGGCAAGTCAAGAACATGTATTAGAAGAAAACATCAACCACAACTCACAACAGAGTCCAAACCAACACAGGGAAAACCTGGAGCATAAAGCAAAACTTCCCAATGAAAACAAGACGGAGTCCCGCTTAGATTCTACAGCTTTTGCAAAAACTGACAGGTTATCTGGCGCCTGGGAAACAACAATGTGACAAAATATAGATAAGGGTGAGATCACATTTAGTAAGCAAAAGTCTGGTCCATAACAACAGCTGAACCATCCAGGTCAGACTATTTCTCAACAGGTTTTATTTGTTTTAGACAAAAGGCTCAATAACCAGAGAGGCTAATCTGCACAACTAAAACCAGAAACGAACCAGGAAAGTAAAGATTCATGGAGAAAAAACACAAACAAAATGTTAACTAAACTATAGAAGACTATGTTAGCAAACATCGAAGCATAAACAAAATCTTCACCGACAATAATAGAGAAAATGTGCTAACACAGTGATCTGCTGCTTCATCCACTTTGTGTGTGCGCGTGCGTGTGCGGTGGTTTCAATTAGCTTTCAATACTTGAGATTATTCCCAGGAGCAAAATGCATTGATCCATGCAAGAACATAATCATTTTCTTCAGAAAACAGTACCTGCGACTTTATATAAGTATTAACATGATTTCTAAAGCTCATATTTGGAGATACAACTGATAACGGTTGAGGCTAAAGAGCTTAATGCTCCAAGGTCTTTAATGTACGTGACAGGGCCGGACGAAGGCCTCCAGTAACTCTGCAACGTCCCGAACATTTTAGACTTAATGCTCTACTCACGTCTCAGTTCTGTAGGAGGAACACCTCTCAAGGGGAATCTTCAGGACTCTGTCTTTGAGGCCAACAAAGAGCGACCTGTCGCTGTGCAGGATCTGAAGGCTCAGGATCGGCTCTCGGACACCGGCTGGATGGAGCTCCATCTCCTCCAGGTAGCAACCCTGCAGGTTTTTGTTGGGCGTGGCCAGAGCCTTCAGGATGGTGCCATATTCTGGACAAAAACAACAGAAAACAAAAAGAAAAGTCAGGGTTTTCTTTTAGGCCAACACATAATCCGATTGGAGACAAACCAAACCTGTGCTGATGTACATGACGTGGAAAAGGGTGTCCATGCCCTGGACGATGTCCACGACCAGGTTTGAGAAGCGGACGTCGTCCTGCATGACGAGAGGATCCACGGACTCTGGCTGCACCACGTCGTTCATCAGGTAGAGCCGCTGCGCGTCCTGAAGGCTGCGCTCCGTCAAACCCTCGTTGGGACCTTTGTCGTTTATGGTGCCACACTGCAGAGGGGAAAACACAAATCAGATGCATAAAGAACTGTAAAGCAAACGGGAAAACAAGATTTATTTAAATTACAAAAGTACGAAGCCATGTTCTCGATGGTTGATTTTCGAGGAAACCATGCAGCTGCTGGAACTTCATCATAAACACGTTTTTTTCTTTCACTTTTACCCTCAGTAAGTTTAAAGACACATATGATGAAAAAAAGGGTTTGTAGCAAAAATTGCTTTGTGGATGAGAAAAATTTTCAGATTTTTTAAAGATACTATGTGAAATAAACATTGCAGACCAGAGATGCACCAAAAATGATTTCAGCCCTTATTTTTTATTTTTTTTGACTATTGACCAGCCAGTCAGAAACTGAAAAACTTGAACCTTTAAGATCAGTCGTCTATCAACTATCACATGGTTTATACTGTATTTGAAACTATTTTAAAGGAAACAATACCTGTGGAGAGATATCTGAAATTCATTCAGGCTGCAAGAGACAACAGATAACAGGAACTGTGAGTGGAGAAAAGCATTAATCCTTTCGAGTCTCTGTCTCTGCCAGGAAAGGAACATTGTCGATTTGGAAATGTTGGCAGCCCTTTAGAAACCCCTGATTTAAAGTAAGAACACTATTTTACAAATGCCAGACCCACCGGCTGTGTTAAGAGCTGATGCTAAAGACTGCTTCAAAAGTCAAGCCCATAATCATTTAGGCTTCGTATTAGTAATAATGTAAAGTAGCTGTTCTACAGCACATGCTGTGACATTTCCCCTGCTACGAAAATAAATAATTAACGACTCTGTCATGAGAGGAACCTTAGAAATATATTGTTGATGCAGTTCCTATGTCCTCTGTTATAGCTCAAAAGGGGAACTCTCAATCTAATTCAGTTCAAACAAAAAATACTTTGAAATTTTAAATGCATTAATATGTATAACAGGGACAATGTACATTAATAAATATTGCAATAAATGCACCAGAATTAGTCAAATAGGTCATTTCCATCCACTGTCCCTGAGCAAAAGGAACATTTGTCTCACTAAAAACAAACAAATAATACAAATGCAATAACAATAATAAGCAAAGAAAACTACAATACAATTATTAGAAAAAAATAAGTAGTCATTAAAGCAGATTTAATTCTTCATCCAGATGGGAAAACACAGGTGGTCACAATATAGGATCACCTTAAAATCCTAAAAAAAAAAGAAGAAAAAAAATACCTTTAAAAAACTGATGTCATATCTAATGTGTTGGGAACCAGTTTGGGTTTGTCCCAAAGAGAAATTAAACATCGTCATAACGCATTAATCCACATAACCTCAACGACTTAAAAGTCTTAAAGTGTAAATGTTTTAAGACTTTTAAGTCTTAAAATGACTGTCTTAAGATGGATCTGATGACCTTTGAACCTCTGACTCATGTATGACCGTCTCAGCTAGCAGCTCCGTTTCCCGGCAGCAGAAACAATTTTCCGCAGCAACATATCCCGGATGACCCCATGAATTGTTGGCAAGCCCTGCTAATCTACCTCATTTGCTTTTGCTGCTCCTCTTTGAGTCTCCATCTGGTCGGATGTTTATAAAAAGTCATTCACAGAGAAGTTGGAGTTGTGATCTCTGCCCATGGACGTTGCAATTATTATAAATGACGTTTCCCTCCCTACACATTTGAACAATATTCCTTTGGATCCCCCACACATTTAGTATGAAATATTGCTTCCCCAGCACCGTTTCTATTGGTTCACAAATGAATCCACTCCAATCGATTCGCAGGAAAAAACTACTACAAGTCAAACTCTCCTGGTTGTCCTGGTTACCTACAACTCACCGCACTGCATGCTTCAAGCATCAACAACAAACAAGCGAACCGAGTCCGACTGACGTCTCACAACGTCTGGCTTGACAGAACGGTGCTGGTAGCTCAGTTGTAGTGACAGATGATTGAACTGCAGACAAGTGTAAAGTGTCTTTGCTGGAAGGAAGTTGACGTTTCTCAAAATGAATACATTTTCAAAATGAAATAGTCCGCAAGCTACACTTAAAATGAGAACCATGACAGACGGGTTAAGCAGAGAGAAAAGCCGCATGCGACTGACGAGCCGAGTGTTAGCCACTCCTGCTCCCCTCTCCTCCACATTACAAATGCTTGTGTTGCCTCTGTATTTGCCCATTACAATCGTTGGACGGCATGAACTTTTCCAGTCTTTGGAGCAGGCTCTGCATCCACGAAGCCCCATTTTTCAACCCCTCTGGAGTTCGGGGGTCGTAGTTCAGGTGTCGGCTGTCGCTGCAGCCCCATTACAGAAGCATCAACGGACCTGCTTTATCCATACCAATTTGAGATGCCAGATTAAACCATTACCCTGACATCAAACTAATTTAGCGAAATTGTGACGTGTGGGACTGTCTGAGTGTGACCCACAGATGCCGATCCTCACAGGCTGCTGTCCTGCATATTTTAGATGTGTCCCCACACCAAGTCATCTGATTCAATCATTGTGATTATCTCCTCCAGGTCTGCAGGAGCCTGCTAATGACCCGTTCATCTCAGTCATGCATGTTTAAGCAGGAAAACATATAAAACACGCAGCCCTGGAAAACAGTTAGCAGCCCCACAAGCACATCTAGAAACATTGTGACGACGATCTTGTTATTTTTAATGTTTCTTTGTGATTCAAGTCCCCTGTTAAATAAATAGTTTGAAACTCTATCAGACTTCCTTATACATTATTCCTGACATAATAATCCGTTTGTGGGCCATTCTGTTTTATTGTGACCGTATGAGAGAGACCAACAACTGATTTGTGCGTCATTGTGAAATGAAAGGAAAACGATGCAGGTTTTGAAAAGTTTTGACAAACAAAACATCTGAAAAGCGAAGCATGCTTACATGCACCATCCCCTTTACACTGACACCCATAAATAAAATTAAATACAACAAAAACAGATGGAATTAGTTCACCTGTGTGCAATTCAATCTCTGTGTAAATCCAGCTGTTCTGAGAATCAGATTGTTTTTATAACATTCGAGAGCAACGTATCAGATGGGCTGGAGGCACAGCTGTGGAGACGTGGTGGTGGTGCTGGTGCTGGTGTTTTGGTATGGAAAGGTTTTTCTACAATAGAAACATGAAATCTTTTCATGTTTGGGAGATACAGAGCAACTGTGGAAGAAAACATATTGGAGGCGTCAAAAGTCTTGGAGTCGCGATGGATATTTACCTACCAGAAGGACGACGACCCTAAAAACACATCAGAGCTGCAATAGGACAACTTGCATCAAGGTATGTTCATGTGTTGGAGTGGCTCAGTCAAACCCAAGACATAAATCCAATAAGATTAGATAGAGTTTACCGCTGGTTTTTATCCAATCTGTCAGAATCTCATCTAACTTGCAAAGAAGAAACGTTAAAATCGAACAAGAGATTGTGTCTAACAGCTTAGCATGAAAAAAAAGATCAACATTTTAAGCTATTCTTTTTGCAAGTTACATAAGGCTCTAAAACCTGTTTGCGACCTACTTTTAGATGTTTTTCTCTGGCCGCAGCTTACGCCCAGCTGAAACTGAAATGACAACTCTGTGTGTCTATCGCCAAGCTCCCTGAAGAGACTGCGTGTGGAAACCAACCTGGAAGTTGTGGATGGGGTTGGGCGTGGGGAGCCAGGTGGAGCGGGGATTCTCCTGGGAGCGGAAAGGCCCGTTGAAGGTTTGGGTGATGGCGCTCAGGTTGAAGGCACACACTGCGGAGGCTGCGATGCTGTTGCTGTTGCAGCGAGAGGGACAGAAAGGAAGAAAAGAAAAACACAAAAACAAAAAAGTAATGCATTTCAAAAACGATATTCAGAGCAGCTCGTATGCTGGGTGTTTTTGAAGGCATATCAGAAATCAGCATAATGCAGCTATGTAAGAAAGCCATTCTGCGGCGTCTTCCATCCTCCTAATGGAGGCCGTATCTTTTATGGCCACACTAAACAGCCGATATGTGTCTGGCTTGCTTTGCTGCAGGCTAATCTATGCTATATTATTAAGCTGAGGATATTGGAGGAAATTGTACAGATGATGAGCAAACAACACAGTTTTTTTTTATAGGTATAGGACTTTGCTACAGCTAAACTACCAGTGTTTAGCTTCTCTCTTAGCCGTCACAAGCTGTAAGCTAATGAGTTTCTTAACCGCCCACAACTGTTGACAGATTCTCCACACACACACACGCACGCGCGCGCGCACACACGCACACACACACACACACACACACACACACACACACACACACACACACACACACACACACACACACACACACACACACACACACACACAGATGTCTGACTGCTGCCATGGACTGGCTTCTAATGAGACTGATAAATCACTACTTATTAATGTTATGATGAAAGATTGAGACAGAAGCAGAGAAAATAAAAAAAGGTCCAGCTCATGAAGAGAACGATGTTATGTTAGCTAGCATGTTAGCTGGCGTGAGTTTTGGCATAAGAGAGGCAAATATCTAAAAAATAAATAAATAAAGACAAAAGATGAGATGACCTTTTCGAATGTCAAAGTCTTTTGAAAAAAGGGAAAAGATATAAATATCAAGTTTAGAAACTCTAAAAGTGTGACTATAATGCCTGAGTTATAGTCGCACCTTTAGAGCATGCAGTGACGCAGATGTGATCACATATATCTTCACACAAGTGTGTATTTTGCCAATCATTTAGGAGGTTAAAGTTAAAAAATTTCCTACTTTATGACTTCTAAGCTAAATATCAACAACAATAGCCATTCTTCTTCAACAACCAATGAAAATCAGCTTTAAGAAAAGTAGAAAATCCCTTAAAAATTAGACGTGAGCTCAGCTGTACGTCCAACACCGGGAATAAAAAGTGCAACGTACAGACGCAAAATGTCTTTAATACTTGGTTACAACCTTTATACACTGGCTTTTCGAGATGATTTTGAGTCAACGCTGATTTGTTTTGTTCTTCTTTGCTTTGAAAGGTGAGATCCTCTTCAGGTCTGTGAAGCAGGTAAGGCGCTGCGTTACTAGCGGTGGGTAGGAAAGTGCTGTGGAGCTCTAAATGAGCTCCGGCTCAACACAGAGGGAAGTCAAACAGGTGGCTCATTCGCCGACTCCCAGGCTACGGAACAACACAACCTCCAGACTTTTAATGAAAAAATGAGTTTCTTCCACACTCTGGTCCGATGCCTCTGATCGAGACAAGCGCGAGAGACAGAGAGAGCGGTTTAAAGTTGAGTGAATCTCTGTGTCAAACTGACAACAAGCATATCCAATCCGAAGGGAAACATCGGGAAAATAAGACGGTGCCGCCCTGGGGGTTGGGAAGGGGACGGCTACTACAGCTTTGCACATTCACAAACTCAAAGAGACAGTTTGACATAACAGGAAGCGAAACTCCAGGCTCGTGGGTTGAACTGTAGCTGCGGCTTCTTCCATTCCTGCCTCCCAGAGTCTGACACTGTCCAGACTATTTAGGAGGCCTTCTCTGACAGCGGGCTGCCGTGCAGAATGTCAGGAGAGCAGAGCAAAGGGTGCGCTGAAGGAAATACAGTCAATTGCACTAATGGATGAAACTCATATGGCTGGAGTCGGCTTAAAAGCCCGGGAAAGTGATGGAAAAGCTGTTTGACATCTGCTGCGTTGGTTGCTGTCGCTGTACTCTGCAGCTCTCCGGGGCCCAGCGCTGCAGGGACCGCTGTCATCATGTGGGAAGATGCTACTACTTCTTCTTTTTCTGCTTCTTCTGCTTCCTGTCGGTCCAACTGAGCTGCTGCATGTCCTCTTACACCCCTCTCGATTTCCCTGTTTTGATTTACAGAGCTCATCCCCGTCTCTTTTGCTGTGAACCAATATTAATATTCCGACCTCCCGTGGTTTCCCCTCGGATGTTTTCATTCTTTGATGTAACCAACAGAAGACGGGAGAAGTTTGTAGCCCGGTATTTTATCATTTTTGTTTTTTCTTAAGCGACACACAGAGAACCGGTACGGAAAAATAACTGCCGGGTTTATGGAGATGCTTTGTTTTCCGACTACGTTTCAAGATCCACGGACTGCGAACGTATTCTTCTTCTTTTCTTTACAGGCAAAAGAAGCGCTGCTGCATCTCCATGAAGCACTGCTGCATCTCCATGAAGCACTGCTGCATCTCCATGAAGCGCTGCTGCATCTCCATGGAGCGCTGCTGCATCTCCATGAAGCGCTGCTGCATCTCCATGGAGCGCTGCTGCATCTCCATGAAGCACTGCTGCATCTCCATGAAGCGCTGCTGCATCTCCATGGAGCGCTGCTGCATCTCCATGGAGCGCTGCTGCATCTCCATGAAGCGCTGCTGCATCTCCATGGAGCGCTGCTGCATCTCCATGGAGCGCTGCTGCATCTCCATGGAGCGCTGCTGCATCTCCATGGAGCGCTGCTGCATCTCGATTGCAAATTTCTAGCTGAGATGAAAGATTTTTTTTTTTTAAAGCTTGATGCTAAAACCAGCTTCAATTCGTCCTCTCCTCACACGAGTAAACATACGACGACACGCATCAGCGTAAACAATATTATTAATAATACAGTAAGGCGCAAATAAACATAGATGTCACCAAATAAACAATGCAAACAATAAGAAACAGGTCGACCTCTGGATGGCAGTAGAACCGACCACATCATTTACATAAAACATGAGTGACTGATATCTCACCCTGATCCATATCACACATTAAAAGACCATTCAAGAACCATTCAAGAATAACCCAGAAACCAGTCATGGATGAAGCCTGAGCTGAACGGGAACCTGCAGGAAAACAAAGTGTTGATGTCTAGTATGAAGCAAGACTCACATCAGCCTGAATGAAGAGACTGTGGTCCGATAAAAGAAGCTAAGGCTAAAGGAAATGGCAAGCTAGGGAACGCCCTTTTTAGGGCGTAGCTTAGATAGATGCTAACAATTTGTATTTTAAGAGCTGCACAGTGGCGCAGTTAGTAGAGCTGTTGCCTTGCAGCAAGAAGGTTCTGGGTTCGATTCCCGGCCCTGGTCTTTCTGCATGGAGTTTGCATGTTCTCCCTGTGCATGCTGGGTTTTCTCCAGGTTCCTCCC
This sequence comes from Poecilia reticulata, assembly GCF_904066995.2. Taxonomy (NCBI): domain Eukaryota; kingdom Metazoa; phylum Chordata; class Actinopteri; order Cyprinodontiformes; family Poeciliidae; genus Poecilia; species Poecilia reticulata. Next base: position 22,026,278 of record NC_088831.1, on the reverse strand, counting down.
ACAGTCCAAAAACATGACTGTCAGGTTAATTGGTTTCTCTAAATTTTCCCTAGGTGTGAGTGTGCGTGGTTGTTTGTCCTGTCTGTCTCTGTGTTGCCCTGCGACAGACAGAAGTCGAGGCAGAGATACAGTCCAGGGTGGAGATAGGCACCAGCAACCCTCCTGACCCCACTAAGGGACAAGGGTGTTGTATTTTAGTCTTAATAAATTGAATTAATCTCACTGACTCTTCTGGAGCTTAAATAGAGAAAGAACAATTCTCCACAACACACATCGTCACTGTCACCAACGAGTGTGTGATATTTAAAACCAGTTAACAATGGGAGGTGTATCCTTAAGTGTATCAATGTGTATATGAAGTGTGTATTGGTACACAAACAACAATAAAACATCTGGACGGATGGGTTTAGGATTAGCTGAAATAGAAATTATGATGAGCATTATATGCCATCTTCTCTCAGTTGTTGAAATCTTTTGAAAGCTAATCCCGAGGCCTGTTTATGCTGGAGTACTTTGACTTTCTTCACAGGGCGAGGCTGTTGATGTTTCATATTTTTTCCTACTATTAGCCAAACACTTGATAGACCCGAACCAACAGTGAACTGACCTAATTAAGAAGCACTGCAAGAGTATCTGAACTATATTATTCATCTGAGCCACAGGACTCCACCGAGCCAAACAAACCCTTTATCACAATCAACACACACACACACACGCACGCACGCACGCAAGCACGCACGCACGCACGCACGCACGCACGCGCACACACACACGCACACACGCATGCACGCGCACACACACGTCTGCACACACAGCAAAGTTTACTTTGACTCCATCCCTGCTCTCGCGGCCCTGCTGCCAGGAGCAGTAATTAGAGGACCTGATGAGAATTTATTCACTAATGAAAATAGTCCCCCGATACATTCACTGTTTACTTCTGTTTGAAGAGCCAGCTGTTCCAGGAAATTAAATATGAAGTTGTATTCAAACATTTTTTTTTACAACATTTATTAATTCTAAGAAACCCACAGACCTATTCCAACTATTCGACTCGGCAGTGACGGGTGATTTCACAGTAGATGAATCTCGGAGCGTTAGGAGATAAAGAGAGTTACACGAGTAACGAAGCCTCGGCAAAAACCTGTAATGATCCGCTCACCAGAGAGGCTTTTCAAACTAAAACAAGACGCCGCTTTGCATCGCCACGGATTGTCTCAATCCCACATAAAGCCCTTGAAAAAGTAGAAATAATGATCTTTTTGTTTGTTTGTTTGGTTTAGATTATTCAAGGTGAAGTCTTAAATTTTGACATATTTTATGAAGCAGACAAAAAAGACAACGCAGCACAGAAGCACAGAAGAGGGCAGTAAAAGGAAAATGATTTTTTAATTCAGGTAAAAACCTGAAGATGTGACGAGCATCACTATTTGACATGACATTTCATGCAACTACAACTGCGAGTTTATTGGAGGTATTTTTCTATCGGTTTTGCACATCTACAGAATAAAATGTTTACTCATTTGTCTTTGAGAAGTAACTTAAGCTCGATCATTTTGGACAAATCCGTAACGGCGGAAAAAAAATCATTACAATTATTCAAACATCCAAATGTATGCAATTAATACACATATTAGGTGTAAATTAGTTATAAAGTTCTTGAAATGAGTTCTAATTTGCTAAATGGATCTGTATAGCTCACTGTTCTCCTTCAGGCGTTTAACATGCAACAATTAGTCTCACCTGTTTTGCATCTTTTAATCAGATCCCCACTCCATAGGTAACCACTGTCCATTCACTTTTTCTCTTTATGTTTCTTGATATTCTCGTTTATTTCTTATTTCTGTTGGGTTCAGCATCAGGCACACACAGGTCAAAGAGGAGCAGAGCTCCTTGTTCTGCATTTGGTGCGTCTCTTGAGACAAAGTCTAACTTTTAATTGTTATATGTTGATTTTTATATGTTGACTGTACTTTATCATGGCATGTGCTGCAGAACAGTTTCATTACTCTACTCTATGTTATAAGCCTTGTGCTTTTTTGTCTTCATGCATTTTAATTCTTCTGATTTGACTTGAATTTTTTGATTATTACATCAGTGCTGATACGGTTCATCTACGTTTCCTCGCTACTGTATTTTATATTTTATGGGGAAAAGGCAGCAGCTAAAATCCACATTAAGGCCAATATCTCAACCTCAGTGAAATCCCACCATTACAGCAGAAAAGACAGAAAAAAGGCCCACTCAGCAGAGCCACGAGGCTGCAGGGACCAGAAACTGAACAGAGGCTGCCGGGATTAGCCATACATATTTTTACACTACAAAACAATACAGGTCGATACATAGCCAGACTGAGTCAGCAGCATCAACTCTAAACAATACGGCAACACAACAGAATACAGATCTGATCGCTTTCACGATCAGGAAAATAAAATCAAAGTGAAAGTCGAGGCAGAGATGTAGTTGTTGGTCAAAACTTGGCTTCAAATAATGAGCATTTTATCTGTTTATTCTTATTATGATTTAAACTACTCAGCTACTCCAGTCAGGCCTGCTGTTGAAGTAAAGGCCCGCTGTTAACTTCAGCTTCAATTTGAAACCAGCATATTGAGAAGAAATATTCTGTAAAATCAACCATAGATCTAATTTATCCTTTTACATCTGGGGGCTTTTGTTTATGCTGAGCCGATCGCAAAGAGTCATTTTCACACTTTGAAAAGACAGGATGCACCGTTCTGTTTCTGATTTACAGCTCCTCGTCCATTACGAACAGGCACATTATAGCATTAGGATTGATTTTATTTTCATTCGATTTGGGTAAGTGTCTGCGCTCCAAGCCAAAACTTGTTTGTTTCGTCAACACGGCTGCTAACACCAACATTAAGGGCAAGAGAAGCTACTGGAAACTGTGAGGGATGGTTGAAGATTTTCCAGGCCAGATTTAATACAGCATGTAGAAACAAACTGAAGCCTCCAGTGGCATGTCCTGCCACTAAAAGAGGGGAATTAAAAGCTGCTGCTTACACATCTTTCCTAAATTTTAAATTACATGATTGAAGAAATACATTTGCAGATTCTGTTCCTTAATTCTTTAATGCCTGTTTTACTTCAGCAAAGACAATATGGTGAATAAAATGCATTATCTTAATCCTACCATTAATTCACACCTGTCCTATCAAATACACATCAAGGTTTTGAAGAGTTATAGTTTTAAACAATTTCATATTGTCTATTTTCTTTAAAAATTAATTTAATGAGAGGCCAGAGAAAGTGTTAGAATAATCAAATGACCCTAAAAGGAGGAGACACAGATCTGCTTTTTCACCGTTTTTACCTTCTGACCCCTTTTTTCACATTGATAGAAAAGATAAATTATGATACTTGGATATATTTGCGATCATGAAATGAATGGGGCTGAAATTAAAATTGCTCTTATTAAGGCAGCGTCACTTTCAAACGACGGTTGGCAAAATGAGAGTTTCAGTTCTGTTAAGACTGCAGGCCAGTTATCCAGCTAATGTCAACATTTACACCTAATAGAACAGAATGACAAAAAAATATCTGCAGAATAAGAATGAATGCTAATAATATGAATGCAATTAAAACAAGAGACTGTAATTTGTAGTATAAACTGGTTTTGTTTTATTCATTAGAATGGTTTTTGCATTTTTATTTATTAAAATGTTTTTGGAATCATTATGTTGTAAAATCATCATGATAATGTTTTATTGTGAGAATCTCATGCCTGGTTAAAAATGGTTGCAAACATAAAACCCTCCAAGCTGCATCACTTGAAACATTTAATGAAGTTTTGGAACGATTAGCCTGAATGTAATTTCCCTTTCTGACTGATGACATCAAAACATTTTCAAATTTAGCTTAATCAAAAAAACAGAGAAGGAGGTACTTTTTATGCAAGATTAAAACAAAAACACAATAGTTTTTATCTAATAACCTAAACTATAAACTAATGCATTAATTTCTATAAGCGCTTCCTCCTCTTCTTCTCCTTCTGCCTCTTAGATATGAGACCCTCTTACAAGCGGTGAAGTGGTGGGTCAGCGAAAGCGCCAAGAAGAAGATAAGGATGTTCATAATTAGTCGGTAATGGCAGGTGATCCACCTCCACAGGAGGGTTTCGCTGCCAGGCAGAGCCACGACGTCGGGGTCCTACCAATAAGACCCCAGAGTTAATTAAAAGGCCTGGCCGAGCTCGGAAGATTTGACTGGGTTGTTTTTTTGTTTTCTTCTTTTTTTAGCAGAAAGCTAAAACCTTCCTTCTGCAGCAGCTTGAAGGCTCTAATGCTACAACATTCAGCCTCTTTTTACTCCTTTCCTCTTCCATGGGGTGAAAACTAAAACCTGTTGACCATTTTTATCCACCAGGTGGATTAAATTAACAAAATGACTTTAAAATAAATTGTAATATACGACTAGAGAGAAGCATGTTTAAAAACTGTCTTGGTGGTTTTCTCCTGTAAGGGATCGCATAGCGTTAACATAAAGTGAAGTTTATCCCGTTTATCACGTTACTGCAGGCCTTAATGTGTTTCACTGGACTTGTACATGAAAGACCAACACAAAGTACACATGAAGTGAAAAGAAAATAATGGTTTTAAAACTTGTCTGCAAATAAAAATCTGAAAAGTGAATTGTTGTTTTTTTTGTTTCACTGCTTCACATCTGTGAACATCTGTTTTCAGGTTTTTACACAGATTCTCGTTTAGACTCAGGTCTGGACTTTGTCTTGGCTTTTATTTACTTTACTTATTTATTTACATTAAATGATGAAAAAAGTTTACTAATTAGGTGGCCTCAAATTGTTCTGCTGTATTTTGTTTATGGGTATCCAAACGCATGCCGCACTTTTCAGGTGTTGATTTGATTTATTGGTAGCACTATCTGAAGACTGACATAACATCTGTCATAAACATGGAGGAATCTTTGTGAATGTTTATGACTGCAGTCATAAAGTGTCATTTGGTAAAATAATGACACTATTCATGAAAGGTCAAAAGTTCATTAAAAGTGTCATTATTTGCCGAATATCAAGTTCAACCCACATTGCAAACACCTGCTCATGCAGATGTTGCATGTTTTGGTCGTCTAGCAGCAGAAATAAGTGAGCAATCAGCCAAAACTTTCACCCATTTTCTGCCTCTTTTGAAAAAGAGAAGAAAAAAAGTTTACATTTTTACTTCCTTTTAAACCAAACTCAAACTAGGAAAACTAGTCAGCCACACAAAGCAGACAGCGTGTCGCTTATTTGCAGGAAGCGGGTCGGACCCAGGAAGCGGGTTGGACGCGGCGCTGACATCTTGGCCGGAGCGCGAACGGACAGGAGGGAAAACCAGCGGCGGTCCAACTCTTCCCTCTTCTGCTTTACATCCACGAACCCCTGGGAGCAGCTGTGAGGCTGCTCAATTTAGGCCACACAGATGGAGACAGTGTTTCCTGGTGATTGCATTACCATAAACCCAAACCCTGACGAGGGGAAGCGGTTTTTGGAGAAAGGACCAGCGAGACCCCTCAGATAGGCAAGAAGAAACAATAGAAGGAGGACAAAAAGCTTGGAGCCCCGGGATTTTTCTCGTTACATCCCCTCATCTCGCTCCTCTTTCTTTACAAACCCCGACTTCTCCGTGCATCTCTCTCTCTCTCACTCTCTCTCCAGCTGCTGCCTCTAGCTTGTTCTATCCATCACTGAAAATGGCTGTGGACTGATGGGAGGCGGCCATGTAGCGTCAAATACTGGCAGATTAACAGGTGAGGGAGCAGAAGGTTTAAGACACAATTCAGCTTCTGCCCTGACAAGAGAGCAGCACACGCTGGAATACCAACCACGGGACGCTCACACACACACACGCACGCACGCGCGCGCATGCGCACACACACACACACGCACACGCGCACACACACACACTCTGCTGAATCTGCAAGGTTAGCAGTTTGCCATAATGTTTGGGTTTTTCTTTATTTTTCCCAGACAGTTAAACTTATGTGGCAGACTGAAAATGTTTCAAATCAAAGTTAACGTAACCAAAATCCCTTTCACTTGGAATGGATCAACGGTTTTCCTGGATCAAATTTATCATCAAAGTCATTTTAAAATCAGATAAAGATAATCTGAGTAAACACAAGATGCAGTTTTCAAATGCTGAGTTGATGAAGTTTTTTTTATAGCTTTTTTTTAATGTAGTGCTTGAGATTACCAATATAATCAAAGGTTTTTTTGCTATTTTGGCAATTATTGTGGGTAACCTTGTTTAATATTAAAATTTCCCAAATTTAAGTGTGGCAACAATCCCACGATGTGAGGGAACAGAGTCGTCATGTTCGCACCATTTGAGAACAGAGAACTGCTGGCAGCTAGGAAGCACTTGGAAGGACCGTGTTGAAATTTTAAATGTTACTAACATTTGGCAGTGATGGATGTTCAACGCCATAAAGCTGTGATGTAAATCGCGATGTGATGAACAGCCAATCAGCGCCGAGGGAATCGAGCAGCACTTCTTGATTGACCTCATTGCGAATGCCAGCAAATAATTTATCGAGTGGAGCTGCACAGAGGCATTTCAGCTTCCCAAACAGCATTTTCTTTTGATTAAAGGTAGTTTGGAAAAATGTTACATATTGAACCACATGTATAGGCAGGGATTAAATGCTGAGGCCCATATTGAAGCAATGGAAGTGTGAATGAATGTGAGTTATGGAGGAGATCTGTGTGGGGTTCTTTTAATGTCTGGGAAAAATCTTTAAGGCAAAGGAATCCAGGAAACACATATATAATGTTGAAAATACTGCAGATCTGGGTTGACTTTGGAGCAGACTGAGACAAATGGGACAAGAACAAAGTAAAAAAAATTGCCAAAATTGGGGGAAGGGGGAACCTCTCCTTCCAAAGGATGATTTAGGCAAAAAAACAAAACACCCTTAGCAAAAGAAGACACAGGCCATCCTTTCAGGAAGGTGATGACATGTTAAGGTTCTAATTATTCTGAGATCATGACTGTGTGGGCAAATTTTTCATACAATGATGATACTTGGTTCTGGTGCAAGAGCTAAAATAATTTTTAAAAAGCCCAAAACTAAAGCCGTTTTTATTTCGAGAGAAAAAAAAGTGACCAGACTCAGTTTGATGTTGTGAACCAGCTAAATTGCTCCGTGCTATTAGCTGATGACTTCTAGTTTAGCTAACCAAGTTAGCTGTTCTGCAAAGGCCTCAACTAAGGAACACACCTGATTGGTCAAGACGGCCATGTTGGCCTCAAGTGGGTGAGTTTGTTGAACTTTTAATCAAGCACTTCACTTATGTAACCTTTACAGAACAAAACTCATCTGGCATGAAGAAAGCCAACGGTTCTGCCGTTCTGCATCTGGACACTTTTAGCTCACGTCAAAATGCAAAGGAAACGTCTGCAGCGTTCAGACTTTGGATGTCGGCGTTTCCTGTTTGTGGCGAAGTGTGCGACGCCACCAGCTGTTGTGGAGCAGAGGACGTGATTCAGTGTGCGGATCGAAGCCGCGCTGATTGATACAAACAGGTGGGAGGCTGAAAACTCTGAAGATCTCTCTCTCTCTCTCTCTCTCTCTCTCTCTGTGTTCTGCTGTGTATAGGTGGGAAAAAGAAAAACACCAGGTAGCTACAGACACAAAACGTGAAAGGAGGATAAAAAGAAGTCAAAGTGCGACAGTTTGTTTGTGTTTGTGTGAGTTTCCTGCAGGTGAAATGCTCAGTGGAAAATTTGAAATGAATAAGCAATACATTAGTCTTAACTTTTACCGTCTTGAACATTTGTTTTGTTTCATAATATATAAATTACAACAGGATTATAATGCGTCTTGCATTAAGTTTGCAGCAAATTTAAGTTAAAAGTATCCCTGGACACTCATGAGATTACCGTTTTTTTGGGGTTTTTTTACATTCATTTTAAAAATTATTTATGTTTCTTTTGAGGTATTTCATAAAGGCTCAAGGATTATTTTCACAGGTTGATAAAAATGAACTATTTACCTGGTTGCTGCTTCTACTCGTGTTTACGTGATTAATGTACGCTTTGAGAGAAACGAGCAAATCTTGCTGCAGAGAAAAATAAATAATGAATAATAGTAATAAAGTGTATAGCAAATTACTGCCCACTGAGGGCTTACAATCAAGGTAACAGATTTGGAAAGAAGCTCCAAGTAAGGAAGCAACATGACTAATAATTAGTGTGAGGCCTGGCAGATTATAATGAACTGTCTGGGGATACGCAGCACCGCTAAATCCCACAAACTGACATCTTGTTATTACAAATTCTCATTAAATTGGTTTCTCAGGAAAGCCTTTCTAGCACACAGAAGAATGCAAGTGCGTAAAATGAGTGTGTGTGTGTGTGTGTGTGTGTGCGTGCGTGCGTGCGTGCGTGCGTGCGTGTGTGTGTGTGTGTTCAGACATGAGAGCCATGAAAACACTGTTTGTTATCATGTCAAACAGTGACGACCGTAATGCCTCACTCTGTAGGGAGCTGCAGCGCCGCGTCGCAGTTCAGTTTTCATTCTTTTGTGTCCATTTTCTCGATGCCTGAGAATTTGCTTTAATTGATTAATCAGGAGCTCTTTTCAGATTCCTTTGAAAGTTCTGATTTTTATTTTTTTTTTGCGACATTGTGAATAACTGGAATGAAGCACGGCAGCTTCCTCTGCCCTGACTCAGAAACTTGGAAAATAAAAATGTTGGTGCTTCTTGCACCACTGCACCACGTTGGTGGCCTTGCAGCAAGACTGTTCTGGCTTTAACTGCAAAAACACAAAATCTTACCAAGTATTTTTGATCTAGTTTCGAGTAAATATCTTAATACAATTGAAATAAGACAAGTAACTTTTCAGTAACTTATAGAGGTTTGTTTTAAGTAAATAATTCTTTAATATTGATCAAAAAAAAAAACTTGTTCCACTGGCAGATTATTTAACTAATAAGACATTTTCACCTTGTTATAAGGCAATTTCTCTGCCAATAGAACAATAATAATGAATTATTTACTTAAAACAAGCCAAGTCATTTTTGAGCTAGTCTGTCTAATTTCAAGTGTACCAGGATATTTGCTCTAAAAACTGGACCACAATATTGTCTTTTTGCAGTGATTTCCAGATACTCCAGTTTCCTCCCCTCAGTCCAAAAACACAACACACTGAGCTCTCTGCACAGCCGACGGACGGATAAACATCAGTTAACGCATCAGTTATCTAAGCACCGAAGTTGGTGATATCAGCACTCTTCTGTGTGGATGTTGTTACTGAAGGAAGAAGACTCAAAGTTAGCTTCTTTTTTTTTTTACTACCACTGATGTGTTCAAAATGTATTTAGTGGAAGCACAAAGACACAGAAGGCTCTTTAAGAGAAGACAGTTCAAGAGATAACTGGACTGTTAAATAAAAGACAGCAACAAAGTTTCCCTTTTGAGTCTCCAGAAAGGGTAAGAAAAATAAAGTATTTTCAATGCAGTTCCTATGTTCTATGGTTCTTAAAGAGAAATCAGAAAAAATGTAAATATGTCAGGTCATTTTTACAAATAGTTCCAAGAATATGACTACATACGTCTTAGTTACTGTATATTTGCAGATTTGGCTTTCCTGACCAGGTTTTTATCAAAACCAGAAACATCTGGCATTTCACACAAGAAACAACAATCCAAAAGACTCACAGGATATATATATATATATATATATATATATATATATATATATATATATATATATATTCTGGCACTTAGAGTTTGCAGTAAAAGAAACAAACAGATGCACGTCTGCAAAGCCGCACGTCAAACTAAACACGGTGTCCTTAAACGAACAGGTGCCTCTGCTTCCAGTGAGATCATAATAAATCTTAATGAAACTGTTGTAAAGCTGAACGTGTATTGTTGTGTGAGTTTGGATTTCAGGCATAACTCAGTTTTAACCGTACATTAGTATGTAGCAGCAGGTGTCCTCAATGTTTTGTTTTTTTTTCCTCCTCAGTGGCACTTTATGCTCCAATCTGAGCCAACACTAAACATCTGTCAATGTGGTCACGTTTCCAAAAACGCATTTCAGAAAAGATGCATTTTGGAGCAACCGGGTTATCATGGAAATCTTTATGGAATCGATATTCGACGGCCGCAGGCGGCAGCGTTTCTACAAACCAAATGGCTTTGCTTCTAGAAATCATTGCCGCTTGTTATTCTGTCCATAGAGGCGGAGCTATGTTACGCAGCGCGTCGGTCCGAACGCGGTCTGAAGAGTGCGCAGATAGGAGAGTGTTAAGACGAAATAACAGAAGAAGTGCAGAACCGCAGCTCCGCCGGATCCTTCAGGACCGCGGACAGCTCCATGGACGCATCGGCGTATGAAATTGAAAACAAATGAGAGCCGCTGCCACGTATCCGCACTAGGAACAGTGGCAGGTTTTAACTGAAACAGACAAACACAACAAAAAAAAAAGTCTAATTCATGTTCACAGTGCTGCTATTGAACAATTGGAGCTGAAATCATGGACTAAAAATCCCTGACTTTTCTGAAAACAGGTTCTTGTTTCAGGCTTTTGTTGTTATGTTACATGTTCTCTCTGCTATCAACTTAAACCACCTGGCCTGTCCACCTAAGCAGCTCTTATTTTATATCTTCTTTTTTTCTTCTGCCACCAGAAGGCAAAGCAAAGTCTGAAACTGAAACTGCAGTTTGGAGGTGAAGACCACTGCCATCTGGAAGCTCTGTCTGGCTAAAGCTTTCTGCAGCATGGAACGAGTACAACAAGGTGTGCAGAAAAACCTGAATGCAATCATTTCGGTGTACTTCTTCCTGAGTAGGTAAGAAAAAGTCTATTTGATTGTTTATACCATACTCTGACCAGAAAAGATGGAAAATGTCCAGTACTTTAAAAGTCCAAACTGGATCGTTGAACCAATTTCTGTTCCAAGCAGGAACGTCCACTTTTCTCAATCAGGTTTTTATTCTAATTTGATTTAGAGAAATCCAATCTTCCAACTAAATTGATTATATTTTTATGACATCATCAGTTCATCTCTGTTAACATTTCTCATCCAAAAAAGGTTTTAGGAGAAAAACTTTTTTCTAGCAGAGCGTATTAGTTAAATGATACAAACTTGGATTTCTGTAAATTGAGTAATAAACACTGATATGGGTAAGTACTTATAAATTGAAATTTAAACCTTCATTGTGCAAAATTCAAGGCATGAACTTCCATTTTTGCGAACGCCTCTGTATGCTCAGCAGCAGGGATTTATCTCTTCAGAGCACAACGGTAACCAGCCACCATCCCAGCATCCCAAACTCAGAAGCATCTTAGTTCAGAAAGTCGACCCAACTGAGCAAATTCAATGTGATTTTTGAATTCAGCACATCGAAATGACCCTAAAACAGTTTTAAAAAAAAACGCCCCAGACATGCGACGAACACGTGTGACATATGTCGTAGTCCACTCACACATTGGTGGTGAAGATGCCGTAGATGAGGTCTTGCTCGGGGAGGTAGAAGGTGCTCTGCAGCTCGTTGTAGTAGAAGGGGATCTCTCCGGACCGGGAGCAGTTGAGCCGCGCCTTCATGAACGTGGTCCAGGTGTCCTCCAGCAGGAAGCGCCCGCCGATGTCGTTCTTGCACACCCGGGCCACGCGGGAATACACCGTCTTGCCGCAGTCGTGCTCCACCGCGTTCTCCCTCAGGAAGAAGAAGGTGAAGAGGCCGATGTCATAGGCAGAGATGAAGTGGGGCTCTGCGGTGGGGAAGGAGGAGACACAAGGGAGAGGAAGATCATTATGTTGACCCGGGAGGACGGAGGCGAAAAAGCAGAAAAATATTTGCCACATTCATCTTCTGGACACTGTTGCTTTGACCTTTGTTCGCATTATTGATTGCAATAAGGACTTGAAATATCTACGGCCGCATTTCCTGTTTAGGCTGGTTTTGAAAAAAAAAAAAAGAGCCCCAGTGGCAAATGAGTAAATAAGAGAAGATGCTGCAGAGGGTGAAGGAGAGTGGAAGATATAAACATGGTTTCACATAAATCTGTCTGAGGTTTTGATGCTAAATCCAATATAACTGGATGCCTGTGTTGCTTTTATTGCCCCCGGACGACACAAGGGATGATTAATGTCTGCCTGCTGGACGGGTTTCCAGGTAAGAGACTGCAGAACGGGGATGAGGAGATCTTAAGTAATAGCTGGGAAGGAATTAGACGCTTCAGCCGGTATATCGGTTTCTGGCACAAATTAAAAAAAAAAAAATTCATGATGAATTATTAATTTCATCATTATGTCATCTGGTGGACGTATGTCAGAGTTTCTGTGCAGGAACTTTGTGGACTGACTTTATGTGACAGACATTTGGACAGGGACCTCAGAACAATTTCAGTTCCAGTTAAATCCTCTTTCTGGAGCTCACAGCGTTTCTGTGAAAACTCAATGATGCTCCTCAAGGTTCAAGATTTTTCTCCTTTTGTTACAACCTTGTTTAAAACAAAAGTGTTTTATTTTTAACTTGTGGAAACTAGATCTTTTAGAGACAATTTGATTTTACAAGAGAGGTCTGAGAGTTTCTTCAGAAGTTACAAACAAACACAAACAAGTGGTGTAAGTGAATAGAATAGATAAGATATAATGAAAGTCAGGCAAAAAAAAAAAACATGCAGTGTTTTTGCAAAAGTGCTTGTAAGCCTTAAACTTTTTCTGCTATAAGCATAAATATCAGCGTCATTGTGAAGTGGGAAAAAAAATACAAATTAGAGAGGCACCATATTGGATTTTTGGTCGATATCCGATATGCAGATATACTCATTTGGCCGATAACCGATACCAATACTGATTTTTTCTTTCTTTCTTGTACTTACTTATTGAAACAATGTGGCTTTCTCTACTGTGGAAGCAAAATACTGCATTATCTCTGTCCGTTTAGTCTGCTACCAAATAAGAAATGCTAAAAAGGAGACTGAAAATGATGCAACACTTTCAACTTGCATTATGTTTAATGTCACATTTATTCACGACATTTACTTCGTCTAGGACAATGACAATACTCAAACAGGGTAAATTTGACTTTGTGCTGCAGGCATCATTGCTGCTGGTTTGTCACATAAAAACATTTTATTTTGACAGAATGGCTGATGTCCAATATTAAATTTTACAGTGGTACCGTCCGATACGATACCATGCCAAGAACATCGTGCATCCCTAATACAAATAGTTATTAAAATGTCCCAGAGTTTATATTCTCTTAACCTCTGTAAACTCTTTTCCTCCTCCTGCAAGGTTTTCTGGGATTATTCCTGAAAGAAAACCTGATTTTTCATTTTCCTCCCACAACCACGCATGGATAAGAGACGGAAAGACGAGTCTCAATCCGTGGAATGTGTTGGTCAGTCACACAGAATCCCGATAAAACACGCCGACACGAAAACAAATGAAATAAAAACAAGTAGTATCAATGCTTTTAAAAGGATTTGAAGAATAAAGAGTGCATCCTTCAGCTAATGCGTTGCAATTAATAAGCAGACGTCGACAGAACGTCAGAAAAAGAAAGAGCTTTACGAAAGGGAAACAACCACACTGGTGTTTTGACATCGAGCTGATTGTGGTTTCAACGCTGGGAAGATTTGTTTTGCACCGTCGTCTTTTCGTCTGTCAGGCTTCTACACGAATGATTAAAACTAATAAAATAAAATAAAAGACAAAACTACTGAGCTGCCATTGCCTCACGTCACCACCGGGACCTATTTATTGGAATCCCAGTCAGACACGTGCAGAGCAGCAATAGAAAATGTATGAAAACCTTAATTTGCGCATATATACATGCAAATAAACGATAAAAACTAAGCTGATTTTGCAACAGAGTCACTTAAACACACAAACACTCAGAGAGGGGGGAACCTGTTAACCATTAGGATGGATTGGACCTCCGGGGCCGGCAGGGCGTTTGATTTAACATAAAGCGTCTGAAACTGAGCAGGAGCAGAAAACAGCTTTGGTGTCCGGAGGGCAGCGGTCGCATAATTCCATTTTGCCGCGACTTTTTCGGACTGCGGCGCTAATGAAACCACTTGTGGTGTGAAAAAAGGAAAAAGAAAAAAACAAAGAGGTAATCAGCTGCAGGAGAGATGCAATTTTTTATTTAAAAAAAAAAAGCTGTAATCAAGTTTTATAATTCTCTCTCCCTCTTTGATTACTGTGCAGAAACGTGGAGCGGGGGTCTTTAAGCAGCGCCGGCTAATTTAGCAGGTAATCTAATCAACTTATCCAGTTTAGGTTTAATGAAGTGAACGTCCTAATCAGTTTGTTCCCCGTTTGTGTTCTAAATAATGACAAGGAAACGCGGCATTGAAAGCAAAACAAACTGAGTGCATTTATCATTATTAGACAAAGCAGTCAAAGGCGTCACTTAGTAACCGTATCTGCAATAAAAACAACTTAATTGAGACTATCGTAATTTACAGAGGGTTAATTAGTGCCAACATGGAGTCACTGCAACCAGAAGATCAACAAGAAGCATCACTTTTCCTTCCCTCAGGCTAAAGGCTAGTTGAACGTCTGCTTTCCTCTTATGTGTTTATTAGCTCAGCAAAATAAATCGTTCAGCCTGATTTAGAGTTTTTTGCGTTTATGCACACAGTATACAAAGAGCGGAAAAAGATGACATGACATGTTCTGCACTATGATAAGAAAGGTGCACAGGCGCTTCCTGCTGAGCCGTAAACCCATTTCTCCTGCCTGACGGGTGAAGCGCCGGGGAAGCAACGTCACGTAATGTTGCAGGTCAGACGCAGCAGCACTGAATCAAAGGCGACTTAACAGGCAAATGTGGAAAATATTGAAAGAATATACAGCATCATTAGTTTATATTTAACAGATGAGTAATGCCTTGTGGCTTAAGACGACAAAATGAATGCACACAAACACTGCTGGATTATTTCTTTAAAAGAAATAACCCAGCAGTTATTTAGTTATAAATAACTGATGGGTTATTTAAAGAAAAAACACAACAAAAAATATTAAAATATTTTTAATAAAAATATTTTTAACATTTTTAATAGAAAGTAATTTTTTAAATAAATTAGTTAAAACTATGATGATGTTGCGACAGTACAGCATAAAACAGATTATCTTGAGTGCTGCCAGTGCTAAGCAGAAACAACCAATCAGAGCCAAGAGGCGGGTTTAGCGCTGTCAATCACCCTTGTATACACACTGCTCAAAACCCTTTCCACTTTGCTCTCTGCTATGCTAAAGCTACTTCCCTATAGCGAGCGTCATGATGTTAGGTAAATGTTTTTCCTGAAACGGTAAGTTGCTTCGCCAGCATTGGCGAATTTATCAGCATGTACACGAGCTTGAGTGACGGCGCTAAGACACTCCTCCTGGCTCTGATCGGCTGTTTTTGACCCAGAGTGAACTGCGGGGCAACAGTAGCTCAGGGAGGAGCTTAATCCTTTCACAGATTATCTGTCTGATATTATAACAGTGACCATTTTAACAAAAATCTAAAGAACATATTTTATAAAAGTTACTATTGCAGCTTTAACCCAAATGTTATTGGGAAAAGAGGTTGGATATTTTTAATCCAAAATTGGGTCAAAAATTTTAACTCAACTTCTTTGAGCTTAGCTAAAAGCTTTGGCCCGAAAGGACAGTGGAGGATTTACATTGGCTCAAGCTGATGTACCAATGTAAATAAATATTTACTTTATTTCTTTTAAAGGGAATAAATAAGCTTTCGAATTTGTTGCCAAGAAGCATTGCTGCAACAAAAGCAGTGATCCATCACACGTACATTTGTTTTACTTTATATGCGAAGTGCATTAAGCGTGAAATTTGTCACCTAAATGAAACCGCATGTCAGGGAAAATACAAAACATAATGAAATTTGCATCGTAGTCTGATCATTTTTATCTCAAAAGTAAACTTTGTATAGAAATCATCCAGAACTGCACGGCTGTACAGCTGGCAGCGGTACCATCTGCCTCTGGATTTCCAGGTGTACTTTGTATCTTCTCTCCTCTCACCATCCAACAACAGGTATCTCAGGTAAATTGGCCCCTCTAAATTCCCTTAGGATGGGAGTTTGCGGCATTATTCGTCATATTTATGTCTATATTCCACTGTAATGGATTGGCCATCCGGTATATACACACCGTCTCTCCCCCGTTGACCTCGGAGGATATTACCACCCCAAATGGATGGATACACTTAAAATAATTACAACAAACCCTCCAAAATTGCAGTTGGTGAAATTTATCCGCAATAACGTGTCAGTTCTGTGTAATTAAATAATATCTTGGCAACATTTGCTGGTGGTCTGGCGGCAGAGGGGATTTATCACCACCTTCACAGAGGGCTGCTCAGTTATTGAGTTTTATTGTCCTTGTGCACAACGCTGCAAAAAAAGTCCGCTTCAAGCCTGTGATGCCACAGGCTTCTTCTGTGAGGCAGAAGATTCTGATGTGAGAGCGGATAAGATAAGCCTGTCAGCATTTTGTTTCCAAAACAAAGAAAGTTCAATTCTGAGGTGGGAAGATCTCCTCTTTCTCTCTATATATACGCCTACTATAGAAATAAGAGAAGTTCTCGACATGTTTTGTTTTTATGTTAGGCAAACATGATGCGTCAGCGACACTTCTCAGAAAGCTGAATGGAGGCCGAGTGTGAGTAACTGCAGCGTAAATCAATATTTCATCATACTTTAAGTCTAAGGATTTTTAGACGCTTACATACCTTCAGAAAAAACCTTTAACTTTAATAAAGAAATCTTCAATCAGCAGGGAATTAATGTCTAATGTGCTGCTGTGCTGCCTGCACTGATGAATGCTGACTCACCCTGGCATGCTGTGTGCTTGAAACTAGGATGATTTACCTAATTTTTTTATGATTTCATCCAATACTTCTCTGACCACTTTCAGACATGTGTGGCACATTAAGATGTCGTTCTCAGGCTCTAATCTGACCCTTTAGTGTAAAAAAAGACAGTAACATCGGGGCAAAAGTGAAAAGGCCCATCATAAAACACACACACTATTCAGAACAGCAACACATTCAGAGAAATGTACTTACTTCAATGACATGAAAGGCTTCATGCTCCACAAAATCCACTCTAATTTTTGTCAAATCTGGAGATATAAACCATTTATGTGTCAGCACATCTGCATGCTGGGCTTGAAATGCAGCTTTATAGCAACAAACACTCCACTTTCAGGTGGAGAATCGTCCCATGATCACTTAACTACGGTGAAGGATATACTAGCAAATCTCTTTTCAAAGGTGCTGAAACACTTGATCGAGAGCATGGCATTTAGTAGTGAATGGGTCTTTCAGGAGTGGCTAAAGGTCCATCTACTCCAGCCTTGTTAAATGATACAGCAGAAAACCTGGGGCTGTCCTGAAAGCTAAAGTGGACGTGAGGAGCAAATAGTTGGACCCAGCAGCGACTTTTGTTAAAAGCAATTTTTTTTTCCCCACACGAAAAGTTATTCCACCCACATTTTAGTAAATGTGCTAAAAATTAACTTAAACTGCTTGTTTTGAGGCTGCACAGTGGCACAGTTGGTAGAGCTGTTGCCTTGCAGCAAGAAGGTTCTGTGTTCGATTCCCGGCCCCGGTCTTTCTGCATGGAGTTTGCATGTTCTCCCTGTGCATGCGTGGATTTTCTCTGGCTACTCCGGTTTCCTCCCACAGTCCAAAAACTAGGTGTGAGTGTGTGTGTGCATGGTTGTTTGTCCTGTGTCTCTGTGTTGCCCTGCGACAGACTGGCGACCTGTCCAGGGTGACCCTGCCTCTCGCCCGGTACACTAGCTGGAGATAGGCACCAGCAAACCTCCCGACCCCACTAAGGGACAAGGGTGTAAAGAAAATGGATGGATGGATGCTTGTTTTGAAATGTGAGGTAATGCTATTGCAGAAAGGTATTACTTTATTTTTACATTTGTTTTAAAGTGTTAATTTCCATTATTGTTTTACTTTAATGTCTAAAAAAAAAAAAAAAGTGACACAATTAACTGCATTTCATTTTTTTGGATGTCCAGAGCCGGAACCTTTGCTTTCACGTGTTTCTGGTACGGCCGTAATTCTGACACACAAGCGACATCAACAGCAATGATGGATGAAAAAAAATAAATGCTTCTCTTCGCCTACTAGGGGTTGATTTTTGCTTGGAAAAAACAAACGATCTGATGGGTCGCTGGAAAAGACTGTTGTTGTGTTCAAGTTGTTCATCAACCATCACTGAAGCTAATCAAGACTGAAACAGCGTCTCAATGCTACACATGCTGCAGCATGCACAGACGACCCCAACGCCAACATCATCGTCCACAGTCGCATTTATAATTCAATGTTTTTCCAATGTTGCATGAACAATCAGAGGTTCCTCAAACAATTAAAAACTAAAATGGAATAATAATAATAATAATAATAATAATAGCATTTTCTGATAATTTGGAGGCTGAATAACCTGAATAACAGGTAAAAAACAATTAAACATATATGTCTATTTATTCAATAATTCAGTAGCAAGATATAGTTATTTTATCAATGCATGGTTTTTGATTAAATTCAATGAATTAATAATTACAGGTCCTGCAATTTAATGTAGTCCCATCATTAATTTTAAACTATTTTATGTATCTTTTCAAGTGTTGCCTAAAAAAAAAGTACATTGTTTTTGACGGCAGGCCCCAAAGTTCCTTGTGACATTCAGCTGTATGACAGAAAACAGTCGGTCAGCACCTGGCAGACTACCAATCCAATAAGGGAACGAATAGATTAGATCTAGGATTCCCCCCCACCCCTCGACCTCCCATACCCGCCGGCCGCTGCGCTTCTCCTGAACCAGCCAGAGCTTAGAGCTGGAAATGAGATTTTCATTCACACCCTGAAATTCACCGGGAACCCCGTATCCAATACAGACGCTGTATCCGGCACAAAAGCAAAACATAAAAAATAAATAAAAAAATTAAAAAACAGGCTTTGCGCGCTCGGATGGAGGCCAACGTGTGCGTTTAACTGTCTGCCTATCCAGCTGCGATTACGATAATCGAGACGTTATCTACTTTGTTGCTCATCTTCCTCCGTCTCGAATCATTTCACGTACTTTCTTTCCGCTCGTGTGTGCGGTTTTAAAGCCACGCGCACGCAGCTGCTACCCACACGCCGCCTGATTACTGTCTAAATACTCTGACAAACTCTCACCTGCATGGTGAGGCCCTGCGTGGTGCGACGCATGCTGTGTGCCGTAATTTCACCCTCTCTGTGGGGCGAAGAATAATTATATTGCTCACTGACTCCCCGGTCTGTCGTCTCTGCATCCAGCGCCGCCATCCATCCTCTGCGATAAGCGCACAAACTCACAGCCTCTCCTGTCATCCATCTTTAGTTGCTACTGTGAAGCTTCACTTTTTCCAGCTAAGGAAGCGGAGAGCCAAGCTTTGTCAAGAGGGTCCAGAGATTTAAGAGTCGTGATTTGCTCTCATAGTTTAAAACTCGAGTGAAAAATATTAATTTTTTAAAATGACATCAATTGCATTGGACATCAACTTCTATACCCTCTTCCATCCTATACTGGATGTGGAAGATATATTTTCAGTGGTTCCGTCCAAACCACTCTGGAACCGGTTTTGGTCTTTAAACTCTGCAGATGTGATACTTGCTGTCGTCTCCTTGGCTCCAGCTGCCATCTTTTTCTGCCTGAACCAGATAAAGTGTGCCCTGTCATTGAGTCAATGAAGCTAAAAACACCAAAAACCTTCATGCAACTCTACCCCAACCTTCAGAAATATTTTCATCAGCCCATATGACAGTTCCCTAACTGACAATGTGCTCTCCGTGCTGCTGAATTTGGAAAAATCAAGCAAATAAACCAACAAATAAGAGCATACAATCATATTTGTAGCTAAATTTACTTTTCTTTTTCAAACTATTTAATGCAATCTATTTTATTGCATTATTTATTAACACTATTAATAAAATGGTGTTGTTGCTGAACAACAACCAGTGTGATTTTTAATCCTTGACAATCCTAATCAGGGGATCTTTCATCTGCACCAGCAGCACTGAAAAACAGGAGTTAAACTCAGCTTTTACAGCTTCATTCCTCACTACAACCTGGTGATTTTAAAAGAAAACTGAATTGGAAATGGTGTTTATGAATTCAGTTGAAAATACTCAGCAGTAAGCAGAGCATCAAGATTTCAACAAACTGTGAAAAGATAGAAAGCAGTCAGTCGGTATTATTCTGAGGCCAATGCAACATTTTGTTTTGAAGTGCAGCGTTTTAACAGTTTTTACTTCGTTCTTTTTATGTCATTGATAAAAATCATGATGAAAATCTGATAAAATTTATCAGATGGATAAAAATCATCAAGCACTTTCACCAATTAAGACACCGAATCAGAATTGGTGGAACATATTTCTAATTATGAGCCTAATTAACTCACAAATAGGACAGGCTGTCATTCAACTACGCCAAGCGTTTAGCATGCTAAGGTCAGTGAGGTTTCATCAGACAGACTGAGTGTCTGCATAGCACAGCATGAGATGAAGATATAACATCATCACAAAAAGTAAGTAGCACTAACAGTAATTTTGATTTTGATTCATTTGATGTCCATAAAGTTTGTAAAACAATCTGCGGTTGCATGGGTCAAAACGTTAATGCTGCAGTTTTATTCCTATGAGGAAGGGATGACGGAATTTGATTTATTCGAAAGGCATGCAATTAAAACACACACAAAAAATAGATATTCAGTAGTGTGAAGGGGGTATTGCTAATCATGTATTTTTGTTAATTCATGTTTTAAACCATGATGAAAGCAGAGGGATAATACCACGCATCAGTCTTGTTGCATTGTCCACATTGTTTTCTGAGGAGTTTTAGCTGATTTCCAAGTAAAGTGAGCAAACAAGACAGAGGAAAATACAACATAGCAATCAGGCAATCCACCTGCATACTTCTACATACATACAGGTCTCTTTGTGTTACTGCAGAATGTGTGAAGAAAAACTGGACAGGAATCAGACTCACATCTGCATTTCTGCTGAATTCAGGACATGTGTGAGCACAAATTTCTGCTGCTGCAGTGTGTTGTCCCAGGAAAAGACCCGGCGTCAGCAGCGGAGAGATTATTGACACTAACCCCTGAAGGACAGACAGGATTCCATGTTTCTTCCATTTCATAAATCCCACTGAGTCCCATAACCTGAGCCCAAAACAGTCTCTCTAATCCTTTCGCAAACACCCCTATTGGACAGGTCCGCCTCTGCCACAAGGAGACACAATTGTTTTGGAAGCGAAAGTGCGGACTTGGCCTCGTCCGCCGCGCCGAAGAGGCCAGGGAAAATGTTTGAAGGAACGGCAGGAATTTTCAGAGGTTTATTCAAACAACTTGTGTGGATTACCGGGAAATCCAGCAGGCTTTGGAAAATATCAGATGATATGTCTGCAGAGATTACATTTCTGTCGGGGTGTAAAAGACAATAACTAAACATTGAGTCTGTGAAATACTGACGGAGATAATACCACCGGACCAGCTCGCAATTTCAATTTTGTTTTTTTTTTGTTGCTTTTTTCCTCTTAGACAATTGAGTGAAAATGAACTTTTCAATAATATTCTAGTTTATTGATATGTCCTTGCTGGTGTGTTTTCTTGGTCTGGGTGATGTTGTTTAGACTCTATTCACTAATTAAGGAGACATTGTTGAACTGGTTTGCATTTAGGGTCATCGGAGTGAAAGAAAAAAAAAACATATGCATGCCACACTTCCCAGATATTTCTAAAAAGATGATAAAAAACAATGTACCCGTTTCCTGCCACTTCACAATTCTAGACTACTTTTTTTCTGAGCCAAATAAAATATACTGGAGTTTGTTGTTTAGATTAAATGGAAAAAGAAATAACTGTGGAAAATTGTCCAGAATTTGTGTGACTCTCTGTACTAGTTTTATGGTATATTTATTTCATCTTTGTGTTCATGTAAGTCTAGTCACGTTAAAACAAACAACAAAATCTTTGCTGTTTAATATTTAAGGTGTATGGATACTTTTGAAAGACACTTTCAGAGTGTTGTGCAGTTCTTACCATTGAGCCACTTGGAGTTGTACTGGGCAGTGCGCAGCGGCGGCATGCCGCCCAGGCTCCTGTAGATGACGGGGTCGCGACCCGAGAAGTCGATGACTGTGGCGGCGTAGAGCTCCCCGCTTTCGGTTACCACCGCCGTGGAGTTGTGGCGAGGGTCGTACGGGCAGCGCGCCACGCCGTTTACGCGCTCCAGCACTCTGCTGATGTTGCCCACCTGGAAAAGAAACAAAGGACAGAGGAGCAAGCCTAGTGCCAACAGGAGGGAGGAGGAAGTGATGTCACAAACTTCATTCAGAGCTACTTTCTCGCTCTACCTCTCTGCTGATACATAGCGGCTGGAAAGCATTGGTCCCGCAGGTCATGACCTCGGTCTTGTTCACCAGCAGGACTCTGATGTAATTCTGGCACTCCATCTAAAAAAAAAAAAAGAGATGAAAATGAACGTCTAAAAAAGGTAACAGCAGGATGAATGGCATCTGTATCGGTTCGCTGGATGCTATTGGACATGTTGCTAAGGAGAACAAAGCAGCGGGTTTCCTGGTGCAAATCTGGAATGTGGTGATGGCAGCTTTCGCCCGCGGGTCCATTGTTGAGACATATGAATGCTAGTTTGGAAGAAAATGGCAGTTTATTTGTGGCATCGACAAAGACTCCAAGTCCACTGCATGTTGTTTGCCACAAAGAATCAAACTCTTTTCCAACAAAAGCGAGGCATTGATTTATAGGCCTTTCGCTGCAGAGAAGTGAGGTGATTGAGCAAAGAAAATAGTTTTGTCCATCTGGTTTCAATCTTCACCTTACAGGCTCAGTGGGAGATGCATATGATTTTGCAATCAGATCCTACAAAACAATACGAATTAGGCAACTGAACCCAGCAGCTGCTCTCGGGCATTTTTTTCAAAGGACGTCCTCCCTAAGTGTCCCAACATGTCCCCACGGGCGCTTTCTTAGACATTTCCCTCCCCTTCCCATATGAGTTCCCTCTCTTATAAAGTCGAGAAAAACAACTTTTGATTGAAGGTTTCGAAATGGCGCTCCTCTGCCGAGGAACCTCCCGAGAGACTAACAAGCACCAAGGCAGAAGATATCAAAAAATGGGCCCGCTGTACGCCGAGCCGCGCTGACACGGAGCGCTGTAATTGGGGGCGTGATTGAGGTTACCTCTGTTTTGCCTTTGCTTTGACACGACTTCCTGGTTTCCTCATCCGGTGCCCACTCTGTCGCCTAGGAAACAAACACAAGATGACAAAAGAGGTGACAAAGAGGCCGAGAAGCGGCGGCGCGGACTTCCCCGAGGCACTTCGAAAAGTTACGCAACGACCGACTTTCGCTAGCGCCTCAGGAAGGCTAAACACGACGCCTGAAAAGACTTTAACCTCCGCGCTGTTTGTTTATTGTGTACACGTTGCGATTGGCTTGACAGTAAGGAGCCCGTTTGAGGGGAGAGGGCGAGGCGTGCAACGAGGCAGCTGAAGGGCTGAGGACGGCATTAGCATGCAAATGTGTTTCCTTTTTCTTTCCCCCCCTTTCTTCTGCTCTTTCTGGAAAAAGTTTGCAGCACTCACCTCCTCTGCCCTCCTCCACCGTCAGCCTCGATGAGCCAATTATTTTCCTGTTGATCGTTACAGTAGGTGCTGGGCTTAATTATGGATGCAGGCGGCGGTGGCTGCGGTGCAAACATGCTGATGCGCACACAGGGTTGCTGGCCGCAGGAGCTGCGCTGAATCCCGTTAAGTGGGTTGAGAGATTGTCCTGGTTTGGCCTGAACTGGGCATGAAAAGGTGCCAGAGGGCCCACGCTGTGTGTGTGACTGGCCTCGTTCCCCCCGCGCTCTCCCGTCTCCTTAGTGGTCCAGACAGAGCGGGTTAGCTTAAACTTTAAAGTGTAGCTTTATCGACTATTATTATAATAATTATTATCTCGCTGTTTGTGTTTACAGTTTGACACAATTATTAGTTTAGCGCTAAATCTTAGTGTAATTTAACCGAAGTGCTAGCATAGCTTAGCAACGCCACATGTTCACATTTGAGGAAGTAGCTTTTCACTGGCTTTGCTCCTAAGTAGCCAGTTAGCATTTAGGTGAATATTAAAGGTTGTTATGGAGATTTGGCCAACCCAACGTGACACACTTTGTTTCATTTCTCCAAAAGTTTGTTTTACCTCCCCATCCATCCTATTCATGTTGTGCCAAGACAAACACGGCTCCTCGTTCAGCACTGTGACCAGAACTGGACCTCGGAGTCAAATGTACAAGAAACAGCAAGACGCTGATCATTAAAGCTGGGGTGAGTTACTTGTACAAAAATAAAATATGTTATTTAAATATTTGTTAAAATTGTCACTATGTCATGACAATATGGTATGAGCTCCTGTCTCTTCTCAAATTAAAAGTTGTATTTTTCTGTGTGAGATTATTGCACACAGAAACAATAAAAGGTGTTTGCATTTCGAGGGTTTCCACACATGGCTACCCGGTTTGCCAACAAAACTCATCCTCCCTATACGTCTTACCTAAAGCAGATAACTCTCCCAGGTGGTCAAAGACAATTTTCAAAATTAATGACGCCTGGAAGTGACGGGTCAACTTCAAGCACAGAACAAATGCTTTTCAATAAAAACACAAATAAATTAACCTCGTTCACTCTGGAGCTCCTCTCAAACACATTGTGTGTGTGCAGCCTTGAGGTACTTAACTCCCCCCCTCAGTGTCTTGCAGGTATATCACTCTTACTCTCTTTCTTCTGTTTTAATTAAAGCTCAGCAGAACAGCCTAAATCTATCTAGCCAGACTGTCAGAACCTCTGCTTTGTAAAAGTCTGCTTAAACTTTAAATTTATTTTTGAATGGAACAAAATCTTCTGGGCATGAAATGTTCAGCTTTTAATTTGCAGAGCACATAAACAGCTCACATTGGCCTCCTTTATCACAGTCCAAGGAATTTATCAACCCTCCTCGCAGCCGGGGAAATTATTAAATTTAAGGTGATTAGCATCTGCATAAATTGCTGCTAACGAGTAAAAATACCAAACCGAATACCGCAGATCCCAAACTAATGAGCAAGACGAATATGTCCATGACCTGGGAATATCCAGTCATCTTGCTCTTAAGCATATTCTCATTGACATTTCGTTGTAAGGATTGTAATTTCATATTTTAAATGCAGTCGGCTGCACAGTGGCGCAGTTGGTAGATTATGGTCCATGATCTATGCAGCGAGAAATAAAAAGTTGTATTTACCGTCATAAATAAGCGCAAATATTTCCAAATTAGTACCACAAACACTTTGATGTTTATTGGAAAAATGTTCAGCAATATTTAATTTTAAGAATTCACTGACACTTTAACAGCTTGTGATCAGGTTTTATCAAAACATTCTGGCACAACCGGCCCTTTAAGAGCATTCATGACTTTGATTTGGCCCAAAACGAAAATGAGTTTGACACCGCTGCTCTAGAGTAAAAGTCACCAGATGTTTGCTGAATTATTTACTATGGCTGGCTTTCAATCCTATCTTCCAATAAATAAAAAAATACTTGAATGCATCCGTTTCTTTTATGAAAGGCATCACACATCTGTGCAAATTTCACTGTATTTTTTTGTCTTCAACATCGAGTTGGAAAATCAAATTTGTGCCATTTTTGTATTTCACTCGAGGGCCGCACGAAATAACTTCGAAATGACCCCCGAGGAGGGGCCACACTTTGGACACCCGGCTCTAAACCAAGTATCACCATTTGCTCAGATGTCATCAGTCTCAGTTAGTGTGTGTGTTATCTGAAGTCCTGCTTCACATCTTCCTCCTCCAAAAACGCGTTTTATCTTGCTGCAAGCCTGAAGAGACCAAGAATTGGAGGAAAAGCAGAAAACACAGACTGAAGTAGTTTTGGCTGTGCTTGAATACATTAGGGTGAATAAAGAAAAAAAAAATGACACATGAAACTTTTGTCACCATCGTTGAGGTTAGAGGTGCGTCTGAGACATTAGCGTGGTGAAGCTACACGAGGCTCCTGCAGCCATCAGAGCGGTGGGCTCTGACCCATGCAGACGGTTAAAGCTCATCTCCCCATCTCCCACGGCAGGTCCCTTCAATTAACCTCCTCCAGGCTGAAGTGGAGGAGAGAACCGGCTGCGTCACCGGATGGACTGGTTGAAATGAAACCAAGCGGGAAGACGAGAAGAAACGGCACGAGTGTCTGACCGGGTGTCCATGTTCTGTTCACGTCACTGCAGCTTCTGAACGGTACGCAAACCGTCAACAACAACCTCTAATCCAGTTTCCACCCAGAGCTCAGCGAACAGCGTGGCACCTGCCAATCAGAGCGCGGCTTCCTCCTCCTCCTCCGCTGCAGTGCATCAATCTGCCGGCTGAAATGAAAACACTGCTCCTCCACAACCTCCGTCTGTCAGCGCCTGTCAGCCAAGGGGACTAATGGAATGACGTCATCGTAAACACACACACACACACACACACACACACAAGGAGACGGATGCCTTTCCGGTGATTCACAGCTTGGAGCGTTACCATCTCTTTCTGCGGGGCCCCATCTACATGAATCCCCGTCGGCTTAACCCGCTGACCTTCACCAAAAACCGCTGCCCTCCTCCCCGCCCCTCCTCTCTTAATTCATTTCTTCTTTCTTCACGTTGCTTTGGAACAAAGCCACACACACACACACACACACACACACACACACACACACACACACACACACACACACACACACACACACACACACACACACACACACACACACACACACACACACACACACACACACACACACACACAGCCTGGGAGAGAACCAGGCTTTGCCTCGAATTCCTTCCCTCCCGCTCCAGAAAAACGTGAATGGCCCGCCGGCCGCCAGCTGAATGAATCGAAGCGAGGCCCTGGAGTCCGTGTTTTTGTCGGGGCTCTCGTTTATTTTCTGTCATTTGTAAAGCAGGCAGGGAGCAGATTGCTTCTGCATAAATTTGCATCGCGTTGATTTAAAAATCAGGTTAAAAAAATAATAACTCAAAGACAAATCTCTTCATATGTTGTTAATTATAAACAGATTAAATAAGAAAAAAAAAAATAAGGGGAAGGAAATCACAATGCTATTTTACAATAGAATCCAAATGAGCAATTTTGCAATTAATTGCAGTAGACGGATTTAATTATAAACGCTGACACAGCACAGCATGCTGCGGCTAAAAATAGCACAAGCAAACACCAGCAACTTGGAAAAGAAACACATTTGACACTGGTGCAGGATATAAATGGTGAACAGAAATCTCACAAAGAATAGTTTTTAAGAAAGTGCAAAGTAGAAAAAAAATCAGCATAAGTGCTTTAAGGCACAACAAACAGAGACAGTTGCTTTGGTTTGCAAGTTCTCAGATACTTCCTTGAGCTTTGGCTAATTTTCAGAACGGCTAATGATTTTAGGTGTCCAGGTGTGAAAAGCTTCTGGAGACTCTCTCTCCAGAAGAAGAGAAGAGGAGCTGGAGTTTTGATAACTGTGACAGAGTAGAAATAATTTGCTGGTGCTTTTAGTTTTAATAATCACACATAAAATGAACAAAAAGAGATGGGATTATCCTAAATTTTTAAGAAACTTTTACATATCTGATCCCCCAGTCAAGTCGGTAAAGATTTTCATCTGTATTCCTGCATTCCTTCACTCCGGGTTGTTCCTTCACTTGTTGATCTGCATGGTTTGTTGCTGAACTCACAGCTTGTGTGTCATTTCTCCTGCATGTTTTCCTTCCACCACATAAAGGGCCACGTTCACTGACTTCACTGAATACGTCGCATGCAGTCAGATTTAATTACATGAAGTAATTGGAGACGTACAATAGGTCGATGCAAGTTTAGTGCAACAAATACACGAATCAAAGGCAGCTTGTGAGTAGAGTTTCCATCCTTTCATTTGCATTGATGTCAATTAGATGTCCACGCTTTCGTACCAGATAACATGCAGCAGCTAGAAAAGTATTTAAGTATGCTTTGGTTGGAAACGACCTGAAATTCGTATTTAACAGGATATTTATTTTCTGAATAGCTCCTATCAGTTTTCTCATTAAGGGTATTAGAAGGGGAATTATGCAGGTGCACAATGCTTCGTCCTTTATCCATTTAATTTGCCACCGTATGAATTGATAGCAGCATTTTATTGAGTTAAAAACATTAAAAAATGGGACTTGTGTGTCTTAAGGATCTCTGAAGTCGTTCCATGAGATGACATTTGAATAATTGAAGCTGTGAAAAATGACACATACTCCAACTGTTTTTTTTTATATAGTTCTTTTTTTGTCTTTATGATGCATAACCATGCATCATAATTTCTACAATTTTTAAATATTTTTACGTTATGTCATGTTAAGCCAAAAAATTCAATGCAACTTCGACGAGATGGACAGATGAAAAGTAGCATAAATGTGAGGGGAACTTTCAAAATAAAATCCACTGTGTCTTAGGAAGGCAGTATTTTACCGTCCTGAGTCATCAAATGTGTGTGATTTAATCTGTGTGAAGGCCTCAGATGTTTGTTGGAGAACATTTGCACAAAAAAACAGCATCACAAAAATCAAGGAACCAAGCGGAAAAGTCGGGGATATCAGGGAAATCAAGTTCAGGACGTGGAGAGTAAAGTGAAATATTTATGCCATATTGGAGTGATCTCTGTGATGATGCAAGCTAATGTTTTGGCAGTGGTCCATAAATTTAACATGTTAACATGATGCTAAAGTGTCCCTTTTTCAAGCCTGCTGCACTTCTCTGAAGAATAATGAAGAAGCTGCAAGTAACCGATCAGGACGCAGCGCTCGGGCTGCTGAGACGGACATCTGCAAGTCAAATGTTATTCGTGAGCGACGTCCCTTCTTTTCACGCCTTGTTCTTGTATAAATTTATGCACCGTTTCGATGCGTCAAACGACTTAAAAGTTAAGAGTTCTGTCAACTGGAACATGTGGCGACACAAGATGTACCTCGAGGTTTTATAAGCACTGGAATAAGTGTTTATATGCTTTATGATTTTTGTTTTAGTTCTGATTTTTAAGTGCTATGGACTACTTTGTGTCTGTAAACTAAGGTAGTAATTTAAAGATAGAGACGCCATTTCCAGTTTGCCACCAGAGAAGAAGGTCCTCTGATGAGAAGAGAGGAAAACTGACCATTTTGCAAAATGCTGCGTAGTGAAAAACTCAAACCATGGACTGAACATAATGATGTGAGACATGGCAGTGGTAGCATCGTGCTGTGGAGATGTGCTTTATTTTTTTTTTCAGTAAAGCGAGAAATCTCAGTAATAATTTCCTCCACTTCAGTTTCAAACTCCTGTTGCTCCGTCACATAAAAGTCCAAATATGTGAAAAATGCGTTAATACATCAAAGCTTTTAATATTTTTCCCAATATATAGACGTGCTTTTCCACTGTTAACCTCCAATGTTTGAGAAATAAATTAAAAGTCTACAAATGTGACCTGGATAACAAATATTGTAATTCGAAATCTACCCGCTCAGAAGAATTGCTGCAGTGTTTTATTTTCAACCTCAGGCCAGAGAGGCTCCATTATTCGTACCTGACGTCTCAGAAACAAGCTGGGGTTCATTTTCATCATTTAGCAAAGGCCAAAGTCAATCTGCAACCCACGCCATCAGTTCCTTTCGCCAAACCCAAACTTGACACCCCATTTCTCCCCACTTCACCTCTCGTTAGACATGGTAAAAATATCTTGCCCTCTGGCAACTTTCCCTAAAGAAAGCAGGACGTGGAAGGGGGGGGGGGGTAGAGAATAAAAAAAAAAAAAGGATTTTATGGGCAAATAAAATAGCAGATAACACAATTAGCACCATGATTGAGGATTCATCACTTTTATGGCGGAAAGGTGGTCTCTGGGCTCGGAAATGAATTCTATTTTTATGAGCTGTGGAGAGAGAAAAAGGGGCCAAATGATGGAGAGCTGGAGATGCTAATGAAGTAAGGAATCTGCTGCTAGCAGCGGTAAAACGCAAACCTGCCTCGCTCCTGAAATATGACGCTTGCATCGATAAGGACGCCTCTCGCCGACATGCTGCCAACATCACGCGTGACAACTAATTAGGATTCATGAATGTTGACAATAAGTGGGAATTAATGGCTGTTTGAACTGGAGCCGCGTGACACTTGTTAGAAGTCGAGATAGATCCGTGTTGGAGCCGACGGTGTAAAATTAGAATGTGGGATGTGCTTCAGATGACTGTGTTTACCGTTTTACACGAGAAAAAAATTTCTTCCTCACTGATGAGCTGATCCGCAAAACCTTGCATAAGGTGTTCAGACTAGCATAAACCCACATTCTCTGTTTTCTCATGATTCTAAACGCGGTCGGCCATTTCAGACAACAACCCACACCCGGCGTAAACACAGACACTCACCACTTGACATTGCGGGCGAATCTGGCAGCAGTCGTTGCCCGGGTGGGTCAGGAGAGCAACACTTATCCACCAACGCAGCAACAGAGTGAGCAGCCAGCGCTCACAGGTCTGAACCACTCATGAAACTGCTGGTGATGTTCCGCATCCATTATACGTTTCCAGCAGAATCACAAAACGATGCAATGTCTCAATCAGTAACCACAGATGTGAGCGACGACGTCTAAAACGTACAGCTGCTCATAGCTGCAGAGTTTATGACAAATTGTGCTAAAATACCTGGGAGCAGACGTATTGGGTTTGATTACACAGACTCAACCAGTTCAGTTCCTTGTTTGCGCACACAACAATGACCAGCCTGCAACTCGAAGCAGAATGATTCGATTTCAGCTTAATGGTTCTTCGAGATTCGGATTCAAATTGTACATTTAAGAGCAAATCGTCAGGGTGGAGCTAACTGAGCGCCGGTTCAAGGAGGAAAATGTACATCAGCAGTGTCTTGCTTCCCTGCTGAATAAATAAACTAAAATTAAAGGTTTTATTTTTCAGGCTTTGTCAGGACAGTGAGATTATGCAAGTCTGTTTCCACACCATTACCTGACAACCCAACAGATGAGGTGGGCGGTTGGATTTCATTCTGCGTTTCATCATCTTTATGGGATAACATAAAAGGTGTGATGGAATTAATGAATTAATAAAAAAAAAGGAAGGTGCAACAGCTAAAACATGGCAGCTTGCGTAGCACATGTAAGCCAGACATCAGCACCTGCTGATATCTGTTTGATTTTGCATGCTTACTGAAACGTGAAAGGAAATCCAGATTTATAGTTTTAAACTCCATCAGTTAAAAAAACAAAAATGTTGAGTTTCCAGAAACCGTTGGCTGAATGAAACGTGACTTTAAACCGTTTTGTCTCATTGTCTCCACACACTGATCACACCCACACCCTCTCTTTTGTGTTTCACTCTCAGTCCAACATGTCCGCATCCACACAACAACACACACACTTATTCGCCATGAGCTAATCCGCAGACACCTCTCTGAGTCGAACAGAATGCAGCAAGAGGCTGAGTCGGAGCAGCGGCACATGATGTTCATTCACTTAACTGCCGCCGACGTGGAGGAAAGTGCAGCAATATTCAAAAAGAAAAAATACTGAACCACTTGTGACTTTCTTTCCGTTTATTTTTTGACAAATTGTTCATGTCATTAAGCAGCACATTCAGGTGCAGAGACCAGCAAATAGCCGGCAGCAGGAGGTGAGATTAACTCTGCCAGGAGACGTTCAGTCTCTGAATGACTGCACTGATCCAAACTAGCATCGAGTTTCAAAAGCACCATGAAGACAAATATGTAAGACGTAAATTTGTATTAGTAGATCTGGCTGGGTGATGGTAAGAAATGTTTCTCTTTCACTGCAAGGAAGAAAGAATAAAAATAAAAAAAACTATAGGTACTGAACACAACAGTGATATGGAGGCTCACTGCAGAACTACTGCACAAAACCAAAGTATGTCTACTGACAAACATCTATTCATACAAGTGGAAATTTGTGTTTAGTGTCTGGCAGATATATTGTCAGAATGGACAACTAAATTCTGCATACTGGGTGTCAATAACTG
Organism: Poecilia reticulata; assembly: GCF_904066995.2. Classification (NCBI taxonomy): domain Eukaryota; kingdom Metazoa; phylum Chordata; class Actinopteri; order Cyprinodontiformes; family Poeciliidae; genus Poecilia; species Poecilia reticulata. The sequence continues at coordinate 21,994,174 of NC_088831.1, read as the reverse complement.
TTGACCACCTTCTATTTCTGTGAAGTCAGAAGAGTTAAAGAGGCAACTGGACCTGCATGATGCATGATGGCAGTCAGGTTTTATCAGTAACTGACTGGTAGGAAATCTGATCTTTTCCAGTCTCTAAACCAGAACCACTAAACCACTACATGACCATGGTCATGACAAGACTGAGTGAAGAAGGCTTAAAATGACCTATTATCAGCATTGATTAAGTGTTTATAGTAAGAAGGTATTTAAAATAAACTGTATTATCTAAACTGAGCTACATTCAGGCTTCAAGAGATCCAGACAGAACGTTACCCTTAGCAGATAACGGTCAGGCACAGTTGGGTTATAAAACAATGTCCAACACTTTGGAGGTCTTATGGAGGTTTAATCAAGCACCACTAAAAGCAAAGTTAGTATGGCACAACAGCAAACCTCCCAGATCTCCGAATCTGCCAAGTCAGGATAGGTGAGGATTACTTTCTTTTTCTTTTGACATCTGCTTGTACCCTACATGAAAACCAGGTCATCCTGAAAACACCCTCCCTGTCGTAAAACAAAGCAGATTCAGGTTATTTCTGGAGGTTACAAAAGACCTGAGGTTCACCCTCCATCAGAACAATGACTCCCAATACAGACACGGCTGTAGGAATGCTTCAGATAAAAGCATATTCATGATTGAATGACCAAGTCCAGGCAGAAATCCAACACTTTACAAATTCATGTACAAGAGCTACCCATCAATTCTGAGCCATTTTGCAAAGGAGGACGTGCAAAGCATGCAGAGATATAAAGGCAAAAGACTCGTGGTTTACGCTCTTCTAATAAAGAAAAAAATGTACAGCTTATAATTCCTCTTTTAAAGGTGTTACTTCTGCACATGCAGATAAAAGTTATTCCTTCCCAGCTGCTTGGCCAAGCTGCGATGCATTACAGAGTGACGAGTGGCCCTCGCAGCCGCAGCTCTGGAGCTTGCTCACTGATTATCCCCCCGTTCTGACAAAGGCTGCATCAATAATTAAATCTGCGGCCCGACTGCAGCGCAGAAACTAATGAAGGATGTGAATGAAATCAGCCACAACTCATCAGACTCGGGGAAAGACAGAAGCTTGATGCTAAACAAGGGAAGCAATATCACAGAGGGTCAGCTTAACGTCCGCCCTCTGGCCTCCTCTTTCATTTCGATTTTCCACTTTCCACCTAAAGCCACCCCCGTCCTTGAGCTTTGTTCATAGCAAAGGCGGAAAAAAAAAAAAAAAAATCACAGATCTGCATATCCAACAAAGCTCGCTTTAGTGTAATATCATTGGCGTGAGAAAACGTCGGCGTCCTCGGCCTTCAGTGGACGTCAGCTCATTCTGTCCCAGAGGAATGTCCAACTCCAACAAAGACACCCACAATAACAGATGGATTTATTTCCCTTTTTGCTGCGCTGGGACGTTCTCCATCATCTCTGCTGAGGAGGGAGTTTGGACAAGGTACCTCCTGTAAATAGGAACAAGCCGTAGCGGTTGACTTGTTGACTCTGTGGATCAGCTGGAGGGAGATGAAGAAGCACAGAAGGCAAAAAAAAAAAAAATCAGCCGCAAGCGATCAGAAGTTGCTTCCACACTCATTCAGCCTTATGTTTTCTCACTGCAAAAAACTAGTAAACTATTCGCAGATTCGAACGTGCAGGAGGGAGATGTATCTTAGGAAGTATCACGTCTTGTCGAATCTATGAAGAATTGCTTTTTAAGCATCTTATTTTATATAGTGTGTGTATATTTGGTTTACCAAGGGTTTAAACTTTACAGTGCATCATCGTGTCAGTGAGCGAACACAAACATATGAAGATTAATACTCCATAACACGGTGGGTGACTGTCCCAAAGTGGTCAAAAATAAATATAACCTTAATTGATCCAGAAATAGGAGAGACTGTATTCAGTCACTTCAGTTATCCTGCATGGTAAGATGAGAGAATCTTCATAAGTGCAGACAGAGATTCTGCACAGTGCAGCTAAAAAGATGTTCAATTATATTATTTAATTTTAATAATTCATTGATATTTTAACAGTTTGTGATCAGGTTTTATCAATACATAACTGGCCCTTTAAGAGCATTCATGATCTGGATTTGGCCCAAAGCGAAAATGAGTTTGACTCTGCTGCTCTAGCTGGAAAGATTTCTGCATTTAGGTAAAAACTGCAGGACGCAAAGACACTGGCATGAAAACTAAGGTGGCTTAACACAAGATGAATTGGTTGTTATTCCCAACTTTAATGGCTACACAAAGTAAATTCAGTCAGTAAAACGGAGTCATTCTGTAGTGTAAGTCAGATGATAAAGATTACACAGAATATCAAATATCGCATTCATATCACAAACTGATTTCCTAATATTATGTATCTTATGTTGTCAAAACTAAAGTAGTTTCTGTTTTTGGAGGATGACTGTTGTTAACCAGGGATTGTAGATGAAGAGATATTAAAGTGTAAACCAGGCAAATATTTGCATTTTTTTATGGGGAAAAAAAACAAAAATATTTTGACTTTACAACTTGGTTTGATACTTGTTTATCTGCAAAACTGGTTAGTTCTGAAATGCAAAAGAATTAAACATATCTTGGGGCAGGAAACTTAAACCTGTGTTATTCTTTTTTTATTCTAATTCTTAGTTTTGACTTTCAGTTATTCTGACGGTTCGTGACAATAATGTCTGCTATGTTTGACATTTTCACTGCCGACTTTCGATTGCTCAAAGCACTGGCTACGTGCAAGTTGGGACCGGCTATCTAAATCAAGATTGACTGATTATCATGTTAGTAAAAGTGCAAATGTACAATGCAACAGTTTGATACGGAATTATTTTTAGGACAGGCTGCATTTTTGTTGGGATTCATAGAGAAAACATTTAAACCGTGTCGCAAAGAGGGAGAAAAAGACTAAATTGTTTTATTGTGGGAATTATGTCTTTTGCAGTAGCAGCAGAACAACCTAAAACTGTCATACAGCATTTTCATTAAAATCAGAAAACTAAAATGCTTTCGTGAGCCGCCACAGAGAGAGGAAGTTGTTGCGGGTCTGAGTTCTTTCATTACTTTTTCCAGATTTTTTTTTTTCCTTTACAATTCATTCTCTCACCTGCTTGTTTATTTATTTGTTCAGATTTATTCCTGTTCAGAGTTGGAGGTGGGCTGGAAAAAAAGAAGAAAACTCAACTGGAGGAGAGAACAGATGGACTTGAGGCAAACGCAGAGACGAATGAGACGGCGGTTCAGACACACACCTACAGCACAAGTGACTCAAGTGTCAGAAAGAAACCAATATGAATGAGTTTCTGACGGAGGGAGAAAGCCGAGCTTAGAGAAGAAACAAAACAACGCCGCCCGTAAAACTTTGTGCTGATAATTAGAGATGGTAGCCACCAAAACAAAATCCCACACCCACATTGTTTTCAAAGTTAGAATATCTGACTGGAATATTACACAACTTAGCAGGTTTTCTTGATGCATTGGATGTTATTTTCTTAAAGGGGCGGCATCATGTATTTTCCAGGAACATAGTGCCAATTTATAGCACAAGCAAGAAGCTATGTTTACTACATACTATATATCAGATATGACTTAAAAGAAATTTGATTTTGTAATTTAACGCCTTGAAATTGGGTCTCTGTCTCTTTAAAAACTGCTCTTTCTGACCCTCCACCTTCAGGAAGTCGTCACAACATCGTTTCTCTATTAACCTTTTAACAATGTTTTTATACCAGCATACCAGAAGTAGCTCTTATGTTGTTTGCTAAATGCTGCTGGCTAGTCTGAAGAGGCTGAGTGGAGGGATTTGCGGTGGACGGCTCCTCTGTGAGGCGGAAGCTTGGAAACCTGGAAATTGCAGCTCAGAGGAGGAGCTACTTCCTGGGAGGCGGCGTTCAGTCGCCCCCAGCCGTTTTGCACAGATGAATGGCTGCCGTAAGAGATTAAAAGATTTTTCAAACATACATGAAAGAATCAAGGCAACACTGCAGGTGTGTCTTTGATGAGATAGTAACATTACAACATGATTTAAAGCTAAAGAAAAAAAAGTGGATTTTCCAGAATACTGTCATACTGGAGTGGAACCATACGCATCACCTTCAGCTGGCTGTGGGAGCCTGAGAGCACAGCTCAGCTGAAACAACTCCAAACACCAACTCCGCACTGAGGCCGAATCCCATGACCCAAACACGCAGGGGCCCCTTCTGGCTGATTCCAAAGTTCTGACATTTTCTCAGCGGGAAGAAGTCTGGAAAAAGGCTGGGAGGGAAAAAATAGAGGTGACCTCAGAATCAAGAAAGTCTTAAAAGTCGGGAACCTTCAACCAGACGATCAGTGGACGGGTTGTTCTTTTACGCCACCCCGTTACTCCCCCACCCCCAACCCTTCATTCTGAAAGGGCAAGGCAATCAGAGGGAAATTTGTGCCCTATTTCATGGAACACTGCGATCCGACCGCGCCACACACGAGAGATCAGAGACAACACAGACAGAAGTCACGCTGGACTGTTTTCACTGGTCTGCTCTGAAGAATGTTTTTCAGACCTCTCCTGCAGCCTGTACAGTGGTCCGAGCTGCTCGTTTTGCATGAATGAATGTGAGAAGAAAAGGTCCGCACGTACGCTTTGATGCAAGTCTGATTGCTGAAAAAGAAGCAAGTGGCAAAACGAGCAGCCGCTGCAGAGGCCGCGGAGCCTGACGGCAATCCGACGGCGGTCCCACTTAGGTGGGATCGCCGTGTTTTTTCTGGCAGCAGGAGAATGTCAGAGGGAGAGAATGAGGCTTTTGATCTCTTTCTTCACTCAACACGTGGCAAAACGGAGAAAGACAGGGAAAATACATGCCGTAGCACGCGTGAAGGCGGACGGACGCAGAGGGCTATGCGAGGAACCAGACCGTAATGTGGTGTTTACATTCCACCTCCATGTTGCCGCTGTCGTATCTGCGCCAGGATTATCTGATGCACTGACAAAGACCTTTCTCCTCCCTCTCCCCATCGCCGCCGCTCACTCCGATGCGCTCGCAGCTCATGCCAAGGGAAGAACAAACAAATTGTGTTTACCTCTGTTGCTCTCATTGATCAACTTGTTGGAGCGAGAGCATTAGACTCTCCACTTCATGAAGCTGCCAATGCCGGTTTAGATCGGGCTCCGTTTCCCACGAGGTTTTTATCCAGCCTGCCCTCATATTACACATCCTTTTAGATTAACTGTTTACCTTGTTTGAAGGTGACTTTACGCTTTATTTTTTTTGTCTTCTGGGATCCGTCCTAAGCGCTGATTGATGCCTGCAGGTGTTTTTATCTCGATGTGTTTAAACTCAAAGGTTCCTAGAAGTCGTTGCTGACAGATTGGCAGAGTTGGGTAGTAACTAGTTACATTTACTCAGTTACATTTACGAGAGTATGTTTTGTTTTTTTTAGAAAAAATTTACTTTTTGGTGTATTTTTGACTATTTTTACTATGCTCTACTTTTTTATTTTACTTGAGTAATTTTATCATGAAGTATCTCTACCCTTGCTTGAGTAAAATTTCTGGATTTTCTACCCACTGATTGAAAAACAAACATGTTTTGACAAAATTTATTTTATTTTTTAATGGAACTTATTTGGAAAAAAAAATATTTTGCTTGATTTTGTTATATTCTGTTCCATGAATTATCATTTTGGTCCTTAAACTACCAAGGTTTCCACTTAATTTTATATTTTGGACCATCTGATAGCGTAATTTTTAAATATTGAATAATCAATAATGTAATCAGTTACTCAGTAGATTTTTTACAAAATACTTTTTTTTACTCTTACTTGATTAAAACTATGTTGAATTAGTGCTACTTTTACTAGAGTACATTTTTTGGGTACTCTGCCCACCTCTGAAGATGAACTTTTTGTTCATTTTCCTTAAAAAGGCTTTGCTGAAGTTCCAAATCAGAAGATTCAAATCAGATAGAAACTTTCTTGCAGTGTCTTCACATACTTATAAGCAATGAAAACGTGCAAGAAACGTTCAAATGCTCGGGTCAATCCAAAGGCAGCGCTGCTCTGGGCAATGAGACATGTCGAAACCTGCCACTCCGGATCACCGATCCGAAAGCCCACCAGCAAAAAAAATAAATAAATTTTAAATCTACTGTCACTTTCACATTTAATATGTTTGCTCCGCAGTGGTGTGAAAACACTTCTAGGACTCAGCCAAGGGACGAAGACTCAGCTGGATCAAACTGAATCGTTACTTTGTTCTTTGCTGATCAACCGTTTGGAGCTGATCCACCGACGACAGCAAAGCGACAAGAGGATACAGTCTGAGAAAGATGAAAGGAAGGACGAACAGCGCTGACATGCTGGAAGAGGAGGCGGATGAAAATTTCATGCCAAACGTCTGAGCTGTCGATGTAAAAAATTTAGGCGAAAGGGTCGGAGAGATCGTAAGATATTTATGGAGGAAGGTGAGAAGAAGTGACACGGTGAGAGTCGAGCGGTGTTTTGAATAAACGAGGACCATCTTTAAATGAAGACCACAGATGGATGCAAACACTCTAAGCACATTTACCTTGGGAAACTTTATTTGAAGCATAGCATCCTTTTCTGGTTCGCCCTTATCTGCTGGGATTCGTTCAGTCGTCTGCTCAACATGCAGGCAGTTGGCAGGTTTTGTCCTCTGTGAGGAAACTCAACTTTTACTTTGTTATTCTGTCCAGCTCTGGTCATTTTATATTTCACTTGTTGAGGCACAAAAAGAATCCGTCTGCCACAGGACTCTGCTATCCGTTCATCAAATCAGACACTTCGTACCCATTTTGACAACCTCAGTACTTGAGTAGACAATTTTTTACCATATACTGTTTTTACTCTTGCTTGAGTCATTTCTTGGTTGTCTACTTTTTACTTTTACTTGATTAAAAGTATGTTGAAGTAGTGCTACTGTTACTTGAATACAAGTGAAAGTACTATTTTAATATTTAAAGGTTTACAATATTTATCTACTCTGTGTGCCACAAGGAAATGTGAAGAGAGTAGTTATACTAGGATAGGATAGTTGTGGACATTGTTATTTTAGGTCACAAACTTCTGATTTTCCCTGAATGCCTTAAAGCAGAGGTGTCAAACTCATTTTTGTTTTGGGTCAAATCAAGATCATAAATGCTCTTAAAGGGCTGGTTGTGCCAGAATGTATTGATAAAATCTGATCACAAACTGTTAAAATATCAATAAATTCTCAAAATTAAATAATATTATTGAACATCCTTTCAGTCCCTCCATGATTTTGTGATTCTTTTTGTGATTTTTTGCAAGAAAAAAAGTGTTTGTGGTACTAATTTGGAAATATCTGTGATATTTACGCTTATTTATGACGGTAAATGCCACTTTTTATTACTCTTTATTACTTTTATTATGGACTATAATCTGACATAAATTAAAGCTGAGGCAGCAGTTTAGTACAAATAAGAAAGTTTGAAAAATTTTTAGAAAATCTGCAATAAACTCCCAATTATTTAAGGTGTGCCTTAAATTCAGATCTAAGTTTGCCTGCTTTTCTGTGCACAACTGGAATATCTAAGGGCTGGCAGAGCAGGTCACATGGCCAGAGCAGTCTCTCCTTCAGTGTCAGTGTTTTCATAAGTCACTTAAATAAAAAGTTTCATTTTTATAAAAAATAAATCAAAAATTAAAAATGGCATCACAAATAAGAGGCGCAACTGGAATGAAGCCGCAGGCAGAACAACCAAAGCAAGTTGTCAGGATTTAAGTTTTGTACGGGCGTCAGAACTGCCCTAAATTCAGCTAAATGTTGAACTTTTTTTCCATCGACCTGCAGTCTGGCACCACAAGTCTCTCTCCCACACCGTTTTGCTCCGTGTCCTCCTATTTTCAGACCATCTGGCCTCTTTTTTCTCTCTCTCTCTGACAATGCTGGTACTCAGACAGGAGCACCATCCATGGCCTCTTACCCAACAAGAGTTCTGTACCTGGAATGATGAAACTCCTCAACTTTCAACAAAAGTTCAATCCTTTGATGCTGTAAGGCTGTCACATAACCTCCTTACCTGGAAGTGTATGCAGCAATAAATAAATAAATAAATAAAAATATGCAGTTTTAGGTTCTGGAGCAAAAACATACAAAATTTGATTGGGCGAGTTGAAGAAGACGCATAAGACGAATAAGACAGGAGATGTATATATAATGTAATTTATAGAAAGGTAAAGCAACATTTAGAGCAATTCTGTGCTCATAAGCAATTATATTGGCAAGAGACAAATCAAAAATCTATCTCTTAGCGACATCCTTTGTGTTAAAGATAGCACAATCCAGCGAAATAGGGCCCATCTTCTGCTACATACAAGTGCTTTGAGATAAAAAAAAGAAGAAGAAGAAGAAGAAGAAGAAGAAGAAGAGAGACTATAAGACTACAGTGAAGTTTGCCCATCAGAAGTTGCCATCGTTCCATTATTTTTCCTCTGACAGAAACAGAATTGCTCGGAGCACACATATGGCAGAAGTGCCTCCTCGCACTGAGGGAAAAAATGAACAAGAGAAACAGATGATAGAAAACAGAGCTCTTACTTCAGCTTTCCTTTCCCACTCCCACCCATCAAACACTCAAGCTATTCTGTCCATCCGCTGTTTTTCCGCCACTCTCCCACTTCTGTTTTTTATCCCCCCCCCTACCGCCGCCGCTCACACGTGTGTGCGCTCGCGCACATGTGTGCGCTCGCACATGCCTCCCACCACCTTCCTCCCTGCCGCTCTGATTGCGGCAGAGATCAGGCTGACCCCCACATCAGAGAGAGAGACAGAGGGAGAGAGAAGCTCTGTCTGTGGGTGCCGCTTGGACAGTGCATGTGGGTGGATTGCAATCAGGCCCACCTCCAGCAATAACACCAGCACTATATCCCACTGACAAAAAAAAAAAGACAAGAGTGAAGAATTGGAGGAAAAAAGAAACAAAAGAGGAGAGGAAAGGTGGAGAAGACGGATGCTGAACTCTAGGAATATGCAGGAGTGTCTGACGTTGACCAGTCGGTACCTGTGTGGTCACACAGTGGGGTGTCTGGGTGGGCGATGGCGTACTGTGTGTGTTTAGTGTTTGTAGCAACAATTGTTGTATTAGACATGTAATGTATTCACACGTCTTCATTCAGTTGTTCGTGGTATATGTTCTGCTGACATACTGTTCTGAAAACAAAGCAAGACTTCATCCGCATGAAAATATTAACTAGAGTCGGATACACACGATTTTAGGTTCAATTGGAAGAAAGCGGGTTTTCCAAATGAAAAAAGTTATTGCTGCAACAGTGTAACATATTTTTGCTTTATTGTTTTTGTCACTTATTTCATTGTTTTCGTCACTACATTTTCATGTCATTTGAGAAGAACCGTTTTTGTGCTATTCTTCCTAAAAATGCATCCTTTTTGGCACAACTTTGGATTTTTATGTATTTATTCGTCTATATTGTATTTAATTACATTTAATAAGCAGTTTTCATGATGCTGCCTGGTCAGAAATGTTCTCTGACAAACCTCTGCTGCCTGCACAGATTGTATAATCTGATATAATCTCATATAAGAGATTATATTATACAGAAGTGGTCTGAATGTACTAACAAAGCCACTTCTAAAGTCAAGTGGCTGCACTAAATTGTATTTTGGTGAATCAGAGTAAAGGGGGTAGGAGGCTGGCACCAGTCTGTAGATATTTGTGAAACATTATGTAACCATGGACTGATGGTTTTGTGATCTGTGTTGGCCTACAGAGCCAATAAAATACATTAAAGTTTGCGGTTGTAACCGGAGGAATTACTGCTATATATCGTGTAGGGTTGAAGTCTTTGAGCTCCAAATACACCAAACCAGAAAGAAGAAGCCAGACATCTCAGAGGCCTGACCTATATGTAACCAAGCACAGCAATATGAAGAGGTGCGCGCTGTTGGAAACCAGCCCTGCCAAGGTGTCAAAAATTGATCCGCCGAGGTTCCGAATCGATCGTACGTCTCAGAAAAAGAAAAGGCGGGATTTTTTTTCCTATGTGAATTGATTCCTTATGCTGCACTCACATCTATTAAATCCTTAGCAATAATGACTATGGATTCCTGGATTAGCTGCTCATTTTTCTCTTCTGACCAGTAATGCTCTCTCAAGGAATTGAATACAGTTGCATAAATACTGACGCATTAACCCCTCGACCATTTTATACAATTAGATCATGTAAGAGTCCTCTGGGACGGGAAAGAGACTGAACACCGAGCAAACTACTGTGTTTGGCACAGAGACTCACCAAATAAAAAAATTAATCCGTGCTGGAGCACAGAGGGAGCTTGTCACCTGCCTCGCTCATATTCTCTCCCTCCTCTCGTTTGTCCCGCTCCTCTCAGCTCTGAAGCCTGTGTGATTTTTCTCCCTTGTCCTCCCGGTCAGTGCTTGTGCTCGTCATTCCTTTCTCACCTGTTATCTTCCCTGTCTTTCATTGTCTGGCTGCTGCCCACCTTTCTTTCTTTTTCTTTTTTTTTCTTATCCGTGCTGCTTCTCCCCTCCGTCTCCCTTTCCCTCCCTCTCTCTTTTTTTTCCTCCGCTGATTGCCTACGCATTCATTCTTCTACGCCTGCCTGCTCACTAATGGCAGTGGCAGGTGTTCTCCCAGGTGCCTGAACAGAATGGTCTGGGTTGAGCCTTTAAAAGCCCTGGCATCAGCACCTCTGCAGAACACTCCGCCCTTCCTTCCACCCCCGGTTTTTTTTTTGTTTTTTTTACTCACTTTATCCTGCAGAACTGACTATCTTCAAAACTCTTTTGTCGCTGAAAAACTGCAGAAACACGCCGCCGTCGTCCTCGGCACTGAAAGACGGCAACAAATACGCCGAGAGAACCGCTCAATTCTTCCTCCTCGGTTTGATTCAGGTTCCCGTCGTCAAATAGCACGCAAACAATGTAAAGTCCGCAACAATGAGCGCGCTCTTTAATGGGACCGCGCTAAAAGGAAACATGACACAGCAGTGTGTGGTTACAGGCCGGGAGCGTGGCCTACTTAACTGAGCGCGGGGTAAACAGATGAATGAGGCGGCGGAGAAAGCAGCTTTGTGGTCGGACCACCGTCTCTCTCCGGTTTGCTTTTCAATCCATCAGCAGGTGAAGTCTGACGACTTTCACTGGCACATAATGGGCAACGTAAAGACAATGAGGCTTAAAGTCCCACAGGGATGGCTCCATTTCTGCAACACAGCTACGCTACTATACTTAAAATAAATAAATAAAACATTTAACTTAACCCGTTAGTACAGCACTTACTTTTACAAGCGTACAAATTTACAAAAGGACGTTTTGTGTGGATTTATGCCATTGTTGGTTAAAATGGCCGTCATTGTTTTTCATTAATGGCCATTTTTCCCCAAATGAAGATGAGTCAAAAACAAAATAAAAACTTGTACTGAACTCAGAAGATTAAATTTTTTTTTCCCACGATATATACATTATATTGAGCAGAGCTTTTACTTTACAGCTCTACGTCATAAGGGAATAGTATGAGCAGCAGCATAATGTAGGTCTTGGTGTGAAGCTCTTTTGATAAATCTGCTGCTGCTGTGTTTGACACGACAGCAGCAGCAGTTTTCTGTTGACAGCCAGGATGTTAGGTTGACCTTTGACCTTCTAAACACCTAAAACCTGTCGATTTCTGCATGATGCGTTTACATCAAGCATTGAGAAAGTAATTTAAATGTGTATGTGAAAAGTTTTGTGTTTTGAAAACTGACATCGTCATCGACAGACAAAAATAATATCCAGTTCTTCTGGGAAGCCGTGATGAGATGGACTCCATACTAAGGTAGATATTCATGAACACAAAGGGAAATGTCTTAGAAATATCTGCCACTAAAAGACTCCTCTCTGTCATGTAGTAGCCGACCAAGTTTAATGTAAATTTAGTTGCGATTAATATTTAGTTGACTAAAAGCAAAATGATTAAAAAAAATATATATGATTAAATTGTGATTGAAACTAAACCTGAATGAACTAAGCTGATCTCAGAAATGACATTGATAAATTGCTCTTTGTGTGGCAGAGTTTGGGGTTCTCTGTCATTTATATTTACAAATTGACATTAAGTACATCCACTTATGATCATATTAAAAAGTAACAGACTAAAAAACAAACACAACTGTCTAACCTGAGGCTAGTAACGATGCTAGGGTCAGCCTGTGCTTGTCAGTGTAAAATTTAAATGATATTTAACTACTTTTTTTTTTATGAATCTGGACTGTCGTTAATCGCGCACACATAATGTTAAATGTTAAATAAATATCCCTTAAACCAGACCTGCATAATTCTACAATGAAGACATGTTTAAAACAATTTCAGGCTTATGAAACTTTTACTTATGCAAACACAAAAGTTCCTCTCTTACACTTTCAAATTTCAAAAAGAGAGAGATAAAAAACAAACCACTGCATGTATGTGTCAAATCTGAACTGCTTTTTAGGAGTTGGTGAAACCTTATTTATAAAAACAGAAACAACTGGATTGTTATTTTTCCCAGAAAATATTGCTAAGATGTGATCTTGTGTAAACACATTATTAAAACAGGTCACAGAGTGATTGACCTGTACAAATAAAGCAGAAACAGCACAGGTCAACATTACCAGATATTTAGAAATACAAAAAAACCCATCATGTAAGTGTCTTAATGAGGCATCTGGACAGTTCATGTGTCCAGTTTATGGTGAACACATGAAGGGAGGTGGCTGACAAAAAAAATACAATCTATACCTCTGCACCAAAGAGAAAATCCCTTGGGAAAGAGTCACACGCAGTCATAAAACTGAAATATTTTGAAACACAACAAGAAAGAGGAATCATATTTTACACTTCTGAAGGTGGAAAAATACCAGCTGGTTGTTGCTGCTGACCAGAAAACCATCCAGTGATGGAGGTCAAAGGTCCCATCCTGTGACTCCGGAAAGGATAAACTCATTTCAGAGTTCATTGCCGCGTTTTACGGTGTTGCTGAGAGTCTGGTCAGGTCTCTCTTTGGATATTAAGATACCAAATTTTTCACTGAAACTCAAACCCTAACACTAAAACACTTTAGGATAAGGACGGCCATTACAGAGCACGTCTCAACAGCTCCACATTTTTCTGACATTATTGCTCCCCTCCAAGTGGAAATACAGCTGAGCTGATTGACTTTGAGCTCCCCGTATAGCGAGAGATCTTAGAGTCATTACTGACTTGTGATTAAGGTCACCTGTTCTTTAGCTCAGACTGTGCAGGGATCAACACTCTTTGTTTTGATCTAAAAAGTCTGTTAATGATAATGGATCAAATCATGATTACCACCTCTAGTAGTGACTCAACAGACCGTCTCAGATTGTTTGGGAGAGGCACCTGATTAAACAGAAAAGTAGATTTTTTACAGCCTTAGCTTAGTATCTCCCATGTTACGGTTGAGAGATTTAAGAAATATTTACAAAAAGCTATAAAATCCAAAGTCAATCAAACAAAGTGGTTTTATGAATTCAAAAATTAAATGGTGAAAAAAGGAGAGCTCTGGATTGTAATTTCAGATACCTTATCAGTTTCCGTGTGTAACCGAGTGCATAAAACATTATAAAGATACAAAACCAATTAAAACAACTTAATATGTTGGTATTAAATGAATTATTTGAGAAACAAAAGTGTAACAATCAGTCAGCTTCTTCATGAGCTCTGCGTCTAACATTTATATTTACAAATTGACATCAAGTCCATCATCTTGTGAACAGCATACACCTTTCCTGACAATTACAAACACTCTGAATGCAACAGTCCATTTACTATAACCCATAACATCCTACCGGCGGCCAGGTCCTAATTAATTGCTTTTGATTGTGGAGAAGAGACGGAGCCTTGTGTTTTATTGAAGCACAAAGGACAGGGATTAGATTGGGACGCTGCCCTCCTCTTTCCTTTTGGACAGCTTGGTGTTCTGGTAAAGGAGCTCAGGGGTACAGACCCTCGTCTCTGCTTCACCGGGCAGTTTGTATAATGTTCCCATTGATCTTTAGCCTTGGCATCACAAAATGACAACTCTGCTCTTGTCAGGACGATGAAGGATCGGCCTCGTTTAGATGTCAGTTCGTAATATGCTGAAGGTATGTGTGTGTGTGTGTGTGTGTAAAGGAGAAGGGTACAGAAAAATAGTGCTGTTTGTGCAGATGTGTGCGCGCATACTTCCTACGTCTCATAAGAAGAGCGAGGTTGGCAGACGACTTCGTTTAAAGACAAGATAGAGAGCTTGAACGAGCCAAAGGGAACGACACGAGCAGAGAGAAAACAAATGAAAACCCTCTTAAGTCAACATCCCTCCTCTGAAGGCAGACAAGCTGGACGTGCAGACAAAGGGCGCATTGATATTGGGAGTGACACATGGGTGGCAGCTGTACACACCATGTCATTCAGCGGTGGCCGCTGTGAAAGGAGACTTTGTCAGATAGGTCGGGTCTGGTGATGGGCCCTCGTCTCCTATGGAAATGATGCGCAAAGCAACACGAACCATAGTTTACGCCACAGAACAATGAGGGGGTTTATCTCAGAGCAATAAAATTAATTCAGTTTCTGTTTGTTACGTTTGCACACCCCAAGAACTCTTCGTCACACCGCAACCACAAACTTTAATGAATTTTATAGATTTTAAGAGATAGAACGATATAAATGATCACAGAGTAGCGAAAAAAAGATACAAGTGAGATAGATCACCGTTCACTGGAAAGAGTGTGGCACAGCTGAAAACCTGCCAAGACGGCGGATGTTCACTTAAAACCGTCAGGCGGGGCGAGGAGAGCGACATTCAGAAACAGCAACCAAGAATCCGACGGAGGAACTGAGGAGGTCCAGGGATCAGGTGGGAGAATCCGACGACAGGAACACAAGCGGCTGCGCTCTCCGCAAGTCTTGCCTGGGAAGAGCGCCAACAATAAAGCCGCAGTTGAAAGAAAGCCAATAGGAGTTCTGGTTCCAGTTTGTTACCACTCATGTAAGAGGGGACGGCAAACAGGAGGAAGAAGGTTCTCGTGCTGAGACGAGACAAAAATCAAACATTCAGACAAGCTTCGTACAAAGGCGCACAAATACTTCACCTCCACCCCGAACAAAGACCGCAATGGCGGCGGTGGCAGCAGAGAAGATGGAGCTGAACTCAGAGCAATCCTAACCAAAATGGTGTAGATCGACGCATCATCAAGATCGGAACCAGATGTAGAAATCACAATTCAATTTGGAAAGACTGGAGTGATTAAACAAAGCAGAATGGGCAAAAATCTCATTCTCAGGTATTCAAAAGCTGGTAGAGATACACCCAATAATACCAGCAGCTGTCTTAGACGTACATCATTTTTTGTCCAATGTACAGTTTTGTGTTGTGACACATTAAATCAACCTTTTTGCACCACATTGTGTCGGTAGTTATTTGGTGTACTGGTGGTATTTGGTCCATCTAAGCTGCTGCTGAAAAGCTTGAATACCTAACAACTGAATGAAAAAGGCTTTGATTGCTGAAGTGATGTGAAACTACAAATGCTGAAGCAATTAAAAGAGTTAGCGCGGCGCCATCAGCAGGTCATGGTGCTGCAAGCTGTGTCAGACAAAGCTGCATGAATGGAGGAAAAAATATTTAGTTCGGATAATCAGAAATCAGATGATTATTTATGTTGTCAGTTGAAATAAAAACTTTGAGAGAAACTTTTCAAGCTGAACTTTTTTAAAGTGCTGAGGATGAGCTGCAAACATGGATAAAACGTTTTCTTTTTAAATAACAAAATTGATTTATATTTACACTTTCTTAGGCAAAGTCTTTGACTTTATCTGATTACGTAGCTATATATAGTTGTATTTTTAGGTTTTTGTTCTTATTTTACAAAACGAGTAGAAATTAAACAGGAACTCGTCATTTTTAGAGGAATAGTAATTATCCCTCTGTCCACAAGATCATCTAGGAAAAACTAAATACATGCCAGGAAAAATCCAAATCCTCCATCAGCAGTAGCATCTTTTCAGTACTAACATTTTTCAAAATATCCTCATGTTTGACGTCAAACTTTCAGCAAAATAAAACCTAAAGCACGTTCAGTCAAGAGGTTGAATCAGCTGTAAGGGAAAGTGATGTAATTGCATTACTGGATTGCCAACTGTAGCGGCTTTTAATGCAGGAAGTTAAATTACAACAGCAGTGTTTAGGCTGATCCTATTATACTCTCTGGCATGGAAAAGCAAATAAGCCTGCAGCGTCAGGAAGATCTTCAGTCACACAGTGCCGTGGTGTCAGACACATCTACTGGCGCCCCTGTTAAAGAGGTGCAAAAAAAGCCTTAAAATAAGCTGATCTTTTATGCAGTAGGAAAAACCCCGTCGTGTGGGTTCGTCGAGTTCATAAATCCAGAGTTTAAAAATGAATGTTTTCACACGGTTGGAGCATGAGGAACTTTGACCGTCACTCTTTGCATACTTTCTCTGGACAGTTAATAGCTCTGGACGCTGCTGTATGAATGCTTGTCGGCAGCTCAGCCCACAGGTTATAGGATTTGGATCTGCTTATGATTCATTTTGTGTTGATCTGGACGTACGTCATAAATTATCCTCCTCTTGAAAGAACAAATGCTAATTTGTTCTCCATTTTCTGTTGGCAGTTAAATTTAAAAAAAATCTTGGTTCTACAAAAAAGTCACCACTGCCATGTATTCCAATATGGTTTCCAGGGAAACAGGCCCACAGCATGACAGGTCCTTTACCATACTTATCTTTGGATATCAGCTGGGGGGGGGGGGTTTCCCACATGCTTATCAGTTTTATTAAAGTATGTTTTGTTGAATAGTTCATTTTTATTCTGGTCACAGGTTGACTTAAAGCTCTAGAAAACTCTAAATGTTAATATTTGTGATGGTAGGACACAAAAAGCTATTTCTTTCCTAAACAACTGGTTGACGTAGCGATAACATGGTTGTCATGGGGACTTAAAATCTAACCCTCTTGCTCACTGTGCAGGAATTTATTTCAAGGTTTTTTTGTCCACATCTTAACCAGGGTTGGCAATAAATATGAGATTGTATCATTTTCACATTTTATAGTATAAAGTATCTTCCATATCACTATCTTCCATAAAACTACAAATTTCAAGCAGACAGAAATCACAAAAATGTCTTTCATATTAACATACATGCAACCATTTTGCATCCTTCATGACGAGGTGCAGCAGACGGTCTGTAATTTTGATCATATTTTCCCCTTTTCTCCCCCAAAGAAGGCAGTGAATCTCTGTAATTTGAGAACACTAATTTTAGTGATGCTGATGTTGGGCTTAGAACAAAACTGATATCTCCATGTCGAGAAAAGCCGGCTATTATACACTTATTCTTGAACTGTGCAATTTTCAGCAAACGCAGCTAGCAGATGGCTCACTTCTTCAAACACGACGGAGTTTTTAAATGTCCGACACACAGACGATACGATCAAAAAGCAAGCAGAAGGTTTATTGAGTACTCTACCGTAAACAGACGTTAACTAAACGATAGAAAATCAGCCTCAGAAGTCAAGGCATACTGTGAACGAAAATAAACGCATGCACACAGTTCATAGCTATGGTCTCCGTTCGGCGGTAAAACAGCGCACCTCTATATTTCCCTAACGGTCAAGCGCCTGCTGTGGTTTGAAATGTGTTGTCGCCAGACACGAGCCTCCTTTATTTCAGTACAAAACTTCAGCAATAAGTGCAAAATGTCAGCAGGATTGCTGGGGAAAGTTTGGCAAACTAAAAGCAAGACATCCGGATTCATTTAGAGAATGAAACCCTGCACTACTGCACAGCGATTCTCTTCCCACGGTGGCAGAGATATTTCGGTCTAAATCACACAGACTCATGGAGAAACCTGGGGCTTGTCATTTTTAATGTGTGATGCAACAGTAAAGCAACCTTGTGCTAACTATACCAAAGCTGTTTCCTGCTGAGTGCCAGTGTTACCAGAAGCCTTTCACAGAATGTGCAAAATCATCCACGAAGCTCTGCTGCTTAATTAAACCCTCTCTGCAACATAAAACAGCTAAAAAAAAATAAGCACATTAAACACCTCTGCATGGTTTTCCAGGTGATTCAAGCTATTAGCAAAAAAAAAAGAAGATGCATGTCGAATTCTGGCTTCTTTACAGCCCGAGTGGTGAATTTTTTTACATTTTTTTTTCCTTTGGTGGGGATTGAATGATAATCTTTTTGGCTGTTCACACAAAGTGAATCAGTTAAATCTCCAATTCTCAGGATGCGAGAAGAGTGGTGAGGAAATAACTCAAGGAATCGTCAACTATCTACTCACTCATCTTGAACTTTCGTTTCTTTACAGCTGAATTTTGCACATTTCGGGTCACATCTGTCGCCGTTTTGAAAAGGTAGCAGGAAAACGTTCTATACGTTTTATGCAAATCAACGTTTAAATTTGCTTAGAGTAACATCAGAAGCAGGATAATAATATGAAAGGGGGAAAAAAGAACATCTCTGGAGAGATGAAAAGTGGCACCAAAAAAAGTCACTAATTAATTTTTTTTTGACAATGTCCTTTTCAAAACGTATATTTACTTACATGAAAATGTTTACATTTATCATAATCTGTTCTAACTCCAGTAGATCACTTAAGCAAAATATGCTTTGCATGGAGTTATGACATGCAGATGTTCTTCAGTTTAATATGTTGCTGGACAGAAAGAGAAAACAAAAAGTAAAGATTATAAAATAAAACATCTGTACAATATCAGACCATCTCAGATCAGTTGTCTGCACGGCGGTGGATGGGTGATGATCTGGGGTTGCTGCACAGTTTAGGAACTGGTTAAAGTACACTGCTCAAAAAATAAAGGGAACACTTAACACAATATAACTCCAAGTAAATCAAACTTCTGTGAAATCAAACTGTCCACTTAGGAAGCAACACTGATTGACCCGACGAGGGTCCCCGTTGTCAATCAGTGTTGCTTCCTAAGTGGACAGTTTGATTTCACAGAAGTTTGATTTACTTGGAGTTATATTGTGTTGTTTAAGTGTTCCCTTTATTTTTTTGAGCAGTATATATTAAAGTATTTTAGAGTCAACATTACATCATCGCCTGGAGAATGAGCCTCAAAAGAGAAATGGACAAATCAAAGTCCAGACCTGAGTCTGATCAGAAAGCTGTGGTTGGTTAATGGACTGAACTTCTGTAGCGCTAGAGTCACATTCACCCATTCACACTCACAGCATTTATACACCATTGACATGTTGCAGGAGGAAGCTGGAATCGAGCCTACTACCTTCCGATCACAAGACAACTACTCTACCCACACAGCCACGGTCGCATTCAGAGATCTTTACATCAAAAAATACCTTGAAAGCTTCAGTGGAGTGAAGGACCGTAAAGAGGGGTACAAATAATCCTCAGGAACAATTTGAGAGGCAAAGAGTCACACAAAGAAACGCCTACGGCTGATCTAGCTACTGGATTTTCTACTGCAAGTGGATGAAGGTTTTTTTTTTTTCTTTTTTTTTGACTGATACCAGCTGATAAAGATGAGATTCAATCCAGCTGCTTTGTTCCTGCGTTTCATTAACTAAAACGTTTTCACGGTGCCAGAAGATCTGCTTCATTAAAACCAAAGTAGTGATGCGTCATCTGTGTTTGGAGCGTTTGAAAACCAACCTGATTAACTTTTTCTGCTAGATGTCACCACAAACATCAAGACATCAAAACCAACACGACGTATCGTCAAGGTGACGTAAAATATATTTTATGAGTAAATAGAGAAACATGGACAGACTGGAGCATCATCTGTGTTTCATATTCAGACATGGACTAAATCTTGAGCTTATTGTTCATGCTGTTACTGTATCACAAATAACTGAGTAGCAAATATTATAGCTTCAGGTGAAGTTAAAAAGCCTAATATAAATGAATGTATTACAGCCACAAACTTTCAGGACATTTTCTATGTGATGTTTCCTCCAGTTATTATTCATGTCTGTGGTACAAGAGCTAAAATGTAGCATGTTAAATGATGCTGCTCAAGAGGCATTTTCAACACAAGAGCAGAAATGTGCTTGTTTTAGGCATAAGCAGCAAGTGTGAAATAGCAGCCCTGAAGTAAAAAAAAGAAAAAAAAAATCCCATTAAACAAAGCTCCTTTGCTTGAAAACACACATTTGAACTGAATATTTTTAGCAGAAGGGCTCCATATGACTGCAGGCTGTAAACATCACACGTCGTCATTTCCAAACATGCCTTTTGTAGACAGAAAGTCAAACAGAAAACTAACAGAGGTTGTTCAGGAAGCAGGAAAAAGAGGCGCTCCGTCACATTCGTCTTCTAATATTCAAACCTAAATGTACCAAACTGGACATTTCTCATCGAATCAAACCGTCTCAAGACGCAGCGTGTTGTTGCTGTGAAACAAGTGTAAGATTTCATTGTGTGTTGAGGATATGGAGATGCACGTCTCGAGTTTGACACCCTGTTGATTCATCTGTGCCGCTTTTATTTTGAAGCATAAAAGAAAATTACGATTGATTTGGCCTTTTGTGTTGATAAGAAGCGTATTAGCTAGCAGAAATTTTGGATAGTCTAAATGCCTTTGCATAAATATGAATATGAAGCAGTTAGCAACGCTAAAGTTAGCATCTACTTCAGAGCTATTGATTGCTGTTAAATTAAAGCCCTTTTTAAATGAGTCAGAATGAAATTCGTATTATTATTATTATTATTTTTATTTTTATTTTTTTTTTCTTCCTCTTTTTCTTTTTATCGACTTATTCTGTTGTGTTATTGTTTTAGCACGGCACTTTGGTGCAGTTTTAAACCTGTTTTTAAAAGTGCTATATTAATAAATTTGACACTGACATTCATCATATAAAGTGGATAATTCTGTATTTTTCACGTATTATTTAATTTGCGTATTCTACTGGTGAAAACACACAAAAAAGGAGGGTTTTCATTAGTTTCTGGCATTAGAACCACTTTAGATTGAGAGAAGCATAAAAATAACACTTCAACCAATATGGCGGTCAAACGTGAAGGACTTATTCCAACCTGATAATTTATTATTTGAAACACAGCCTGTGATATGGGAAACTTTTATTTCTTCCATCCAAGAAACCACAGTCATCCCATGTTAAATCAAACCCACAGTGTAAGAATAAGCAAAAGAAAGCTATGAAATTTAGCTAAATAATTTCCTAAAGCCGCAGACAATAAACAAAACAAAGCAAAGCAAACAAACCTACCTGTATTAGCGAGAGGTTACGGAGATCCAGTCTGAAAAGGTGGTTTCTGGATTGAAAGGATGAGAAAGAAAAGAAACGTATGAGTGATTTTTCCTTTGTGTGAAGAAGCTGCATTGCTGCTCAGTAAATTATTGTTTTCAGTTCAATGGAAGTCGGCGGTATTACAAATTCATGAAATATCAGTGTTACTTCGACGTGAATGACTCTAACAAGGCCAAACCAGGCTTAGCTCATATCCTTTCATCAGAACATGCACACACACACACATACGTGCACGCACACACACGCGCACGCACACACGCACAAACACACAAACACACACAGAACCGCAGCATGACGCATTTCTCTCAAATTCATTCCTCCTGCCAAAATCTAAAGCTTAACTTGGTCCAGGGGGGCAGCAGCAGAGCAAGTTAGAGGCGTCATTATCCGAAAACCGCGCTGGATGAGTGAGTCAGAAAGGGTATCAGTTTCTCAGTAATGTGCTCTGTAGGGTGAGAAGCTGAGTGGATTTACAGTTTCTTACCTGGCACCCACAATAAGCTCATCCCTAGTCAGGTCAAGGGTGAGCTGCGAGTAGTCTCTCACGCCAGGGTGGGAGAACGCGGAGATCCACGGGCTGAGCGCTAAGGAAGACAGCGACAGAGAGAGAGAGAGAGAGAGAGAGACGGAGGGGTCAGCAGGGACTAAAGAAAAAGATTCCTGTGAAATATGAAGAAGAAGAGTTCAGATTTCTACTTAGCAAAACTAAACTATTGGCTTTGAACAAGACGGTCACTTTCGGTACTTATTTGATGCACAAGTGGAGGTGAGAGGTTACATCACCATGGGTGACGGAGTAGAAGAAAATAAACAACTACAGTGTCTTACAACGTATTCATGTCCTCCTTTTCTTAATTTTGGATTTTAATTTATAGACTAAAAAAAATGGTGTAAAATTTTGATGCGTTTGTGTTCAGACTCAACCTGAAGAAGCAGATTTCCTCCACTAGTTGCTCACATTTACAGATCGACATTTATAGCCATTTGTCCTTGTAAAGAAACTGGAGCACAGTCAGACTGGATGGAGAATGTGTGAAAACACTGAATTCAGGTATGGACTTTGACTAGGCCACTCTCACACCTAAATATGCTTTCATATTAACCAATCCGTTGAAGTTCTGACAGGGTTGGAAAATAACTCTCAGCCCCAACCTCAAGTATTTTGTTCCCTCTAAGCAGATTTTGTATTATTTCCCTTATTGTCGTGTTTTTAGCTCTGATTTGACAATAACCATCAGCAGCACAACGCTGCCACCAGCACATCCACACTCGTCGGGTTTTGATAGTAGCCGGAAATGTAAGTTCTTTTCTCGTCTGACAAGAGCATCTTCTTCCACATGTTTGCTTGTGCCAAACTACAAACACGACCTTCTCAGGACCTTCGTTCAACAGCAGCTTTCTTCTTCTTGACATTTTTCCAAATCCAGACTTGTGGCTTTGGAAAGCGCAGCTAACATCTTGAGGTACGGATGTGTACAATTTCTCTAGAGTCAGTACGGTAAGAAAAAAAACCTTGACATTTGTTGCAACATGTCAAAAATGTTCACATAGTAATGATTCTGCCTGGTACTGTAAATATTAGCTACAACCTTTTTTACTCCCATTTTGCCACATTGTTTTCTATTGTCTCCTATGCAACAGAAAAGCCTTTTTTCTTTTTCTTTTTTTTACACTAAACTAGCTGCCTTTCTACAGACTAATCAGCGCGCTGATTATTATTGAGCAGCAGGGTGAGAGCAATAACCAGAGCAGAGAACGCCTGCTCCAGGCTCAGGCTGTTTCCTACAGAGGAGCACAAAGCCGCCTGGGCCACATCAGGCACAACGACCCTGATGCAAGCAGACGTCCTTACAAACACAGCTCCGTATGGGGCGCCGAGCTGAATGCTGCTCGAGTGTGGCATTTACAAATCCAGATTTTAAAGCGGGCAAAGGCTTCTAACGTCACATCGAGTAACGCAGGACGGACAACTTTCTCCCCCCGTCTTTGTGGGGATCCTCTGTGCTCGACTCTAAACGGATTTGACCGAATCAAAGTTTGTGCAGCATGAAGGGATTTGCCATATCTCATGCCGGACAAACAATTAGAGCTGTAAAGCGAGGACAGAGGTTTCCTTTCACAGCTTAAACAGCTGTGGTAACCTGATTTGAGATCCTTTTTGTTCCCCTTTTTTTGTCCGCTGTGTTAAAACAGAGTTGAATAACAACTGGGAATAGAAACAAAAACTATAAAATTATTTAAATAAAAAAAAGGTCCAAATGTGCATTTAAAGGGAAGAAGAAACTGATATAAATCATAACAAATTACACGTGTACAGTAGAGACACTGACAAACTTTTCTCTGGAAAGAAAAAAAAAAGGCCTTTGGTGAAACTTTTAGGTATTGATTCTTACTGAGCTTTCGAAACCTCGAATGTAACCGAACGCGGCTCGTATCGCAGAACTTCACACGCCAAAATGAAAAGGGAGGTGGATCTCAGGATTGATGGGGCCCATATGGCCCCCCATCATCTGGAAACATAACCAGAGAGACGATGCAACGGAACAGGATGGCGCTCGTCATGTAGGAGATAAGACCGCCGTGCACAAAAACACACACATACTTCGTATCGGTGTGTTTATGAGAGCAGACAAGCTGTGCGATTCATCTGCCAGATGTGGATTTAGTTTTTGCTGGACAGCTGTTGTGTTTTACGCGTTTGTACCATACCATACCATACCAACTTTATTTATAAAGCACTTTAAAACAACCACAGCTGATACAAAGTGCTGTACATTAAAACACAGCATAATAAAAAAAAAAAAAAACTCTTACAGTTTAAAAACAAAAACATACACTCTAAAACTAGATCCCGCAGGAGTTAAAAGCCAAGTAAAATAAATGGGTTTTAAGACGAACTTTAAAAGCCGGTAAGATGTAGCGGTAAGATGCAAGGAGGGCTGAGTTTGTGCAGATTTCTGATATAATCAAGTTACAATCCAAAACCATCCAACGGGACATCAGTCACACATTTACATGCGGTCACAGTGGACATGATGGCAAACCTGGAAATAGCAGGACATTTAAACTAACCGATTCCAAAAATGCATCAAAGCATAGAGGAGGCTAATATTAGGCCAATGGGAGAGAAAATGTACAGACTGCACTTAAAATCTGGTGCATCAGCCAAGCAAATAAGCTTGTAATATTCATATTAGAAGTTGTTGTTTTTTCACTTTTGAAAGCAGAATGTGTTTTCTCTGCATCAGTGTGGGTGGGTGTATGAATACATTTGAGCCTGAATATTTAACTTCGTCTGGAAGTTAAATATCCAGCTCAGGACAAAAGTCCTGAGCTGGATTGTATCATAAAATCTGATAACAACAAACATCTGCAAACAACAATAAATACGTTTGTTTATGTCTATTTATACAATAAATCAGCAGCAAAAAGGGTTTTTATAATTGACAATGTTGCTCACTTTGTTGATATATTGTTTTATATTAAAACGTGACTAATTGCGATTAATCAATTACAGACCCGGCAATAAACTCGATCGGAAATTTTACTCAAGTCATTAAATCTTTATTTCTGATCAGTTCACCCTGAAAACAAAAAAACAAAACAAAAAAACAAAAATCGTTTAAATGAATCATGAAAAGCCAGAAAGCTATTACAACCATTCTGATGAGTGCATTTAAACTTCTGACCACAACCAGAATATTGATCTGAAAAATCAGAGTCCAGAACGAAGAATCTCTTCAGCCGGAGGTTGAGCTGCGGCCCTCTAAACTGAACCTGCTAGGAAATGTGCAGATACACAAAAACATAAATAGAAAACAAGAGCAGTAAAACCCAAAGCTGTCAAATAATCTTGCAGCAATAGAAACCTCTCAGCAGGCAAAAAAAATGGATAAAAATCCTCCTCTTGTCTGCAACAAAACACAGCTTACAAGCAGCAAGACTCGCCAAAGTCGGTGCAGCTCAGCACTGACCACACAGGGAGCGAAACCTTTCGCTTGGGGACTTTTATTTTTGTTATCTTCAAGCTACAAAAGACGGATAGAATCCCCTCCCGCAAAAAAAACAGACTCACACTACCATATGTACGGCTAATAGCAAAACAACAGACGGCTTGTCGTTTCAGCAGCAGCTCTAATCCTATCAAGAAGGTAATAAAAGCTTCACAAGTCCAGTAGTAGAAGAACGCCAAGACACAGAAGCCTTACAAAAATTTATAACAGACTGGAAAACACTTTTACAGATGCAGAAATCCTAAACTCAATTCATCATACAATTGCTCAAAATGTGCCGCATGCCTTCTACTGTAAACATTTGGGCTAATACGAGGTCCAAAGGTCCACCCTCTCACGTTGATGGATGTGTTTTTTTGTCTGGCCGTCTCAGACGTGTGGGGTGGATGAGGAGGTTACTGTGAGCAGGTGAGTGGGGCCAGAGCTGCAGGACTGACTGATTTACAGCCGCAGAGGCCGAAGCTGGAGCGGGAAGGAGGCAACAGTCGGCGCACTTTTGGGCACCTTTAGCCTCGTAAGTCTTCGGTAAACACACTCGTAGTTCACGTAAAGAATCCATCATGTTGGACAGAGAGGGAGCGCTGGCTTTCCACAAGGGAGAATAAACATGGTAACGCATCGGGAGATTACAGAAAACTGCCTCGCATTAGCGGTCCAAAAGCCAAAATATTCAAACCACTCACCAGACCTTCTTGCTTTAACATCAAAATGTCTGCAATTAGTCTGACTATTGATAGGCTTCAGGATTTTTTTCCTCTTATTGTGGCGTTTTCTCATCTCCCGTCGCTTCCGTATGCTCAGAGATAACATAGCAGTCATACAAACCAAGACATTGTCGCTGAACACGAGACGCTGCAACCCACAATCCACCCACTCCTCGACATTATAGCTACAGTGCAGAGTGATATCGATGCACGCTCTCACAGATCAAGGCTGTTGAGACACATGTAGGGTCAGAGAGCCAAGCGTAGTGTAAAGAGTCCACAGTTACTGCAGCTATGTTTCCATCCAAATTACATGTAGGTGAAAGAGAACTTTTAAAATGTTTGGAGCAAAACCAGGGCACGTCATCAGTTGTTACATACGGTTGTAGCAAACAGGAAGTAGAGGTTGGACACTACTTCACTCTGGAAAAGGTGTTGGTTTGCAAGGACAGTGTTGCTGTTGTTCAAGTTGTAGTTGTTCTGTCATGTCAGCTGGTATTAGCGATGTCACATGCTGTGCCGAGACGTAGAGAAGAAAACGCTAGTCTACTGATGACAACATGGGAAAACGCCTTCCACATCACTGCTTGTTAAGTAAATGTGTTTCCATCTCCCTTTGCATCAACTCTTCTTCGGCAAAGTAAAAAAAAAAAAAACATTTTAAAACTCACCTCAAGTGAGCGTAGAAGCTTTTCTACCAAATGAAGGAAGTCATTTCAAATTTTGCTATTTCCTAATACTTAAAATTTTGTCCTGATGTGTTGCTTCAAAGTGGACCCAAATTCAGAGAGGCGGAGGCAGGAGGTGAAGGATGTTTTAATGAAAAAAAAAAAAAAAGCTGAATTATGAGTTCAAAAGCAGTAAAATTGTCCATTCGTCTGGTTTGAGGTTCTTGTGTTTAGATGCCAGGTTTATGTCCAACTGAATGGACCGTACTCCTCAAGCACAAACAGACATGCATCGCTGTAAACATATTTTCTTGTCCACTTACTGGAAACTTAATTGTTTCAAAATGTGCTCAGTTGCACAAACCACATAAAGAATATTAAAATGATTGACGAGTCACCCTTGGTTCTTATTAATACACTTGAAAACTGACTATTTAAAGGGTATAAGTGCCGCAGCTTTTGCTCAGGTTCATGTATCAAAGCAAAAATAAACAATAACTGAACATAAATAACGATCAGTGGGCTATGTTATTTTAGAAGCAATAAAAATAATAGTTATTGGAATTATTACCCAAGTTTCTTGTGAAAATACTGCGATAATTTTGGACCACGGTTATCCACGTAGTGCAATAAATTACATCCAAATCCGATCCTTGCTTCACCGTGTTCAAGCTATGTCTGTCAATGACTTAATCTCAATGTCCATGAAACCAGAAAACCCAGCGCATTTATCACATTTAGCAAACCCTAAAAGCAAACTCCCCGCTGGAAAGCTAACCGAAGCTAATCTAATAGCATCGGGTGAGTGGAATACATGGCAGAACCATCAAGACGAAATTTGACCGAATCCCCTCCTCGTTAAATGCAAAATATATCCAGGAAAACATCCACAAATTAAAACAAATGGCACTTTGGGAAATGTCAGACAGCTTAAAGTGACTTATTCTCCCCATATAATAAGGCCATTAAAACTGAGCAAACGACTCGAATCGTAAAAAAAAAAAAAAAGGCCTGTGCGGTGGAGAAATAGATAACAAGAAAATAATTTTCAGAGGCGTAATGCACCTAGCCATAAAAAACAGAAGCTGTTAATGTTCAGTTAGAGAGTTTAATGCGAAACATAAATCTCTTGAAATCCACACAGGGGAAGCGTATAAAACATTTCAACACATGGCTGTAAATTAAAAATAAAGACAGGAGCAGAATTTGATTAACTGACCTATAGGAGAGCTCACAAGCATGTTTATTCTTTTAAAGGAGCCTAAGAGCAACCAATGAGCTTTCACTAAGTGACATTTATCCTCCTGCTTACAAGTGGCTTTGTGTTTCGCCGCTCGTTTCTTTCCCCTCATAACCATCTGAGTGGGCAGCGGGGCAAAAAGGGGGAAATATTACAAGGTGGATTATGGAGGCTTTTTCCTCTTACAGCTAACTGGGGGCTCAACCCGAACACGAGGGATGACGATGTCTGACTTTTACCTGAGCAATCAGCAGGCGAAGGGAGGATGAGGACATTCATCTCACCCAGATTTAAGTCAAAATCCTCTGAGGTTTTTCAAACACTTATTCCATCCCAACTCGTGGAAAGAATGAGAAAGGAACCGGCGACTGACGAAGAGTCACTGCAAGGCCAGGTCTGGATGAAGAGCAATCAAATCTTTAAAATGCCAACCCATCACGGGCCGGGAGAGAAATAAAAGCCGAAGAACGTGAAGAACTAACGCCCGTGAGATTCTCCGCTGGTCTGAGTTTACCGAAAGAGGTTATCTGATAAAGATCCGATCGTACCTTGATCTAATCCCTGAAAATTTGAGCCTCTGGATCATCTTCGAGCTAAGCTGTCAGACTGTGTTAGACTCTGATCCGGGAGAATGGTGTCAGCTTTTAAGGGTTATGGCCCAAAGTTAAATATAGGAAAGAGACTTAAAAGTATATTTTCCATTAAAGCCTTGTAATAAATCAATCCGAGACCTAAAAGTTGTGCTTCCAATATGCTTCTCTAAACTTTTTATCTTCTGGAATCTAATTACCCCAAACCCTCAATCTCCCCTGAACAGTATTAGCACTGCGGCGCTGTTAAAATGCCCACCATAAGTGGTTTAAACCCCTCAAGTATCATTTTCTCTGGAGGATTGCCGCCCCCCTCTCTGTGCTTACAGACGGCGAAAAGTAAAACCCTGTGATTTGCAATCTATATAGTAAATGAATAAAGAGCTCCAAAGAAGTTCAGGATTTTCCAAGAGTAATAATGAAGGTTTTAAGTAATCAGGAGTAAATGATTCCCTTCATATAGCATGAATCTAGATTAGTTGGTTCCAGAGGCTGAAATCAACACCTAGCTGGATAAGGACCAAGACCAGAGCTGACTTATTTCATCCTACAATGATTCAAGTCTCAAAATCGTCACAAACGTTTATTTAATCAAACTCTGTCCTAAAAGCCTCTAAGCCACTGGCGGGTTTTGGTTTGGACGACATTACTTATGCAGAAGTCAGTGATTATTCGCGTGACGAATGGAGTTGTCAAGCGGTGCGCCGCCATCAATCTTCCTGTGTGAAACGCAGACAGACAACTGAGCATGTGCTTTGTTTCCAGTCAGCAGAGCTTGAAACCTAACGCTGTGTGCAAATCAATAAATTACCATTTATTGATTAAACGGCTACAAAACTTTTGCTCTACGTTAGTGTCGCCAACTCTGACGTGGCGGTCCGTTGTCAGCATGTGTTTCACACAGGAAGATTTTTGGTGGTGCACCGCCTCTACTTTCTATTTTCTATGTGAATACTTGATCATTTCTGAGTAAATATCCTTTAAAAAGCAATTTAAAGAGACTTGATATCATGTTTGCATTGACCACTAGTGTTGGTTCAAGATTGCAGTTAATAAAGCTGAAGCTAGATGTTAGCTTCATCCTTCAGACTCATTCTAAAGATGAGCTTAACTCTCATTTACATTTTACCAGTATCTTACTAATAAAATATAAAATTTCAAAAAGAAAAAAAAATCTTTAAAATGAAGATACTAAGAGCATTCCTCCAATCAGCTCCACCTTAAAGGTTCAGGGTAATATCAACATTACCGTCGTCCTACCTGAGACATTTCCTGTAGAAAATGTCTGCCAGAGTGACTGTTTGCCCCCCTTAGATGCAGAGGCACACATCTTATTTTACTAAATCAATTAACCAATGAAGTTTATTTGCATACCACATTTCAGCAAAAAGGCGGTTCAAAGTACTTTTAATAAAACCACAACAATTTGTCAAGTGCCATCGTTACACATCAAAGTGTTGATTAATGTCTCATTAATCCGTCATCCAAAACGTTTTCCCACTAAGGAAGGAACATGTGTATTATGTGTTACTAAAAAGTAGGCAACATGCGTCGACAGGCAGGAGCACAAAGGGACAGAACAGCCTGAAACAATGAAACCAGTTGATTTCATTGTGACGGTTGCTGAGCCCTTCATGGTCTTCCTTATAAAACTCTGAAAGACGTTCAGGAAGTCCTGAGAGGCACCAGTCTGTCCCACTTTAAAAGACTAAAGGAAAATGTTCTGCCTAAAAAAACTAATAAAAAAAACTGCATTTCTCAAGCCTTGTTGCATGGTTCTGCAGAAATGACTCAAACTCAGGTGTCGCACCGAGTTTTACCTGAGCAGCGATTCCACTTGAAGTCATTTTAGCCTCCCTATAAGAGGAAATGCACCGAGTCCTGAGCGTCAGACAGTGATGAACTGCAGCACTGCCTCATGGGAAGTGGCTCCTGTCTCCACTTCAGACCTGCAGATGTTGCTTTTGTCAATAAAATCCCTTAGGCTGAAGGAAGTCTTCCTTGAGAGGATTTAGAGATCTGGGGGGCTG
This sequence comes from Poecilia reticulata, assembly GCF_904066995.2. Taxonomy (NCBI): domain Eukaryota; kingdom Metazoa; phylum Chordata; class Actinopteri; order Cyprinodontiformes; family Poeciliidae; genus Poecilia; species Poecilia reticulata. Next base: position 21,963,635 of record NC_088831.1, on the reverse strand, counting down.
TTGGTTGTTTTGTTCAGATATTCAACAGGTTTGTTTCGGGTTTCTGAGACGACGGTTCCCTTTTTAACAGATGTACAGGCTGAGCATGAACGCACCAGATAACAGACGGCCCTTATGGCTCATTTCTGTGTGTCATTTTCGTTCAGGGTATTCACAGATGCCATCTGAATGCGAAACCATCTAAAAAACACTATAATAATTGCACTTATTGAGTTATTTTTGCAGGCTGAAGGTTGCCACTCTGAGTATTAATTAATTTGGATAGGTTTCTTAGCCTCCTCATCAGCTCTGCCAGCGAGTATCATTGTCTCCCCTCTGGCTGGTTTGACCGACTACCCACACAGATTAATGAGGCAAAAATCTTAATGGCTTCACTCAATTTCAGAGTTGGAACACTGGAAGCTAATGGAAACTTTTCACGTAGATCAGAGTTATCGTCATGACTCACGAGGGTCCAATAAAACCTCTGGGTTTGCACCCGACATGCTAACCCGACTAATTTCCTTGAACTTTTCCAAGCATCACATCCGTTCTACATCTCACAAGCTGAAATCAAAAAGACTGATTAGGGTTTAAAATCATCAACTTAATTTCCATTGAATTTAATTTAGGGTTTCTGTCCTCCTCCCCTGATTGCCCCAGGCTCTTGTTTTCAACCCCAAAAGCTAATCCAGTTATAGGACATTTTCACTCCTTTCACGGTTGAGATCTTAGCAGAGGAAATGATTTTTATTATTATTATTTTTACCCAATTAGGAAATGTTACAACTTCAGATATGAGGTGAAAAAAAAGGCTCAATCAGCAAAAAACGTCCATCTTGTCTTCAGTCCAGATGATCAGAATGAAAAGCTCAAAGTAACGCCGCGAGGTTCTGGCGCCGGACAGGAAATCTTTGACTCGGGCCTCGGTGTTGAATTCCGCATCACATCTGTTCCAAAAAGTACATTTTAATCCCACGACGTGCTTCTATCGTCGAGCCAAAACAAAAAAAGATTACTCGACGTTTTTATTACATGCAAATGGGATTAGTGTAAATGAAAATGAAGGAATCGCTGTCGCAGTCACTCCGCACCTGAGCTGCGATGAAAACAAGATTCTGCTGCGTCAAATTCTCTGGTGATCAATTCATTAAGTTCAGGATCAAATACAGTGTGTCACTAGAGTACAACACTTGAATATAATTCGGCCATCTTGTAATAATTCTGTGAATATTTTACAATTTCTTTCTGTATTTCTACAACATATGACATAAAAAGACATGTATAAAATGTTTGTTTCCTTTTGTGAAACACTAATTTAGGTTGCTGCCCAAAAGAATTGCAAGCAGCGTAAAGGGTTTAGATTAGAAAATCTACACTCAAAAAATAGCATTTTATATTTTAAGGGAGTTTTACACAGAGCGGAAATGGATCGGACGCTGGTCGCAAATTGTAAAAGTTAAGATTCCAAAAATGCAAAAAGAAAAACCAACATTCAACCATCATTTTTACTTCAATTAAAAACTCTTAACTAAATCTCACAGAAAGTATATATAGTTTACATGAATATTACACAGGAATGCAAGTTAATATTGGAAAAATATGAACAGGTTTTTGTTTTGCTCTCACAATGTTTCTACCAACTTTAGCCTCGGCGCCACTACAAAAACACACACAATAAAACTCACCCAACGAGCCAGATATGTTATGCTGCAGAATTACGTGAAACTTCAAATAAAATATCCCATCACGTATTGGACCCAAACAGTTCTTTGCGATTGTGACGTTGTAAATAATCATTTTGGGATAAAAACCGAAACCCTGTGCAGCTCTAATTCATAGACATGCTTGGTCCTTTACTGCTTCCATTTTTGTGATTGTTTGTTATCTTAGACACGCCAAGAAAAAAATACTGAGGAATAGTTTGTTTCCGGTGTCGTATTCTGCATAAATAAAAAAAAAAAAAACTAAACTAAAATAACAGGACAGTGAAAACTAAAGTTAAACCCTAAAGAAGAAGCAAAATGAAAGGACGGCACAACAAATGAAGTAGCCAGCAAATTAATTGGGATTAAGAGGAGTTTGACAGTGCGAGTTCATTTAGAGAAGTCCTTTAAGACGAGATCCAATTAAAACCCCTACTGGAACACCACTTGGAGAATATTTGTATATTTCAATAAAATTGTATTTCCATAAAATTAGCTTTACCCACTTTCTGTGTCAAAGCAGCTCTTCGTGTGAAAAAACCCCCCAAAAAAACAAAACCAACCCTCCACTGTGGCATGTTTATTTCATCATTAGTATTATAATCAGGCATCTTGGTTGGCTTCCCTTCTCAAGTGCTCCGTTGTTTAACGAGCTATAAATGACAAATATTGTTCTAAAGGTGAATGTCTATCATTTTCCTTCGGGGGGCGAAACACAATAACAAACTGTTTCACTAATGGAAATGAGACAATTGCAGAGAAGCGATACTAAAAAGCAGAGGCTATCCGCAGGGCACCGTGGATGTTTCCAATATTGTTAACAAAAACGGTCACAGGACGTCTGGCTGCTCTGTGCCATTTGGCAGATGAGTCTGCGAGAGAGAAAGAGAGAGATCACCCCAAGTGTCAATTATCGCACATTTGATGGTACTCCAAACAAATGTTCCCACAGCCATCATTAGTAAGTGTGAAAGTAGAAATTGTGAAGCACACAGGTGGAAGGGGAAAAAAAAGAAAGCAGGTTGTGTAAAGCACAGATTTACAATAAACATCCAGAGAAGAGATGTAGCAGAAGCTGCGAGTTTTCGAATTTCACCAGGAGAAAAACGTGTTCCTGCAGTTTTTAATAGTTTTCCAGGTTCTCGTGTTACACCCACAGCCAATCGATGAGGAGTTGGGATTTTATGTGGCAGACCAACATGAAGCGGTGCAAAAAAATGACTTTAAAATGTTTTTACAAGTTACAAAAATCTCCCAGTGTGGCTTAATTTTGCTTTCAGTCCCTCTGAATTGATGTTGCTGCAGTTACAAGAGTTGTGCAATACTTCATATTTTGGTATCCGATACCAATACCGATACTTTTTATTCAAGTTTGATATATCAAACTTCTAACTTTAAAGTGTTTCTGTGTTTCTTTTATGAATTGCTGCATTTAAACCTAGAATTTGGACAAAGTTTGTAGGTGTCTATAAAATAAAATACTTATTGAATGACGTACTTACATGACAACCAGAAACATTAGAAAAAACAAAGCAAATATTTGTGCATTTTCATTAAATAAACAAAGTACAAAAAAATATATAAATCGAGAACAAACCAAAACAAAATATTTTTTTAGGTAGAGTTGAAATTTCAAAAGGAAATTTGAAACTAAAGCACTGATCTTACCACACTAGTATAGATCTGCTACTCATATCGTATTGGTATTGATGTTACTGATATTTTTAAATATTTTGATACTATAATATTTCAAGCAATTGCTGCTGCTTCTTTTGGGCTGCATGTCTACAAAGATTGCAAACAGAGAGAGAAATCTCTAAATACATTCTTCTTTCCATTCTTGTACAAAACAACTTCAGTGCAGTCGTTCCTTAAGCGGATTTCGGTCTGGACTTTGACTGGGCCATTCGAACTGATGAATATGCTGCATTTTGATTTAAACAGCGTCATTGTGACAATTTGCTAAATACCCTCTTCCTTCCACCTCACAATTTCACAATTATTCACTACTTTGTGACGGACACAGAATAAAATAATAGAAACACCTTAATTTTGTGGATGTAATGTGACAAAATATGTGGCTAAGTGTTCATTGGGTGTGAAATCTGTTGCAATGCACTGTAAAATCCCATCAAATAGGATTTGTTTACTTTAGTTCATATCAGTCTTTGCTGGTCTCCAGGTCTGTCTCCTGTTCTCCTCCTATCTCCCCTATAACTTTCGATTTTCTCCGTGGCCGACTTACCCAAGGTTATGTTTTGAAAGAGGCTTGTTTTGCCTCAGTGGAGCTCCGCTCTCCCGCCACTGAGCCGTGCCACCCACCCCATTCCCTCCACTACATGACTGAACCCAGATAGAGGGCTCAGTAAAGGAGAGAAAAAGGAGACCTGAGCAACCACTGGAGGAACGGCGCCGGGGCCAGGAGGCTAATGGCCTCTCAGTCAGTGACCGGTGAAGATGTCTGTCAGCGCTTCTACTGACAGCACTGCAGCACTCTAGCTTAAAGCTGACCAAAACAACGGACGAAAGACAAAGAAAATATAAAGGAGATATTCAATTTGAACAAAAGAGTCGCCTTTATTATGCTTAGTAGCATAATAATAATCTTAAAAACTCGACTCGGTCTCTTTGATAAAGGCTCATTGAGGTTGAGAGTCGATCACTTTTCTGTCAGATTGGCAAAGAAAGTGCAACCTACCCCACCTCAGGTTAGTAGAAATATATTCTCTTTATTTTTATTCTCCTCCTCATTTCTACTTCAAATCTGGCAGGACTCAGAACCTCTGACACCCGTATGCTCCAATCTGTTGCTTTTCTGTTAACTACAAATGTTCATAATTGGTCACACATTCCTTGTCTTTAAGAAACCCGGTACTTAATGTTTGATCAGTATTTTAGGTTGTGTTTTACAACATTACTAGAAAATAATTGTAATTATATTTTTCTTCTTTTCTTTTTTACCAGATAGAAAGGTAAGCAAACTTTCCAATTGTATATTTTCTTTCTGATAATAAATATACATTAAGATTAAAGGCATGATTTCACAAAACACTTTTTTTAAAAACGTTTTGTTACTTGTATATTCTGTAACTTTTGTAAATTAATTCTTCTGGCTTCATCACATGGAAAGAAACGTAGTTTTAAGATATTCAGATTGTTTTTAATCTGGATTTTATATTGTGATTTAAGAAAATACATATGTATATATTTACATAAAAAAACAAACAAAAAAAACCCAATTACAGTGGAAGAATAACCATTCTGATGGGTTAGAAGTTTCAACCCAATTTAAAAAAATTTAAATGACCCAATTTAGGGTCAATTTCACCCAACCTTTGAGTAGTGGGCATAACCCAATATTTTAGGTCAAACCATTAACCCAACCAAGTGGAGTAAAAAAAACCAAAAAAAAACAGAGTTGGGTCGGTCCAAATTTGACCCAAAAGTGGGTTACAAATTGGATGGTTTTTAATCCTGGTGTTTTTGGAGTGCATTTTAAAAAAAGAGAGCAAAAAGACAAAAACAAAATCAAAGCAATGCTTGTTGGCATTTAGCAACGTCAAAACATTTTCCCAACTTATGAATAATGTGACGAAAATCAAAAACTGGCACAAGAGAACAAAAGTGTGTGAGAGAAAGACTGAATGTGTGCACACACTGGTAAACACGTCTTAGACTATAAATCTTATAATTGTACCAGTTCTTTGTGAGTGAAGACTAATTTTTGGGGAGCTGTAATTCAGAGTGCATGAACATTTCTTTTCCCTGTCTAGCAGTCGGTCTGTTTAAGGCGACTGATTGAACGGTTCTCATAAGATCATTTGTCACCATTCTGAAAAGCAACAGCTTCATTTTAACATGACAGGCCCATTAGGAATTGTGACACATTATATAAAAAATGGAGCGGTGGCGGTGCTAAAGCAGAGCTGTCATGTCAGCCGAGGACGACTCGTCTCACAAAAACGTGTTAGTGAAGGATTTAAAGAAAAAAAAACTATCCTGCAGGTGGAACATTTCTAGCAACACGCTGCTTGCTTAATAACTGCTGCTTTCCCAGGGATCTCTGCGGCCTGGGAAAGCATTTATGTGAGAGCACTTACTGAAATGTCACTTCCCCGAACGCCATATATGTAGATATTTATTCTAAAGTGCTCTTTGATTATTGCTTCCCATACCTGCCTCCATTAAGAGGAGCTTCGGATATTTTCAGCAATATTTACGTATTGTATACTGTATATGAATATAAAAACTTTCGTTTCCCTCATTTGTGTTAAAGAGACGGTCAGAAGATGCAGGCCGTGACACAAAACTGACATTTTCTGCTCTCTGATCGCTTACGAAACATTCTCTGTTTGCTTCTGGAACACAAAATGCTCCGTCGCCTGGCAACCTCTCAGCCAATAGAATGAAAGTTTTGTACTGGGTGTGTTTGTTTCCTTCTAGCGGGTGTGCCTGTGTGGCTGCTATCGATTGTAGCAACCTACGCCAACCGCTGGATGTAGGGTGTTGTAAACATTCATAAAACTCCTTAATGTTTATAACAGGTGTTATATCATGTTTATAACAGGTGTTATATCATGTTTATGACAGGTGTTGTATCATGTTCATAACAGGTCTTATATCATGTTTATGACAGGTGTTATATCATGCTTATGACAGATGTATCATGTTCATAACAGGCCTTATATCATGTTTATGACAGCATCATGCCAGTCTTATCCACACCCCGTAAAATAAAGTTTTACCAAATGTTCCCAAGTCCCTTTGTCTTTTTGGGAAGTCACAATCTGTCGGAGAAGCGTATTTTTTCCATCTGACTACAGCGAGAAAGTTTCTCATTTTAACGAGATGCAAAACTCTTCTTATTAAAACGAGTTTTTGCATCCTGCTATACCGTGAACGTTTATGTCGTAACAAGAAAACTGCTCCTGAATTTATCTCCAAACTTTGGCAGTTAAAAGCTTCCAAATATAATTACACAGCAAAAATGTATTATGGGTTGGTTCTTTGGATGAGTGGTGAGAGCGGTCAGACTCTTCACTAATTATAGTCATCACCATAGTCGCAAAGTTGGCACCCCCGGTGCTGCAGCGCAGGCCACCTCTTATGCAAATATGTGTTGGTTTTTTGCCACTGACTTATCTGATGAGAGCCTAAATGCTAGTTAAAACACTCTCCTACTGCAATCATGAGTCAGTATCTGTCTAATCATTTGATAAAATGGTTTAAATGGAAAGGGGGGAACTTAAAAAGCATTCTGATAATATGAAAAGAAAACAGGATGAAAAAAAAAAGAGCAACAAACCCCCGGCTGCTTTTCATTTCTGAGTTAAAATGCCAATAACACAGTTAGATGTTTTCTCCTCTCTGATCCGCTTTGCAATCTCCCAGGGCAGCATCAGATATCCAGCAATACCATCAGCCTGGCCCCCATGAAGCACGCTGCACCGCTTGGCTCTGCTCGGGCCCGATCGATGGCTTCAGGCGCGTGGGTGCGTCTGAAGCCACGGTTCCAATTAGACCTACCACTGTAACCACAAAAGAGCCGAGAAAACAGAGACGGATAAGGACGGCGCGTGAGATCGGAGTTACGCGGCAAACAAAAGCGATAACATTTGCGCTCCTCGAGAGCCCTCGAGATGGCAACGCGGCTCTGAAAGGCAAAGCCGTTACCCAGACGGCGAGAGAAATGGGACAGCAACAAAATACCTAATGCCATCACCCCGCTTGACATGTGGTAAAAAAGAGAGAATCTTTATAAAAAATTTTTATAAAAAGTAAATTAAATGGAAAGTGACTGGAAGAGCCCAGGAAAGAAAATCAAAGAGTAGGACCTTGGGGAGGAAAATACATTTTAAAAAAGAAGATTATTTAAGAGAACTGCAAACATCTACAAAGAAAAAAACACACGTTTGCCTTTGAAACATCAGTATTTATAATTCAAGCTGCCGAAAGAAACTGTGAAGCAATTTGTAGTCATCAGTATAAAACTCCTCCTCAGAAATTTGAGAAACAAACTCAGCCAAAGGTCCGGCTCTCCCTACCATTACTGTCCGACACGCACTCCCTTCTGCAACGATAAAACTCTACTCCCCACGGAGTCGCGACGTCTTTTACGAACAAGCCGACCCTTTTTACCCGTAAACAATTTATGGAGCCTGATAACGTCGTAATCCACAGCATCTCCATGAATCCTCGCAGAGCAGACTCCAAAACCTGAAACTCAGTCCCCATCGTGCCGAGCTCTTATCAGACCCGCAGCCTCTCGCTCCAGGCCCGGTATCATCCGTCTAAATCAGGAGCTGGCGGCTCGTACAGTGCGAGGCCTGTGGGCGGAGGAGGTTACGTGAATCCAGAGCTGTTGACATGAAACACCGCCACGGAGTCTGGAATGGTGGAGATACAAACATCAGGCTGCAAGAGCCTCCAGAAGAATGTTGCACTACGAAGGTGGAGGGCTGGGTTTGAGCACCGTCGCTTGTTGTCGACGGCAACAAACCTGGAATATGAATAAATGTGATGTGGAAATGACATTAAGCAACTGGTTTCACTGGGAAATAGTGACGTTTTTTTCTGAAAACAACACATGTATGATTCTGAGGCTTTAAAAAAAAATCATACTTTTTCATGACCAACTTAATGTGCTCATCTGTTTCTTCTTAGACATATTTTCAAAACACATTTTCCCATATAGCATCTGTGAATTCTTGACTTGTGGCCAGAAAAGCGGTCAGTATGGCAGCAGCAGCCATGTTGGCAGTTGACCGGCAGCTCAGTTTACCCTCAGGTTTAGGTAAACATGCGTGCCTAATTTGATGAAATTCCTTATAGCGTTTACGAACATGGGAACCTGGGACTGTTGCATATTCCCATAAACGGCTGTGGCAGCAAAACCGGATATCACTCACATATAAGATCGGACAAAAATATAACTAAAACCACAAAAACTGAAATATCAGCCCAACTTTTTCACTTTTCTCTGTGTAGTAGGTCATCTCAAATGTGCACTGCTTCATAGCAGTCATCTCAGAAACCGAAACTCATATTTTATAGAATTATAGTGATATATTCCAAGCCTTAATTTGTTGTACTTTGATGATTATGGCTTGGAGATAATAAAAAAAAAAAAACTAAAATGTGAAGTGTCTTGTGAAATACTGTGACAGTACTAACTTGCTGAAAATGGTATGTCCATTTAACTAACTTTTTGTGATTAAAAGTAAAAGAGTGAGACTTTCAGCTACTTCCATTCACTGCTGCTATGTTTTACACAGCAGCTCACACAGTCGATCCTTATCGCACCACAGCTCAGACAGAAGCGACTGCCTCTGTCACCAGGCGCATCTGGGTAGCAATGATGGTCATAAGTGGAGCAGACATTTAGACTGAGAGAATATTTGTCTTTTTTTTATTATATCTTTGTCTCCAGTTAATACATTATTGTGGAAAATCAAAGACAAACTGGGTCTATGCTGGCAGACAAAGATCTGTTTGTTAGATCTCTCCCTGACTTTGTCACCACATCAATATGAACCACATAAAATCATTTATGCATTGATGTCTCAGTTTGTTTTTCCTTGCGTAAGGTCTCAACTCTTTGGTCTTCTTGGCAGCATTGTACTCTGATTATTTTATTAGTTTTTCTTGTCGCATTTTTTATTGACTGAAGACATGAAAATGATTGACAATGACAACCAATACAAGCTACGAGTCAGAACATAGTTAAAAGGGAAAAAGTTGTAATAATGATGAGTTCCCTTTTTCAATATTTAATGTTCATTGTGAAAGAAAAAGTCTGCTATCAACCCAGAGTACTTGACCATCCAATCTGTTGTCTGGTTTCTGCATCGAATCCTTTTGTTGCGTGACACACCAGCTGAGGTGCAGCTTTAAATTCAGGCAACAAGCATAATTACATTTGACTTTACAGCAGATGTGTGCTCTTTTATCGCTCCGGGCGCAGACTTGAGCTTGAGCCTAAAGGTGCCTGTGTTCTTAGCTCGCTCTCTGTAGTCTCCTCCAGGTGACTGCTGCAGCGCCCCGGTATAAAACGCTCATCAATCACAGAGCCTAATCTCAGGTTCTCGCTGGCACCTTCATTGTGGGAGCCTTTTCTATAAGGCTGCCTTCACATAATGCCCCCGCTCAGCCTCCTTTTGACAGACCGGCAGCCCTGCAGCTCCCTGCCATGAGGGCCATTCTCAAGTGGCACGTCTTTGAAGTGAGGCAGTGGTGGCGCTTCGGCTAATCTGGACATCTGGAGGCCCAGAGGGTGAAGGCGGACAGGGGGCCAAGGACGTGGCATATAGGTGGCCACAGATGGCTACTTGATGTTTAGATGTAATCATTTGGATCTGAAGCAGAAGGATTATTTGCAATGGAAATCAAGAGGAAGAGATTTTCTTTTATTTTTTCATCGGTTTTCTTTTTTTTTCACTTGACTCAGTTTACATGCGTCAATAGTAAGTCAGTACAGGCTCGTATCTAACACAACATTTTTGGCGTAGATCATGAAGAGGGCGGTTTATTAATAAACCCAGTCTTTTCTTGTCCTTTTTCAGACTGCGCATCGTCTATTGTTGTGGTACTGCAACTTTGGCTGGATCGCCAGCGCTTCGTTTAGGACATGAAGGTTTAAATGTTTTTAACATAATCTCTGGTCGGCTTGTGGAGCGCTGGAGGTTGCCATGGCAACGGCTGTTCTTAAATTACAGAAAGAGACGGAGAATAAAAGTGTACAAGTGGTTTAGAGTTGATCACCTGATCAGGTTGTTTACCTTCGTCTTGGCTCATCACAGCCGCTGTAGTTTCTGAACATTCAATAAACGACAAACTTGAACTAATTACCTTGTTCTTTGTGAATATAAGTCATTTACAACAAACATTAAACACGGTAAATATGTTTCATTAAGTATTTAACAAACAAATGACTTCTACCGCGATAATTGTGTGAAATTAAATTAATTGTCTATTATAAAAAAAAAGTTTGGTGCTGTCGGGCTCAGAGTCTGAGAGGCTTTTCCTTTATCAAACAATTTTGTTTTTTGCCTCTTATTTAGTGGAAATATTGATGTTGATAAGACTTTCTGAAAAAAATTATAATCTTTTTCAACCTTTATAGCTCCACTGTTGAAAATGAAGAGCTAACATTCACAAATGACATAGAAATAAAATCCAGTCCAACATCTGGTTTGAGGTGATTCCTCTGGAACCTGTTGGAGGAAACATATCCCAACTTCAGAAGATGAGCTTTAACCTAACAGAGCTCTGTGGTTCCTCCTGTCAGTACGAGAGTCAGGGTGAGGAGGCGCCATGTTAGGAAAAGAAGTGGAAGCTGCAGGATCTTCAGAACAAACAGGTTATGATTCTGCCTACTGATTATCCCTCTGTCTGGACACAAGATCAATAGAACCAGTTTAAAAGCTAAAATCAATGGTTATATGCCAGACATGGAAAATTGGGATGCACTCCATGCCATGATGTTCAGAGTTTAGGTCTCATTGCATCTCAAGGTGTCAACATTGCAGCCAGTGGGCTGAGGGAGGAAATACAGCTTTATTTTGTAGCAATTCAAAAGCTACCAGCTTTTATTGCTTCACAAAAAAATTCATTAGCACAAAAACTCCAAAGCATATATATATACCACCATGGAGTGACCATGCAGCAGTAAGACTGCACTGTGATGCATCTAGAACATCTGGTTTGGTTATACTAGATATACGCAGAATGAAAAAGTGAGTGGGTTTGTACCGTACTTTGCTAAGTATGTTCAGATTTTATTCCACAGATTAGGACAATGTGTCGCTTGGCAGTTCTTATGTCTCCTGTGGGGTTCCTCAAGGCTGCTTTCTCGAGTCATTTTTGATTAAATAAATAAAAGCTTCTCTTTCCAGATTACCACACAATCGCTTACCATACATATGCTGATGACGTAATGCTTTATGTTTCTGTGTCAGCACAATCACTAACAGAACATGTCTGTAATATCAATGAGCCAGTTTCATGAATAAAAAAATGTTATTGATTAAAATTCCAGCATTCCTGAGGCAGAGTACAATCTGAACCAGTCACTATTCTATCACAGATTCCTTGAATCATGAAGTTTTACTGGTATTTTTCATGTATTGTCTGTCTAATTTGATTTTTCTTACCCTATGTTCCCTTTTCTTCCCTGTAAAGCACATTGAGCTGCCGAGAATGTGAACAGTGCTACGCATATCAATCTGTCTTCCCTTGACTCGCTTGAGCCAAAAATGAGATTTGCAACATGGATGAACTGGCTAAGGCGAAGAAAGAGCAGCTTTAAGACTCAATGAAGAAATTAAAAAAATAAATCCAAAGAACATGTTCGCAAAATTGCTTGGAAAGGCAGAGTGTCCTCCAAAGCAGCTCCCTTCTTTCTGTGTGTGTGTGTGTGTGTGTGTGTGTGTGTGTGTGTGTGTGTGTGTGTGTGTGTGTGTGTGTGTGTGTGTGTGTGTGTGTGTGTGTGTGTGTGTGTGTCTTTATCTGCGATCCTCACCACTGATCTTTTTTTTTTTTTGTCTTTCAATCTTTGTTGCAGCTCTTGGCAGATGAAACGCAAACAGCCCTATTCAAAAATAAACACAGCAATTTTGAGCATTTTGACATTTCATTCTGCCATATCTGGTATTCTGTGCTTCAACCCGTTCCATTTCACACCGCGAGGAAAAAAAAAACAGGTTTCTTGTGCTGCTGTGCAGATGAACAGTCCAGATAGTGGGTGGGTTTATAACTCCACAATCATTTCTACCTGGTCGTTCTGTGCTTTCGCGTTTATTTTTATAGATGCAGCCTGTTGCGAATGGCAGTTGGCTTTTATTGCAGCTGACAAGATGAAATCTTCATTCATGTACATATAGAGACAGAAAACTGTCTCCTCAATTAAAAAGCATAGAAACTCCATTCAGCTATTTAATTAATAAATTTCCTTCAGTGTATTATAAGCCTGGCAGACCGCCAGGCTTTACTTGTGCTCCCACCAGGCTAAATAAGCATTGCTCATTATTTAATTTTTTTTTTATGTTTGCATTTTTTTAAGACTTCTTAGTTGGTATTAATCTTCCAATAACACAATAATCAAGTGATATTTTCATATTTCTTGTCAACTTTAAAAAATGTTTAACTGAAAAACACAGCGATTGGCGAATTACTGTCCGAGTGCCATAACCACCAGACTTAGCAAGTTTTCTGTGGGAAACCTTGAAGCTGTTCTGAATTTTCCTAAACATAAGACGAACTGCATCTGATTCTTCTGATAAAAACATTTATCACTGGAAGGTCAGCCCTGATTTCTCCAGTTCTCCTCAGACAGATTACCACAAGGAACCCAATAATTATCTACAAGCTGCTGCAATTATTTGTGGTATATAGTAACTGTTAACCAGACACTTTAAGGCCACTTTAAAGCAAAATGAACAAAAATAAAATGTTCCAGCAAAATAGCTACTATTTCTTGACCATTTATTGCTAAAACCAAAAATCACTTTCTTCCGCCCTATCCAGTTGTTGAAGTCACCAAAAAGCCATTTTTATGTATTTTCTGTTTGCAGGATTTAAAAAAAGCAACAAGGCAGATTTTCACTGAAGAAATCTGACAAATGGACGCAAGAAATCCATTAAAACCACATGTGTGTGTGTGTATGGATGTGTGTGTGTGTGTGTGTGCGTGTATGTGTGTGTGTGTGTCTGTGTGCATGCGTGTATGTGTGTTTGTTTAGAGACTTTTTTGCACTTCTCGCACACTTTATATGCTCACTGTTGCATTCAATACAACAGGTGTATTGAGTTAATTTTTTATGCTTTTGGTATTTATTTTTGTGCTTTTTATACAATAATAATAATAATAATAATAATAATAATAATAATAAATGACATCACTGCTATTGTGTTATGTTCTACCAACATACTGACAATTATAAATCTTATGCCTTATGTTTTGGACACTAAAGTAGGTCAGTTTGGTTGAAAATGTCACCTCAGACTCACTGCTCACAGCAGTGGTTTCCAATCGTCAAAATATGCAAAGTAAAACAAAAAAATAAAAATCACAAAATAATTTTACTGTAAATAATTCATTTTTGTCAATTAAACATGCAGTATTTTCTTGGAACAAAGCAGATCCTGGGGAAATATTTTGGACACGCCTGGCCTACTTCATGCCTTTTGAATTCGTTTAGCATCCTGTTTGTTTACTTGTTTAGATTTATTGACAGCTTCTCCTTTAGTTTCTTATCTAAACTGTTTCTGTTCATTTTTGTGTCAGTTAGTAATTTCTCCTCACCAGAAGCTAAAAGCCAGGTGTTTCTTTAACTTCTTGTCAGATCTTTGTCATGCATTTCCCTGCTGCCCCGGTTCTTCATGGTAAAGTCTGCTGTTTCCTATGCTTTCTGTTTCAAGTTTCTCCTTCTGTTTCATGTTTTATAGGCTTTAAGTATTTTTTTAAAATGTATTTAAAAGCACTTTCTTCTTTAACTCTGCCACATTTGCGTCCTCACTACTCTGTGACGACACAGTGGGAATGAAGCGCTTTTAATACATGTTTGTTAAACATTGACAAAGCACAAATGTAAGGCCTCAGAACATTTTATCAAGCTCTACTTCTACTATCTTATGATGATAGGACAAAAAACAAATTATTTTTAAGGTATGACACACTAACATATAAGTTTACAAGTAGATAACAATTTTTATTGAGACTTAATGGCCACTAAGATGCCACTTTCTGATGAAGTCCTAACAGTGAGCAACATAAACGTGGGTCATCGTCCTGCCAAATTTGGACTCTGTCATTTAAACTCCAACCAAAAACAAAAGTTTATGGATTCCTACGTTTCTTGAATCTTTCTGTGATTGTTTAAAAATGTGTTTTTATGTGGCATTTTCCCCCCTCAACTAAACAAATGGACACAGATTAATTTGTGTCCATTTGTTAAAAGGTTAGATTTTACGAAGACCTTATTAGTCAAAACTACAAGTTTTAAGGCTGTTTCGACGTCTTTATCCAGGATTCTAACTAATGCAGAGACTGTTCTCCTAAATAACTTAAGTTTTAGCTTGCAACAAGTTATTTTAACTTTACGTAAAAGCATATACAAAAAAAATCAGTTTGGATGACGTCAGACCTTGGATGGAAACCTTTGGATGTTCTTTCTTTGTGCACTCAGGCTGGGTGAGCGGGTCGAACAGAGGCGCGGTCGGGCTCGTCTGGACCGCCGAGTTCTGCGTGCAAACAGCTGGGAAGAGGAGGAGGAGGTGGAGGAGGAAGAGGCCAGCCAGAAACGAGGGGTTGGAGTCCTGTGAGGACGCTGTCATGGTGATGACCTCTCCTCTAACTGCCAAGGTGGGCCTCTGGGAAAAAGCTGGAGGAGAGAGGAGACGACGTCAGCACCGCGCGATGCAACATTCTCACACCTGGCTTCAAAAGAAACCCGGCTCTCTTTGTCGCTTCAAAAATGATTTCCGCCCTCCAACTTTCGGTTCCTCGGGGGTCTCGGCTCTGAATGCGGCACGGGGAAAGAACAGACAGCGAATAAAAAAAAGAGAGAGAAAGAGATGTAAAGGTATACACTTTTTTTGGGGGTTGGGGGCGAATCACTGAAGGATGAATGAAAATGGAAGCCAGATAACGAGAGGGTAGCTGGCAAGAGGAGATAAAAGGGCTGAATAGACTAAATACCGAAAAATGAAAATGAAAGCGGGAGAACTCAAGGTAAAGAGTCTATGAAGGACAAAGAATCAAAAAAGTGCTCAGGAAGCAAACGAGTCCGATCAAAGAGGTGCCTGACCCCTGACCTCGGGACAATTAATCACGCTTGCAATTAAACTCCGAAAGTTTATTTAATGTCTGGTTAGGAGCATGAAATCGAGTGGGACTAGTCAGTGAGAGTTAATGATGCAAAATCAAGCTGATGTGGAATTCTCCTTTGAAGTGAGCTGAGAAAAAAAGGAAAAGAAAATGTTTCAACATCTTTGATTTCTGTCTACACCCGACGTTTTTACGGCAAGTGATACATCTCACTACATGAAATGACTTTCCATAATTCTTTCACTCCAGTATTCAAATATTATGCCAGCAGAGCTACAAGAAAACGACCACAGCTCGAAACACACACACACACACACACACACACGCACACACACACCCACACGCACGCACACACGCACACACACACACACACACACACGCACTCTCAGGCACTCTTTTACTTTCTAACTAAATGTAATCTCTTCCAGTCATAACTTATGAGTCTGCAGTGCTGAGCTGAGACCAGCAGTTCATCATCTTCCACCCCGTGCTCCTCACACTGTTAGCTTAGCGAGGTGTAATGTCATTAAAGCAGATTAAAAACCCACAGCGTCAACTTTCCGGAGCACTTTGACTCGGTTACAACCCCCGTGTTGTGTTTTCCTCACTAATGCTTCAATCAATAACCAATTATTAGCCGGGTTGAGTTGCAAATCAACCATATTGGAACGCAATAAATTATCCCACTTATGGTAGCGACTAGCTAATTAGGCGAACGCACGAGGTGAATGTCGTCACGGCGAACGGGAGGCATCGACTCCCAGCTACTGGTGAAAGGTTTCTGAACCAGAAGCGACTCTTTCATGTTGCATTTGTCGCATCATCGTTTATCGTTTATTGTGGTAAATTTCTTATCATGATTTGTTATCAGGATAAATTAAGGATTTTTAAAACCACCTACAGCTGGCCGTGTTGTCGAGGTTGTTAATTTTGCCATTTTTTCCCCCAACACTTTGTTCAATTGCTATTCTGAAATGTAAACATAAATTTACAAATATGAGTAAATAAAGTTACTCTGTTACACTTCTTTATACCTGTTTGTAAAGAAGCGTATTACAAATGGATGTTTGTCAAGCGCAGTTACCTGAAAAATAAAAATAGTTCTTATTGTCACTTTTATTATTGTAAGACGATAAAATGTTGTCCATAAAGTTTTTATTTATTTATTTTCACTCAAGCTCTACAGTATGTCCATTTGCTGACTAAACCGCTTCTTTTTTTTTTACCATTTCCTTTTCACATTAGCTCAGTATTTTCCATTCATATCATCAACATTCAGCAATAGTGCATATTTTAAAATAATTACCTTTGGAGATTTTTTTAATTCCACCCTTTTCCTATTTATTATGATTTTAATTCCACTTCAGGCCAATTCGATCCAATGAAATATCAGTGTAAACCAAAGAACATGAATCTCCTCTTCACCAGGCGGTCAGAGATTTTCGTGGCATTTCAGCAAAACCACAATAATAATTCCTACGTTTGCTGCCTCCGTGTATCTTTGTGAGTTCATGGCAAAACATTTTTGTGAAAAAGGTCTTGTAAAGAGCTGCTTCAGTTTCCACACCATGATGGTTGTGAAAGGTTTACAAGAAGTTAAGCAAGAAAAAGTGAAGTTCCTCCAGCTGACCCTTCATCCAGCTGGAGAAAACTCTCTCCTCTTCAGCACTCCCCCATTAACATCACTTCATGTCACAGAGACACAGTGAAGGAAAACTTCAGCAGTTTTGAAAGTGTAACTTTTAATGCCTTCACCGTTAGCTACTATAATAGCGTTAGCTGAATGGGAAAGTGCTGGTCATACACTGTTCCTTTTCACCTAACAAGTAGGAAAGGTTTTCCTTCCTACATCCTTAATCAACAAGAAGGAATTGTTTCTGATACAATAGAGTGTCAACTTTTATTAAGTGGATTTGCATTTCACATTCAGATTTTGCCCTTAGCAGGATTCATTGACGAAAACTTTAAAGCTTTTTTTTTTTCTTTTACTTTGAGGCTTGTATCTTATTTTGTCAGCAGATTCGGTGTTTAGACCCTGAAATACCTTCCCCCCTTTTATTGTCAACATTTTTTTCACTTTATCCATGTACTTCTTTGTTAAAGTAAGCCACTTACTTTGCATGCAATGATGTGAAAGACCCAGCATGACTAAAGTGTGTTTTACCCAAACAGACTATGAGGATGAGGAACTGCATTTCCAACCCTCATCCCTGCTTAGAGCAGCAGTCTGACGTTCTGGGCTGTTTATTTTACATCAATGCTGGTCTTGTTTGTATCTTTATTTCCACTCGATAAGAGCTCTGTGTTTTGCCTGTGACGAAAAGTATTTCCTCCCTTTTTTTTCTCTCTTCTGTCACATTTAAACGTTTCAGATCTAACAGATTCTCACATCACTCGGAGATAATCAGAGTAAATAGTTATTGCAGTTTTCAGATGATGATAAAGGAAATAAACTTGGCCCTGAGTGAATCTCCCACAGCCCAAATATAGATAGTTTTCATTGAAAAGATGGTTTCAAATTCAACAAGTAATTGTGAATAGCTTAAGAAAAGATGCCCAAAATGTTTGTTCGTTAAATTAAAAAGGTCATTGTTCTAACTATCAAAGAAATGTATATATATTTCTGAATACCATAAAAAATAAAAATTATTCCCAGCAAAATATTTCCATAATGCTTACTCACTTGATATAGAAAAAAATCTAATCAAATTTATTGTCAAGCAGAAAAAAATCTGTTTGCCTTAATAATTTGGCCTCATTTAACAGCTAATGAAAGTCTGACAAATTTCTCCTTTGACAAATAAAATGTTTACTTTCCTCTAAAGACAAGGTGAAGTCTAATTAAGAACCTTGTGAAGTTTACTTTGGGCCTAATGGAAATATTAATTCGCACGTCGAGTCTTTTACTGGATCATTAGAGTCTATTAGGCGCTGCAAATCTCTAGAATATATGACGCAATGGCTTGCCATACATTCACCACAGCTGCGTAAGCAAACTTCATTTTCCAAACGTGAGTTCAGGTTTTGTTTGTGCAGCTTCAGTTCAACGTCACTGGTATCTTTCTACACTAAAAACTTCTCTGTTGTGATGTAAAAGTTTAACAAAAAATAAATAAATCTTTTATCATTCATGTCCAGACAGTGACTCTCGCTGGACGTGCTTAAAACACGTCGAGCTTTAATGTTAATTGTCGAAGCATTAGTCCTAAAAAAAATCAAAGACTTGACGACTGTTCAAAGCTGTTTTTACTTCAGATGATGGACTAAAATTAACTTTTAGCTCAGAAAATGGTTCATTCTGGCTTTAACCCACGAGTCCCTCAGTGGCTAGACGCGGTTAGAGCCCGGATGTCGGGCGTCCAAGTGAACTCGGCTGCACACGAATCTCCACTCTGGAAAAACTGGCAGGGCCCAGCCACGGACAGCTGGTCACGCTCCACGCTGGGTCACAGCGTGCGGGCAGAACTGATGCGTGCTGGGTGCCAACACCGACTCCTGAGAGCGACTTTGCTCCTTTCCTCTGCGAACAGAGTGTGCATGAGGGAGGAACGGCTACTTAAAGCCGCGGCAAAGAGGCCTTAATAGGGGCCATCCAATTTCCCGTCCCACTGTGTCGAGAATCGTCAGTAGTTTGTTGTCGGTGAGGAAGCGGTACACCGGGTACGCCGGCTGCTGACAAAGTTGTCTCAACAAACACTGACATGCAGGTTCTACGGTAAAAGACTCGCAGAGCCTCTGGTAGTCACTCAGTCAGACACAGCGAGTCGAAGAAAGGAACTGTGTGTGTGCCGAGAACTTATGAGCAAGCTGCATCGATCCCAGAGCTCAGGATTTATGGAGGAAAAGTACAAACACTGCACCAACAAAACACGGGAACAAGATGGGATTTATTTAACCTTCACTGATCAGGCATAGAAATTATGACCCCAGAGAGGAGAAGAGATAATATCTATTTGTTTTTATTGCACTTATTGGAGGGTGAATTACAGATTCTAAGTGAAAATGTAGATTGTATACATTGTTTGTACTCTATATATTGTGTATGTGTTAAATACTTTGACTGCAGTCCTTATTACTAAATTGTTGCCTTTTGTCCTGTTTGGTTAAAATGTGTTTTCAAAAGTTAAGATCTGATTGTACCACACATTATTATTGTCACGCTAAGAAAATATAAAAAAATTAAGTCATTAAATTACAAGAATAAGGTCGAAATTTTGAGAATAAAGTTGAAATTATGAGAATAAAGTTGTGGTATTTTAAGAAAGTCTAAACTAAATAAACTTTACTCTGGTAATATTACGACTTTGTTCTTGTAATACTGAGTTAAATTTCAAGATAAAAACTTGGTACATGATGCACAGTGTGGAACTTAAACAAAATGGTTTCATCTATTAGGAATCCTCTTAACATAGTTTAAAAAAAAAAAAAAGAAAAAAGAGCTGAGTAATAGACTCTCTCCGTCTGGCTCTCGTACAGTAAAATACTCAGATTGCCAAGTGCTTTAAACGCGGAATAGAAATTGATTATCACATTCCTAAAGTGCTCCGGCTTCATTATTCTAATAAGACAGAGCATTTTGAAATGTAAATCGTGCAATTCTCCCCTGTGGATGTGTGCACTGAGAACTTACGGCAGAAACTCATTTCGAGCCTCACGCCGCTAAAGAAAGCTCCAGGCAGAACAGCTTCTGTTGAGGTGCGCTGCATTGATGCGTCCCTGGAAACAGTTTGCTGTAAACAACCCAGAGCCGCACAAAGAATGAACCCCGGTCTCTTCTCTCTCTGCAGCTCGCAACACAAAGTGCACAGCGCCTTGAAGTCAAAAGGTATTTTTGGAAAAGCTCAGCCCAGATAAATAAAGTAAAACGCCGTTAAAAGAATATGTAACAATCCAGATGGCAGTCCGTAAGTCTCAACTGTTCCCGCGCAAGTCTCTCCCAGAGATAAAAGCGTAACTATGGCAACAGAGCGACAAGCTTGAAGTGCAGCGGCAGGGGAGCCGGGTTGAGTGCATTTCGGCTCCAAAGGAAGCGCCGAGCGGAGGTCTGCTTGATGATGCAACACGGCGACAGGAAGTGAAGCGAAGGGTTTCAGACCGTGAAAACAGACGTAGAGGAGTCGAGTCCTGAGAAATAAACTCAGGACTCGAGTTTATTTCGAGTCCTGAAATAAACTCGACTCCTCTACGTCGAGTAGAGGAGCATATAAACTCACCGGAGTGAGTTTATATGCATTTATACGCCAAATCAGAACTTGCTTTAAAGTCCAGAGAAAACTTAAGCCGTGTTTCTGAGATTAGCAATAGAAAATTCTTAAATATGTTCTTCACTTGCTTATCTTTCGTAGAAAACGTTTCAGCAACTTTTATAAAACATTTAGTTGGATAAAGATCGTCCGTTATTCACATTTTGTTGTCCGTTTGTCGCATCATAAAACGAAGTTCTGATTGGCAGTGAACTTCGCCACACTTCAATTAAAAGTTGTATGAGGCCGTTGAAGTCACAAAAAGCCCTTTGATCCTTTAATAAGCTAGTTTGTTGCGAATGTGTTCACTGTAATGTTAAAAGCCCAAATAAAATGACTAAAATGTTCACCTAAATGATAATCTAAACAAAACTATGAGATATCAGATTTACTTTTTTTTTGCAATAGGAAATTAGAAATGTAGATTATGTATAACTAAAGTAAATCATCAATAACTTCAGGAAGTTCTACACCTTTCAAGGTCACTTTGGTGACCTGAACTTGGACTGGCTTACTAACAGAAGCTGCATGTTTTTGAGGTGTTGGGCCAGACCTCGGGTCAGAAATCGAACCTGGGACCTTCTTGTTGCTAGGTAACAGTGCTGCTAACTGTGGCACTCTGCAGCTCCTACAAAAACTTCAACATTTTGAAAAGAAGAAAAGGGAAGCCGAATTTAACTTTCAGGAGTTTACCTTCCTCTTCCTCCTTTGGCAGAGCGGACATTAATAGACCAGGAGCTTCCAGAGACCATACACGCTGTACTCGCCCGTCTTGTAAGGAGGTCGCCTCTAATTACAAATCAGCGCCGACTCCCTGAGCCCAATCTCATCAGACTCTGTTACGACAGTGATTAAATTGCTTCTGGTCCATTGGGGAGCGGCTATATGCGACTTTTATGCGACGCGTGGAAAGGAGTCTGCGTGACCGGAAGCCGGGGAGTGAAGGGGATAAAAAGACTAGCGTGATGCTTTTAGATGAATTTGTCACTCCCAGATAACACATAGTAGGACGTGTAATTGGTGATCTCAAAAGCGTAGCTCCCACAGGATGAATCTCCCCTTTCCTTCAATTTGTTAGAAGTGATTATACGTCATTCCTAAGCGTCTTTATTAGCAGTGTTTTTTTTAAATGGAGCCCCTCCGGAGCTCTAAGTGCATGAAAAATGGCGCGCTCGCACACAGGCCGCCGCGAACCTCCCAACGCTAATCATGAGCTTTTCATTGCGCACAAATAGTAATGCCTCCTGCTCTAAAAAGCTCCCAGGAATTCTCAGTCTTGGTGCAAAAATAAAATGAATTATAGCAGGAGGTAATAGCACCTGCTTCCTTCCCCAAACTAAAACGGCGATCGATGCCTCCAACCCGGGAGAGAACATCAGCGAGAGCTCATTTCACACATCTCGTTTCATCCGACCTCTGCAGAAAGGAGCCGGTGAAGAAGGGAAATAAAGTGCATGGATGTTAATGTGTCTCCGTTAAATCGCACCCAGCGTACACTGAGATAAGCGCAGATGGGCAGAAGCGCATTCCCGTCCCGTTCAGACTCCCCTACTCTCGCCCTTGGGGATGGTGTGGTTCAGCCGAAGCCACATTAACCATGTCGAATTGACCTCAACAGCCCGACCCCACTAATCTCCTTAATGCCAACCTTTGTTGGGGGAAGATATGTAGGAGCAATGTCCGTGAGCGTCGTAAAGGAACTGGGCAGGACATGAAGTCCGTTTAAGGGGGGGGGGGACAGTGAAACAAGAGGTGAAGATGGTGAGACAGTGAGTCTATTTTCTTCTTTTATGACGGGAGAGGGTCCTGGACGGGTCAGGGCAATCAGCCCTCTCTGGGTTCCTCTAATAGCCCTTAGGAGAAGCCGAAACAGACAAAGAAAGGATCGTCTAAAGGAATTAGAGCTGGCTGACCTCAGACTGGAGAGGCAACGGCTGGTTGGAACAATACAGAGCGACTCAGGATGATGAGATGAAATGTTGTGTCTCGTATGAAACTTAGCTGAGCGGCGTAATCAAAATTTGTTGAGCCCAAACGATTGTTGGTGTCTGGGAGACGATAGGTGTAGGATAATCAACTAGCTGCGACGAGAATAAAGACACTGAGTTTCAAAATCAACAATTTTCCAGTAAAGGCCGCAGGTGGCGACAGGTGGTTTAGTTCTTGCACAAACTTCCGAAATATACTATATACTTTATTTCTTTTTTTTTTGCAAAAATATAGACAGAACAGTAACTAAAAATCTCTTACAACTTAGTTGAAAATGAAAGTCAACTTAATCTGATATTTCCAGTTCAAAAAAAAAAAATCGTTTTATAAAAACATTCAGTCATTACAAAGACCTCCACCACACTTAATTACTACAATTAATGGGAGGGTCTAAAAGTTATCAAAGTAATCTAAACAATTACAAATATTTAAAAAAATACAGATTTTGGTTCTAATCTAACAAATTATGAATTAAAGAAAAACTACACTGATAAAACTTAGGATTTACCAAAAAATCTACGTAAATGGCCACAACAGATACAGAATAAAAACAAACAAAATACTGAGTAAAAATGAGAAAGCACAGAAAAAGTTGACTGAGTCAATTCAGTAAAAGTAAATACTTGTAGTTTTACATGATATTTGTTAACAACCACAAAAACAATTATGTTGCAATGAAAAAAAGAAGCTAATTTTAGCATCAGAAATAATATCAAACAGCTTCATTCTGTCGAAATGCCAAGTTTTAAAGTGGATTTCATTAACAAATAATCAAGATTCTTTGGAAGGAAACGTCTCTCGGTTAATGTACTGAGAGTCTATAAAGTGTAGCAATATTAAAAATATATAGATTTTAAACAACGCAATAAGGTTGAAAAGCAGCAACAGATAAGTAAACAAGGCCTGTTTCTGGCAAGGATTTTTTTTTTTTATCACTTGTGTACATAATTTAGCAATTTGTATCCTTGAATTAATTGTCAGAGAGCACTAATTAGCAATTTGTTCCATTAAATTAATAAAATGTGCCCTTGACTTGTTTAACCATGTCATTGCGTTATATAATTTGCTCTCAAATTAGCCTAATAGTATAAAGCTACTCCATCAGCCGGGGGATGATTTAGTGCGGCTGATCAGTATGAAAGATCAGTCTGGGGCAAAACAACAGCACTTTTCATATAGAGGAGTCTTTGAGCTGCTAGAATCACACGGAATAGGTCAGATAGAGTCAACAACGTGCAAAAACACTTCTAGCTGTGAGTTTCTGTGTTAATTGGTGTTGAAATAAAGTTGATATTTTCAGGACCTTTCCCAGGATGATTCTTTTTCTCACTTAACGAATGCAGTAACAAAGCTAAAATGTCTCCTCTCTGTCCGTCCTGCTCATTCTGTTTCATGTTTCCTGTCACCAGGTCGCAGGCTTCACTGGTCCTGGTGGCGAATCCGGAGATCCTTCTCTCCAGCGACACTCTGTAGTTTACTCCAAGGCATCCCGAGGTCTTCCCAGGCGAGAAATTATAACTTCTGGGTTTGGTCCAGGGTTTTTTTCCCCTCCCAGTGGGATATTCAGAGATTCCCTCCATCATCTTAATCCACTCTACTCTGAGGTTCCCACCGTGAGCTTCTCATCCTAGTTTTATGGCAGAGCTCGGCCAGAGCTCATTTCGGCAGCTTGTATCCATGATTTCATTCCTTCAGTCACTTTTTCATGACCATAGATGAGGCTAGGAACGAAGTTGGAACATAAAATCGTCTGTCCATCTCCCGATTCTCTCCACCGCTGGTTGTAGACATGAGTCCTCAAAAACTCCTCCACTTTTATTCTTAGGAATTTCTTCGGCATTAGTGGCCTTTATTTGAAATCGGTCCAACAGGAAGGGGCAAAGGAATGAGGATGTGAGTCAAACTTGGGTCTGCAACCCCAGAGTGATCTCTACTTTTATTCAGTTCACCTTCTCCAGTTGAGAAACACGGTTTCAGGTTTCAGACTCGAGGAGGAGTTGACTCTGGAGTGAGATTCTGAGGCTCCCAAACAACACACCGTCTTTTCCTCGACTATACCGATGCGTACGCACCCCAAACTCACCCCACAAAATGCCTTTGTTGTACAAAGCCAGGACTGGTTGTGGAAAACCAACACATCACATGTTCCCTTATATCAATATTTGAAGATGAAACCCTGTCGAGAAAAGTCGAGCTCATCCCACTTCCCCATGCTGGAGATTTTAGTTTAATAGTAATAATAAATAAAATTACCTTAAAATTAATGACATAGGTGACATCAAGACCCAACAGTAGAGTCAGACGGTAATAAAATGAATCTGGTTGTGTGTGTTGTTATTGTGTCCTGCAAACTTTGCTTTAATTCTACTTTTTTATATTTAATCATAAAAAATCAAAGTCAGGCAGAAAGAGAGTCATGAAACAGGAAGCTGGTTTCCTGAAGAAAAGCGGAAGTTTATTTCTTGCATCAGTCTAAAAATAATTCAGACCATTCCTTATTTTAAAGCATTAAAGGTTTTTAAAGAATAAAATCTAAACATTTTGAGAAATTGGATAAAACCCACAGTAAAATACTTAAAATAATGACTTATAATTATGGCAATAATTAATATTGGTTTAACCAGTGGTTGATGTTGATTTGATTATAAGAATATTTACACTTACTCTTACACTTGTGGAAGTACTTAAAGGTGAAACAAGTAACTGTAACATGATATCAGATAATTAGAATAATGGATTATTATTGGTTTCTTGTCAGAAGTGTCTGTAATAACTCACATTATGATTATAATAAGAGTAACTAATAAGTTATGGTTATTATAACATTATAAATGAATGTTGAATCAGATAAACTAAAAGGTTATAAATGTGATTTTGACATTGAACTTGAAAAGGTGTAAAATGTTGTAACTGTAATTAAAGGTCACTGATGTTGTGTAGGAGGTAGATGGTAGGTGGAAGGACAGGGCAAAAATAGGAACTGATAGGAGAACGGAGAAGATAAAGCCTTATTGCTAAACTTCAACTTGCCTAAGAAAAGGTTGGGCAGGAAACAGAGGTAGGAGGAACTATTGAGCAACTTGGGGACATTAGAACAGAGATCCGGTCATAAGGTCTCCAGGGTGATGGAGATGAGATCATCTGTCCAAGCAGTCAGCCAATGAGACAGGCACAGCAACAAAGCCAGCCAATGCAAACGCACCAAAAGGTGGATAAACCCTTTATAAGGTGGGTGCAACAGAGGAATCGTTGGTTGGATCCTTCAGGCAGCTTCGAGCCAAGACGGAGATGGACAAAGAACTCTGCAGCTGAAGAAGAGCCGGGGCCACAGAACCGAAGACTGTTCTGCACATGGGGACCAACCCGTTAGCCCCGCAACATGTGGCTTCAAATCGCACTTCTCTCATCAGCTGGGTTCAGACCCCCAAAGAAAAAGACCAAGGCAAAGATGAAGATAAAGACAAAGGCAAAGAACAAAGGCAAAGAGGAAGAACTGGTGTGTTCCTTCCGTGGGACCAGAAAGATCGTGAGACGGGTAGAAAGGAGCTACAGAGCTGCAAGACAAGAAGCTGAGGACCGCTACGCGCATGAGGAAGTCACCCTGAGGCCTGAGACCTGCCGCTCTAAGTCAGTACTCTTCCTGTACTGGGAACCTCCTGCTGCTGCAACACCTTCTTCATCATCAGGCCAGTTCTGGGGTTCAAAATGCCAAACTCTGTCCGTCTCTCTCAAAGTTTCCCTTTTTAGTTCTCAGTGTCAGCATTAGGGAAAGATAGGCTAGATTATTGATTTTACTTATTTGATTATTTCTGCTACTGAATTAAGCTGTACTGACCCTTGCAAAATTGCCTTACTAATAAAATAATTAGCATTTAAGAAAATCTAAAAGATGTTGTGGACATTCAATTAATGAGTCACCTTAAAGTTCTTTGATGGTTGTGAAATAGCTATGAAGTTTGATTCTGGGAGGAAAAAGTAGGAATGTTTTATAGGTTGCTTTTAGCCAAAACTAAAATAATGACCTTGGGACTTAAATCTAAGTCACTAAATTTAATCTAGCCGTTAACAAGTGCCGTTATTTTAGGAAGGGAGCTACCGTTAACAGGAGTGGTTGTAGGGTTATGTCGCTGTGAGTGCTACTCAGCGGATTGCTCCTCAACTGTAAAAGGTCATAACTTTTGGATCGAAGGTAGTCAGAGCTAGACGAGTCCTTTCCGACCCCAGTTTAAACAGATTATTCTCCACAAACTATCGCTAGGGTAAGACCCGAGTTTCTGGGGATTTTCCGGACCTGTTAGACAGAGAACTGGGCCGTAGTGAGTCCAAAGAGTTGTGAGGAGTGGGCGGGACTTACTATTGGGTAGTAACAGACATGGCGTCCCTGGGTGGGCCCGACCCTAATGAGTAGGAGGGCCTTACTTTGACCAAGTCAGTAAAAACAGACGAGAGGGTCTGAATAGCTCACTTGGGAGACCAGCTCTTAGGAAATAGAGTTGGGAGCGACTGATGAGGCTTATCAGCCGCGACCCTTGCAGTAACTGTACAGCGTGCAGGCGAGGGAAAAGCTTCCGCTTAAGATGAACAGCTGCATCAAGAAGGGAAGCCAGTAGCCAACCTAGCCTAGACCCATCCCTGCTCTAAGGTACCCTGAGAGGCTTTGGGGGATAGGCGACTCGGAGACAAAGAGACCGAGGAGTACGACGCAAGGTCGTACGTCCAGAAGATGTAAGTAATTTCACAAGGAAGTGGTGAAATGCATCTGGAGCTCAAGGTCGAGCATCTGAGCACACGCATGAGGGAGCTCATTGGCGTGGAAATGACGAAGTGGACTGTTATGTCCAACAGAGAAAAATTGTCTTTGTCGGAGCCGAGAAGTGGGACAATACTCCCAGAGGACGGGAGGTCCCAGAAGAGTACGTGGATGAGGTCGTGCGGAGCGTGCATGAAGCCCTTGGACATGCAGGCGTACGACCCACCCGTAAGGAGCTGGATGAGCATGAGCTTTGGATCCCAGTGAAACAAGTCCAACGCGTGCTACGGGGCTGTGAGGTATGTGGACAATACAACGCAGGCCGCCGAGGGCAGCGGTTGGAAGGGTTGTTCATCAAGAGCACATTACCCGGGGGTTCAATCTGCATGGATGTAGCAGGCCCCATGGATAACAGAAAAGAGAGGTGAGGAGTACCTCTTGGTGCTGATGGACATGGTGTAACAGTGACAGCTGAAAAAGAGCAGGTCTTCCCCTGCAGAGGAACTCCGTTCACGTCACAGAAAGCCGGAAGGCGAAGGCACTTCTCCTTTTTGCCCAGAGAGGGAAAGGGGAAGTTGCAGTTTACAGTGTCATTGAAAACAGGACAGAAAGTTTGGATTAAAGATCAAGATCGGCCTGTAGTCATGGTGATCAAGTTGAAATTCAATGGAATGAATTTTGTGAAGCAAGTACTGCAATGTAAAAAAGTATTACTTATGAAGAAAGGGGTCCACGAGGTCAGTGTTCAAGCCAGTTCTTAGCTAAAGCGAACCAGAACATTGCAAGAATCAAGCATCATGCCATCCTGTGTTAGACTGGCTACTATTACAGGATGATTGCCATTCAAAGAACAACTTCAAGGCTTAGGACTAGGAGGGCCCTGAAGAAATTGGATTATGCTAAAGAAGAACTCCTGTCACAAAAGGATGGATTAAACTGGAAAAGGGACTGAAGTCATGAGGAAGGAGTGACGTCATAGACAACCACAAAGATCAATCCTGCAACAAAGTGTTGAAATCACACCCAACACCTGGAAGCAACCTGTGGACTTCACAGAGTCCTGCCTGACAGAGTCCTGTTGCCTCCGACAACTCCAGTAACCCTTTAACGACCCCAGCGATGGAAAAGGATTATGATTATGGATAAAGCGTCATGCTGCTTATGCTTTTTGTTTTACTCTACTGAACACCCAGAGTTTTGTTTTTTTTTTATTGAGGCTTTTTGCCCATCAACCTGTCCCTAAGGAATCTTCCACATCCTGAAGAACCAACGCTTCATTCAGCTGAGGATTTTTGTCACTGTTAAAGGATCAGAGCGACCTGGGTTCTCTTCAACATTCGTCACTTCCTGAGAGACATCAAAACTCCAAGGAGGGGGTGTCAAAGAGCAGTGGAGTTTGAAGACTGCTGTGGCCTTGGTGATGACTGAGGATCTGCATCTTCACATCCCAGACTGCTGAGCCCTTGGTGACAACTGAGAATCTGCATCTTCACATCCCAGGCTGCTGAGGCCTTGGTGACGACTGAGGATCTGCATCTTCACATCCCAGACTGCTGTGGCCTTGGTGACGATGGAGGATCTTCACATCCCAGACGACCATCTTCTCTTTCCAGGGGATGAGGACGCAGACCTGCAAGAGGATGTTGGGTTCCCAGCATGTGAAAGGTCTGACCTCGCGGAGGGGGTGTCGAGAAAAGTCGAGCTCATCCCACTTCCCCATGCTGGAGATTTTAGTTTAATAGTAATAATAAATAAAATTACCTTAAAATTAATGACATAGGTGACATCAAGACCCAACAGTAGAGTCAGACGGTAATAAAATGAATCTGGTTGTGTGTGTTGTTATTGTGTCCTGCAAACTTTGCTTTAATTCTACTTTTTTATATTTAATCATAAAAAATCAAAGTCAGGCAGAAAGAGAGTCATGAAACAGGAAGCTGGTTTCCTGAAGAAAAGCGGAAGTTTATTTCTTGCATCAGTCTAAAAATAATTCAGACCATTCCTTATTTTAAAGCATTAAAGGTTTTTAAAGAATAAAATCTAAACATTTTGAGAAATTGGATAAAACCCACAGTAAAATACTTAAAATAATGACTTATAATTATGGCAATAATTAATATTGGTTTAACCAGTGGTTGATGTTGATTTGATTATAAGAATATTTACACTTACTCTTACACTTGTGGAAGTACTTAAAGGTGAAACAAGTAACTGTAACATGATATCAGATAATTAGAATAATGGATTATTATTGGTTTCTTGTCAGAAGTGTCTGTAATAACTCACATTATGATTATAATAAGAGTAACTAATAAGTTATGGTTATTATAACATTATAAATGAATGTTGAATCAGATAAACTAAAAGGTTATAAATGTGATTTTGACATTGAACTTGAAAAGGTGTAAAATGTTGTAACTGTAATTAAAGGTCACTGATGTTGTGTAGGAGGTAGATGGTAGGTGGAAGGACAGGGCAAAAATAGGAACTGATAGGAGAACGGAGAAGATAAAGCCTTATTGCTAAACTTCAACTTGCCTAAGAAAAGGTTGGGCAGGAAACAGAGGTAGGAGGAACTATTGAGCAACTTGGGGACATTAGAACAGAGATCCGGTCATAAGGTCTCCAGGGTGATGGAGATGAGATCATCTGTCCAAGCAGTCAGCCAATGAGACAGGCACAGCAACAAAGCCAGCCAATGCAAACGCACCAAAAGGTGGATAAACCCTTTATAAGGTGGGTGCAACAGAGGAATCGTTGGTTGGATCCTTCAGGCAGCTTCGAGCCAAGACGGAGATGGACAAAGAACTCTGCAGCTGAAGAAGAGCCGGGGCCACAGAACCGAAGACTGTTCTGCACATGGGGACCAACCCGTTAGCCCCGCAACATGTGGCTTCAAATCGCACTTCTCTCATCAGCTGGGTTCAGACCCCCAAAGAAAAAGACCAAGGCAAAGATGAAGATAAAGACAAAGGCAAAGAACAAAGGCAAAGAGGAAGAACTGGTGTGTTCCTTCCGTGGGACCAGAAAGATCGTGAGACGGGTAGAAAGGAGCTACAGAGCTGCAAGACAAGAAGCTGAGGACCGCTACGCGCATGAGGAAGTCACCCTGAGGCCTGAGACCTGCCGCTCTAAGTCAGTACTCTTCCTGTACTGGGAACCTCCTGCTGCTGCAACACCTTCTTCATCATCAGGCCAGTTCTGGGGTTCAAAATGCCAAACTCTGTCCGTCTCTCTCAAAGTTTCCCTTTTTTAGTTCTCAGTGTCAGCATTAGGGAAAGATAGGCTAGATTATTGATTTTACTTATTTGATTATTTCTGCTACTGAATTAAGCTGTACTGACCCTTGCAAAATTGCCTTACTAATAAAATAATTAGCATTTAAGAAAATCTAAAAGATGTTGTGGACATTCAATTAATGAGTCACCTTAAAGTTCTTTGATGGTTGTGAAATAGCTATGAAGTTTGATTCTGGGAGGAAAAAGTAGGAATGTTTTATAGGTTGCTTTTAGCCAAAACTAAAATAATGACCTTGGGACTTAAATCTAAGTCACTAAATTTAATCTAGCCGTTAACAAGTGCCGTTATTTTAGGAAGGGAGCTACCGTTAACAGGAGTGGTTGTAGGGGTTATGTCGCTGTGAGTGCTACTCAGCGGATTGCTCCTCAACTGTAAAAGGTCATAACTTTTGGATCGAAGGTAGTCAGAGCTAGACGAGTCCTTTCCGACCCCAGTTTAAACAGATTATTCTCCACAAACTATCGCTAGGGTAAGACCCGAGTTTCTGGGGATTTTCCGGACCTGTTAGACAGAGAACTGGGCCGTAGTGAGTCCAAAGAGTTGTGAGGAGTGGGCGGGACTTACTATTGGGTAGTAACAGACAACCCAAATGAAAGCCAAGGTTCAAAGCGCAAAACCTTAGATATGTACAAAAACACCAGAATGAATAGTTTATAATGTCTCTGCAGTGTAGCATATACGGACATATAAGCTATGCTGGAAAACCCGAAGGCCTCCACATCGGTAGATAGTTTCTAACCTCACCTGTCTCCAGTTTCAAACGCGGTCACCTGCACCGGCCAGGCCGCCTCTGCAGAGCCGCGGTGTGTAATAATACGCTGTGTCTGGCCCTCCGAAACTCTATTATGATTTCACTTGGCACCGTCGGCCACAGTTCCGTACCTCCATTCACACACACAGAGAAGCTATAATGCTGTATTATTGACTGCATTTCTCAGTGTGTCTACCTGATACTGTTTCATTGTGCGCACCGGGAGCCCCCCCGGGGCGCAGATTCATTTAGAAACCGCCTCGGCTGGGTCAGAGACACTCTGGGAGTGAGAGAGGGTTCAGGTCTGGCCACCGGTTTCAAGTTAAGAAGTTATTACAAAGGACCCAACGACAACAGGGCGGCACAGAGGACGGCGAACCCAGTCTCAAAGCAGTTTTAAAATCACAGTGGATGTACGTTGAGTCACATCACAAATGCACAAAATATATAAAATTCAATATATGTCACGCAACGCATAAACATAGCACTGATGAGGCTTGAGCTGTCGATACAAAACGTTTAAAAAAAATGTAATTTAAAAGTTTTCATTCAACATAAACACCTGAAATAAGAGCCAACGTTACACGAGAGCTTCACAAATTGCCCAAAAAAAAAACATGAAAAGGTGATAAACTGCTTCGAATCCCCTCAAGCAGCTTGCAAATATCTCTATCTCTGATTAAACACAGGAACGTTTACCTGGTCTTATCTCTCTGTTTGAGGGAGGCTCGTAACCAGATGAACGCTGTTTGTTCAGCGAAGGAAGAAATGTGGGAAATTCACCCTAACCCCATCTGGATGGCAAATATTCACATAATCCTAAAACACCGGACCTGCTCCCACAACAAGAGGCAGCGATATAAGCTCACAGTTGAGAAACGAACAGGAGAACAAAGTAAAAATAATAAAAAATCACCATATGCAGTGCGGCTAAAATGTAGTCAAATCAAAACGTGTTTACTGAGCAACACATTAATAAAACCGGGTTTTGCTAATTCTTTTTAGCAAAAAAAAAAAATCACTAATGGTACAATAATCGACAACTCTGTTGTTAATTTGGTAAACACCTTCCTTCAGTCTGTAGGACAGCTTTTAGTCTGCTACAGAAAACATTTCACAAGAGATCTTTGGTTTTGTCTCATGCTCCATTTCCTTCAGGTCACCCAGCAGGTTTTCTATGTAATTTAGGCCCAGTGACTGAGATGACCACAAGCAATGGTTTTATTGGGGCTGCTGAACTATTTCTGTGTTTACATTGTCCGTCTTGTCCTGGGATCCTGTTGGAAAAAAGCCCAAGATAAGACAGCTGTAGTTTTTATTTCAGTCGAGGCCAACAGATTTTTGTCTTCATGTTTTTCAAATAGGAAACAGACGCACAGCTACAGCTCCACATTAGCCTCATTGAAGAAAAACACACGGCTCTGTTTAAAGGCCTAGTAGACTTTAGAAAACTTAACTAATTTACAAAATGTGATAGGAATACAGCGGAAGCTTTTTTTTTTCTAACATGGCTCTGAAACAACAAGTAGGCGTGTAGAGAGCAAGAATAAAACAAACAAATAACTGAAGCGCTAAGACCTCTTTAAGAACAAAACTGAAGCTGGAACAAAATTGGTAGCATTTTGTTTGGTCTTTATACTGCAGACCAACTAAAGGAGTAAGAATCCACCTGATAAAGGAGAGTATGGTACAAACACGACACATGGAGCCGACAAGTCGCTGCAAATAGTGTACAGAGGCTCTGCTTCAGTCTGCCTGAAGCAGAGCCTTTATTAACCAGCTGATTTCTCCAAGACTTTCTCCTTTGAGGGGAAAACATGGTACTAAATAAAATATGACTCAGTCAAAGCTCTATAAAACAGTGTCATCACCATTTTATTCAATTTGGAAACCTTTTCATAGACGGTATAGACGCTGGTGTCACTTACTGCACACATCCCATACTTTGTGTCGAGATGCAAATTGTCCAGTGGATAATGTAACATATGTAGACTCAGGGTTTCCCCCAGTGTACTATAAGCCTGGCGGGCCACCAGGCTTTACTTCTGCCCTCACCAGGCTAAACGTTGCTTATTTATTTAAAGTTTTTTTTTTTTTTTAATGTTTGCATTTTTTAAGTATTTAGAGTTGGTGTTCATGTGTTAATCTTCCAATCTTTTAATAACACATGATTAATCAAGTGATATTTTCAAATTTCCTGACAATTTTAAACATTTTTAACTCAAAAACACGACATGCACCGGATGAATGACTGACCTGATGTCTACAAGTTTTCTGGGGGAAACCTTGTAGACATCATATTTTATTCATTTAGGTATAAACTAAAGAAGTGCTTTCTTACTTTAAAATGAATTGTTAGGAATACTCAGCATTTTGTCTGAAAATAAAAGCCAACCAAAACTTTTCATCTCACCCCGCAGCACATTCAGTCCTCAGCCAGAGAATGAGATTTCTTGTAAATTTGCAGTCATCCAGAGTCATAACCTTCTTCTTGTTTGGCAAAGTGATTTGTCAGAGGGTCAAAGGTACATGATGGGCTATTATGGGAGGTAAAAGGCAGGGGCATGAGTAACCACTTCAACCAAGGGCCTGATCCACACATTTCCTGCTGAACACAGCCACAAAAGAGGGGACTGAGACTGTTAATTGAAGCGAAAGGCTACAAAGAAAAGGTGGGCTTCTATTGGAGATGAAGCTATGGAAAGCTTTTATCCTGGTTTTGCTGCTTGTTCTCTTTATTCTTTAAAATCAAATGAAATGTACAGGAAAGTGAGTCTTTTTTTAAAAAGGCATAATGAGATGATTTTCCCAGTCCTAGAATGATAGATGATTTTTTTATGCTGGCTCTTAAACTTGTTTTATACTGAGAGTTCACTCAAAAATAGTAGAGAGAGAGAGAGAGAGAGAGAGAGAGAGAGAGAGAGAGAGAGAGAGAGAGAGAGAGAGAACATAATTCAGTTCTGGAATAATCTATATGGTCATCAGATGCATTTTTGAGAATTGGCCGACCTTTTAATGGGTCTTTCTACAAAAACAGATTCTGCCACACTTTTTTGTTGGCTCCACTGCACATTTTAGATCTTTGAACAAAAGACAGAAATGTGCTTTTCAAGCAATCTTCACTGAAGATGGGGTTCACAGGACCTCAGAGCTCTCAGACGGTGCTGCATTCGGACCAATCATCCCGCTCTGATCAAATGGCTCGGGAGAGCCTGGAAAAACACACCGTCATCCAGTTCTATTAAACCAGAGATAAATAAAAAAAAAAAGACCTTGAGATTGTTTTAGGTAATCTGTGCAAAAGAGTCTGTTCACGGTATGGGTGCGCATTAGCGCCCAAGGCATCGTTGACTTGAGTCTTTTGAAGCCCTAGGCATGCTTTGGGATTTCAGAGAGACGTGTGCTGTCGAAACTGACAACGGTGCTTATAGCATGAAAATGCCAGATCTGTGTGTACATATACAACACTGTGGCTTCACGCAAACAGACTGGCATGTTTGTAGTCCAGATACGTTTTCTGTTGAAAAATGCATGTTGCGTCATAAAGAAGAAAGCAAAAATACATTCATAGTTGAGTAGCTAGAACCTTATACTCCCACAGCGGTCCAGTTTCTCCCCTTCTGGCAAAACTGGAACATCTTTGGTCTTCGTTTCAGTTTGTTGCAAAACAAATTTCTTATGTTTTAACAGAAGCAAACTGTTTGGCAATAAGGCAATCATCAATGACGCAAGCCGGACATTCTTACATTTATTTGAAAATGCTTGTCGTTCCCTCACACCAAAGATGTTTCCACATTTCCGAGAGTGTTGCTTGCAGAGCCAGACTCCCAAAAAAACGGCTCTGTGAAGAGATACAGACGCAGCAGGGCAATAGAGG
The DNA here is from genome assembly GCF_904066995.2 of Poecilia reticulata. Classification (NCBI taxonomy): domain Eukaryota; kingdom Metazoa; phylum Chordata; class Actinopteri; order Cyprinodontiformes; family Poeciliidae; genus Poecilia; species Poecilia reticulata. The sequence goes on along the minus strand of NC_088831.1, from coordinate 21,928,215 downwards.
CTGGACTGATAACACCTGATAACGCGAGATAGAAGAACAAGACTATCTCGTCTCTTCAAACATCAATGAACCAGGACGCCGAAGAATCTCAACAGCCTCGCTCGTCAACATAAACACAACAAACTTTCCCTAAATGCCACACAGCGCGTCTGCCGCCAGCTTCCCCCGCCTGCCCGTTATTTGCGCCACACCCCTTTCCAGACGCTTTTCCGCCTTCGTCGGGGGAGACGAAAGCAGACATTACGAGGCACGGATTCAGACGGCACTCTCTTATTAACTCGCTATCTCAAGGACGACGTGGAACGTCCTGTTGTAATTAACCGAAGCAGATACCGAAGGAAAACACACAGACGGCAAAGCCAGACAGTGTAATTGATGGGCAAATTTATCACATCCCTGCTTCAAAGAGAGACAGATTCAAAACATATTCGGTGATGAGTACGGTGACAGAGGAGCACGATGCTTGAGAACAGAATGTGTGTGGATATCAGACTCAGACGACCAGGCGGGTTTGATCGATATGATAAGCATAAGACCAATGTTGTGGATCTGCCTTAACGAAGCCATTTGATTAGATTTTAGTTTTCACAGGTTGGCCTGAACTTTCCAGCTTCTGACCCACAAAATAGAAACGTAAGAGGGTCATAATGGTCATTACTCACTGTCGAACAGAAAAAGCTAAAAAATAAGAACACAATCAGCCTCGACATCCAGAAATTTGGCCAATGTTGCTCATTTTTAAGTCCTGTGTTTTTTCTTGCATGCACTTTCTCATCATCATTTCTGGTATTTAGTGTCATTTCTGAATAGAATCTGAAGATCCCAGACTTGCATATTCACGGCCCAAGTGGGAAAGATCAATACTCATCGTATTAGATATTTTGGTGACTTTAAAATGATAACATTGTAACAACTCTGTAGGCCTCAACAGCAGAAAGTTGGAGTATAAGACTCAACATATACTAAAGACTAAATGCAAAGTCAGTGAGGTGAACAGAAACAAAACTAATGGCAAATCTTCTGGAAACAACTCAAAATATGTTGCACAGGAGGAAAAGTGCTGAAGTGCTTCCTGTAGCGGCATCATGCTACACCACACCAGAACAGGTCAGATTTAAAGGTGGAAGCAAATGGCTGCATGGAGTGGATACATGTTTTTCCTTCACATGTTGTTAACGGCATTCTCAAAAGGATGATGAGCATCACAGCTTTCAGCATGCATCTTCCTCATAGGAACAGGATCCCGTTGTTCTGCATGCTTCTCATGCATGCTAATTTCGCTAACGTAGCATTTCAAGGCCCGAGTAGAAATTGTTGCAGAGGACTTTAGGGAGTAATAAACACGTACAACACAGAACACGAGACGTGTCCGACGTGTTCAGACGGAGAGGAAAGTGGCAGTGATGGATTGTGGTCAGAGGCTCTCACTGCCTGTGTTTGTTCACTTGGAACTCCTGGATTCTTGGAAATTGCAGCCTGAGCACTTCAAGGAGCCGCTGGAAAAGTGATGTTCAGTCCTGGTTACAAACTCAAAATATCTAAAACACATACAACAAACAGGAGTATAGTTATTTGCATTACTAAATTGTTAATTTATGATATGACAGTGAGGAAAAGTCCTTCATGAAGCTGTACTTTCTCGTGTCCTTTCATCGTTGCTGATGATGGAGCCTGCCTGTCCTGACAAGGCAATTAAGTAATGTTTGCAAGGGAGACGCAGGCAATACCACTGACCCCCCTGCCAATTAAAATGAGGGGAGGAGGGCGAGTGTTATTAGCAGAAGTAATCCGCCGCCGTGATCCCATCAGCAGCCGCCATGCTCAGGGACAGACACGGGGGCAATGAAGGAGCCCTCAGCCGGCAGCGGACGAGGCTGGATTCAATCTGCTGGCTGCCCTGCTCGCTCACCCCGGACGCTGGAGCAGGAGAGCGTTAAAGCAAACCAACCTACATCACATGCAATAACAAACATCTGCAGTGCTGTACTGCCAAAACTGAGAGGGGGGAAAAAACCCTGTATGTGAACTGAAACTAACAAGAAGTTATCCCACTTTATTGGATTTGCTAACAAGTTCCAACTATTTAATTCAGAGGCAGTATTATGAGTTTTCCAGCACCATAGAATCATTATGTGATATATAAAAATACTGTATCAAATATGACTTAAAAGAAAGAAATTTGATTTTGTAATTTAATGCCTTTGGGCCTCTGTCTCTTTAAGAACTCCTGCTCTTTCCGAAGCTCCGCCTTCAGGAAGTCATCACAGCAGTGCTCCTCTATTTACCCTTTAGCAATGTTTTTAGCAGTGTTGCACTGAGAGGTAGCTCCAATAATGAGCTAACCACATGCACAGTTCCAACAGGTGTTTGCTAATTGCTGCTGGCTAGTCTGAAGGAACTGAGTGGGGGAGTTTCAGGGGAAGGCTGCTCTGTTAGGTGGAAGCTCGGAAAACTTTCTGGAAAAAATTTTAAAAAAAGGCAAACTAAGCTGACATCTGGTCAACTTAACTTGTTGAGCTAAGTGAATTTTCATCAGTGCTGACAAAGCGTCTGCATAATGTAGTATATGAGTAATAAAATCATGATTAGTGGATCATTGCTGGTTCAGAGCAGTTTTCGAAATTATATATATAAAAAACACAACCGTATGATCATAAGAACTCATCAAATTTCTGAAAACACGATGAAACAAGCAGAGGCAACACAAAGATGCACTAAAGTAAAGAGACAGCATGTTTTCATTTGATATGATTTTGCTCTAAAAAGTTTGATCTTTTTATGTTTTTGCCTTTCTTTTGTTTTACATCATTAGACATTTCCTTTGTTTCTGCAGTGCTTTCGTGGGCTTTCATTGCTGTTGAAGTTCTCTGAAATTATACATTTATTTATTTTACCAAGAAACGCTATTAAGGCTTTAGCCTTAAGTGGATTTTCGGTGATATGAGTTACTTCGTCTTCAGTCATTTTCATTTCTGTAAGCCGCAGTCTCTTTGTTGGCGTAAACCATGACAGTGACTTAGCGGAGGGGCAATCTCTACCTACTGCAAATGCTGCGAGAACTGCTGGAATATTATTTACAACTTCGGGGTTTTTTTCTTCCCTTTTTCTTTTAAGAATATCGAGCAGCAGCAAAAGTCTTCCTTCCTTTCTCTGTTCTTTTCCTTTGACATTGAGCTGAGAAGGGAGCACTAATGAACCTTTCTGCTCCTCCAATGTCGCCTTCCTTCCTCAACTGATGGATCTGAATTGCAAATTCCCATCTCTACACTCCTCCTTTCCTTCCCCGAGCAGCTTTAATCACTGTGAAGCAGGAGAGGAACCCACGGGGATTAATGCACCATGAACATTTTGAGTTTTTGTTTTTGTTTTAAATCACCAGGCTTCGGTTTTGTCCAGTTTTGTCTCTGCTGGGTTCTTCCTGAAAGCCGGAGAGCTTGGAGGATCCACCGCGGGGCGAGGTGGGCGATGATGACTGGGTGATGATTTTTTTTTTTTTCCCCAAGCATGTCTCATTATTAATTCTATTACAGATGGCCTCCACACATGCTGCCCCATTAGCCCGCTGAAGCACGGCGGACCAGAAGCTTAATTGACACCACGACGCACATGGGAACGCCGGAGAAGGCGCGATCTGAGTGCATGACTGATCAACGCAAATGCCACCCCCGCCCTCTCCCGCAGGAGTCCCAATTTAAAGGAAGAAATCGAGCAAATGTTTGAATACGTATTCCGACAGGAAGGAAGAATCTCCGGCAGGAGGAGGGCGGGATACGGTAGCCTCCTGCGAACTCCGGTCAATTTTATATTCAGCTGTAACGAACAACCGGAGTGAGAGGCCGCTCTCGGTTTTCTAAGTGAATTACAGTTATCTTTGGTAATATTTAATTAGGAGAGAGCGTTTATTTGAGAGAGACGCATCACCACCAAGTTCTCTCACAGTAATGACAGTGAAGCGTGCCAACGTGATCAATTGCAGACAGGCTGATGACGAGCCAGTGCCAAACATTTAAAGAGCTCTTTGTGTCTGAGCGCCACGAGTGTTGGGACGGAAGCGACAAATTCAGAGCTCTGGTCATTCAGACCCAACACCCACACACACACGCACGCTTTATGTTGTTTTTTTTCCTCTGTGATTCTTTTATTGTTTTCATCCATCTGTGGTTAGAGGGGCGCCAAATTATAAGCCAGTTAACATATAAAGTTAGTTTGTCTTTTTTTTTACAGCCACAAACTTCAATTTATTCTATTTGGATTTTATCTGATAAACCAATATAACATAACACAAAATTGTGGAGTGGGAGGAAAACGAGTCAAGTAGCCCACTGCGATCCGAACAACGCACAAGACAGGACAGAGTCACGCAGAAGTTGCGAGAATTGTTCAGTCTTCGTTTGAAAGAAGGGAGAGCACAAGTGTGTGGTAAATGTTGGTAGACCACGGTTAGGAAATTAAAGCTCTAATGAGCAAAGAAATCCAATCGAATTATTAAGATGCTGCAAAAGGTCAGAGGTAGGAGCTTCAACCTTTTGCCAGCAGCCTCCTCTGAAGCAAACTTCACCACCACGACCTTTAGGACACAAATGAGTTTCTAGGTGAACTATCTACGTCTTTGTGGTGAAAACATCTAAAAACTAGACTCAAGTTCAAATCATAATATTGATTAAGCTTGAACTACAGAGATAACACATGAGCTTTTTTCTTTTTTTCTGGTAATTACCGGATCATTCCACAATGACTGCAAAACATCCCGCGTTTCCAAGGGAGGGAAAGGAGCATCTGGTACAATAAATGATACGAGAATCTCAGGGAGTCACGCCTGATGCTTCTGCAGGTTGCTCCTATAGACAAACACTGAGCAAAAATAATACACATAAATATACAAATGGCATCCAAGCGATGTTATGGTGAAAAGCGATCCACTGGCTCATTTAGTTTCACTAAGTTGCGTTGTGATTCTTTTGCAGAAATTAGGCACAGCTTGGCTTTTTCTGTCCCACCTTTTTAACTTGTGAAGAGTGTTTTAAGCTGTCGCTGCTCTGATGTTGGAGACGCACCGACTGCAGTTATGAGAGGCTGATCTGTAGATACAGACTATGAGCAGACCTGCTCTGTAGCGAAATCTCTCAAAGGTTGAATGTTGAATCAGTTTGAGGCCTGACACTCAAGCAGGCAGTGACAGCGATCCGAAGAAACCCTCACCAGATCTGCCTCTGAAAGGCTAAAAAGATGAAGGTTTCAGAGCGGCCTAGTCAAATTCTGAACTTGAACTTAACTGAGATGCCAGCACGTATCTTTTAACAACGAGTTTTAACATGCTTAATATTTCTCTTACAGCTATGTTTCCATTGAGTACACAAGTAGAATTACGAAAGTAAATTTGCTAAGATGAAACGCGCCGATTTGGAAAAAAATCCTGTTTTACGATAAAAGTTTTTGCATTAGGAAGAACCGAATGCAGTGGAAATACTTTTTTTCACATCACACGAGTCATGTGGTCAACAACCGAACATTAAGACGGAAAAGAGGAAGAAGACGACAGGAAGTGGTAGGAGGGTGATGGAGCAGCATGTTTGTTTTTTTATGACTTTTCGCATAAACAAACTTATTCACATCTAGTTTTAATTGCATTTTCTTATCTAATGAAAACACTACCATTATAAAATTGAAGGGGGAGGTTCTACATTAGCGGAATATTGACAAAGTTTTGCGCAGCTTGTAAAGAAAACACGGCTAATGTGGCCAAATTAAAACGAGGTTATAAAACGCGTTTTGCTGTTTATCATAAAAGAGATGGTTTCTGTTGCCCCAGAAGAGGAAACGCCAGTGATCAGGTTTACAGGAAACAGCCTGGTAGGTTTGAATACTTTTACATGACGTCAGAGTTTGAAAGCAGCTTTTTTGCATTTACTTCAAAAAAATAAAACATCTCAAAGAGACATTTAAGTGCAAGTAAACATAAGAAATCCATACGGGGAGGAAACGGTTTTCTTCAGGGCGGCGGATACTTTTCACCATTCCAGCCGTTAATGTTTAAACATGACAAAGCTCGAAATGTACGGCCTTTCCAGCGGCAGCGGCGGAGTCCAGCACAAATCTTGCGAGTAATAAAGTGCAGGTTTATTGCATTCTCGCGGCCTGATTCTCCAAGCTGTTGAAGTGTTCGGCGCGGCAGTCTGCAAGCCTCTCGGCGCTCAAAAGGTTACGCGGCGAGAGAGAGGAGGCGACAGCACAGAGCCGATGTGTCTGTCGCTGTTGATAACCAACTGCTGCGCCGAACCCACTTCAGACTGGGAGCCGAGGCTTGGCGAGACGGGCCACACAGGTGGCGCTCCATTAAAGAGCCGCAATGTGTCTTTTCAGTTGATTACAGAGCGCTGATCCAGCGTGAATAAATGAGTAATTTGGAGCCGGCGCTGCCAGCCGAACGGCCGAGAGGGAGTATTAAGACAGAAAGAGGAAGAGAGAGAGAGAAAGAGAGAGGGAGTGAATAAACGAATGCTGCTGTTCCCACCGAAGCTGTCTTATTGGATTTTTGTGGCCGGCATTCATCACTCCCAAACACTGTGCTACTTTTGAGATTGGCTGCAGAACTTCAATAAGAGCTCAGAGCGCAAACCGACAACACATAAGCACACAATCTGTCAGCGGCGCCTTTGTGCTTCCGAAGAAAGAATTTCAAGGGGGAGCATTAATTTTGTTGTGGAAGGCCATATACCAACAATTGAACAGTGATTTTTCAGGACCACCCACATATTGCACGCAGAGTCACCGTGTTCATAAAAACATACAAAAAAATAAAAAAAGGTACGGTGTGAAACTGAAAGGGTCGTCACCAGCAGCTGATTGTCTAAGTGTGTGTGTGTGTGTGTGTGTGTGTGTGTGTGTGTGTGTGTGTGTGTGTGTGTGTGTCGCTCTCCAGAGGAGGATCAATTTTAGATGATCCATCACTCTGAATAGCAGCTCTTTGCTTCTTAACAAGTCTCCTCAGACACCGGGGGCAAAACGAAGGCAGCAGGTCAGCGGCGGCTCCGCCTCAGGAAAACACACAAACCGGCTCGTTTTCCTGTCGATTGCTCCGATCTGTGGCATAACAAGCTTCAGTCTCATTTCCAGTCACAACACACAGACGCCTTGCTACCCCAGAGCAGCTCATTATTTTCACTCGCAGCAACATTTCTGATTAGCTCCTAAAATTGCTTCAGACATCCGCAGAGCGCACTTGACAAAGCGGCGGATTGGTCCGTCTTCTGCTGACGTCTTCTCTCCTTGCGTACAGGTTTGCATTCCATCAAAATTGTCTGAAATTTTCTGGTACAATTTTGCATGAAGCTACAAATCAATAGCATGACGGTAACAAGAATTGGAAATGAAAACGACTTGAACCAATTTCCTTTGAAAATCCTCGTTTTTGACCTAAAGCATTGGTAGAGGGACTTCCTGTCAGTTTCCGGTGTGCCTTTTCCGTCACTTCTTTAACTCACAAAGACTTACTAAATAACAATATACAGTGGATACTGATGAAAAAGACTTTCCCTTTAGCAGGTAGGATTCAAAAGACGTAAGCGTCTCATCTCTCGACGCACAAATCGCTGGATGAGTTGGTTAAGAATATGGACGACACCGCCTCTCCGTCAGTGTCTTGTCTCTATGGTAACCAGCTGTTGGCTGTTGTACCAGCCGATAGGGAGGTCAGAGGGGGCGGTAGCTGCTTCACGTTGCTATGGACACAGTCAAAAACAAAAACAAAGCAGTCTATTTGTGAGTTTACCTAACGCGTGCTTACCAAGGCATTAGCAGGGAAAAAAAGCAGTCAACTCAGCAGGTCAACTCTAATCCATTGACCGGCTTCTGTCGCCAAGCGACCCCGTTCTGTGCGTCCTCGCCCCGTCGGCTGGCTGCCTCTACAGCATGATGCTCATAACAGGAAATGTTTTTCATACCTTCTTGATGAATCATCAATAAGACCCCTTTATTACAGTAGCAGAAAAAACTTTGCTTACCACACACCCCCACACACACAAAAAAAAACCCTGTTGGTAGTCTTTGTTATAAGCCTCCATTAAGTCTCCATAGTAACCAAATGCTGCACAGGTCCCAGTCTCCATTGTCAATAAATGTTCCCATTATCCACGAAACGTCGGCGGGGATCCTTTCTCCATTCCTTTCTTGATTTTAAGATTCTTGTTTCAGGATTTCTCCTTCTGTCCTCACGTTAGTCATTTAAATTCTACCAATACCGCACGCTGTGCGGCATTTCCACCTGACACATTAACTTTTGGGACGACGAGCAGAGCCATACTTCCTACAAACATGACGTGTCCAACGATCTGACCAGACAATATTCTCTCAATATTTCACTGAACTGTCCAAATCTTGAGCAGTAAACTCCAAATAACCATCAATAGACCGTTTTGTTTTTTTTGTTAGTTTTTTTTTCAGCAGTGGAGTTTTACGCAATAAGTGTCCACATAGGCTGCTGCTATTTGCAGGTTTTTATGAAGTTTTATGAGAGTTCCTCGACTGTTGGACAACTCTTAATTCAGGAAACGGCGTTCTTCTGAACTCATTCTTCAAACAATACCATGACAAATAAAATGACCATAGAGGAACGGTACCAAAAAAAAACACAAGAATCCCAACCATGAATACATCTGTTCTCTATAGTGTCGTTGAAAAGTATTTTTATTTTTCTTTGGTTTAATGCATGGGAAAAAAAGAAACTGAGGCTCATTTTATTCCAATAACCTTTGACCGCAATCTTCTGGCAAGCGAGGAACTCAAAGTTACCAGCAAATAAGACTGAGCAAGTCAAGAAGTAACCGTCCACACAGGAGCTCTGAAAGATATATTGCATATTTAATGCCTTCCGTCACCGTACACAAAAACAAACTACTCAGATGGATACTGCTCGCAAAAGAAAAGCAAATTTTGAAGACATCATATCAGCAACAACCCCAGACAGAGAATATAATTATATCATCTCCTCAGATCTCGAGTGCCTCTTAGTTTGACAGTATTTGTTGTCAAATCTGACAGGAGCCACAATGCAGACACATCCTGTTCCTGTAAACCCGGCATCTGAATTAATCTCATGAGATCTAGAGGCAACGAGACAGCCATGAATATGACTGTCAACACATATGAGCTCACCCATTTCTTTTTTTGTTTTTTTCTCTCGTTTTTTTCTTTTTGCCAGCCAGGGCGCTGGTCTTGGGAGAGTGGTTTCTAAATTATTTAGCATAAATGTTTACTCATGTTGTCCTGAGCTCACTTCTTTCCAAAAGTCAGGTTTTGCTGTAGGGAACGCTGCAGCTCTGTCCTGTTCATCGTTCATGAACCAGGGGAACACTTTCAGATCAGACATGGCAACATGAGGCGCAACTCGTGCCCAACACACTGCGCCTGGTCAAAAGTATGCATATCTCTGTATCGTCTCCACACTTTGTATTTTATAACCTCAGATTGATTTCATGTTCTCAACTGGAAGTAGCACAGAAATGTGAAGTGGAATGAAAATAATACAGTTTTTTTTAATATATATTTATACATTTTGAAGAAAATTCAAAGATTAATTCTTCTTTTCAAACTACCCTGAGCTCAGTCGGACTGGATGCAGAGAATTTATGAAAACCATTAAGTTCTTCTTCCAGTTCTCAAATGGACATTGAATGGGCCGTTAGAAGACATGGACGTTTCTTATAATGGCAGCACCAGATGTGTCTTTAGTTTTCTTTGTGTTGTTGTTTGTTTGTTTTTTGTCTTAGTGATGCACTGATCTTGTTTTTGATGATTTTTTTAAGTTCAAGGTTTCTGTTTCATATATGTTGGGTTTTTGTGTTGTTTTCATTTGTAAACGCTGTACTGATGATTTATGCCCGATGCCAGTGACATATGTTACCACAACCAGCACCGTGCACAGGTATCGTCTGTTCAGCTCAATCTGCAGTGCTTTTGACATGCAGGACAACAAGTTTAGTTGTCTCATCTGACAACATCACCTCCCTCTACATGCTCGCTGTTCCCCGTTTTCATTACTTGTGGATATTGTCTTCTGATACTGCATTTAATAAGAACTTCATTCCTGCCACTTTTCTGCAAAGACCTTCTTTTTTTTTTTTTTTACATTTAAAATGTTTTCAGATATATTTCTATTCCCTTCCACCTCACAATTATGCACAAAGTGGTTACACCTTTGAGAAAAACAAAACCTGTATCTTTCCTTGAAACATCCAAATACTCAGAATAAAAGCTCTGACCCAGCTGTTCACCTCTGCTGAGCCTTTACCCACCAGCAAATAATCCTTTTAAAGACTGTCAGCTGATAATTATTTTGTTTTCTTCCGAGACTATTAAGTAAGGATGAGGTTGAAAGAAAAAAAAAAAAAAAAAGAAAAAGCCAAAGCGGATGATTCGTCTTGTTTTGAGATGCTCCGGTCTCCCAGACGGCGAGCCGTGCTAAGCTTTAGTATCACTTTGTTTTCAAAGACTGATCACAGAGCGGTAAGCGAAGAGGCATCCAGCTCATAACAAAAGAGACACGAGATCCTCGCTCGAAGCTTCTAGCGAAGCCTGTTGGTTTGCGAAGCATGCGGCCGTAATGAAATCCATTGTGATGTAATTAGGGGGAAAAAAAAGAAGAAAAAAATACATCTTGTATCCGGATTTAATTGCTATGTGGTCTCACAACACAGTTTCTCATTACGGTCTTCTTGATGCATGGAAATTTGGTGATTAATATGAAAACAGGACTGATCAATGGCGGTATTGTTCGTGGCCCCGGCGCGCGGCGGCAACCTACAAAAGCTACGCATAAATAGCAACTGAAGCACTGGAGGAAACGCGTTGCGCCGCCATTTTCGATACGGCGAGCCAGGAAAAGAAATTGGCCTCTTTTCTTGATGTATCACAACGATTCCTTAATTTCTGTTTTCTTTTCCCATTAGTTCTGCAAATGAGCATTCTGATCGAGTGAAGCCGTAAGTTGTGGGCTGATCTCCATCACGCACTTCTAAAACACAATCAGTGAACAGCATGGCTAAGTTCGACCATCTGGTTTCCAATGCAACAAGTGCTGCTGCAGTGATCTTGTTTTTCTTTTCTTACTCTTTTTGGCCGTGACATGCGTTTGCTCGCCAACTCTTGGATTTGGTAACGCCAACCTCTGACTTCTTGTTTTTAAATCCCGTCCTTCGGTTCTGAGTTTAAACCTCGGATGAAAGCGAGACCGAAGGACAGGAAATGTATGAAAACAGAATGTAATCTCCTCAGCCCCAAAGCTCATAGCAATTAGCTCTGTGAAGACTTTTAATTCTGTCAAAAGAGAAGGTCGTTTTGTTTAATGGACATAATCCCACTTTGAAACATCGACTTTTAAAGTTAACATGCACTGAGCGTGAAAGACTGGGGGAAAAAGGGATCATTTTATACACATTTTGCATATAAATACACCTGAACAACACAAAAAATATGTTGAATAATGAAGTCCACGATTACTAGAAAACGGACTGTTTTATGTTTTGGCTCTCTGCACACTATTTGTTTATAAATTGCAGTAAAAAAAGCTTTGCTGACCATCTGGAGCCCACCCAAAGTGTATGTCTTCATCCCACAACTCTAACTGGTTTGGTTTCCCTGCGTCCTCAGACGTTATGCTTGACTGCAGTGCCACTATTTATTCATTTAAATTCCACCTCTTTACAATGTTCACAGTGTCTTTCAAACTTTACTTAGAAATCCTTCCTGGGATATGAGTATGATGGAGGTTTTCCAATCATACAAGGAAACCATTCAAGTTAGTTTATGGCGTGTTGATTTTAAATGAATTTGCCTACATTTAGCATTGAAGCAAAGAAGAAAACAATCCACATGCCACACGCAAAAAGTACAGTAAAAATGGTAGAGGAGGTAATGAAACTGCCCACAGCTTAGAGGTAAAGCAGTACAGGAAGCAGCGGCACCTTGGGATCCATAAGTTTCCATAGCAACCATAAGACTCCCACATACTCAGGCGGGCTATACGGTTGAGTTTTCATTGTCAAGCAAACAGATTTCCTATATTTCTCAAGACAAATTCCTTCAGTTCCCACAATCCTGAAGGATACTAGCAGGTTTGATGATCAATTTGGGAAACTAATCGTGTTTCCTGTGCACCAGGGAACACAAGTTAAGTGCGGCACAAAGATTGGCAGTCATGCTACGTGTCTTTATGACTGGTTGTGCCGACTCTCGGCTCAGTGTTGCATACAAAACAGTTCACTGTGAACATTTCCAGCCAAGCAGTTTATCTGCACGACACTGGTACGCAGCGGTAAAAATGTATCCTTGTGCAGACGTGTTTGGTGGACATCCATACTCAGTCCGCCCTGAGTACGCACTGATCTTCGCACAGTGAAGTACGACCAAGTAAATGGGAGCCTTTAGTCACTACCTACATGCTAACCTTCCTGTCCTACCATTGTTAAAGGTCCCAGGCCTTTAACTGGGACAGTCAGACTCTTTTGCAACTGCCACTGTAGGTTTACAGTCTGAGAGAAAGTTTGATTATCTGGGAGATCAAGCTGTGTCCACAGTTAAGCACAGTACGGTGGAGGATCCACAATGCTCTGGGCCTACTTCTTTTCTAAACGCCCTCGGAAGCCATTTTTGAAATTACATGAACCCAGTGAAGATTTAAACTGAAATTTATGTTGCCCCTCACAAATAATTATGAGCCATTACTGGATCTTTCAACTGGAAGATGACGCAAGAGACACAACGGCCAAATCAATACAGAAATGGTTCAGAAATGGACCGAATCGCCCTTCTTCCTTTTTCTACTCAAGTCCTCAGATTTCAATTCTGCAGAAAACTTGTGAGGTGAGCTGAAGAGAAGACGGCATAAGGGAGGATCTAAAGGTTAAAGGTCAAAGATTACTCTCTTTTGATGCTAACCTATGAAATGTCACAGGTGAAACTAACTGTTGGCAAAGGGGGATGACAGCAGGAGTACCAATAAGTGTGTCCCATCTGTGTTTGTTCCGATCTGAAAACATTTGCTAAATTAAAGGTTTAATTTCTTTCAAACATCTTCAGTGTCTGTGTATGCTCCAGTAGTGAAAGATGACTTCCTTTTAGAGCTAGTTTTGGTTAGCTTGCAGCACCAACGCCGCTGTACATCTCTGCGTCTGAAACACTGATGACTTGGTGCGTCTGTCCATGTCCCAATGACGTTTCCTGACCGATGGAACCAAACGGCAACTGAATCGGCCATTTTTGAGGCTAAACTCATGACTGACTTTGTTCTGAAGCTTTAGCGATTCATATGCAAGCCAAAGCTGTCCTACAAATGCAGGAAAAGTTATTAAAACCTGTCTGCCATTATGAATAATTTATGTGTTTTTTTTTTGTTTTGTTTTAGATGTTATGATGATATATCACACTTCATTACGCTCACGGCCACATGTGGTTTTTACACGATAGCCCCATCCAGAGACTAATAGCACAGCTGACACACTAATCTGAACTCTGGCGTATTAGAGGTCTTTGATTAAAAATGGATTGAACCATTAACAAGGTGTCTCCTGCAGAAGTGAAATTGATTTGGCTCGGCGCTGGAGCTCCCGGAAGTTCTCGACAGGCTGAGTAAACTCATACATCCATAATTCAATCCTTTCTCCAGCTGCCCTCTTCATCCATGCGAAGTGGCACGGCGCGGCGTGATAAATTCAGTCGAGAAGAAGAAAAAACAGAGAATAAAAACCCAAAAAGAACAGTTGCAGCGGTCAATAAATACTTGCTGGCATGGAACGCACATCAGGGGTTGTTTTGACTGGCAGTCGTCATTATTTCAGAGCGTTATAAATGCCTTTCATCTCTTTTTCTCCTGGCCGTTTCAAATCCGAGTCTGTTCCAAACGCTTCTGTGATGGAAACGGATAATGAGCTTTCCCAGCGGCCTTAATAAAACCTATTGTCCAACCAAGTAGGAAAAGATGCGAAAAAAGGGGGAACTGATTGATTGTGTTGCCGGGGTGAAAGAATCGCTGTCTTTTTTTTTTCCTCTCTTTCTTTCAGGCAATTCCTCGTTTCCTCCTTGATATAGACAGTGATTTATTTCGACAGCTAAATCATTGAGCTTTATTTGATTCCGATGAAAAGTCTTTGTCAAGTTCTCACCACAAGTGGCAAGAGAGAAGGATACAAGCAGAGAGAGAGAGAGAGAAAGAGGGGAAGAGAGAGAGAGATGAGTGGTAAAAATAAAGAGCAGCAATAGGAAGATGGCAATTAGGAATGCACCCAGGAATAAACATGTGAAAGCTGGAGCCGAGAGTCGCCCCGAGTGAGCCGCTGGCTGAGAGCCTGGTGGGCTGGATGTGACCCCTCAGAGGAGGAGAGAGAGGGAGAGAGAGCGCACGGCCCCGTCTATAATTAGAAAGACACACTGCGCCTCTAATCCTCACCGACCGATTAGACGGCAAACAGCAGGTTTACAGCCAGGAGTCGCTCATGTGAGAGAGGGAAAGTCGCGGCGAGCGCGGTTTTTCGCCGAGTTGGAAACCTAACCCCAAACAATTAGGGCTGAAGTCGCATCGAACCCGAAGTCAGCCGGGGAGTTCGAACGGGATTTGGGAGATGCCGACACGCAAAAGATGGATTTATGTGCGAGAAAAACACAAATACCAGGCAGCGACAAGGCGCATGTGAAGCATAAATATTGTGATGAATCTTTTGGAACAATTTCCTTATAGTACATATAATTAATGATTAGCAGTGATATGCCGATGAGACATTTGTAGCCAATTTCTGAACCGTGGTTGTTGTAAAGCTTTTGGCCCTGCCAACACAGATTTTAGGCAATTTCACCGTCAGAACTGTAGCGGCAGAAAGGCTGGAAAAGGACATTTTGAACGTGTTAATTAGTAGTCAGATAAAATTGGAGTGGAGGGAACGTCTCACAATGTGTGTGTGTGAAAATATACATCTTAAAATAATGTTATACGATTAAAAAAAACAAAGAAAAAACGGTTACAGAGTTGATATTTCAAATTACCTTCTGAATTTTTAGCGGTTAGCATTAAGTAGACAACAGTCTCTGTGTGTGAAGAGCTGAATCCTAAATCTCTGATTTCTAGACGACTGCCAACATTTACAAATCCACCATGTTCCATGACTGATAGCTTCAACGTTTCAAATAATAAAAGAGAGTAGCTTTGCAGCAATACCTTCAGGATCCAATGGGCTGAACAACTTGATGTGTTATGGCAATCAGGTAAAATGACCAGAGTCTGCCAAAGTCTAGTTTTCCGGAGTGTGGTGCTATCTGGGAAGAGGCGGTTCGTGGAAGACGTGGAGTTTTTTTTCACATTGTTTCATATTTTGAAAGTTGAACACACAGACGAATGACTGGTCACGAGTTCAGAGGAGGAAACAATAATTGACGAGCCGGAACGTCTCGTGTCATTTTCCAATGTCATCAACCCAACAAAAAAAAAAAGAACAGAAGCTGCTGGGACGTTCGCCTGCTTCGTCGGACCAGAACCAAGCCAGAGGGAGTTCAGTGTTTTGGTCCAACAAAACAAGCCAAATGCTCCTCACAACTATCCACCTTGCTTTCTGGCTGAAAAACTACTCCAGGTTGAATAGTTGGCGTTGCTTTCCGTAAAAACAAACGCGCCCATGAAATTCTGACCAATCGCAGAATGGTTTCACATGTAGAGGGGGGCATGAAAAGTTTCGGGGAGCTCGGGTTGTAACAAGAAAAGGCAAATGACATGAGGCTGAGAACAAAACGGCGAATTTTAATCACAATTTTTATTTTTATCGCGACGACGATGGCCGATTTTTTCACATGGGCCCGACCGTGCAGAGAACTTGAGCGTTTTTGGGCAGGTCTCAAACATTGATGGATTTTAACCGCTCCCAGGCACCAAATGTGTTCCACAAACACCGCTCAGCAGGCACCTCTCCGCTTCAGAAAACTGTCAGACGACTGGGGAGGAAGCGTGGAGAGAGGATTGATGAGACGTATAGCCAATACTCAGCAGAGCTTTATATAAATACGCAACAGATCTTCCTTCTGACTGCTGCCATCTGCATATTTATATCTCGTGTCAGTCAGGACCAGGGTATTTAAATCAGTACACAGCAAGCAGCCCTCGGCCACCCAGACAACATTTCAGCGTAAAATCGCCGTCAATATGGAGAAAACACATACGTGTTCATTAGGCCGTATTTGCAGCATAAACCTTTGAAGTTTTTACTGTGGAAATTCAAAATTCTTTTGAATTTTCTGATGGTACAATTATTTTCTATGTCTGCAAATATTGGACTTTTTTTCCCCCCACAATTTATCATCATAAATTGATGATAAATTTATGATGATTAATCTACGACTAATGTCATATGTAGAAACACTGATTTCCACACTTTCCTTTCACAAACCGTTTTAAAACCTACTTATTTCACATTCAGCCTGTAGCAGGAGAGGCAGATTTATTTATTATTATTCACAATTTCTATATTTTCAGAAAGTGTATGTAAATATTTGGCTTCAACTGTACCCGGCATAAACTGCAGCTCAATCGATATTCTCCGCAAGATAAACAAATACCCTCTACAGCCCGAATGAAAGAGAACCTGTCAAAAAGCGTCAGATATTCAGAAGTAAAGCCCGGCAAGCGTATAAACAGGAGCAGGATTTATTCGTTATCAAGGCTTCCTCCCCTTTTAGTCTGGCAGCAGCCGTACTCAGGTCTGCAGAAGACAGCTAATCATTAGCCAGTTAGGCTCCATTATGGCCTGGGATCCAAGCCTGGTGATAAAGAACCAAAGGACCGGGGGCTCGCTGCTTAATGATCCAAAGATCAGTGCGAGATTTACAGGCTCGGGGTTTCTGCCACGGCCTCGCTGGACAAAGCCTCCTCCCTTTCCTTTCATCCACTCCAGCGGCGGGGACTGACTTCATAAAAAACAGGAAACAATGTTGGAAAAGTAATGAAATCTCCCTCCTATCGCGGACGGAGAAATAAAATGAAGGCGACATCAATCCCTGAAGTAAAGCTCCCAGTTGATTCGATGATAAATAAAAGGCGACGTGCCAAGAACAAGTATTTCGCACGCTAAGAGTTTTTGCTGGGTTTTCAGCAGCTTTCCGCTTTGGTTTTCCTCTCTTGCGTTTGACGTTATAGATCGCATTCCTCTTGGAAGTTTTAGACGCTCGATGAAAACTGTATTTAACGCTTTCATGCCAAGTGTATCCACTCCTGATGTCTCTATAGGCTGAAAGGCAACTGCAATTACTCAGGCAATGGCAAGTTTTGGATTTGAGAATAAGGGAAATCGTTGCCGTCCGGTGCCACAGTCAGAGGGCGGGGAGGTAGAAACTGAGAGGGGGTGAGAGAGGCGTAATATAGGATATTTACGGGAAAATACTCATTCGGGGGCAAAGGGTGTAAAGAAATGGTAGTTTCCCATTTCTTTACTTGACTTGACAGGTATGCCTGAAAAATGTAAAAAATCTAAAAATATATCTGGCCCGATCAGGCCTGACTAATAAACTTTAATTATAGGTTCAAGCTCGAGGTACAGCCTCCATAATAATTTGCTAATTTTGGTTTAGACCATAATTTGAGTTAGCAGTGTAAATTCCCGTTTTTAGCTTTTGCTCAGCGTCTTCCAGCTCCGTTTTGTAGCTTGATGTAACAGCAGGGTGAGTCGGGTGCAAATCGTCTGGGATGCTGTGACTGATGGGAGCGGACCGGAGCGCTTCTTACAGCCTAGTGAACATCTGCACCTTTCTTCGTGTCGTCAAAAGGGTAAGCTGCCTATTCATCTGTTTATGTTATGATAAGCAGATCAACTTCATTCTTGTTACAAACTGCAAACAGTTTGATCACTGAACATTTCAGTGCAAAATTTAACAAACACATTAGGTTGACAGCACTCCCCCTCTCTCTTTCAGGCAGTTGCCTAGACAAACTGGTCTGTTAACATTTGTCAGAACTCAAGGCAGCTCTCTCTTTACTTTATGTGACCTGTAAGTGAGAACAGAAGTGGCACGGCTAATCAGATTCTCGCGACCCAGGACAGACAGGTGTGTGGGGGTCCCCGCTCTGCCGAGCAGCCACCGCACCGGGGGGTCAACCTCGCTGATGGCGGATTCTGCTCTGTGCAAATTCAAGGCCCCGTTACACAGGGTTTCCTCATCTGCTTTGCATATAGATGGTACAGTAGTGGGGTTGACATGCTTCAGTGGTTTGGAAACTCTGTTTTTTTTTTTTGCAGAACTTGCACAAAAGTACACTTTCGTCAAGGCTTCTGTCAGATGGTTTGTTTTTTTTTATGAAATTTGCCTTCCATCATCCCTACCTACACTCTTTCATCATAGACTAATTGGACCAACAAGAAATGGTTTTAGTCTCAAAAACAAACAGACAGAAACTAAAGGTAGTAACACCGAGATGCAATCAGCAACAGACTGACTTCTAGAGCAGAGAGCCTGACTAACTGACCAACTAATATCAACCTGTTACATTTGTGACACCATACAAAGAGCAGAACGGCAAAAAGAGCAAACATTCTGAGAAATTGTTGAAAATTTCATCCGATGTGTTGATGTTTATATTTCTTTGCTTTGGCTATTATAACCAACATATTCTATTTGCTTTAAAAACGCACCAAATAAGAGTATCTCAGATTTGTTTTCTTTCCTAAATCTTTTGGAAATGAGTAATTCCTCAAACCGTGAATTACTCCAGTTGTAATTCATGGGCTTTACCTTCAATCCAAAACGTTGGAAGTAGTTAAACATTAACAAAGGTGGAGGACCTCTATATAGAGCCAAAGAGAGCTTAGATGTTTCCTAAATCTCTATGGTTACCTTAATACAAACTCTTCGAAGGAGATGTCGTTAGTCTGGTCAGGATTCTCCATGTTGGCTTAGGTCAAAAACGACTTATAAGACCGTTTCTTAATTTTTTGCTAGATCAAATGAGACTCTTCTCTTTTCCCACCTCAGACACATAAATGCATTTTGTAGGTAATAGAAAGCCAGAGCAGACAATCCAGGCCATTTCTGTTCGCTTTCACTTGCATTTAACCTCAAGTAGAATCCACAAATAGCAGTAAAAATCTACGACATTAACTCGCCTTTCTTTTTAAAATATTGGACTTCTACAAGAGGGATTCCAGAAATTCCTCATACAAAAGGAAAACAACAGCCTTTTTTACCCAAATAGGTTTTGTAAAGTCCACAGAGGTACAAACAAGGAAGGGGGGAAAAAAGAGGAAACAACTTGCTTCGGGAGTTCATTACTCGCTACTTGTAGCGATACACGAATGTAGTTCTTGCAGTTTTACTCCCATGCAAAGTAAAAGGCATATGATACAGTACATTCTGATTATAACATGAGCAAAATACACTGGTCATATTAGCATAGCACCATCTCCAAAATGTGCAGACGGTGTTACATGATATTAGAAAAATAAAAGCTTAGTTCCGCGTTACAGAACACACAACCCGGCATTTGGAAAAAATGCTACTTTTTTTTTTTTTTTTTTTACACAAATGGAAATAAGAAGTGACAGGCTAATCCTTTTAGCACTGAAAGGTAGCCATGAATCATTGGTTGTTTCTGGAACAAATCAAATCCTTGTTGGTTTAACGCCTTTTAAAATGCAGGACGAAGCCGGACTGTTTTGCATTCCACAGCCTGCTTTTCGTCGGCCCGCCGTGTAAATTTGACATGAAGATAAGTGGGACAAAGATGTTTTTGGGTTTTTTTTTCCCCCTCTTTCTTTTTGCTCTCATTTCTGCCGGAGAGACTCTGCAGTTGCAGGAGTTCCCATCTTGTGGTAATTCACAGAAAATTGAGCACACTTGCACAATATTGGAAGAGAATGGTCACTGGGTTTCATTCATTTATTCATGTATTTAGTTACGATTTTTGGAATAACCCCTAAACCTTGTCTAATTATGGCAACAAACCAAATACATTTCTAATTAGCAAAGGGAATGCAACCATTTCGTTCAGGTATGTTGGAGCAGGAATGAAGATAAACGTTCCAGGTCAGCAGCACTCTAGGACTCGAACTAGTACATCCTGGCGCACATTCGTGTTGGAATGACCCGGTTCAGAGCTGAAGCCAGACGAGGATCTGTGGAAACACCTGAAGACAGATGTTTGGATACGGTTTGCATCCAGTCTGACTGAGCCTGAGTTGTTTTGTAAAGGAGAATACGCCAAAAAAGAAAAGAAAAGAAAAGAAATCGCATATGCAAAGTTGTTCATTGTAATTGAACTGAAAGGACTGACTCAGTGGCACTGAATCACAAATGTTTTTCAAATGTAATTTGCAAAAATTAAATTTTACAGTATTTTGTGCTGTTCTATCAAATGCAGCCTCACTAAAATACACCGGTTTGATAGAATATCAAAATGTCCAAAGTATGTGAATACTTTGGCAAAACAAAACATGATCCGTGAAATATCCATGAGCGTCTCGGTGGTATCTGTGATTTTGGCTGATTAAACTCGATATGAAGTCAACCCCTTCTACTCATATCACCATTGCTGCAGTCACCATCTCGTCTCCCCTGCCCCAGTGTAATGTCAATGAGTCTTGTGTGAGCAAGGCCAAGGTTCTGCCAGTGCCCCCCCTCCCACCCCACCGCCCCCTGTTTGTGAGCTGAATGAGCCATGGCTCGGCCACGTTTTAAGGCGCCCTAATGTGCCATGGCTGGGCCACAAAGGCAGCATGACGATCTGCCAGGCATAATGACGCTTCCTCAATTTGGCCTCAGAGGCCAAAACCAGAATGCTCTAAAGAGAATCCCATTCCAGGTATGAGTACCCTTCCTCTCCATCCATTTTTTTTTTTCTGATTGGTCTCTCCGTCCACCAACTCTCTCTCTCTCTCTCTCTTTTTCTCTCATTGGCCTGGAAGAGGCTTGTTTTCTTCCGGCTTATTGTCATCCCAAGCTAAACATCAACAACAGTGTAGGCGAATGAGAACGAGGTGCCAACGTTGTCAGGAGCTCCTGATCTCCTCCCAGAGGAGCAGAGGGAGCTAACACAAACAGAGTGGAGCTTTTTTTCTTTCTTTCTTTCTTCAGAGTGGCCAGAGAGAGAGAGATAGAGAGAGGATGAAACGCTCTGCTCCACTGACACATATAAGATGAAGAAATTTTAGACCACAAATTGAGTTGAGTGGAGGGAGGACAGCGCTGAGCAGTGAGGGGAAAACAATGGGAAGTTCGCAAATACCAGAGTTGGCAAAAAAAAAAAAAACGCTTGAGCGGCTCAAAGTGGACAGACCGGAGAAGTGGACGATGGCTAGAGCTGGGCATTCTGGGTAAACACAACCAAAACAAACGTATGAGTCTAATGCTAACACAAGTAATTGGCTTGCGGTGTTTTGCCAAAGACTAAAGAGAAATACTACAACTGTAAAAAAAAAAAAAAAAAAAAAAAAGAAGGAAGTTGCGCTCAGCGTCTTCTTCAGAGGTTTTCATGTCGTTTACTTTAGCGGTTCTTGGTGCAGCGCCACCACAGGCGAGAGGATGAAAAGGCTTTTAAAGGATTTTATTCGTCTGACAGCGCAGTGTGAAAGTGATCTGCACAAACAAACGTTGCAGATTCGATACCCAGAACAACCACGTCTACCGGACTATCAGGCTATGAAAACATCTCAAACAGAATCTCAATCTGACTCTCATGTATACTTTACAAAACACCAAACCGTCGCCATTTTTTCTGAGCCAATCAGACGTAGATTTGCTGGTGTACTTGAATGATTCGGTAGGGGAATGATCAAAGTCTGCTTTAGCTCCAACTGAATGCCAAACATTTCCTTTAGGACTCTTTGCTAGAAAGTCGAATTCACAATTCCTTCGATTACGGCAAATCGTGTAGAACCAGGAGAACAGGCGAGCTTATATGCTGAGGGATATTTGGATATGACAAAGCAACCAGATGAGCTAATCAGAAGCAATGAGGTCTATGAGAGAGTGCAAGCAGGCAAAGTGAGGTTAAAGAGTCTATTTAACACAGAGCAGCTGAATCAAGACTCAAAGAATCAACAAGTCAAGGGGAAAACAATGACACTGAGCAGGACGCGGATCTGATATAGCAACACAATTTAAGCAAGAATAATTCACCAAATATGGCAAGATATCAAAAGCAATAATAATAATAATGAACACAAATACAAATCAAAATGAAAACCCAAACACTCAAGGATCGTGACACATGGATGCAATTTTATCCAAGTCTCTTTGCTTATAAAGTTGAATATTGAGCCAAGCAGTTATTCCAGGTTTTCTTTGTGTGGCACCTAGTGTGGTTTTAAGAAGAGGGAAAAGAAGGAGAATTTAAGAGTGACAAAGATAAAATAAAATAAAAAAAAGTGAGAGAAGAAATACATTTTTCACTGGACAAAAATGAGCTAAAGTTTTGTTGTTAATCAAACACATTTACCATTTCTCTAATATCTAGAGAATAAAGTAGATAGAAACATTTAGTGTTTGGTTGAAGAATTAACATTAATCTTGGTTGAATGCCTTGCAGGCAGCAGACATCTGATCATCTTTAAAATAATATCTGATTTTAACCCAAACATCAATGGATGAGCAAACCAGGTTTGGACTTTGTAAAAAGTTTTTAATGTTAACATTTGTCCCATTTTTCTTCCTTTTTCTCATTTTTCATAATCTTTAAACCACAGATGTTGGGAAAATGTTTTGCCAACATTCACATAATCTTTTATACCCCATAACGACAGGAAGGGAAACGTGAGTGTTAATGTAGAATCGTTGTAACGGTTTAAGTCTGGAGCAAACACTTATGTGTGATTAATGTTAACACTAAAAGATGCAAATGTCTGTTACTATTTAGCTGCCGATCAAAAAAGGTTAGCTGGCTATTTCAGTCGTACATTTTTGTCTTTCAATGCACTTTGTAGAAATTACAAGGTGATTTTACAAAAATCTCCATCTGGCTTCATCACTGGGCAAAAGAAAAAAGGACGTTCAAGACAAGCTTTGCATGAGCTCCTTTGATGAGAGAAGCAACATTAATTAAGGCATTTGGTCCCACTGCATATGCATTTATTGAAATTTTCCATTAAAAAATAAATAAATTAGAGGAGACATTGTAAAACGCATTTCAGTGGGAATCCCTGTCTGTCTGAGCCATGTGACGCAGACAGGAGAGACAGAAGAGCTCACCACACCGGTCATTAAGTTTTACCGCTATAAAAGCAAAGAGCTACACTTTTAAAAGAGAACATAATTAACTGGGACCGCACTGAAACACGTGTTGCGCTAAGGGTTCGCTAATGTTAGCCTCCCGACTTAGCAGAGTGCTTTAAATGTAAACAGTGGGAGCAGGAAATACAGCTTCAGGTAGCGAGGGATGTTAGACTTTATTTTCAATCAAAATAACAGATATTTTGATTTAATACTATAAAAATACATCCCTGAAGATATTAATTTCATTTGAACATAATTTATCACAGCCTCTCGCCTCCCTAATTACATATTTGTGTCCTTTTCAGAAAAGGAAGGACAGAAGTCGCTCAAGAGTTATAATTATTATGACATCATTAAAATGAAATATGCTATGTGGCATATAATTTACTGCTCCTCATGCTATTTTTTTATCTAAAAAAAAAGGATAATTCCTCTAGAGTTCAGCGGATACCAATAATCATCTACAGTTTTTCACGCAAAGGACGGAAAACGATCTAATTATTGTTTGGATAAACTTATTGGGATCTTATTGTCCCTAAGAGAAGACCACCCTTTGCTGCCTACTACATTTCACCTGCTGACTACTCATAGCTACACCACACAACCCCACTTTCTTAAAAAAAATAAGTATTAAAGCAGCTGTTCAGATTTGATAAATTTAGGATAATTTGTCGCCTTTTTTACTTATTGAGCACCTTCTGGACCGAAAACTGTTGCATGATTAAGGCCACGCTCAAATCCACTGATGAGTTTTTCCTCGCTTTATTTACAGCTAAAATAACTCACTTTTATAAAAAGTGTAGAGTAGAGGAGGATCCATTGGTGCCCTAACATTGATCATCCCCCTCATGAAACTCGGCTGCATTCTTTTCTTATTTGCAAACAAAAAGTAAATGATCCTGTTACTACCAGGAAACTTTGATCCTCTGGTGTTGAGACTATTTTATTTTATTGTTTGTTTTTATTTTTGTGTGCAGCGAACATCAAGCAAACCAGCACTCAAATGTACAAATGTCGGCTCCAGTCTGTTCTGCTGGAGGTGATTTCGCAAGGTGAGTGCGCGCCTGCGTCTCATGAATAATGATTTCACCGTCAAACGGGCTCAAGGCTGTCTGCAGCTGGAATGATTCACTGATTAACTCTCAAACAGACACAACACGAGGACGCGCAGGCAGCAAAAACCCACACAGAGCATAAAGGAGGTAGCTGAGGGATGGAGAGATTGAGCGATCGACTTATAATTCAGTAGCCTGCGTGAAGCCCTTCTACCCATACACTCAGCCTCCATCCATACAGTATCTTATTCTCCACGCTGCTTTTCAAATGACCCCATTCATTAAAAAAAGGGGGTTTTCACCAACTTGGATGGCCTACGACTACAAAGACCTCAGAGATTGGTGTGATTTGCATAAAAGAGAAGGAAAAACAGAATAATTTTCAACCCAAGTCCAGGGAGAAGTTTGGTGTTTACCAGCAAACTTTGGGGGGGAGAAAAAAAAAGACAAGAAAAGAAGGAAAAAGTCAGCTGAATAGCGGAAAGAAACTGAAAGCAGAAAGCACAAGGAAAGCGTTAAAAAGTAACAGGGAGGGAGAAAGTTCTGAGTGCAAACAAGTAGAGCGTACTCACCGGCTAAGCATCACTGGGGTGTGGGGCCGGGGGGCTGAGAGGGTCCGTCTGTCCTTTTCAGATTGATTCTGGAGAGAAAGAAGAGGGGCGAGGGGGGGAGAAGGAGGAGAAGAGTGAGTCTTCAATGCGCTGTTCGCCTCCTTCTTATGAGCGGAGCGCAAAGCCACAAAGAAGCTGGTGCTCTCGTAAACAAACCGCCAACTTTTCAATGGGGCAGGGAAGGCGGAGCAGGAACGCTCTTTAAACTCAGCAGCCTGCTCCGGGTTGAGGGGGCTGCAGGGCTGGGGGGGGGCAAGGAAGCAGCCAGTAGCCTTTACATCAAGCCTAAAGGCCCAGGAGGATAATAACAAACCAGAAAGTTCAAAACCATTTATTAAAGCCTGTAAAAACGTAGGAGGCCTTGCGTAGCACTGAACTGTAGGGGAACAATATAGATGTAAATGAGGTGAGCAGATGCCCCACTGTGTGTGTGTGTTTTGGTTTGTTTTTTTTGTTTTTTCTCCTGCAAACACAGATGCTAATATGGTGGAGTGCATATTAGCATTGGTTCCAAGCTTTTTGATCTCAATGCCACAGAGCAAATTGGAACAAATAGCCCTGGCTCGGTTTCTACGGCAACCTGAAGGAGCCGCTCAGACATGCGATCCCTCTTGAGCCATCGGCTGCCGCTGCGATATGTCGGCCGTTTCCCTAACCTCCACCAGGAACAGTAAACAGGAACAAAAGGACGGATCGATTATTGTCG
The DNA here is from genome assembly GCF_904066995.2 of Poecilia reticulata. Classification (NCBI taxonomy): domain Eukaryota; kingdom Metazoa; phylum Chordata; class Actinopteri; order Cyprinodontiformes; family Poeciliidae; genus Poecilia; species Poecilia reticulata. Next base: position 21,902,617 of record NC_088831.1, on the reverse strand, counting down.
ACGGTTCGCCGCCCCCCGCTCTGGGTGAGGCTTGTGCCGGCTGCCGAGATGAGAGGTTGTGGCGCTGCTGAGGCTTAACGGCACGAAAGGAGTAACGAAAACCTGTGGAACAAATTATAACGCCGCCTGAAATCTTATCATTCAAAAACGGTAGTTAACCTATAAAGTCCTTAAAGGGCCTCCAACACCAAACCTTTAACAGCCTCCATAAAACGGGGGATTCTTCTGAAAAACCTTGGTACAACCGACATTGTCTCTTAAAACATTTTATTTCCCACACTTTAAATAAACTGGAACTACTTCATAAAAACCAACTCGATGCTTAAGAATTCAGCTCGTGTTATCGATCGCTGCCGCCCTGCTTGATTTTATGAATATAAAATCCCATCAGACCTTAAAGGAATCGCTCTGAAACCTTCTCACAGTTTTATCGCATCCAAGCTAAAATTTTGCAGAAAAGGTTGCTTTGCGTACGTGCGTCCACATACATTTCTGTCAGGTACAGAGAACGTCTTTGACTGCAATAGGTCTGGTGAAAAAAATGCATGGTTTCCAAAGTGTTTTGCAAATGAAAAGTCTGAAATCTATTGTTTGCATATGTATCATGCAATACAACACCAGACTGAGCCTTTTGAGCCATTATTTTTTTTGCTAATAGCTAAAGCTCATTCTTAAAGGAGGGCATCTAATGACATAAAATATCCTGATTTGCCACAGATGCTTGTTTATGCTTACGTCTAATCTTAAACTACACCTTTATAGCAGATTACTTCTTACTCTGCTCTAAGCTGTTGCTCTGTCTGTATGTCTGGTGTTATTTTCCTGCTGAACGTTGAACCTTGGCTCCAGTCTCATGTTATGTTATTCTGCCTCTGACAGCTTTTCTCCCAGGATCCTCTTGTTTTCAATCAATCAGTCAAGTTTATTTGTACGGCACATTTCAGCAACGAGACAGTTCAAAATGCTTTACATCTCTAAAAAAAAACAAAAAAACATCATCATACTGTCACCGATTGTGAAACCACTAACAAACATTACACTTTGTCAAGCGCCATCATCAAAATCAGCAGCAAACATCAAACATCGACTCTGCCGCCACAACGTAATGTTGACGTTAACCATGGTGGTGTTTTTGTTCAGGGCAGTGTGTGGTACATGAACCTCTTAGACCTTCATAGAGCAGCTGTATTTATGCAGACAATAAATCACATGCAGGTGGACTCTACTGGCTCGCTAAGAAACTTCTGCAGGCAGCTGGTTCCACTGGTTTTTCATTTCGGGGTAGCAAATGAAAACCTAGTATTCATTTCCTTCCACTTTCACAATTATCCACTATTTAGTTTTGGTCTGTCTCATAAAATCCCCCCCCCTACCCCTCACCCCGACCCAAAAAAAATAAAAAATGCATTAAGTTTGTGTACTAACATGAGAAAATGTTGGGAAAAAGTGAAGAAAACTATGACTACATTTGTATTTTTCATGTTAGCTGGGAAAGACAGGAAAACAAGGAACGCTCAGACGCAGCTGAGCGCTAATGGAAATCGTTCTCAATTAAACGTCCAGCTCACAGTTCTCCAGACTGATGCCGAAGCACTTAACAGTCCACGGTTTACAAATGAAGTAAAGAGGATTTTCTCTGGAGTTAAGCTGAGAGAGTTTAGGGTTGAGTGGCAGGAAGTGACCACTTAGACAAAAAAAATAAAATAAAAAAACTCAAAAAGAAATAGAAAAACAACATGCCTGTAATCATCAGTGTCACTGTGACGTCAGGGTTTATCCTCTGCAACAAGCGTAATCTGACACACACACACGCACGCGCACACCCCCACACACGCACATGCACACACACACACAACCAGTTTTCTTTAATGGCATGTGTAAGATTCCTCAACCTTGTTTCCATTCAAAGCGTTTTTTTCCTCTCCGTGCCTGACAGGGTTGTGACAGTATTTGCTTTACACTGATAGGTAACAACAAGGCAGATGCTTTGGTGTGCTTGGGACAGAACGACAGGACTGTACAGTCGTCATTTCTCCGTCTGTGACGGCGATGTGGACGAAGCGAGCTGATTTCTTTAGAGGAGGACAGGAGAAATAGCAGAGGAGGCAAAAATAAGAGCAACAAGCTCTTATTTTGTATTATAAGCCTGGTGGGCCACCAGGCTTTTCTTGAGCCCCCACCAGGTTAAGTATTTTTTATTTATTTAAGTCTTTTTTAAATGTTTGCATTTTTTAAGACTTTATAGCTGGTGTTCAGGTATTAATCTTCAATCTTTAAATAACACATGATGATCAAGTGATATTTTCAAGTTTCCTGCTAACTTTAAATATTTTTAATTCAAAAACATGACGGGCTGCTGAATGAATGACCTAGCACCTTGATATAGACAAAGTTTTGTGAATATTTGTAATAGAAACGCAGCCACCGCTGTCTGATTCATCAACGATCTCTGACATCCTGAGTGTCTTTGCATATAATTACACAATTGTGTTGATTGTAGCGTTTGGTTCTAAAACCTTTTCTTATTTTTGACCTATGTTTGGTTTTCAGTGGTTGCTTTCAAGATCAAGTTGTGCAACTCAAATCCTTAAAATTCCTGCCCAGATTCCGGGAAGAGAAGCAGCACACACTCTAATGAAGACTAAGGAGGAAGTAGGTGAAGAGGCGAGCTGTAAAACAACAGGAGTTCAGCTCACATAAAACACGCATGCAGACTCAGAGGAGCACACAAATGTTCACACGGTGCACTCCAGCAGCCTCTCTTCGTGGGCTGCAGAGGAAACGTGTCTAATTAGCAGGTAATTATGCGGCTCACAGCTTTCCAGCATGAGGCTGCAGCAGAGAACGGATGCTAAACAAACTTTTTTTTAGTCATACAGTCAAACACGCAATACAAAAAGCACACACAAACGGAAGATAACTTTGAAAAGTAGCTCGTAGGAGTCGCATTAATTAGACAGTCCTGTCATGCAATCTGATTGGGGCAGAATTTGTTGCATCGTTTCTCAATCTAGTCAGTTTCTATATGAATTACGACAGTGAAGTGGGTTAGGTCAGCCTAAATTAATCACTACCTGGAAAGTAGAGGCAGTCGGACATTTATCAATATTTGTAGGGAAAAAGAAAACACTTTATGTTGGAGGAGTTGGAGGAAGGCGTGAGTTGTCATCAAAAAGCCACAGATTTCTGTGGGAGGATGACAGATAATCTACAAGAACCAACAGGCCAAAAGGTAACCAGATACATTATCTATAATGACCAGAAGAAAAAAAATACTCTACCCAAAAAAAAAATAAATAAAATCACAAAGATAAACACAGATTTGTACAAACGTTACTGATCCAGTGGAGAAAACAGTTCAACACATTTATACTCGACCTTCCTTGACTGGTCATGTAACTTTTCAAAACTAATACCCTTTCAGATCCCTGAATTGCAGTAGTACTGACATACAACTGAAATAATGTGTACTCAGAGGTGGGTAGAGTACCCAAAAATGTACTAAAGTAAGAGTAGCACTACTTCAAAGTAAAAAGTAGCCATCCAAGAAATTACTCGAGCAAGACTAAAAAAGTATTTGGTAAAAAGTCTACTCAAGTACTGAGTAAGCGCTCAAATTATCAATCATTTAATATGTAAAAATTACATAACTTTACATTTGGTTCGTCTGATTATCTGTAAATCTTGGTATTTTAAGGACCAAAATTACAATAATTCATACAAGTAACAAAAAATAACAAAATCAGGCAAAAAAAAAAAATTTTTTCCAATAAAAACTTATAAAACTTTAACATAAACGTTGTGTGTGTGTTTATGTCTGGTGAATTTTTGGTTAAAACACATTTGCTTTTCAATTCAGTGGGTAGAAAATCTTAAGTAAGAATAGTGATACTTGACAATAAAATTACTCAAATACAAAGTACAGCGTAGTAAAAGTACATTTAAAAAAATTTGTAAACTGTTAAGATGCAGTAAGTTTTTCTCTAACCTTCATTCTAGTTCTAGAGGGTTAGAGAAATGTCTGTTACCTTGAGGGTGTGTCTGTTGTGGCAGCCATCTTGGGACTCTGCTAAAGAGGAAGCCAGCCTCAAACCCAGCTATTTTCTAGAAAGTGCAGTGATAAGAGCTGGAGTCTGGTTGACTGAAGCTTAAAACACTGATTTGTAAATTGTGCATTTGAATACATAAAATGTCCACCTGATATTATTAATAAACAATTGTTAATGTTTAAATTGTGCAAGTTAACTTTGTTTCCTTCCCCCCCCCCCATTCTGGTCAATTTAACTTGAGTAGGCGGGGCCTAAACAGTATATAAGTGCTGGATGTAGTGACTCTTGTAATCATTTTCTATTTGCTTGAAATATTTTGAGAACTTGTTTTAACTACGGAGCTGAGTAACACAGACTGCTTCCTCTCATGAACCCAGCGGAACATCAACGTTATGAGGTGTGCAAAAAAGAGAAAGAGAAGAACGTTGGTCAACAATAATCTATGCCGTAAAGGAGTAAACAAGAAATAAGATAATTCATGTCATTTGGTTTTTATTTGTGCACATACATTAGTTTTATACACTACAGGATGTTTTTGTGTGTGTCATTCCAGAAAGCTTTGATCGGAATTGACTGAATCAGTAACAAGGTCTGGGTTTGAATCCCAAAACACGTCACAACCACTTAGATTTTGCTACAGCTTTCCAAAAGCTCATATAAGCCCCAAATAATGATAAAAAAAACAATGACCACCGCTAAAATAAAGCTCCCCAAAAACCTAAACTCTTTAAAAGGATGAAACCGAATCTCTGGGGCTTAACGCTCGAGGATGAATACAGCGTAGACCGTAAAGGAGAAAAACGTAACGGGGAGAGAGCACAACGCCAAGGAGCTGTCACTGGGATGAAAGGGAGGATTTTGGATAAATGCGGACAGAAAACATGTCAATTAAAGAAGTGAGGCTGCACATGTGAATTTACTGCAGTATTCACGAACAGAGGATGCTCTATTATTTCATAAAAACACTAACAAGTCTCAAAAAGATTGGATTTATTGTGACAGGTATAATTATGGGATATCAACAATTTATTCAGTAGGTTTCAGAACCACTTTCAGTAATCAATGAATTGAAGTGGTGGGTTCTTTTTATTTGATGGTTTTTTGTTTTTTTATTACAACCATCAGTCTCTCACACCGTTTTGACACATTTCCAAACAATATCACTTCACTGAGGTTTGGAGACATTTCAGCAGCTTTTTTGTTGTTGTTTTTTTTTTCTTTTAAATTCATGCATTTGAGAGTCGGCCATGTCTTTGGATGTAGAACATTTTGGTATACGGAGAAATTCAAAGGTAGACTCAATGGCTGGAGGGTACAGAGATCTGGCATAGCTGAAGTAAAACAAGCCCAAGTTATCATCCTTCACATTCCCTCCAAAAGTTCATGTGAGATGTTGATGCACTGAGCACACTGCGTTGCATTTCTTCTGTGCGAATTTACCATTCTGGCCTGCGGCTGCTGAACTTTCTGGAAAGCTCACATGGTCAGAAAACTGGCAGCTGTCTTTAATGTTGAGGACATTTTGGATTTTATGTTGTTTGGACATGAACTCGCAACCTCCTTACCAGATTGACGGGCAGCGGCGGTTGCTCCTCTAAGCGATTTGCTTTCCTTTTTTTGGCATTTTGTTAACACGCACTTGCATGCTCCAGAGCAACTAAGAAAATAACAACTGCTTTTATAGAGGCGCTCACACTTACTGATGATCAATTAAACAACAGCAGAACCAATTCTGGTACTTTTCGTCTGAATTCATATGAAAGCAGCTGGAGTTTGACTGTAACTGAGCATCACTTCAGGTAACTTTAGTCTTTTCTTTGAAGTGAATCAACTTTTCCATAAACATGATAGCTGGTGGCTCATCGCAATAGGTCGGAGTAACAGCAGGAGCTTGTTTCACTGTGATTAAATTTTTTGTTTTTGTTTTGTCTTTTTTTTATTACATCTTTCTCTTTGGATGCCTGCTTAACTACTAGATGTTTCATAGTCTGAAGGGTAGTTATAATAGACTAGTAACTTGTTTTCTCCCGTTAAATAAATGTAAGACCTACAAGGACATTGCAGTGTTCACATCTAAAACCAATTAGTTCAGTCGGGTCAGATTGTGGTAATTACACAGCACAAAACCCCTTAAGGGTCTCGGTGTTGAGGGGGGGGGGAAATACCAACCTCATGCTGGGGGTTTGCAAGAGAGAAAGCTATAATAAAAATAAATAAATAAAAAAAAGGAATAAGGTTGGAAAAAAAAACTGAATTTTATCATGCTAATATTATAATGAATCAAACCCAGGAAGATAGAGACGGTTACACTGGTTCAATAATTTAACTCAAAAAACCCGTGGCTGTGATCTCACGGAAGCACACGCTTCCACGTTTTGAAAAGGTCAACTCCCACACGCGAGACGGTTTAATTTGCAAAACCCGAAACCATGGCATCACGTTGACAGTGATGCCATGACAGAGTCATCCGTTACCTTTCTTCTCTCCCGGCAGCCCGGCTGGGTTTCCATCCCGGGTCTCATATGTCTCCTGACTCTCCATCGCGGCACTTGACACCTGTTTATATACGGCCTGACCTCCGACCCCCTAGCTCCCAGTTCTCAGGGATGGTTCTCGGGTGGCGGAGGTGGGAGGGGTCACCTGCGCTACCGAGGGAGTGGTGACAATTTGCTAAAAGGCCGAGGTCCTGAGAGGAGAATGAAAGCGTCTCTAACGACGCGCTGAGCGGCTCAGGCGCCCACGCTTCCACTCCTGCATGCCTATGATGTGTATGCGTGTCCCCGCAATTCTACTTTAATGAAAACAGAATACCAGATCTTGAGTTATGCTGATGCGTTTCCATCTGATTGCTCACTGGGCTTAAGTGGGGCTCTGTATTAATTACGTGGCACCTCCATTAAAGAAGCCCCGGGCTCATAATACATCAATGTAAGCCGTAACACTACAAACTGCACGGCTAACCAAATAGCTTAAAGAGATGATGGAGAGCTCACCCCGGCTTCAAAATACATCTTACGTATGACATCAGCTTCAACGTGCTGGATGTAATCAGGACAGAGTGCAGCGGGGAAACCATTCGTCACTGCACTGGGTGTGAACCATTAAAGTGACAGAGCAGGTTCTTTTTTTTAAAAGTGAGGTTTTGTGACATTGTATTCAGTAGCTGCGTTTCCATTGACCAGATAATCGTGCAGTTTACGGAAATGAATGAGCCTGATGGAAACACGCCTATTTCGATTAAAACGAGTTTTTGCTCTAGCGTATTTCGCAAAACATGCAATTACAAAACACCTTTTCTGCATCACAGCAGTCACGTGATCGACGACCTGGAAGTTACGACTGGCGGTGAACGTCTAAAGTGGAGTCTGACGGAGAAGACGGCAGGAAGTGGTTGGAGGAGGACGTTGTTTTTTAAGGACTTAAAATGTATCAGTGTGTGATTTCAATTGTGTTTCTTATCTAATGGAAACACTGCAATTGTGAAACTGTGTTTTATTTTTACATTTGCTGAATATCAACAGTTTGGTGCATATTTGCAATGGAAACGCAGTTGGTGATAGTTTCCGTACCAGCAGTGGGAATCATATTGTAGTGAAACATGAACTCAGAGCTGGTCGAGCTAAACTCGTTTTAGCGATTTAAGACGACTCAACCTGAAAATGTTCTCTGATCAGCTATTGTGGGATAATTTCCAAAAAGCCACTAAGAAACCACAGGAAAGCAGAGCCTTGGGTGACATTGCCAGTGTTGTTTGGCTAAAAAAAGAAAAAAGAGTAACACATTTAAACATAGTCTCTCATGAAAGTGTAGATGATTAATATACACCAGTGTAAAGTTGTGTCCTAAGAATGTGAATATTTTGAGTTTGACTTGCTTTGAAAAATGATGTAAGAGCAGCTGTTTGTTAGCCCTCCAACACATGAATTTTGTTGAACTTTTGTACAAAGCCACGGTAAAACGGCATATCGCTCCTATAGATAGGGGAACTATGAGTGCTGACTTTATAGCATCACACTTTAAAACATCAGATTTATCCCTTCAATATGCCATTTCCTCAGTTTTATAAAGCTACATTGTATTACCGTGAACACTTAAGGCTGCGCCGTTTCTGACCCGAAAAGCCACAGAAAAACAACTTGCTTTGTGTGACAACTTCTCTTCCTGTGCATTTGTATCCTCCCCAGATATAATGCACATGAATACTGCTGCTGCTGGGATTCTTCATTAAATATTGACTTTCTGTTTTCCTCTGTAAAACTCCAGCATGACTTGGACGGGCATTCGTCCTTATTTCCACTCTCGAAAACTAGATTAGAGGTCGCTACCTCGGAACGGCCTGTTTTTTTGTTTTTTTTTCCAAGAGTGGTTCTGCTGATTGGAGTCTTGCTTTTCATATTTAGCCAATTATGTCTCTGTAATTAAGTTTCCTTATATTGCTCAGCGAACAGAGTGTGATTTGTTGATCTTCAGATGCTGTCCTAAGGTCAGGAAACAGCAGATTGAATTTGGTGCACACAAAATGATTTTACGCAACTCTGTGTCGCCCCCTTAGAAACACTCAGCCGATGCTTTGACAGCAATAAAGCAGTGATTTGTTTGGTAAAAAAACAAAAATTAATCTTTAGATTTTTTTTTCTAATTCACCGTTTCCCCACTGTTTACTGTCAGCAATGCTAACCGGGCCAATAGCTAGCAAAAGATGCTGTAAACAGCTTCCTATATCTTCTTATGCTTTACTTGTTTAAGAGAAATCAGAAATCCCAACAAGGAGCATCAGGAGGCTTTACTTTCATCATCGTTCTGTACGTCATTGTGCTTCATTTGATCCGTTCTGAGACACTCGAGCGCGCTGTCCGGTCAACTGGTCTCCAACATTAGATGTTACTTTTTTTACTCCACATTTCATTTGGCTCATTCTACGTGTGCACACCTCGAACCTTATTAGCAAAATGAAACGGACATGACAAGACTCCTTGTTGTGGTTTCAGTGAGTAACTGTATTCGTGCCAGTGTTTCAGCTCGATAATCAGAGGCCAAATGCTCGCGAATAAATTTGCACAACGACAAAGTCGGCCTGTCGGGACCAGGAGTGACAAAAGAATAAAAAACTAGAGCAGAACATCGGAGGGACGTGTTTAAAATGTTTAAAGACGTGTAATCTTCCATGCTTTGCTGGAGGAAAATGAATCCTGGCTTTTCACTTATTTTACTGTTTAAACATGAAAAACCTAAAGGACCAGTCAGACAAAAGGGTGCGCATCAGAACAACTATTCCAGTTTGGAGTTGAATTCACATTCTGAGCTTTAATACAGAGTTTCTTGAAGATAAAAGGCGATACTTATTTGGCAATATAACACAGTAATTAATTATATCCGCATTGTTTATTCCTAGAATTTGAAGGCGAAACCCTCAGAGTGGACTTCTTCAACTAAAATCTCAAAAACAATTTTTACCCTTAAACTGCCGTCAGGTTTGTGTTAGACTACTATTTATGGATTTATCAGAAGATTAATCAGGAAACTGAGTTTGGTGGCAGCGTGTCGTTACCGACCTTTAGAAAACGTAAAGCGTTTTCAGTCAGAGCAACAATCCGATATAAAAGCAAAGTCGCATTTTTAAGCGGATGTGAACCTGAATGCGAAGCTGATGAAACAACACCTTCATCTTCAACGTGAAACAAAGCAGAACAAGACAAACGACACAAACGTATTGGACCGTCATATTTCCAAAACGCTTCATATTCCTGCATCACATCTTAGCAGAGGGAAAGCTTTAACAGAACCAATGAGGCAAAAATATAAATAAAAAAATCCAGCTGAGCTCCCAGACTTAGTGGGTGGAAAAAATAAACATACAGCAAAGCAGAGCTGAATGCTTCAATCACTTACACATACAAATGTATATATGTATATATATATATATATATATATGTGTGTGTGTGTGTGCTATTGAGATGAAAGCATTTGTTTCCTGCCACTTGAATATTTACACCAACACACACCAAATAAACTCCAAGGTGTGGGCTATGGATGCTCTAAAAGGATTAGCGCATTATTAATTAGGCCGTATGACAGCAGTTTGAAGAGGGGGGGTGAAAAAATAAAATAAAAAATATCCCCACCAACATATCCCCCACTGGTCAGATGCCATAAACTGGAGAAGTGCGCGGAGCTGAGCAGAGTACATGTAGGCATCAGTGCTATTGAGGAAGAAAGAAAGCTGGTGGGCGATGAGGAGGAGGAAACGAGAGGGATGAAAGGGAGACAGCAGCACTGCAGTGCCGAGTGAATCCAAAGAAAGGCACATCTTTTGGGAAAACTATCTGTGAAAACACACACAAAAAAAATAATAAAATAAAACTCCACTGTACAACAGGAAAGGGGGATCAGCTGCATTATGGCATTCAGCATGCCTTTCAGCTGCTGCAGCTTCGAAGCTCATATGCTTTTATACCCTCCACTATGTAAATTAGAAGCAGAACATTAAGTAAAACCTCCCCATCATCCTAATGCATTATGTGCATTAGGGAAACACTTTTTTTCCCTTTTTTTTTTTTTTTTTAGCTTGCAGCATTACAATAAACCGGGTAAAGGACTCTACGTCTCTTTGGAAAAGCAAAATTAAACGGAAGGACAGCACAGGTGACACTTTAATCTAACACTTCTCTCTGATGACTTTAGCAATTCACTCGTTATCAAAATTAATGGTTTAAAATATAATGCTGGAACCATAGCGCCTCATGTAAGTAATTGATTCCATTTCAAATAAAGGCAATAATCGTCTTATTTAGGCTTTTAGATCATGCATGACTGAATGTAATTGCTCCTTTCATTTTTATGGAAGATGTCCAACACGGACACTCAACATAATGTTGTTAGGCATCCTAATATTCTTAGCCTACATCTGTGGACTGTTAGACAAAAGAAACAGAGCAATTAAAAATACCACTGGAACTAAAAAGAACTAGTTAGTCCCAAAGTATAATGTTTGTTCTTTAAAAATACTTACATTCGAGGTTGTAGGATTTGTATTGGGTCAATATGTCCAAACTGAACAGAAATTTTTTATATCAGTTCTAAAGTTAAAAGTGAAATTTAAACAAAAACTTGTAGTATTCCTTCTATATGAGGAAAAACTAAATTTATCAGAATTTAGTTTTGAACTGCAGCTTTCATAAAAGTCTTTGGTAGATTTAGCAGTGAGTGATGTCTGCTCAGTCAGCATGTAACCGTTGCTAATACGTCTGCTAACCTGTGTGCTACTTCTTCTACGGTTTTTATTTGAGTAGAAAGAACTGTGTTCTCTGCGTAAATTAAAAATATCACATTGTCCACACAAAGAAGGTCAACTGCTGGCGTACATACAGTACTAAAGTAAAATGGACCGAAGAAAGAGCCTTGTGGGACGCCTTTGAGAAACATGGAAAACCGAATTTACAATTTCAAACACAAACAGCTTGAGAAGAAGAAAGAAAAATAAAACAACTTTATAGAAATCAGTTGCTTTCCTTCTTTTTGAAAGACAAAACAACTTGAAAAAAATTCTTTAACAAGGTCTCAGGGAACCTTTTATGCCAAATTGAAGTTCACTGGCCTCAAAAAGTAGCAGATACGTTGGTTTTCTGAACTGAGTAATTGCTTTAAATGTCATGTAGAAACAGATTTTTTTTTTTTTCTTTTTACACAATCACGGAGTCCCGAGTTCAAGACGAGCCCTCACTTCTCTAAATAGATCTCAAAATTTGCTACAATGCAGCCATGGAGGCCGAGGATACGAACACAAAGAAGAAGGAAAAAAATAAAAACACATGGAGCTGTGTGTTGCAAAACTTTGTAGAATACAAACAGGATACCGCTGGGATTGTTTCAAGATTGTTTCTGCAGTTGCACAATGTTGGGTCTCCATGAAAATCAATTCGAACCACTGGGAGCCCAGGCTGACTGCCGAGGTAGGTGTGAGGATAGCACACAATGAACAAACAACATATTTTCCTTTGAATATATACGAGCAAATTGTGGGGGGGGGAGGGGGAAGAAAAGAGGGTGGGAGCAAAACACCAGCACTGATTGATTGTTGCCTCAATTGTTCATTCTCATCAATTTTAAAATTATCGCAAACATTTAACTGAATTATTCACTCTCAGCATATACTGCACCAAAAAAAGAGACAAAGACAAAAACTTATTCGCAAAGTGACACGTGGCCAAATTCTTCTGAGATGTGTTTGTGGATTCTATCTGAACGCAGGATCTCGCTGAATTAATATCTAAATTATGCAATGAGAACGATTAAGCCAACAGTGGTTGTTAATTGGCATGTAAATTGGAGCATGTGAACACCAGGTGCCTGCAGTCGGTCTGAACAGCGAGGCCTGTTTACCAAGGAGAACCTCCTCATCCGCATTCACGAGTCGATCCGTGGGCACTTGGTTGGAACGAACATGTGCTCCCCCCCACCCCCAGAGTGCGTGGGGCTGCCTCGGCTGATTTTTGAGTAGCTTTGGGGAGGACGAAACAGGCTGACGTCTTCTGTCTTTTCTGTCGACAATTCTTCCGTTTCATTCTAAGGATCCCTGAAAGCCTCAGGACTTGTCATCAAAAAAACAGCTGTCTCCTCCTTTTTTTTGGTGAGAATGTCAATATGAACAGTTTTCCTGACGACGGAGGAACAGCGGTGAAGACATCAGTAGCAAAATCGCAAAACCTCGCAGTTGTAAGTCTCTTCTAGTAGCTACATCGTACAGGGTGGGCCATAAGTTTTCATACATAAGAGAATGTAAAATGTATATTTCTTTTATATGTCAAATACCCACGAAGATGCGTTTGACAAAAGAGCAAAGAATCGAATTTATACTGATGGCTGGATTGAGAAGCAGTCGCGTGGTTGAACGAAACTTTAACAGAAAACATGGAACGAGCGTCACACACACACACAGGACACTGTGGCAAAACTTAAACTAATTTCAAGTTTCAGAAAACTGGGAATGTTGCAGATCAACCACAAAGTGGTCCAAGACGAGCAGCGATTACACAGAGTCCCACAAAAATAAAATGTCTACTATAAAATGTTTATTTTTTTCTATGTATGGAAACCTATGGCCCACCCTGTATAAACAACACACCTGATCAGGGATTATGATAAGCCTGGCAGCCCGCCAGGCTGGATGCCATTTGTTTATTTAAAATAGGCTTTTCATGCACCAGTAGCAGTGATGTTGGGTTAAAGAGTATCATTGGTGAAACGTTTCAAAGCAAACACATAAAAAGTCTGAGCTTAGGTGTCTGTTTTTTATAACCATGGAAATGCTTAGTGACTGCCTGTCTCTTCCTGTCAACACTCTTAACTTAGTCAACTAAAGCAACAAGTCATGGATAAAGATCAAACGACATTGGACGCGTTCTTTTTCTGAAGTCTGAGTGGCAGTGAAGGAGACAATGAGGAATCAATGTTAGTGGAGCGGCTGCTGGATAAGACAGAATGCAAGCTAGCACATCGTCAGAGCGACGTTTCACGTATAACATTATATAACTTTGTGCGCTGTGAGACAGATGTCAGGTAATATTTCTTTGAATTTATTTAGTTAGAATACAGCTTACCTGGCTGACCACCTAAATAATTACCTGAAGAGCAAAAAAAATATATTTCTTTCAACTGAATAGTTTTGTCCTCGTCTTTTTTTAAGATTATAGTTGGTGTTCTCCATATGGTTTTTCAATAACGCATAATTACTTAATAATATTTTTACATTTCCTGTCAACTTGTAACATTTTTTGACACAAAAACATGATGGACCGCTCCAGCACCGTCGCCATCAGGGGGCTTTACGGGAAATTCCTGCATCATGTTTTTATGATCACTTTTTATGCCGAAACGCTGCAACTACAGCTGTGACCAAAAGTTTTGACAGACATGCAGATGTTGCCTCTGGATTGGATTATTTATCAAACTGGACATCCAATGATTCACTGTGAAGACCTCTATTGTTTAATAGTTTAGAAATAAATTTTATTATGTTTTGTTGAGTCAGAAAATTAACAACTATTCATACCCTGGTCCTATCGAAACACTGCGGGTGGCAATTTTTTTTTTTGGGTGGGGGGTTTTGCCATCACTGGCTGTGTGCAATGAGAACGACAATAACACTAGAGAAACAATGAGCAAAATAAAAAAGGAAAAGCAAAAACTAAGCTTGTTTATGAGACAGCCACTGTGGGGAGAGCTATGGTTATCTCCTCATGAATAATTCATCTGTCCTCTGCTCTGTTCTTCTTCTCTTTAAAGCGCACAAAGTAAACCAATGCATTATCGCCCTCTTTGAGGCTCCAGTGATAACTGTTTATCTCTGTGGCTCAAAAGAGCTAAAAATACCGTGGGTATTTTTGGGTATAGTCCAGGTTTCGGTACGTCAAGGCCTTAATAGGTTTTCTACCACGGCTGTCGTTGTGACACTACGGAGAAACTTTTGACACAACTACCACTGCCGTGACCGCATCCTATGGCTGTTAGCACTGCTAACTGTAACCAGAACAGGTCATGCCATGCCTACAGGTATTCTGACACTGTGTAAAAATGTAATGACTCCTTTGCTCTGGAGGAACATGGAGCCTAGCAGATTTTTAATGAAAGAAGCTGAGGTCTGATACAACACACACAGTCACAGCTAGCTGTGCTACATACTCTAAAATCTGCCCAGTGAACACACTCTGCTTTTGCTACTGAACATAAACGCTGTTGAGCAATAAGAGTATAAAGTTTTATTAGTCTAAATCACAGCTTTGTTGTGCCAGCGGGAGTCCTTAACCCCTCTCTCTGCTGCCACACACACAGCTGAGCAGGGAGTTTTTCAGGGCAAATAATTTCAAATCTGCTCCAGGTCTTCTCACAGCGCTCACTCAGAAGCGTTTGCTTCCATTTACGCTTGGGAACGCAACATCGCAGTCTGAAGTCTAACGTTTTAATTGTCTGATTATACTTGTCTGAATTGTCTCTTGCCCGGTCCTGTGACTCGCTCTGCCGCCGCCACTTTTTCGGCAACTTTTTCAAAACATGCAAACTGAAAATGATGTAATGGATCAGGAGTGGACTGAAAGCCAACGTGACAGACAGATGGGCGAAAATAAAACCTGCTGACACTCAACCAATTAGGTACTTTTAGCTGTGTTTGTGTAGTAAAAGCAAGGAAGCCAAACCGAAAGTGGGCTCTACCCTACCAGGAACCGCAGCGCCAGACATTTTGTAGCTTTGCTTTAACTCCAGGAAGCCAAATCAGATCAGATTTAAAACTACCCTAGACCTTTGGGGTCCACTTCTGTGATGGCAGGTTGCTAATAATTTCTGCTTTATATAATTATTCAAATCACATCAGATTCCATTTTAAACTCCTCTAACACCCATATTTTGCTATATAACTTTTAATTTTAACAACACAAGTCACTGGTACTTTTGTTTGCAAATACAACACAAACCAAATCTTTCATGTTGAATATCATGTCATTTTGGTGCTTACACTCATACACTTAAGTAACAGCAGGTAATCTGAGAGCAAACAGAAATAAACGGCTATATGATTTCACCTTGTCCATTTTATCCTCATTTTTCTTGATTTTTGAAGCATGAATCGTTGACTCAGAAAGCCTAAACTCGACTAAGTAAGTTTTCAGCAATGTTAATCTTCTTTTTTGCCATAGCAAACCCTGAGCCACCCAGGAACCCGTCACTCAGTGCCAGACCCGGCACCGCCCCGGGACACACAGCTTCTGCCTTACCGAGATGCACACAGCGCTCAGAAACATGCAGACGCCTCTTCTGATCAGGTCTGTTGAAAAGACTTCCACTGTGACGTTACACTGTACTGAAACTACCCGTCATTCCACACAGATGCGTTAGCAGCATATAAACGCCTCGTAGTACAATGCGCTTCGCAGCCTATGATCTTTTTCTGCTAGTTGTGACTTTTAAAGGGGTAAACTGAAAACGACTGTGTCTTTTCTCCTCAGTTTCCCTCTGACCCTTTGCTCCCAACTTCATGAAATGTGAAGCATATCGAAGAGACCAGATCCAGAAGGATTCTAAACTGAACTGATGGTGGAACGAAAATACTGAAAGTACTGAATGGAAACATAGAATATAGTCAGGAAACAGATCGGGTAAAAATTGCTCTACCTTCACTGTAAAATGATACATTATATTGGTTCCGCAGGTTGGTAGAGGGAATATCCTCAGTCAATTTGAGTGAAATGTTAATGTCTTGCCACATTGTTAAAGCTATTTTTGTTTTTTTTGTTTTTTTAACACTTATTGACTTCTTTTTTTTTTTCTCCCTGTGGTCATTAAGTTCTCGGAGCAACACCTACTGGCCAACTTTCAGGCTGAAATCTTAGTAAATAATTGATACCCGGGATATCGATTCCCAGCACTGCAGTGATATTTTTGGGAGGAGTTAAGCAGAAACCCTCAAAAGCAGCAGAGTATTCATGATTTATGACCACTGGACACCAGCAGAAAAAGCAGTAGATTGTTTTACGACACGTAAACGCAATAAGCCCGGGGTCGTTTTGCATTAGAGTCAATAGTTTGCCACGCAGAAGAGGTGTGAAGTGGCGGATGGCAGGGTTTTTGGTTGGACTCGATCAACGGTAATCCCAGTCGGATCCTGGAAATTATTTGACGGCTTGTGGTGAGAAGCGGAATATTTTCTCGAAGGCAGACGTCGGGTTCGACCATAAAGCCCGCCTGACCAGAGCTCGAAGAGCAGACGCGGGCGCTGCAAATTAAAACGCAGATGATAAGGAGAGTAAAGTAGGAGAGGATGAGAGTGATTCATGCTGGACGTGTGGCAAGACGAAGGGCGCGAGATATAAACCATCCGGGGGCCTGGGAATCAAGATCCCAATCACTCTCTTAAAGTGCAGGCATCAAACACTCTGGAGTGAGAACATAACTAAAGAAAGCAAAGTGGCAGGTACGCAGCGCCATCGCTGCTTTTTTATTTATTCTTTTTTTTCTCCCAGTTTTTGCCGAGACAGCAGCGGGACTTCCTGTGCGTCCTCGAGGGGAACGGCATCTGATCCAAGTAATTTGGTGTTTACTGCCACACACACACTCATCCTTCATGCGAGCAGTTAGCTTAACAACTCTCGAAATGGAAGGAGTTAGCAATTAAGATCGAATTGCAGAATGAAGGAATGGGTTCAAATTACATGCAAGGCAGCGAGGAAGGCTATTAATTTGGGTTCAAAGAGAGCGTGGCCCGAGGGAGGGGGGAGCGGGACGGATAACCCGAGTGTGTTGCACCGTCTGAATTTTGGATGTGCTCAGGTGCTGGCCGCCATGTTGATTTTAATTTCCCCCAGGCGTGACGACTGGATCAACACAAGGTAATTAGCTTGCATGTGACGACAAATTAAAAAAAAAGAAAAGTTGAGGTGACCTTTGAGGAACCTCTACAAGTCGACGCAAAGTAGTTGACAGGTGATAAATTATTAAGTGACGTTTCGTCACCCAGGCTGGGGACTAAACATTTTCTCTCGTAACTCTCTACATGTGAGGTAACCCTGTTTGGGATTCAGTCTTCGCTCCTCCGCTAACCCCCTTCAGATCAAGCAGTTCGCGGTCTGACGGGATGCAACGTGGCACGAATGAGGCGAATGAGGCGAATGTTGCTCCCGTGTTCGGCAGCATCTTTTGTTTAACGTGCGTCTCGTTTCCAGAGTCCCGAGGAGGCTGCTTCTGATGTTTGAATATGAAAAAAAAGAGAGGTTAGGACAAGTTATTATAGTTATCATCTACTGGAGAAGGTCAATGAATAATAAGTGAGGTTTAAAGCATTTAAGACTGTAGCCTATTTCTTTAATTACGTTGGACGGTTTTGAAAATGGATGTCTAAAATAGTCAAAAGAAAATGCAGCTTGGGATGTTGAAATACGTGGATGTAACGCTATCTGCTGATTCTCGCGAAGAAGCCAATCCTGGAGTGGCATTCATTTTCCTGGGTGCTGATTGGCTCTAAATGTTATCTTTGGTCCCTTGGTGTTCACCTGGACAATAGTTCTTTTCTGGGGATTTTGCACAAAATCAAGACAATGATAAGACAACCTTTAACCTCCTCTTCATGAGCCTGTCATACAACCGTGTCTTCAGTCAGAGGCTTTTGCAGAGCCGCCGTAATACAGACCGCTACAGGAGATCCTTCCTTCCCACAGTCGTCCACATCTACAATAAGGATCTTGAATAATGTGAGCTACAGAAACGTTTAATTTAGATCACTAAAGTACTTTTGAATATGAATTTGCCATTGAGTTTTGTGTGGACAAAAAGGAAAGCCTCTATTATCTCTCTTTGTACGAAACACGAGTGTGTTCATGGACACATAGTAACGTCGAGAAGTGGGTTAAAAGAACATCTCAGGCATTCAGCCTGTCATTCACCGTGGGTGTGTGTGTCGTACTTGTTCTCCACTGTTTCATTTCAATGAAAGTATGAGGGCTGCTCTGCATGAGTTGTTGTGGTTTATGCTTAACAACAGCCCGGCTGAAGCTGCTGGTCAATTTCCATTAAAGTCACACAAAGATTAATCCTATAAAAACATTTAAAAGTTACCTTCTTTTTCTTCTTCTTCTTCTTTTTTTGTAAACATTTTGCATTTATGCTGTGATGGAGCGACAGTCTCACTGAAGTGTTTCATCTAAGCTGTTATTACGCAGTCTAAGAAAGCTAAAAGCATTTTTTAAACAAAGACATCATAGAAAAAAAACAGATTTAACTGTGTCTCACATTTAAGTAGAGCAGCCAATCTCAAGCAGATTTCAATTATTTAATAAGACGACTAATGGAAATGTGAAGAATGTTTTATTTTAAAAAATGCAACAAAAAGAGAAACGGCACGTCTATTTTACTCAAATGTTTTTCATCAACGCCGACAGACATTTAGAAGTGACACAGCACCTAAAGAGTCTTTACTAGCTTTTATGTTTTCCCCACAATATCCACACGGTATCCTACACCTACAGTGTATTTTCAATTTTCAAACCCAGCCACATAAACTTTGACGCTACCAAGATGCTAACCTCTAAACCGGGAAGAAAAAGATAGCTTCTGTGTTTTGTTTTTTAAAGTCTTCTTTACATTCCTGAGCCAGCTATCTCTGTGTGTCCCTGGAGGCCAGTGCCACCACACTGGATCACAGACACACATACACACGGACCCACGCACACACGCACACACGCAGACACACACCCGCACACACACATGCCGTACACACACTCTGAGCAGCTTCTGAGGCAGCACAGAGGACTGTCCTGTCCTCTGTCCCCAGTTTCAGAAAGCTGTTGTCAGCAAGACACAGGGCCGCTGTGCTGAATTCAGACACGGTGTGTTTATGTCGATGTGTTTTAAAGTGGTGATGTCGTTTCGCTGCATCACAAATCCGTGTTGCCCAACTCATCAAACGTACATGTCGATTTATTCTTTTCTTTTTTCCTGTTATTATCCTGCATTGGAAATACGGGAAATCAAACTGAATTAAAATTACTGACACTCTAACGCAGAATATGTTTGATCACATTTCCACATTAGTTGGTGCTCCGGGCTTGCAGATCAAGGCGCTTTGCTCTCTGTGACTCACTGTAAGATCAGTCTTGGTTTTCAGCTCCAAATGAACCCAAACTTCGAGACAGAACAGCACTTCTCAAGAAGAAAGTTTCTTAGAAGTAGTCACACTCCATATTAGCACATACACTTTCAAGAACACATCGTTTTTTGAAACTTTTTACAAATAAAACTCAGAAAAATGTGGTATACATTTGTCTTCAGCCCCCTTTAATTTGAATCCCCTGAATGAAATTCTGAGTAACTACCTGCCTCAACAAAACCAAATCCACCTGCGTGTTTACTCTTAACATAAATGAAGCTGTTCCGGGAAAGCCGAGGCAGTTTATTAGATAATATCATGACAACAGAGAGTTGCATTTACCAAATAAGTCTGAAAAATGTGGAGAAATCTGTCAATAAGACAGCGATGCCGTTCAAAATCTGACCATTTATAGAACTTCGCCATCAAATGACACAGATACACGTAAAACAGGATGCGCTCAAAAAAGCAGAAAGGAACTTAAAAAAAAATAGTGTTAATTTGTTCCATGTAATCCAATTAAGTTTATCCAAGCATAATAAGTTCGTTAAGTTGTCAATGTGAAATAAACATAAAAAACATAACAAACTTAATTTGATTACATGTAACAAATTAACACTTTTTTTAAGTTAGAGCTACATTTTCAAGCTGTAAGTGGGTAAAGAATAACTAGTTTTCAACTGCATAGCACACAAATCATTTGAAATAAATCCTGTTACTTTATTTAGTTTTGGATAACTTTGTATCTGAAAACAATGACGCAAGACATTTTTAAAATTAATTAAAAACTAAATAATGTAGGAATCACCGTTTTAGGTAACACTTTATTTGAAGGGGTGTGCATAAGACTGACATGACACTGTCATAAACATGACATAACATCTGTCATGAACATGAAGAAGCCTTTATGAATGTTTATGAATGTCGTCATGAAGTGTCATTCGGTAAATAATGACACTTTTAATGCAAAGTTGCTCTAAAAGTTTAAAAAATCCATTAAAAGTGCCAACTTTTAATGGACTTTGCCAACTAATTTTGTAAATTATCATAATTTAATGCAAAGTTGGCATTTTTAATGGACTTTCAATGCAACTTTTAGAGCAACTTTGCATTAAAAGTGTCATTTACCGAATGACACTTCAAGACAACTGTCATAAACATTCATAAAGACTCATTTATGTTCATGACAGATGTTATGTCATGTTTATGACAGTGTCATGAACAGTCTTATGCACACGTCTTCAAATAAAGTGTTACCCAGTTTTATTTGAACAACCGATGAATTCCCTCATACCGGATGCACTCGCAATAAATGAGTATCTTCGCTCCCGGCACATGAGCTGCTGCTGTGTCAACAGTATAGCTCATTATAACAGCAGCCATGTTGCGTCAGCAGCACCTGCAGAGCAATGCAAGCTCATGGAAATTACATAACAAAACAAAAGCCCAATATTTCAGTGTCAGAGTCCCAAATGCATTCCATGCTGAAGAATACAAAAATAGTAATAATTAAAAAAAACAACCTTTACATGAAACCAGAAGTGAAGAAAGAACTCAGGAAAAACAAGACGAGGAAACATGAGGATCGACTCTGACCAATTTTCTATTGGAGACAAACATTCAGAATACAGGAGCAAAATAAATTGATCTCTAGCCACTAAACACAGGCTGCTTTGGCCGCCGCGGCTTCACGTGTTAGTTATGGGTCTCGTCGCAGAGCCCCGTGTCGTACTCGCTGCCCTAATGAATAGATGCACATCTCCGGTTAAACGAGAAGACGTGTGGGCACAGCCGCCATCACTCCTGGTTTGTAAATTGCTAAGGGTGCCTGGGCTTCCTGCCAGCGGCGGCATGCTGTCAAAGCAGCAGGAGGGCATCAAGACTTGTTAAAGCCAGCTGCTGTTTGTAGAACTAAAACTCACAGAAACAAACTCCGGAGACAGAAGTAAACAAGCAGACGGGTTGTTTTATCGTTCTAGACGAGACGAATCGTCTAAATGCGACGAAAAGTTACGAGTCAGCAGGTACGCTTCACAGAAAACAAAACAAGTCGCTTACTTCTTCAATAATAAAATGAAGGAGGTTTATTTTTTTTCCCTGGCATGTCTCGAGCAGGGTGGCTGTCTTGTAAAGCGGCAGCGTGTCGCATAGTGCTGCTTGAACTCCACCAGGAGCCAAATGTGAGATTAACTTATCCACGCAATGTGAATAATATTGTTTTTCTCCACACAGGCTGCTCTGAAAAAATAACTCAGTATGGCCATTTTCACGTGAAAATGTCGTATTCTGTGTTTTTCTGAAGGCAGTTTTAACGATTTGCAAATGGCACCTCGCCACAGCACAATTAACACCTGCGCCTCAGTGGCCAGTTTAGGATCATGACTATCAATCAACTGCAGCTGGCAGAGCAAATTTCACAACACAATAACTCTGAGATGGTTTTAATCTTTGGGCGTCATGAGCTGACTGAAAAACGCAGCATCCTCCTTCAACGAGGTACCATAACTTTCTCAAGCTGAACTGAAGCAAAACTTAATTTATTATCTTTGTAGCTAAAGAGGAACAATCCAGAGTCAGCACACAACTTCAGTTATTGCAGATAGAAACTAGAGGCCAGGCCTGAAATCTGGGTTTTGGTGACCTGAACCTTCAGCATCACATAATGACAGTTACAAAGTCAGCCTTCTATCACATCGAGAACATTTCCAGGATTAGAATGTTCCAGCAAGATCTATCGAAAGTAATCCATGCCTTTATATTTAGTTGTACCGATTACTGCAACAGCGTCTTCACAGGTCTGCCTAGAGCAGGGGTCCCCAAGACCAAAGCGTGGCGCGATTTGAACCGTTTGGAGCGCTTTGACGGCCCTCGCTGCTGACAATGAGTCAGGCCCTCGACACGCCTCAAAACGCATTTGGCTTCAACGCACCATCTGTTGTCTTATCAGCCTTCCAGACCGCTCAGGTGTTCTGGTTCTGCTCGACATCCCCAGAACCAGAAACAAGCATCAAGCAGCATTCAGCTTCTATGCACCACAAATCTGGAACAAACGTCCTGAAGACTGCTGAAACACTGAATTCATTGGTTCCTTTAAGCCTGTTGCCCAAACAGATTCCCTCTTTAGGCAACTCTAAACTGTCGACCTGTTCAGAGTTGCCTTGGATTCATTATAACTGGAACGTTGATCAACGTATTTGATGTCAATTTGCTTGATGATTTCAATAATGGCATTTGACAAAATGCAACGTTTATTGCAGTTTCATAATTACCATATTGTGTTGTAATGGTGTAACACACTTTGAACTGCCTTGTGGGTGAAATGTGCTGTACAAATGGTCTTTTTAAAAATATAAAATTGTAAGCATTTTTAGAAACTGGAGGTCGCTCTAGCCGTGTCACAAGATGGGTACAATGAATTACAACAACAGACTGTGTTAGTTATGGGTCTCGTCGCAGAGACCCATAACGAGTAGCTATTTGCTACTCGCACAATAGCCGAGTAGCAAATGGAGAAAAGTAAGTCTATGATTCCCAATGTTATGAGGCAAATGGCGCACTTTGAAATGAAACCAAAAGATTTGCCTAACTGAGTCTGTTTACCTTCACGTGGGAGCTGAAGAAGGATGGTTATTGCTGCAGTTTATCCTTTTGGGTGCAGTGACACGTCCTGCACACGAGATGAGGCGATGCGCAATATTGGGCTCGCAAGAACAAGAGATCAGATTTTACCAACTCTGAGTGATGCTTTAGGCTTTTTGCAATCACTAGAAAAAAAAAAAGTCCCGGTGTGAAAAGAGCAAGAGTCATACAAATGATCTAAGGGGCACGATGAAGCACAGGCGGATAAAATGTTTTTATTATAGATGGTAACTTGAATAAAACTGGTTGTTTTCATCTGTGGCTGTGACAAAGATTATTGTTTTTTTTTTTAGGTAAAAGTGAAGAATCCTCCCACCTCCTGTTGTTTTCAGAAACAGAGTTATGATTTCACAAACTTTGTATTAAAATGATAGATATTCCAGCATTGACTCATCCAAATGTGGCATTTATGTTACTACAAAGATGAAAAGAAGAAAAAAATTTTTTTTTTAAAGATTGCTTTCTGTGGTTCCGAAAGCAAAAAGAAATGCTTTATGAACCTCCAAATAAATTTTAAAGAATCTCTGTTCAAGTCACAACTAGTTCTGGTTTTGTTTATTTTCTTATTTTAGATTTGTAATGATTGATATAATATTATGCCATTCAGATTCATCAAAACGAAAGACACGAAGCTCTTTAGCTGATGCTAACGTTAGCAGTTAATAGTTAACCAGTGTTTGAAATGCTCCCACGCTAACACTTAACATAAAAGGGATTATTATATATTTTCTAGGCAAACTGTCATTTCATACTTTAAGTTATAAAAATGCAGTATGTGTCAAATATAACGCAAAAGAAAATTGACTTAACATCACAGACGTATCTGACGCCTTGAAATTGTCCTCTGTCTCTTTAAGAAGCTTCTATTCTTTCCGACACTCCCCCTTCATCGCATCATTACAAC
This sequence comes from Poecilia reticulata, assembly GCF_904066995.2. NCBI lineage: Eukaryota > Metazoa > Chordata > Actinopteri > Cyprinodontiformes > Poeciliidae > Poecilia > Poecilia reticulata. The sequence continues at coordinate 21,878,397 of NC_088831.1, read as the reverse complement.
GCTTCTTCGTGATGCCGTTTAAAGCGTTCTTATTAGCTTTTACCTGAGACGTAGTTAGTATGATAAGCTCGAGAACAGAATACAGAGATAAAAAAATAAATTTTGCATAACTCCCATCCTTTAAAAGTGGTGGAGAGTCATCATCAGTGTGTTTGTAACAGAGCGTCTCATTATGGAAACAGCGTATTAATTACTTCTGCTTACACTTCAAAATAAGAGTCTCAAACATTGACAGGATGCCAAGCCTGAAGCACTCATGTTCACATAAGTATCTTAGACTTTTATTCACCAGGCAAAGTAGCCTGACAGTAACTAGATGATGCATCATGAGTCAGACTTCACATTGAGGAGAAATGTCCTAGCTTTTAAATATTGCCAGAGGTCATGCAATGGTAAATCCGTTTTTTTATTCAGAATGTTACCATGTTGACACAATATATTTGGCTCTGGAGGAAAGCACACAGGACTCTGATGAGGAAGAGAACCTCGCAAATGTCTCATTTGTAACTTATTCTAAATGAGACGGCAACTCACACGATCCAAAGTGCAGATTGAATCGTTTTCCCATGGGATAATATACAAATGGTTCTGCTTACAACCAAACAAAAACTGCTACCTGACCTCTGCAGGACAGAAAGATGTGTACTTTGACCCTGCTAGGACAACAGTCTCACTCTGAACATAGACAAAGTCAGAAAAATCGTTAATTTTGTGCAGCAGGACTCCCAACACTTCTTGAGAGCGTCCAGGATCCGATGTGAAGCACAAAGCTGGAATATGTCACAACTAATGTGTACACTGGAGCCATAAGACTTTGATATTTTAAGCCCCAGCACAAAAAGTGGCACATCTACCAGAAACTGCCTTTACAACCGCTACACCCAGTAGGAAAGTACTAAAATGGTTACCGTTTATAGGAAGATGTCGCTTCAACTGCAGTTTTGTGCCGACATGACAAAAGTATTCATGTTCTACACATAAAAAAATGATGGCAATTTTATAGCAATGGCAAAAAAGTAGACCTATTTCTCACCTTTATTAAAAAATTTGGTCATTTTACTTTGTGTTCCTCCACACGAACTACGGATATGCTTGCATTACCTGAGCGCGTCTAATAGCCATTGTTCTGAATTTTATTAAAACTGACATAAAGTTTTTATCTTCCATAAACTCTTTTTTTCTTTTGCCTGCAGTCTAAAAGCCATTAGCGTGAGCCGCAGGAAACGCATACTTCTCCTGTTTTCTGCTCACAGTTCCCAGAGAGCATCATCATTCACTCGCACCAAAATGAGAAGTGAGAGAGGTGTGCGGAAAATGAGAGAGCAGCATGAATCTAAATAACACACACAGAGGCCCCGTCTGACCCCTTGGTAATTGCCAGCGCCTGCGCATCGATGTGACAAAAGTATTCATCTATCCGTCTTGATCATCCGGCCAGGTGTTCTTGAACCCAACAACCCGGTGTAGGTTAATCAGATAAATAAAACCCAGAGAGTTACGTTCAAGATTAATTTGGTGCTGCTGAGAGGAGCCAGGCGGCTCTGCGCTCAGTTACAGTCGAAGAAGCTACAGACACGATAAGCAAGACTGGGAGCTTCCTCTGTTCTTGATGCCGTTTCTTTAGGTTTTTTCTTTAGTGAGGAGCGAGACGTATTTCTTTACATATGGATTATTGTATATGAATATAAACATGGAAGTATGCTAAACTTATCTGATGCTACATCCCCAAACTCCATCTAAGTACGTTCAAATTCAGTAGATTGGAATATTATTGAAAAACTTAATTTATTTCTTCAACTCAGTTCAATAAGTGAAATACATTACACAGATTATTCTTACCTGCTTGAAAGACTGCTGTGTTCAAAAGGTATCTTTGATTTGACAGACAAACTTCACTGGAGCGCAGTTCATGGAATATGACCACGTATTTCTCCCTCTACATATAAACAGGTTATCTGTCTGTTTAGAGGACATGACCACAAATACACCGTGCTATAATGATGCTTCTTGGCAGCAGGTCCTGTAACTCCAGTAAAGGTAGAACACAAAATTAATTAAAAATATAGAGAAAACTCGCAGGATCATTTCTTTCCATCTGCAAGAGAAATACAGCCTTCGAGACCATTTGTTTTCCAGCAAAACAATGAACTGAAGCATCTATATGTAGAAATGGTTCGAAGAAGACAACGTTGAAGTTCTGGAGTGGCCCAGTCAAAGCACAGGTCTCAGTCCGACAGAGATTTCGTGGCAGGACGTGGAAAGGGCTGTTCACGGTTGATCCACGCGCGATCCAACAGAGCTTGAACAGTTTTGGCAAGAATGAAGTAAAAATAATTGAAACCTGTTAGGATTTTGGTGCCGCCATTTAAAGAAAAGAAAAGAGAACACAACATCCAAAAGAAGCTTGACAAATCAGTCAAGTTTTTCCTAATCCATCTCCATCTCTGCAGCAGAGAGAGCAAGTTTTGCCAATGTTTTTTACCATTTAGTGAAACACTATATGTTGAGAACCACTACTGGGACTCGAGCCACAGTTTTACAAAGGAGCTATTGCTGACCGTGGGGTCTGATGAATGGGGCCGCCAGCCAAGACTAGCGAGAGCAGTCGGCTGTGAGCCGGGCCACGCATTCCCTCTGAAATCAGACTTCCAGCGGCTGATTTACATGCAGCTGAAAAGTGTCTCTTTTCAACCTCGCTCAAAGTATCCGTGGACCTAAGAGGACGAGAAGACCCCCGGGCAGACCCGTCCGTGTGAAAAGGACGGACAGGTGTGGAAAAATGGCAAGGTAACATGAGTGAATGAATTCAAAAAGTAATCAATGTATTATGTGGCTGCTCATTCATCAAGAATTGACAGATTTTTAAAGCAGCACCAGGTCGTCTGTAGCTGCATTACCATTGACCACAAAATTGAAGATGGGAAAATAAAGCCAGTTTTGAACCTTTTTTGATAAAAAATGATGAGGTGGGGTTTTTTTAGCCGTTTCGAAATCGGTATAATTCACAGAACTCCGGTGGAAACACTTCTTTTCGCATCACAGCAGTTTGTCTACAGCAGGGGTCACCAACTCCAGTCCTCAAGGGCTACCGTCCTGCAACTTTTAGATTCACCTCTGCTCCAAAATGTCTGAATTTCCTCACCAGCATTCATTCCTCTCTGCAATAGGCTGGAAATGAGCAGTTTATTTGATCCAGGTGTGTTTGAGCAGAGACACATCTAAAAGTTGCAGGACGGTAGCCCTCGAGGACTGGAGTTGGTGACCCCTGGTCTACAGCAACAAAGTGCTTATTTGTGGGCACTGGCCTCATTGGACGATGCGTTTGACGAAGTGTTTGTCATTTGAAAGTTTTCAATCCGAGGCTCTTCTGTAAAATCGCCGTGTAGAGCCCAAAACGCCGCAAATGTAGTCCTTGTAAGTATCTTCTCTTATGCCGGATGAGCGCTAGCGCTGTGGCTGAAATAGGAATACATCTAATGTAAGTGTTTACATTATCCACGATTTTTAATTATTTGGAAACTTGTTCACCCATGATATTAACTCCACTCCTTACTTAAGGGAAACACCACAATTGAGAATTTGTGTTTTTGTCCCCAACGTTATTAGAATATAGAAAAAAGTTTTACACACATTTGTAACGGAAACGCAGCTTGTACTCTTATCAACATATAACAGGGATGAGGGTCAGGCCATGGAAACAACAACAAAAATCATTCATAGATTTTGGAAGAAGATTCTAGAAAGAAAAAAAGCTTCTCTCTATGCAACACGGTGCCTGAACCAAGGCTCCTTTCAGCTGCTGCGTTATGGAGGGAAGGGAGGGAAAGTGCAGTGATGTTTGTTAGCACAAAGTGAGTTCCAGGTGCAAAGCAGGAACGCAGAAAAAGGTGCTGCAGCGAAGCTTTGAGGCTATTTCTATCCATCACAGTCAGATTAAGGTGTGTGCGCAACTGTATTTGCAACATAAATATAATAGGTGGTATTTATGACGTGAATACCAAAGCCCTCAATCATCTAATCCCAAGTCTGTAAATATCAGCCTCCCTGCATCAGTGTGAGTGTTGGAATGAGAGTGTCGCACTTGGCTGCTTATCTCCGTCATGCAGATGTTTGGCCCCTGGTCTTCCATCACTCTGCTTCCTTGTTAACAGGCTGCAAGCTAACCGGAGTGTCACGTATGACACATATTGCCGGCTCCTCTTCTCCCCCTTCCGGTACGAACCACTTGTTTGAAGTTCCAGTACTTCCCCATTTACACCACAGGAGAAAAAATAAATAAAACGCTGACGCAAATATTTTTGCTTCTCATCAGCCGGGTGTAGAGGATTGATTTTCAGGCGACACACAGGTGAATCTCATTTCCTCTTTGGCCTAATAAAAAAAATAAAAAAATTTAATATACTCCTGTTTTAATCCACCAAGTCGGAGAAGTAATAGATTTTTTTTTTCATAATAAATTTAAAAAAAAGAAAAAAACTTATTTCCACTTTCCTCTTTCCGGTGGGAAGACGGTGACTCGCGGGCCTCAGAGAGCCGACCGTCTCTGTTTTCGCCAGGACATTAATCACTGTCACGCTCCTCTCTTCTCTTTCCGTGTCTGCCTGAGTCTGAAATAGACCCTCCGCCTCGCCTCGCCTCCCCTCCTACCACCCCCACCCCCACACCCCGCTCCGCCCCGGCCGAGAACCACCTTCATCGCCATAGCAACCAAAGCCAACCCGCAAAGCCAACCCGAGCGGAGCCGTGGAGGTAGTGGGGCACAAAAAATGTGTTAACAATCGAACTCTTGCCGCTTGACGACGCAGGACCCGACGCGTCATCGCTCCTGTTGCACGCCGCCGGACCTGCTTGTCAGGCTTGTCAGTCGTGAAAGATAGCACAATCTTTTGCACATTGGACCCCCAGCTGATCCCCGCCATGTCAAAAAAAAAAAAAAAGAAAAGACAAAGTTCCTATTCTTAAGCCTCCAGAGTAAGACATTAATTATGTTCTCGATGTGTACCACCCCTTGAGCTGGTAATTAAGGCTATTCTTACAGCGGCCTCGGCTACAACTCTCAAGACCAAAAATGAGCCTCTTAACGAGTAACATGAATCACAAAGCCGCCATTTTGGCAAAGAAAGAGCCGATTCCCCCCACCGGTTCTTTGGCTCGACAGCAAGAGTGTTCTGGCAAGAGGCAGAGGGAAAAGGTCAACGCATGCAGCGGAGCGATCCCTCCCGGACGACTGGCAGGTTAAGCCCGAGCGCAGCTTGGTGCTGCTCGCTGGCACCCGGGTCAAACTAGAGAAAAGAACGAGAGCAGACAATAAATAATAAGCCGGTTTGATTGCTTGAGAAATACTGAGACGTTTCTTTTTTTTTTGACATCTGATACGGGGAGCTACGTCTTCAGCTGTCACACAAAATAATATCTGTTCTCCGTTATTGCCTCTGTTCTGTCACTGGAATGGAATGTTGTCATTTTGAGTGTCAGCAAGATATATATATATATATTTATTTATATATTTAATCTGAAAGCCTCTGAACCAAAAGAACCCCATCTCGGTCCTGGCACATTTCTTCCCGATGTTATGCTGCGGATATGAAAGGCTGTATTTTCTCCCATTAGGACCTAAAGCTCCCTTTAAAAGCATTCTAAAGACTTCCCTGTGTCTGAAAATACCCCCTACTAATGGAATGCGTCTGAAAAAATCCTGACAGAATTGTCACCCTTAAGCCTTTATTTCTTCGCCCCGTGATGCAAACAAAAACGCAGACGGGGTTTCAAATTGTTTCCTTTTACTGAAGGCGCAGCTAAAGCTTTGATTCGTTCGGACGATGTCGTACGTGTTGTCAAAAACCCATTTTTAAAATGATGCTGCCAGATGACAGAACCTGCCGCTGGGGCGAGGCGACTTGAGGAGTGGCTGTGATTTTGTTCCGTCAGAAGCCATCTGTAACTACATGCTTGTTTGGTGTTTTTTTTTTAAATATGCAAAAACACGCAAGAGTCGCTGTAAACGCAATTGTAGTTGTTGGCATGAGGTGAAATGATTCCAAGTCGGCAGCAGGAAAAAAAAACTGATTCTACGTTTTCTGAGCTCCTAGTTGAGCCTGGCGAACGCCAAGGTCATCCAGGAACACCGATTTTGTTCGGCTGTGCAGTTTTACCTTTATTAGCTTTTTTCTTTTGCATTTAACTTGTTTTACGTTGGTGTACAGCGCCTTGGTCCTACCGGTGTTGTTTTAAGTGCGCTCTATACATAAATTGACTTTGACAGAACGTACAGAGGTCAGGGGCATCCTGTAAATGCCGCCACTCTGTTGAAAAATAAAAGCGATCGATTCGAATTACAATGAAGTCTGTCAGGAGAGAAAGTAACCGCAGAAAATGCATTTCTCTTCTAAACGCAGACAAAACGGCCTTCTTTCCTCAAATTGTAACCAAGATGAAAACAGAAGACACACAACAGTAGTCGAAGCAGCCAGGTTAACTTCCCACTGTTATTGAGTCTTATGCACTTGCAGCTGCTCTGCTGCAGCTTCCCTTTGTGGATCTCAGTTAAATCTCTGTGTAAATTCTGAATTAATGCCGCTGTAATCCTCTTTCTCGCTATCTTGACCGCAGGTTGTCATTCTGCTGTAATTCTGACCTCTGGGCCTGTGTTCACTTCACTACGCTGCTCTGACAAGGCGACCTCAGGCCAATGTTCAGCTGTTTCCATATCAATTTCTGCATAATTTCATCCTGTTCTTCTTTTTTCTTCCAAATCCAAGAGCCGTACACCAGGGGCAAACATACTGAGAAGAGATACATTGTTAAAATAAGGGTTTTGAAAGGAGAACGATCACACTTAACCATATCAAACAAATTGCTCGTAAACTCGCAGAGTTTCAGAAAATATGCTCGTTTTTACAAAGAGCGGTCCCTGTTAACACGATGCCAAGTACACGCAGTCAGAAGAGCGAACACAGCAGCGAGCATAAGCTCATAAATAGTTCTTGTGAAAACAGTGTGGTAACCGAGAGATGTAATTATGCGCAACTCGCACTCCTTGAGATGCAAGGTTAGTCCTTTCATAAGACGAAGAGGAGAGAACATTTCCAGGCTCTTTGTTTCTACCAGGCAAGAAGGAGAATACGAGAAGATGACAATAAGCGCTGCAGTCACAGAGCAGTACTGCGCATTTAAAATTGTTGGTTTTGTGTTTGGCTCTGACTGGCTTGTGAAAGTCACGCATTTTCTAAATCTTACATTTTTTGTGAATTATACGTTGGCTGAGATCAATTCATTGATTGTTAAAGAAGAGTTAGCTTAGTCTGCGTAGTTTCTCACAAATACTCCTTATAAGTTAGAGAGACCAATTCATATTTTCAGGACTATGGGACGAAGTCGGAGTATCTGGAGAGAACCCACATAAGCACAGGGAGAACGAGCAAACACAGAAAGAGTTGGGATTTGAGCCCAGCACCATCTTAGCAACTGTTACATTGTTGGCTTATGCATTCCAAGCATTATGTACTTGCATTTTTGGACGCTAATGTAAGATTTAGCCAGCTGGACAGAGTCTGACAGCAGCAGATGCTCCCATGTACGCCGGTTCCCAAAATGCTAAAGGTCGCAGAGTGTTGGGAACAAATGAGAAAGAAAAAAACCGACATTATCAAGGAACTGATTTCTTTTACTAACTTAAACACAATCAGGTATTTAAACTGACAGTTCTTCATCGGCTGCTTGTACATTTTTCTGCTGTGTTATTGTCCAAGCCAAAATCTGGGTGAGGCGCAACTGCTCTGAAGCACATTGAGTGTAAAATCATTCGAACAATGCTACTAATCCAAACCTTGGCACGTGGCTGTCCAATTATACGTGTTACAGGAGCGGAGAGGAGAGGCCAGCTGCCTGGTTTTGCTAACCGCTGCTACCCAAGCCTATCAATAAACGACAGAGCATCCAGGACCACACGTATTCACAGCTGTAAACACAAACATTCAAATAAACAGCCACATTCACCAGAACCAGACTGTTGACCAGCAGAGATCCATGTGCTGCGCCGCTCTCTAATGAGCCAGCTATGTCACCAGAGGCAGCTAATCACAATCTGACTCTGGAAACAACAGCCAGGCTGATGAAACTTTAGCACGTTGGCAACCCTTCTCAAATTTGTCTAATAGCCTTCAAAACCTCTTGCACTGACGCAGCTTTATGGCAGGATGAAGACGTTTTTAAGGTCGCTCTGCTTATTTTCAGAGCATGAATTCATAACTGGATAAGTGCCCCAGGAGTTTCGAGTGTACCTGCCTCCAGTCCCGGTTTGAAGGGCTTACAACAAACCTATTATTACAAACTGAGTTATTCTGTGCGGAAGAGACAGGGCCATTTCAGAGAACGTCTGTGGTAAAATTAAACCCTATTCCACAAGGAGATCTTTTTTCTTTCTTCTTAAAGTAGCATACAGAACAGTAATAAGGCAGCAAATCCTTGAGAAGAATGCTTGAGGATTCAATGCAACCGTACAACAGCAGTCCTTTTTCTATTAATGTTGAGTGTATTAAAGAAAAACTACGTCGATGTAAAAGGAAAGCTTTCTTGTGCTTTTGAAAATTATATTAGCCGTCTACCTGCGATCATGTGGATAGTCTTTACCTGGTTATAACCTACCAGTTCCCTGAAAAACTTATGCATTACATCTCAAAGTGACAGGGCGGTTTAACTAGATGTCTAAATAAATCAATGAGGAAAAACAAAACACTGTTTCCAGACCTGAACAAGATTACTATGGGAAATTTGGCAGTACAGTTTCAAAAAGCTCTTTTTGCCGCCTACAGTAAATAAAAACCAAAATGAGGGGAATGCGTTTTGACACATCTGTGCTCCCCGTTCAAACAAAATTTAGACTTGGAGACAACTTTAAAGCTCTTCTGGTGGCTCCAAATAAAAAATGTAAGGATTCCTTAACTATTTATTGTGAAAAGGTGATCCCTCTGGCAGTAATAATCACAAGACTAATATGGATTCATGGTAGAAGTAAAACCCGCATCCACAGCTCTCATCACCTCTGAAAACATCTATGCTCATTTTCCTTTACTGATGTCTACGATTAAGTATTGATCGATTCGGTTGGGTAGAACGATGGTGCAGCTGATCAGGAACGGACAGGTTTTTGCTTGGCTGACAGGTGAATGTTAGACTAAAACACAAAAAATCGGATTATTTTCCATCTGTGAACACACCGTATCAAGACTCCTAACCACAAACCACATTGGTAAACCTGTTGTGATGAGATAAGTGGGGGTTTAAAACTCCTTAAAATGTTGCACAACTTAAGTCATCCTGCAATGACATGTAGGAACACAAGGTTACAGGAAAGAAGGAGAATGTTCCGGTGTTCTGTTGTATATGTCATGTTATTATTAATCTATCCAAGGTTATCCAGAAGCCGTACATTTGGTTACAGATTTAGCTCCTGACGGAAGAGAGCTCTTTAGAGTTACAACCACAACGTGTCACAGTTAACTAGAACTTATGTTAGCTTTTACCGGATCTCAACCCAGTTTAACACCTGTGGTAGATTAATGACAGGCGTTTTAGGCATACCTTCCCCAAGCCAACACTGGTTTCTAGAATCAATGACAAAAACCAGAGAAGCTGTTATGGCATCCCATCGTCACTCTGCCAGTCCCTTGATTTTGTGCTGTTTGTCTTATTAGCTTTCTGAAGATATGTCACCATTAGGACAAGTGAAAATGCCTCTGTCTCAATCCCATTCATTGATACGGGAAACTGCTCGATTTAATCCAGCCTTGAAAACCAAAGAAATCAACCTTCTTCAACAAGGCAATTGTTGAATCTCAGTAGATGCTCATCTTCCTTAAATATCCTCAGTGACTTCTAACGTGAAAAAGAGCACTCCAATGTCTTTAAAACTATCTATTAGCCCATAGAGCCCAAAGAAACCCGCAGTAAAGGGGTATTCTAGCAGCGGAACGAGAACAATGTTCCCACCGTCCCCACAATGAGCACAACACCCATCTTCCAACCCAATCCTCCGGGTCACATCAAGCTTTGAATAAGTTCCCTTCCTAAAGCTTCTGGGGGTTTCAGCCGTGCATCCAGAGCATCAATGGAAACAGTGTGTACCCCCAGCCGCCCCCACCGCCACCCCTACAATGGCCAAATCAACTGTGGGAGCACTTTCTTTTCCTTTCGCCCTTCTTTTATTCTCATCCTGCTCAGACCATGCCAAGGTTCAACAGAGGAGGGACGGGAGAAGGAAAAAGAAAAAAAAAAAAAGGCGCATGCCTTCACGTCCGCTGCGCATGCACACAAAGGGGGTGACAAAAAAATCCTCAGATTGCTCAGACATGCACGCATGCGTACATGCACGTGTGCGCACCTCGAATAAAAGCGAGAGACAGAAATCACTGAAATGATTAAGTTCAAGTTAAAGGGTGCCCTTCTGCAAATAATCGTCCAAAATTCCTCACCGGGGTTTTGCTTGTTCGGACACTAAAATCATCTGTATATGAAAGGGGATGCCCCACAATTTGGCTGCACTATGACGTCTTTGGAGTTTTTTGTGTCGTCCCTATTCAGACAGACCCTACTGTTGCATAAATTTGCAAGCTTAAAAGGCTCAACCCAGCTTGTCTTATACCCTAAGTAGTGCATTCCACTCTAGCCTATACCTTTTCTTTGTGCAGCCGCGCGGATAGCGACCAAGGATAAATGGAAGTGAAACAAACACGATGATGTCGACGTGACAAATTGAGACTGCTCGGTCGGATCAAGCGTTAATTAGTGGCGTTGCAGACAGAATGCGGGAACGCTCGCTTCCATATCAGATTTCACAGACAGCGAGGTTGTGTGTCGGAGCAGACTAAGGCCAGGTTACAGACAGAGGGAGGCCTGTGAGTGAAGGCCTCTGCGTTCAGGAACAATGAGATCCTGGGAGGCTGACGGGACTCAGACAGACAGGGTGGAATTATTCATTTCAACGCTCCAGCTCAGACCACCGGCTTCCCGCTTTAATTGTCCTCTAATTACGAGCCGCACTTTCTCCCTCAGTGCCCAAAGATCAAAAGATCACGCACGCATTTTCATCTGGTTGTTGTTAAGGTGAGCCACAGCCTACGGGTTCTCTACTGACAGCAAAACTGGCCACGGGCCGCTACAAAATGCAGCAAAATAAAATGCCAAATCCAAGAGCGAATGTTCCTCCACAAGTCGGCAAACAGCCGAGGAGTGATTTCATTTTGAATAAAGCAAGGGGAGCTCAGGTACAGGACCTCAATCAGGTTTTGGAGTGCGTGCGAATTGAAAATGGCGACATTTGTGTCAGCGCTGTGGGACAACATAATCACATTCAGGTGACGCGGCTCTGCATTCCCGCTGTAAAGAACAGGAGGATATTGAGGTGAGAAGCTGCCGTCTCAAATCATAGCGCCCGAAGCTATGATTTCAGATCTGGTGTCATATTTACATAAGAGTGAGCAACACACCCTTCGATGTTGTCCTGAATACACAGGGCGACTTTCAAGAGACGCCTTGCTCTGTGTGCATCTTCCTTCTCCTTAAATGCCTGAAACAAAAGAGGAGGACGTCTACATCATAACTAATTACCATCCCCCTTGGGTAAAACCACACTAAAGTGCTAAAAGACAAAAAAGTATTCACATCCATAAGGTTTTCCACAGGTGTCATAACACAAGAGAGTAGCTTAAAGCAGGGTTTGATTATGAACAGCTATTCTAAGCTTCAGACATCTCATCGACCTTTGTTCAGGACACGAATAAGAGTATGGCACAACCGAGCCTCACCATCGTCTTCCTATGCTATTCCGCTCGATTCAAATCTCGCTTACACTTCCATCTGTGCTTTCTTCTATTCACTTGGATTCCTCCAGCAGAATTTGAACCGAAGGAGAAGTTGTAAACAATAATGTCGATTTTGTGTGCCGTTTTTGAATTGTGGTCTTAGTAATATTGGCAGTGGAAGTGAATGGAGCCATTTAGTCCATGTTGGCCATGCTTTCAAATTTTGAATTAACATTAATAGCAGTCTTTTTCGGCTCTGCACTTCTGTCTTTGCAGTGGAGGATGGTTGTTTACAATTTCCGGTAAGATTCATTGGGTCAAACTACATAAGTCAAGGGCAAATGTTAGCGATTGGATAAAATTTAAAACCTAAACAGAGTTCAGGCATCTAGCAAGCAATCATTTCTCCATAGTCGAAATCCCGGACCCTCTCTGTGAAGCAAATAGCATAGGACCAGGGACTGGCCTAGGTCTGTTGCCAGTCTAGGTCTGACATCTTGGCAAGACATGGCCGTCCCCCTAACCCAGGAAGTTGAATAGAGAGAGCATTAATCAAATGCAGCCATGTGGTCCATGGCAACTATCGAGATCCATTGCTCAAGTGGTAAATCATCGATCCTCCACAAATCTGCTTTCTATCACAGAAAACTAACATGGTACATCACATTCAACACACCATTCCCACTGCAAAAATGGTGGAGGGGATTCTTTTCTTTCAGCAGGCACAAGAAACCAAATCAGAGTTAGCCTAGCTAACCTTCCTATCTGAAATACCACTCGATTCCCAGCTCCCTTCAGTGTATCCTCTGGGATTTCTTCCACTGAACTCCATTTCTTTATAGGGTTGTAATTTGGCAATGAGAGGGAAAAGAAGTAACGAAGCCATTCAGTCTGTGTTGGCCACGTCAACAAATACTGAGCAATTAGGAATGTATGAGTGATTTTATTGCTGGCAAAGGTGATGTGGGGCAACTCCCTGTGCGGTTGTTTACATTTCCATTAGCAATGGGGTAAAATGTAAAACTTTGCAATTGTTTCTCAATAGACAAGGGTCCAGAACCTCTGTATGAAGTTAAGCATAGGACACGGGGCTGGTTTTTATTAGGCTGGGTCAGAGTCAATGGAAAGAAGCTCGGAACTGACTAAGACAAGGCAATCCTGGAGCAGAACCTGTTACACGTGATTTGAAAATGGCCTGGAAATGAAACCTCTAGCAGAGCAATGACCCAAAACATACAGTCAAAGCTCCTGGCCAATGGGTTATATCGAAGTATATGGCTGTGTTGGAATGCCCCTATTAGATTCAGGACTTAGGTACTGAATCTACGATCTTTTCACATGCGCTCTGTATTAAATCTGACTGAGCTTGAGCTATTTTGCCAAGAAGAATTGGCAGATATTCCTGTCTCTAGGTGACCAAATCTGGTAGAGTCACACCCCGAAAGACTTGCAGCTGTAACCACATCATGTAGCGATTCCGCAAAGTATCGACTTCCAGCCAGCATAATGATTTGTCCCTAACAACCAAAGAAAAAAAAAGTAAAGTCTGGTCCACTTGAGAGGCAGCAGATGTTCTGAAAAACCGATTTGACATAGATAACAGGTTTCCAAATAGCTTGAGAAATGCCATGCTGTAAAAACGGTCTGCTTCAACTTTCTGACTCACTTTGGCTCAGCGGGTGGGAAAAGCTACACCTGAAGATAACAAAAGAAGTCACTCCATGCTGGGATGAAACATTGTTTTTCCCTCGAATTTCTCAATGCGCTCGTGAGAACTGTTGATAAAAGCCGGTGAGAGGAAATTACACAAAGAGCGTGGCACTAGACTAGACTTAATCATGCCTCTTATCGGCATCCGTCTGTTATCTCTTTAGACAGACAGATTCACTCCAACACCCACACGCTTTGTGGAGGTCAGACCGTACTCCTCCTTTTGTTTTCAGGGTAATTTCAGATGAACGAGAAGCCAGATCAAGTTCTCCTAGCATTAAACTTTCATAGCCGTTTGTCCCTCTCAAATTGTGCCCGACAACAGAAAACAATTCGAATGGCACGGTTTACAAACGCATCATTAAATTTCGGGTAAAGAGGCCGCTGCCTCGTCTATTTGACGCTTATCATATTTGTTAATGGGGATGAATTATTCATGCCGGCATCAGATAACACGCAGATACAGGCTCCTGTGTGTCATTGAAACTAAACGATCTCACATGCTGTACAGCAGGGACAAAGAGAACCGGGAAGAAGGTGAAAATAAGAGAAAGAAGTAGTCCAGGAGGCTGAGAAAGGGGAGAATGTTGGAATGTTTTTGGGGGCACTGGTTTGGTACCCCAACTCACCACCTACCCACCCACCCTCCTGGCCCGGACCTGTCAAGAGACCCTCATAAGTTCATCAAAGATGAAAACCTCTTTTCCATTTGAAAGGACGGAACCGGGAAACTAAAGGAGGCTCCTCGGCTTACAAAGGCGTTAATCATCCATAGGACAAGCATGTGGGTCTGACAAAACCAGGAAGGAATAAATGAATATCAATCAAAAGTTGCGGGGGGATATATATATATATATATACATATATATATATATGGCATTCATCACACGTGTTGACGAACGAACAAAGCAACAAAAACCGAAGTCAAGCCAACTCCACAGGGTACAGATGAGGCTGTTAAAATGTCTGGCTGAATATGCATGAGGTCGGGATAACGATATGATTTGTCACTAAGTCAAGATTAATTGATTGATTTCATGCCACGGAATACTTTTCTCTGTGCGCTTCTGAAAAGCACGGTGGTTTCAAAGCACAACGGGGTTGCTGCCAAAGGATTTTCAAAGGGGTTGAGTCACTAACGGCTTGGGAAACCCCAAAATGCAAAAGGCCAGAGCAGAATGCAATGAGTCTGATGATGCTGTCGTCGGAGATTTAAAGCTATACGAGCCAGAATTTCCTGAAAAATGTATCAAATTCACTTTTATATTTCAATTTTAATCCACGGGGGGGAACTATTGTAAGTTTTCTTTTATGCTTTACTATGTTATCATTATTTAATCTAGATTCAAAGAAGATCCGAGAAACACATCTGTCTGGTAATATCACACGAGGAATAAAGCAGCTGATTAATGTTCTTTTTAGATTGGCCATCTGTGTTTTTCTGTTAGTTTTTGTCTCTTAGATCTCAACTTCCTTCCATACTCCTACTTCAAACATGTACTGAGAGTCAGATTTGAAAGCACAGTGAGCAGTAGGGTTAGGGTTGGGGTCAGCCTTAGCCCAGGGAAAATTTGGTAAACAAATAAAACACACAGAAGCAGCTTGTTAAGACGAGCAGAACAGACTGGAGTGGAACTATTAGCGTTTCAGAATCTGTCAAAAGTTGCTCATCGGCTGTAAGTTTGAGTAATTCCTGCCGATCAGCTCGATTTCTTGCATCTCTGTGATGGCATTGATTCAAATACAAGCAAACCAGAATTAGCAGGGTTAAGTCTGTTTTTTTTTGTTTTTTTTAAAATTAATTTTGAGAACTTTGTATAACTTGCTGTTCGTACATCTGAAATCTTCCCAAAGTGGTGACAGTAAATAATCCCCCTCCCCCACTCTATTCTTTCTTACCCAGCTACGTTACCTTTAAATGCTGTCTTTCACGAAAGACAAATGAGCAGAAATAAAAACGAAGAGATGATGTTGTGACGGCCAGCAAAACTACAGGGGGCCAACCGCCCTCCCAGCCCCCTTTTGGCGCCATTAAGCAATTAATCCAAAGCACAAACTTGTCAACCTTTGCCAACACAAACTCCTGCCATGCTTGGTCGGATTTTGAAGCTGTTTTACTCCTAGTGAATGCAGCGTCAATTTGTGATGTTGACGCCGAACAACAGCATTTCAATGAAATTCTGCGCACGACGCAGTTCGCCAGACACAAATCTGCTACCCTAAGCAGTCCTGAGCCACTGTCCTGACGTGTATATAAATAAAAGAAAGTTGTTTGGTTCTTGTGGCAGGACTGAGTGTGATATTTTCAGCACTGAAGACAGGCAGGAAATGGAGCAAATCTGTCTAAGAGCCAATGGCAGATAAAAGCTTGTTCAAAGGTGCTTGAAATGTAAGCACTTTAGACGGGAAAAGTCACCCAAGCAATCGTCCATGAAAGCAACCAACATTATAAATGTCTTTATTCATTTGTTGGACCTTTGCTCCACCACATTGGAGCCTTTTTTTTTCTTCCCGTTTCTGTGCCAGTGAACTTCACCTGGTAAGGTGCAGCACAGTACCGCTCAACACTGCCCTCTGTCGGGGCTTTAGGGAAAAGCTCCAAAGATTCAACTCCTCAGTAATCAGCTTAAAAAAAAACCATGCCAGGAGAGCTTCTAATGCCTTTTTCTTTTCACGTGCAACCTTTCTTTTTGTCGTATCATTTGCAGTCCAGGTCGATCTCTCCCTGTTGGACATTTATCCTCGTTTAAGAATTCGAGATTAAGCGAATCTGGACTGGATCAAGGAGAAACGGGAGAAGCAATCCATCCCAAGTGACAAGCTCATGAATACAGACTTTCTGGGCTCAAGTACAAGCGATATCAGCCTCGAAGGTGATTGTAAATTATATATATATATATATATATATATATATATATATATATATATATATAATTTTTTCTTTTTCTGAGGGTCAAATGTGAAACACGTGTAACGCTTCTGCACATCCCGCGTGTAAAAGCTGCTTATGTAGACAATGAAAGCCACCAGATACAATTTACCATGCCTTAATTGTATTAGAAAACAACGAAGACGTGAGTCAAACGGGAGTTTTGATTTTTGTTTGACAGTTTTTGCCGCAAATTAAGCTTCAGCCACATACACACACACACACGCACACACACACACACACGCACGCACACACAAATCTCTGCGCAATTGATTTTTTTTTTCTTTAGCCCTGTTCCTAAACTGCTATTCTCAGTGGACTTCAGGAGCACAAAGTAAGTTTGAGACAGTGCTACTGTTGGGCAGGCTGAGGCAGCTCCTGCAGCCCACAAATGCGCCTCTGATCCTGGGATGAAACGTGAGTGGAAAGTAAAACTGGCCTGGCATAAGAAAAAAAAAGAAAAAAAGAAGAAATTAAAAAAAAAAAAACCTTCCCTTAACAACACCTTGACATAGAGGAACGGACAAAAAAAACGTTTAAGCCTAAATAAAGAAAGTGAGGAAATGTTGTAGAAAGTGTTTGCCGATTTTGTTTTATTAATAACAAAAAGAGCACAAAAAAAACCTAATTATGCACATGGTATTGTGTTGAGGGAGAGGAGAGGGGGGAATTGGTCCCGAGAGAGACGGACCCCTCCGCATGCCTGAATAGGCTCCAAAGTGGCCACACCATTACTGATTGTGTGGGTGGTGTGCAGGCAATAAGCGGCTTGTTTACTGTGTAAATAATAATAAGAAAAACAATGACTCAATGTCAGATTACATTATTTTCGCTGCTGAATGCAAAACTGATGCAGAATCCGACCTGAAAACTGAGCAACCACACACCCGAAAAAGTGCTTCGCTTTTCTCATCCCAGACATTCTTTGCAACAAGAAAACAAAAGAAAAGTGGTGTTTTTTTTGGTTTTTTGTTTCCCCTCTTACCTCTAAATGCGGGTTGTATTCCTCTGGACCATGAAAAAAAAAAGCCAATCGGTTGAAAATACCAAAAAATAAAAAATAATAAAAACAAACAACAAGGGCAGGGGGGGTTGATGGGAGGGGGGGCGTAAAAGATCTCGTACTTTTCTGCAGCGGAGCCAGAATAGAAGCAGGTTCTACGTGTTGTTTCCTCAGCCAGTGCGCGTTCCTCTCCGAGAGACCTGCAGCCGACAACTGCGCTCTCTGCTCCTCCGCCGGGCGATACCACCGGGCTGAAGAGGGGAGGGGGAGGCGGGCAGAGGAGACGAGAGGCGAGAGAACCGGGGGACAGAGAAGAAAAGGAGGGAGGAGGCTGTGAGAGGGAGTGGAGAGAGAGGAGAGAGAGAGAGAGAGAGAGAGAGAGAGAGAGATGGGGCCGACTTGCAGGCGAGGTGGGGAGGAAAGACGCGAGTAACCTGCGAGAGCTGGAGGTGTGTGTGTGTGTGTGTGTGTGTGTGTGTGTGTGTGTGTGTGTGTGTGTGTGTGTGTGTGTGTGAGTGATGCTCGCTGCGGATCAGAATGAAGAGCGCCCGGGGCTTCTGGGGAAACGATTTGGCCCCTGCATGTTGGTCGCTGGGGGTGTGGTGGTGGTGGGGGGTCCGCTGGAGCCTGTACCTGCCGTACCTGCGGTACCTGCGGTGTCTGTGCTGAGTGGTGGTGGTAACCAGTTGAACTCCCTGGGTATCAGGGAACCTTTAACAACAAACACAAGTTTGGTCTCATCTGCGCAGATGCCAACTAGAAAGTGGATCTGTTTTAGTCAGTTCTGTTCTATTCTAATCTGGACATTTAAAAAAAAAAAAGATGACAAATTTTGAATTTGTCCCAGAAGTTATAGCGATAAAAAACCCCCAATAATATTGTGATTTTGATACCATTTTCAAGTAATGATATGTCATAACAATAGAAAAACACATTCTCAAACATCAATAATAAACTTTAATTCCCAATGAAGATTGAACAATGAAATTGGAAGACATCTTAAATATGCAAAATAAATAAGCAAAACAACAGAAACGACAAATAAAATGAATGATTAAGTCTCTGTAAACAAAGCCATCCTTCAAAAAACAGCGCTAGTAAGAAGACGGAAGACTGTTGTACAGCTTTAAGAGAGGGAGAAAAGAGCAAAACGATAAATCATGCAAACGGAAATTATTGACCTTGTTTTCATTTATTTATTTAAATGATTTATTATTTATTGCTTGACATTGTTGCACCGTTTTTACTTAAATTTGCTGGATTCCTTTAAAAAACCAAGCTTCTGAGACTAGGCCGTACATTTCCAACCATGCAGACGCCAGAGCACTGACTCTTAAGTTTAGCTGCTTAATGATGGCTGTTCGGTATCATTGTCCTGCTGGTACGTTGACGCTACTAATCATTATGCTCTGTTCTTATAGGTCTGAAAGCAGATTATGCAGACTGGTATTAAAGAAAAGTTACCAAACAGACAGACAGACTACAATCTTTTATACAATATTCAGTCAAATTATGTTGGGAAATATAGCCATTGACACATAGACAGGTAGAAAAATAAACATCCATACATCCATCAAATTACGGTGTGTGGTAGGTGCCTATCAGCAGTGGTCACTGGACGAGTGGAAGGGTACACAGATATAGATATTCATTATATAAATTATGTCATTTACATCTATTGTAATTTTAATATTCTATTTTTTTATGACAAGTAAATTTCTAGATAGCTATCTAGCTGGCTAGCTAGATAGATAGATTTGCACTGTATACAAATCTCATCAAAAATAAAGTATATTAAAAAAAAAAGGAATGCAACCACATCAGCGTCCAGTAGAACTGCAAAAGTTGTCTGACACTCGACGGGCCTGCAGAAAAAGTGTCCTAAAGCTTCCCAGGACAGTTCTTCCAACCGTTATGAAATTCTTAGAGAATATGACTCAGCAAAGGCCCCTTGATCCATCAGCAGGTGACGCAGCAATCCTTTTGAAGAACATCAATTTTGAATTCTTCTTACGTCTGGAAATTACTTGGAAGATGTAACTGCAATTACATCTTCCAAGTAACTGCAGTTGCATCAGATGCGTTACAGCAGAAACATATGGACCTGGCCACAGCCTGCACAACTGTTGAAGGGGTTCTACAGACACTGGAGCGTTGCAGATCAGAAGAAGAATTTGAGGAATTGTATAGGAAAGCCACAGAAAAAGATTCGACCCCCCCCTGAAGAAGTCAGTGGACACAGAGGAAAGTGCCAGCAAAGCTTTCTGCGGTTGGCACAGCCGCTTCTGATGACCATGTTTTCAGTACCTTGAAGGAGTCCTACCGTGCACAGGTATGTTTCTGTAGACTCCATTACACAAGAGCTTCAGAAACGGTTTAAGGGAGGAGATAATGCTACCTGGGAAATATTAAATGCCCTCCACTACCCTTATTGTCTGAGAAAAGTGGACCAAAGCAACAGTTCCTCCAAAAGCATTTCGAGCTCTAAAGATGCTCTGCCAGTTTTATGAAATTGATGACCAAGAAAAATTGCATACAGAGCTGAAGGTTTTTCACAGATCATATTTGGAGTTTTCATCTTTCAGTGCGTCATCCATGCTGTCTGTCATCAAAGAAAACAATGCTGATCTGGTTTTTCCCAACATGACTGGACTGTTGAAAACATATGCCACCTTACCAGTGTCAACAGCAACAGACAAAATATGTCTGGTGGTCCAGCTCTGATTTACATATCTGACATATCTTTACATATACTTTATTCATATAGATCACGGACTGCAAAATATGAGTCCACCGAGAGAAGCTCATCAAGCTGAAAGAAACGGTCCAAACAGATAAAAAGCTGTTTATTAATTAGTGTAGTGTAACTATATGGCAGTACGTCTTGCCATACTTTGCTAAAAAGCCTTTATCATCTATCTATCGGTGGAGAACGGCGGGATACTTGGGCCAGCTCAGGATGGAAGGTTGCAGGTGCATATTATCTCCTTCCCATTCCAATTTGAACAAGAACTTCATTTCCCAGGGTGCTCTGCGCCTCGCCCGACAAATCTGTGAAAATCCGAATGCGCCTGCGTATCCAGACGTGGCAACGGCATCATGGCCTCCTGGATCCGCTACAGGAGAAAGATGAGAGAGGCGACAATGTTCGCGCTGGTGCTGCTGGTGAGTGTGCTGGCCGTCTGTTTTGTGTCGCGGGAGCTGCACGAGCTCTGCGTGTCGCTCCGGCACGCGTGGGGGTGAGATAGCGCGCGGTGTTGCCTTTGGTGGAGGAGGAGAGGAAGGAATCTGAATCGGTCTCTCCAGCATGTCTCCTAGCCTCTCTCCGCGCAGGGGCTGCGGGAGGTGAAGTTGACAGCCGGTTGGTGAAGTTGGTGCCCACGCAGACCCCCGCTACTATTACCGTACAGTAACGGCGGGCATTGCCGCTAGGCTTGTGTGTTTACCTGCAGACAGAAGGCGGGTTCCTGGTCTCCAGTGCTCCTCTGCGGTGTCCGAACCGGCTGACGTTCATTGAAAACAGTAAAGTCACAGCCAGCTGAACCACTGGGATAGTTAACCTGTAACTTTTAGTTGTCCATACATATTTTCTACGTCGAGTTACAGAAGCAGTATTCAGCGTTTCAGGAGCTGCTCTGTTCTGTTCTGTTCAGTCCAGCCAGCTTGTCAGGCGGGGAAGTGAAAGTATGTAACTTTCACATTAGCATTCCGCATTATATCAGTGTTTAACAGAAGTGGCTTTTGGCAGCAGTCCTGTGTGCCTTGCTTGGTTTATGGAATAACTGGCAAGAAAATATGTGTTATCTCATATTGTAAGACCTGAGGAGAAAAAGCCTGGGATATAAGAATCTCAGCGGGTGCTACTAATGAGCTACATTTACTGAGTTACATTTGCTCGAGCAACTTTGAAATAAAAGTTGCTCAAGTAGCTTATTTTAAAGTTTTGGCTTTAAGAAGCTAAAACTTTAAAAGTAGTTTTACTGTATCATACATTTTACTTGAGTAGTACTGAGTACAAGTTTTGGCTGCTCTACCCGCCTCTGAAGAATCTTACGTTTTTGTTTCCTAAAATGACAGAAAATGATTGATATTTTCCATTTTCGAAATGTATTTTTCCGCCCTGTTTTGTTCAGTATACTGATTCAATCTGTGGCCTGTAATCTGGAACTGATAAAAACGCTTACTGTTTTATCTGTGACTGTATCTTAACAGCCTTCTTCAAAGGATATGTCACACGTAGTTCCTGTGACAGAAAACAACAGATAGCGGTTCGAAGAGTAGAGATGCATTCGTGAATGTGGCTGACTTTTTATTTTTATTTTTACTATATAATAAAAAGATGAACAAACGTTGTGGAAAATGTTGTTTTTTTTTCTTGTTCCTCATTCCTCCTTCATGACTTGCATTTGGAGCAAAGCTGGTGTCACCTCCGTGGTTGAGCGAGCAAGTTGTAGTAAAACAGGATTTTGCTATTTTTAAACAAAAAAGTGTTTTGTGGTTTCAATATCAGTACTGCTCAACCCACAAAAGCATTTCCTTATCAGTGTAGCACAATGTAAGGATAAATAAACTTTTGAACTCTTAAAAAAATGCGTTATCAAGACACATTGTTACTTCAATGTAAAAAAAAATTACTTTTAGTTCACAAATATGTTGTTTTTAGTTATGAAATTCCTCCAAAACTTGTGAATCGAGTCAAAAAGGGAAGTTGCTCGCTAATGTAAGGATTTGGGTGTAAATTAGAATGAGAAAGTTGATTTCAATTGAATTTTGTTTTTCTAAAATGAATGAAACATAGAGGCTAAAATAACAATATAAAAAACAATAATAAAAAAAAAAACTAATCCCAAAACAGAATTTCTTAAAGACATCTGTTAACACGGCCATTGAAAATGCATGAAATGTGATGGATTCGGTTTGGTTATACAGGCTGGTATTCATGCAGCTGTAAACCAATCTTTAAAACAAACATGCTTTCCGGGTATGCTTCCTGTATGCTGCAGCTTTGACAGACTGTTGATGCATGGGTGTTTCTGTAAACTCATCTCTGTATGCTTTTGGGCAGTGGCAGTGTTTGTTGTCTTGGCGACGGGCCACTGCTCTTTGGAGCTGAAAGACGTCCATTTGTATAAAGTTGGAGTGCTCACTCTCAGCTATAGTTGACAGAGTGAATATCAGCAGTAGATGATGCAGGAAAGATGGTTAGGGGACGTAAAATCAACTTGGTAAGTAGGAAATATTGGGTTTTTAATACTTTTATTGATCATCTCTTGTCCCAATCCTGGTTTTGAATGGTAATGTTGACCCTTAAGGCGAAGAAAATGAAGGTTCATTTTTATGCAGGAATGTATATGGAATAAGGACAATTTTCTTGTTTCCGGAGTTTTGAGATTTCTCCCGTTTACATGTTGTGACTACATCAATATCGGTCCATGGAGATTAATCATCATGGTGAAAGGATTATTGTTTAACTCGCAATACAAAGAGAACAGGGTGCGTTTGCTTTTCAGTAAAGACATCATCGTCATTACAGTCCTTGAATATCCAGATCAATGGGGACCCTATTGAACAAGCATCACATGAAAAATATTTAGGAATAATTTTGGATGCTCAGTTAAATTTTAGGAGCCATGTTGATAAATTAAGCAAAACTGCTAGATCAAATATAAACCGTTATAAAATTATTAGAAATTAACACTTCACTCTGCAGAGATGTTTTTGAATTCAATGATCCTCACATCTTTCCTATGGAGCTACAGTCTGGTCTCAGACTAGTCAAACTATACTCAAACCATTAGCAAGTCTCTATAATCGGGCTTTAAAGGTTTTATATCAAAAGCCAATCAGATTCCTTCATTGTCGCATTTTGGCTAAATTTGCCATTTTGGATTTTGACAGTTTTATAAATGATCTTTTAAAATTGACTTTTAAGTGTTTAGACGGATATGCACCTACACCATTAAGCGATTGCATAGAGACTGCAGGGCAATAGCAGATCTACCAGAGCGACTTTAGATGGAAATTGTAAGGTCCCCTTTCGAAGAACCACTTGTGCTCTCTGTCTGTGAGAGGACTTGCAGTTTGGTACTCACTTCCTGTTGATTTAAAGTCTGTAACCGGTTTTAGTACGTTCATAAAACAAACAAAACTCTGGTTATGTCAAAAATGGAACTGTATCCATTTTTGATGTTTTGTTTGTAAATGCTGTCAATATTATGTTGTGCTATTTTAAATAATTATCACTTACATTTTTTTAAAGGTACTGTTTAAAAGCGAATCAAGGGACAAGTGCTGCGAATTAGCTGTTGCTAAAAGCACTACGATGCAAACATGGGACTGCTGTTTTGTTCAGTTTGTCTGTCGATGTGTGTCTGTCCCTATCAAATAAACGTAATAATATTAGATCTAACCATGTTTTTGGACTGTGGCTTTTCATTTATGACATCTTGAAAAGCCAGTAAAGTCGCAGAAAGGGATGAAGTGACTACAATACATATCTGTATTGGTTTGGTAAGTCAACTGAATCAAAATTAATAAACGACTTTTGTTTCCGTTTGTTTCTGTAGGATTAAGGGAAGCTGTGGTCGTGTGGTATCTGTTTGGTCATTGGCCGTGATGTCAACAATCGTTTCTTTTTCATGGTGTTGAAAGAGTAGAGAAAAATATGTAATATTGGCTAATGTTGGCCATAAAAGCAATATAAACATCGGCTGTTGACATTGGCCAACATATTTCCATCAGTGCATCCCTTTTTGCAAGTATTATTTATTTGTTTAAGCACAACCAAACACTAGAAATGCAACCTAAGATTACTCTGGACTGACATAAGTGGTCATAACACTTCCACATATTGTGTATAAAAAAAAGCAGATTATTCGAGTGACTACGAAGTGTAGTGGGACAAGGTTTGTATGGAGAGTTCAGGAGTTTTACCAATCGGATAAGGTCAAGGATTATTCGTCAATGCAATCAATAATAAAACATTGTTGTTCAAAGAAAAACTCATGTTTAATTATAAACCACCAGAGATGGTTGGATTAATGCTTTTTTATGCTGCTTTCCACAGACATTCACAAAAATCTAAAATGTAAACTTGGAGAAAAAAAAATTGCAGAACATTTAGAGGCACCTAAATCCAATTATACATAAAATCCAAAAATAAAATGTATGCAAGGTAATAGAAATAAAACTCGATACAGAAACCAGATTAAAGTAATTTAAAAATATATATATATAGTAATCCAATACATCAAACAGGTTACAGCCGATAATTAAATTGTTCGTGTCTAATGCTGCATTTGTGTAACTGATAAGGTATGGGTATTAACCATATTGACAGAAAAGCTAAAACAACTGCAAAGCATTCAACTATAGACGGATATCTCAAGAGAAAAGGTAAGTCAAAAATGTCCACTAACCATTCTATATAACTGTAGGGCATAGGATGTACATTTCATTGTAGTGGGCAAACAGTGAATGTTTAATTCACCTGTTGCCGTAGTTTTTCGCTTTTTAAATATCCCAATAAATGTGCGATTGCAGAAACAGATGCAGGCGTGGTTTTAAACAAAGGATCTCTGCTGTTAAGAATGTGATTAGGAAAGAAACGGCTCGGCAAAACAAGTGGCTGAGATAGTTTGAAGGCATACAGATCAACAGCTGTTGGAGCATTCAAAATTCACTTCCTGCTGAAAGTCGAGGAAGATACTTGAGAAACATTAAGGTGATTTGTGTTGAAGCTACAGACGGAGAATGGTTATCTTCTGTTCTCATGGCATCCCGTTTTGCTTTTTATTGCAGAGCACGCAGCACACCTTATATAGCAGATAAGACTAGGAAAGGAACGCTTCACTCAGTTTTAAAAGGACATTTAAACAAACAATGGGCTTGAGATAAAAGCATCAGTTTTTCGATGACATTTAGCGTTGTCTCACTGGGTCTGGTTGCTCCACTGCACTGTAATCTGCTTAATAACCAGATGGCAGAGATTCATTCACTTTGTTTTTTCTTTTATATCATGTAACGTTGTGAAAAAAAAAGAAAAGAACAAGTCAAAATGTTTGGAGAGCAGCGTAACAGCTCGATATAATCCATCGACGGGGAAAAAACAAAATGTAATTTGGAACTTAAATTTGCAGCGTTTCTCTTGTGTTTAAGTATTCCCGCATGTCCTATCGTGGGTAACAACGTGAAAAATTACTTTAACGGCTATGCTAAATTGTGGCGCCCTCCTTATCTTTTCCAGCATTGATCTGCTTCGCGGCAGTCAGTCACTCCGACCTGCGTCTCGTGCTAGGCCGTGTGGCGATAGTAAGGACAAAGGCACCACCATTGTAGCGGCTCTCACGGCCAAGTGTTGCGTTAGATATCCTCGCCTGGTGAGACTGCAAAGCAAAGCGTTCAGTTCACGGTCCGAGGTGTGAACCCAATGTGAAATGCATAAAACCAGAACAGTGTCACATGGTGTTAATAGACACTTTAGTAATTCATCTTACGGCTTTACTTCTCTTTAACTGAAAATGTGGCACAGATATAGAACATATCCATGATGAGGTATTTTTATTTTATTTTTTTATCTGAACAGGATTGATTGGAAGATGGTGACCTTTTGTGTCATATCATGTGAAATAGATCGTAATTTATGGTTATGATAAATGAAATGATGAGTCAGCCTTTTCCTGCTCCAAAACGTCACGCTGATGTTTCTCTGTGTGGATTAAGGATTTGACATGTTCCTGGAAAATTGTCTCTTACGTCATGACAAATGTTTCTTTTGAGATGTTTAAACGGCCAGATGGTGTAACTTCCTCTCCGACCCCAAAAGGGTGGGGCATCCCTGAGTTCTTTGAGAGATAGCAAGTTTTGATTTGGAAAACCAAATTGTACTTATAGTCTCTTAAAAAAAAGTCTTTTCACCCCTTGGATAAATACTTTGCAGAACTGTCTTCTAGTTGAGGCTGCAGGTCTACCAGATTTACTAAAACCTTTATTCTTTTTTTGCCTAATGGCTCAAATGGAGTCAAGATTGCATAGATAACATATTTAAACGTAAAATTTCAAGTCTGGCTACTTCTTCCCAATTGAATCAGTCAAGATGCTGACTGTATATTTTGACATCAATTACTCCATTTTAGTTCAAGCTGTGTGCTCATGGTGGTTGTTTTGCTGAGAGACGAACATTTGCACAAGTCTTAAGTCTTATGTGGCTCGTAGAATCCATTTCCAGTTAATCTTCCCATTAACTCTGACTTGCTAAAGAAAAGCTTCCCCACATCAAGCTGCTACCACAAACATTGCTAGACAGTGGTGATGGTGTGGTCAAGGAGTGTTTGATTTCCGTCATTCCTGCCATCTTGTTTGCAGAGCAGAACGTTCAGTTTGGGTCTTACCAGAGCACCCGTTTCTCATGTTTGATGTGCTCCTAGATGGCTTATTGGAAACTAAAACACAAGTGTTTATAGCTTGTTTTCTTTTCATAAATTAAAGCCAGATTTGTGGCGTGCATATTTAACAGATGTTATAGTAGGATTTTTTTTTCTCTTAAATGCTTCTCTTGTATAGCCAAAGTACATCCAAAAGTCGACTAAATTCACTCTTCAGAAACCAAATATACCTTCAGTTACCTTATTGATCAGGTAATAAACTGGAAGTAAAGCCTGATGGCCCGCCAGGCTTATAATACACTGGGTAAAACCCTGTGTATGAAGATATATTTGATGTTTGAACTATTAAAATAGGCAGTTATTAGTGTTTTTAGAGGGGATCTGAAGTATTCGTTGATTTCAATTGTGGTAACCCCCACAAATACTGGGTGTCCATTGTATTACAGCCACCGTACTTAATTTCATAACATCTTTACTATTTTTATAATGTGTATTACAATTACCAGTAAAGTTCATCATTAGAAAACCATTTCACTATCTTTTCTTGACTTGTTTTTCCCCAGTTAAACAGTGAAACGCTCAATATTCTTTTGAACCATTACCACATCGTTCAGAGCCACTCAGGAGTTCTCCATGGAACGCCTCAGAGCTGCAGCTCTTACAGTATTAGATGTGAGATGGTGAACAAAGATCCATCAGAGATATTTGACTGACTGGATGATTTTAACGTAGAAGCTTTGAAAATCATCCACTAATCCACCTTGTAAAAATAATGTAATAAAAGGCTTACCGGGCTCAAAGTTATCGATTACGTTGTCATTGGTAAAAAAAAAAAAAAAATGTCCGGCGGGGCCGTGCTCGGCTTGTATAAATCAATCCGCATGTCGTTATGGCCAGTGCGCTCCCGGATGCATTCATTTCAGCTATGAATGAATCCGTTTCTGCCTCCGTATGCATGAACTGCTTGGAGATAAAGCCTTAGATGAAATCATGAGCATTGCAGCAATTCTGCTTCTGAATTGGCCTGTCACTTACCATGTATAATGGAGAAACTGTCAGCCCCCTGTTTTTTTTATTTTTAATCATTGTACATCTGTCACTGAAGGATGACACACACCATTCAGCCGATGGAAGACATTTTATCACAGCCATCTGCAACCGCTGCCTTGACGATGACTACGGTGTCGTTCTTCGGTGCCTCAGTTTTAGGAGGAGGCGCAGGCGCTCTGAATATTTCATGTTACAGTGTTTTAGAGCTGTTCCACATTAATGGAACAAGACACTTCAGCAGCAGGCTGTTTATCTCTCCACAACCTTGATGTGTTGAAAGAGCATTTGAACATGTCAGACTAAGTAATTCATAATGAATATGTGAGCAACAACAACAAAAAAAAGGCTACTTGGGCTAGCATAATTCTAATTAGTGTCGATTGTTAAATTTCTGTTCTAGTGGGTTCATTAAAATGTGGTTTCCTAAGAATAAAACGCCCACACCTGTGGTTAAAAGGTTTAAAAAATGCTTTCTCTGTTGAATTTGCGCCCTAATGGATGAAAGAGGCAGGTTTATGCATGGAGGGGTTTTAGTAATTTATAATGAATTCTGATAACTACCTTCATAGCAATTAGGCTCTTTTGAAAGAAACACACTGTATTCCTCTGATTATAGATATTTGAAGTGCGTCTTCTCTGGTTCTTGTCAAATTCAAGTATAACTCCTTATTAAGTCTGGTAGAGGCTGTGGTGAGTGTGGGAGGAAGACGGTCAGCATATTTCTTTCACATACTGGGATTAGATTCTCTGCAACGTAAACGTAGACCCCAAGAATGAATTGTAGAAGATTTTTGAAGAAATTTGAACAGGGCCTGCCAAAGTGTGCCCAATCAGAGTTGACTTGTGGTTGCTAAAACTTTACAAGACCAACTGATTGCAGTAATGTAAAAGGTGCAAAATATTGAATAAAATGTTTTGCTGCATGACTGGCTTTATTTTCACTCTTACATTTAACTACATGACACGCAAAATTACAAGTGGATCGCCAATATTTTCTCCAAGTGTAGCTACTGCTAATGTTAATGCACTGTGCTAATGTTTGCAAAAGTAAAAATCAGATGTTTTCTACGTGGCACCAGAAAACGCGCTCATCTCTTGGCAACAGATTAATAACAAATGTTATTGTTCAAAAAACATAAGATTTCTTCTCTTTTGAAATACTACTCATGCTACTTAAAAATGAATTGTGCAGTTACTGAATTTTTCAGAAAGGTGAATGTTTTTTTTTGTCAATGGTGGTGAATATATTATGAAACAGACATTCAACACAAAAGTAAAAATCTGATTAAAACTTCGTGGAACTTTGTTACCAGAAAATGCACTCATTTCTTAGCAACAGATTAACAACAAATACTGTTTTTGTTTAAAAAGAAAACAATTTTTTTTTCTGCTCCTTTGAAATACATTATCTTATACTTCTTAACAAGAAGTGTGCATTTAGCGAATTTTGCAGAAAAGTTAAAATGTTTTGTTTTTTTGTTGTCATTGGTAAATATATTATAGAACAGACATTCAACACAAAAGTTTAAATCTGATTCATGCTTCGTGGCAGTTCGTTACAAAAAAATGTTCATCTCTTAATACCAAATTAATAATAAGTAATATTGTATATAAAACCTAAGCTCTTCTAAAATACTGCTTATCTGCTTAGACACAAAAAATTTACATTTGGTAAATTTTGCAAAAGTAGAAATCGGATGTTTGCTTCGTGGCTCCTCGTTACCAGAAACGTGCTCATCTCTTAGCAACAGATTACCAACAAATATTATTGTTAAAAAAAACATAAGATTTCTTCTGCTCTTTTGAAATGCTACTTAACTTGCACTACTTACTACTTAACAAGAATTGTGCAGTTGGTGAATTTTTCAGAAAAGTGAAAATGTGTTTTTGTGATTGGTGGTATAAGACGGAATTCAACACTATAGTAAAAATCTGATTTATACTTTGTGGCAGTTCGTTACCAGAAAAAACGCTAATTTCTTAACACCAAATTAATCATTGTTTATAAAATATAAGTTGTTTTGAAATACTGCTTATCTCCTTTGACACAAGAAATTTACAGTTTGGTAAGTTTTGCAAAAGTAGAAATTGGATGTTTGCTTCATGGCCCTTGGTTACTGATGTGCTCATTCATCTCTTAGCAACAGATAGTCAACAAATATTGTTATTGTTCAAAAACATAAGATTTCTTCTGCTCTTTTAAAATCTGTGTGGCTGTGACAGCATGGTGCAGCATTCATAGCACCACAAACACAAATGTTCTTCAAAATTGTTCCTGTTTGAAATGGACTACTTCAGGACGCCACTTTCTTAAAATACTGTGATTTGTACCACTGAGCTGCACACCTGAAGTGCATTTAATTATATTTTCTAAATTAACAATATTTACTGATGTTCTCATAAAGTGAATGTAGGAGAAAATGGCAAAAAAAAAAAATTCTGATCATACCTTCAGTTTTTTTTTATTTACCATGAATAACTGAAATTAAGAATGACAACCAAGTCAAAATTTCTATCATGATAAATGATAGCCACCCTTATCACTTATGCACACATATTCATTGGAGCTGACAATATAACACTCGTCTTTTCTAGCAGCCATTGTGCAGTGGTTTTAGCTGTACGATGACCAAACACACTTGTTAGCTAAGGCTGAAGTGAGCAAAGCTCTGCTTGGGTTGGTGAGGGTCCGCGCTCAGCTGGGGTGACTTAATTGTGACTTGATAATCTGGAGGTTTTTGCAATGGCTCGTTTTCCAGACATCTACTGAACATTTGATTATTAGCACTTGGACTCTTTCTAGAAGCAGCAAAGACCCAAATGGAAGTACAAGAACGTGCAAAAGCACAACATTGCATCTTCAAGAGTTAAGGAACAATTGTACTCCTGACTGGGAATCAAGTCAAAATGAAGGAAGCTTATTTCCTGTGGGACTTGGATGTTCCTCTTCTCTCCTCATCTCATTCTAATCTAGCTCCTGTTGCCACTGACTGATAACCGCAGACTGCTCTCCTCTGGAACATGTCCCCTAGCCAGCCACTAATGAGACTACTCTTTGCCAAGTGTTCCCCTCTTGGCTCCCATACAGACACAGAAACATCTTATGTTTACCTTGTTGGCACGGCTACTTAATCACTTGCACACAGGTGACAAAAACACCACACCTGAGCACAAATTATACTTGGTAAGACTAATGGCGTACCTTTCGTGTTGCCATGTGGCCGGATGCAGCGGTTGGCACTTTCTACGAGCTGAAAGCGATTCTCAACCGAGCTGTAGTCACAAAGGTTGTTTTTTTTATTTAATAAACATGACTTGTGTGTGAGTTTCCTACAAGTGCTAATGTATATTGGTTGTAAGCCTGTGAAGAAATGCTAATTTTTAATAAGTGCGGAAAGCCTTCCATTACTCTATTTTTTTTTTTTAAACAAACCCACAGATTCGCTTTTGTTTTCTGCATTTTTGTTTTTTTTTTGGGGGGGCCATAGATTTGTGCTAATCTTTAAATTGTACTTTGATGTAAGTTTCCGCCACTCATTTAAGATTCACAGCACTCGCACCTAAGAGGGGGAAATCTCGTTAGAAATTAAAGTAGAAAATGAGGCTGACAGGTGCTTGTTTTCATTCCGGGTGATATCACTCATCAGGCCGCTGGATCCGCTAAGCGCGCAGACAATGTTCGGTGTCCAATTTAGTTCTCCGTAGGCAGAAACGCAGCGCTTTTTAATGAATGGTGATGGCGCGCAGAGGATTAGAATGCAAAGAAATGGCTTCATGTGGCTGGAGTGTAATCAGTCTTCTTTTTCTTTAGTCATCTTTGATTAAAGTCCAATCCACACGGTTTCACACTATTTGCTCAGTTACTGGTAATTGTGAAGGCGCAGGACCTGCCTGTTGCAGGTTTTGAAGTCACTTATTTTTTTTCAGTACTGTCGCCTTAAGAAGTCGCTTGTGTTCTTCTGTTATTAATGTTGTGTAAAATGTGAATTAAAAGTATTTTTGTTCCCTCATCAAAACAAATTACTTTAACGTACTTTGCGTTTGGAAGTTTTTTATTTTTTTTATTTCAGCATATACATACATCATTTTTATACACATATATATTAAAAGAAAAAGGATTAAAAAAAACGTATTTTATCTATATGTAATTAAAGAGGCAGTTGATACGATATTCTCAGCAAATGTCAATAACAAACCGACAGCAGATGCCAAAGAAAAGTATTTACATTTCTGTATTGGGGCTGTTATTGATTAAAAAACAAACTTCAGTGATCATAAAGGAGTACATTTCTACCAAAAACCATGTTTGCAAAAAATTTGATATTCTCTGAGTAAACGCATGTATTTACAATATTAATAGGACATTCTCTTACATTGTAAAGTTTGCATGAAAAAACTGGCATTTTCTGAGATTGTGGATTCAGAGATGAAACGCCAAATGTCGTCTCAGTTCTTATGAATAATTGGATAGAACGGCGTCTCCCAGGTGCGGACGCGATTCAGACGAGTTGCAGCTACTTCCTCGCCGTCTCAGGCGGATCTCATGGCGATCTGACCTCCTGAGATGTCGTTTTGATTCAGGAAAGGAGTCAGAATCTATTACTTACACCTTTGAAAATGTCCCGTTACCAATCTTCTAAATTTACTACTTAAACCTTAAGGATGTCCATTTTTTGGTCCCAAATGTCTGACTTTTATAGTGTCAGAAAACTTTTTAAAGTTTTTTTTTTTTCTCTGATGATACTCTGTCTTACAAATTTCTGAATTGACGATGTCGGGGAACGTCCTCGTTTTATAATATCTGCCTTTAATCCTGGGAACTTTTTTTTCCCCCTCACTTTTATGGCTTTTCGACATCAGAGAATAAACTTTTATGGCAGAAATCCATGCACATTACTTATTTATGTTTCTTTGCAATGGTCCTAATATTCCGTAAGTATTAAACACACAAAGAAAGGGAGTGTTTGAAGCCACGGTGACCATGAGAAAACACTTGTTACTTGTACAGCAGTATTAAGTGTTTTTATGTACAAGTTTCATAAATGAGCGGTTTCTTTGTGCTTTTCTTAGTGAAAGTAGATCCTTGCCTTAAATCTGATATTTCCAAAAAGAGGCAGACAAATTCACATCTTCTTTACTGTGATATGTTTAAACTTCCTCTCGTAGCTCGATCAAACACAGACATTGTTCCTCTTGTAGAAAATACATTTCTCTTTTCAAATACTTTCTAGCATCTAATGAAAAATCCCTAGGTGTGTCCGGAAGCTTCTTTTTTACGGGGCAAGAAACCTTCCTCCTCCCTAAGAAATAATAAATTCAGGCATTGATTTCCTTCTGATGCAATGCTCAAAATGTTGAAGTTGTGTTCAGGCGTAGGAGGAAATGGGATAAATTAGGATTTTGGCTTTCGGGTTCAGGACGTTTTTCTTTCAGCGAGTGTAACATTTAATCACCAGTTGTGTGTGTGTGTGTGTGTGTGTGTGTTTTGTGTGTGCTTCCCCAGATGCTGATGCTGTCGTCGTCGCTGGCAGCCGTGAAGGTGTCTCCTCTCATAGACAAAGTCAGCGACCACAAAGACTTCAAGAAGCTGCTCAGGACGAGAACCAATGTCCTGGTGCTCTACACTAAGACAGGTTGGAAACGGCAGCTGCACACTCTGAATCCTTAAGTTTGTTCAGCCGACAGGTTTTCCAGTGTAGCTGCTAGCTGCAGTCTGACATCTTTCATTGGTTTTTGTTCAATGCATGTTTACAACCCTTTGAGTTTCAAAAGTCGAGGATTTGCCAGATTTTTTTTTTTTGCCTTTTAGAAAGTTTCAAACTTTGAAAATGTTCGACCTTTACATATTTTCTGAGTATCAAAAGTTGACGATTTTTGAATTTTGAAACTAGAAAATTACTGGGGTCAATCTCAAAATTGCGGAGTTATTTCCTGCAAATTTCAAACTAAAAAAATTTCCACTTTTTTTTTTTTTTTTTTCAAAGAAAAATTCCGATTTATTAAAAAATTTCTGGGAGTTTTTTTGTGCAAATTTCCAGTTTTTCATCGCAGAAATTGTTTTTTTTTTTCTAGAAAATTTCTGAAATTAATTCATGTCACATTGCAGCTCCGATTTTACTGCCAATTGTAGTCGGGGGGGCAGAGGAACGGGGTTATAGCTAGTCAGCATATCCCGACCTCTTGGACCCAACAGGGTCATAAACTGATAATGAATTCATTTGGTTTTGTGGTCATCTTTAAAGGTCCTGCCCTGAAGAATGCTGATAGTGTCTCTGCATCTAAAAATAGCCCAGACCTGGACCAGTCCAACAACGCGTTCGGTTCACACACTAAACAAAACGTTCTGCTTTCAGTGGGAGGATAAAAATGATGAATTGCATTAAGGAGTAGAATGTGCCTTTGCTTGCTTTGCTCAGAGGAATCCACTTTGCTTGCCATAACTGATAACAGTCTGATATAATGTCTTTTCTTTTCCCTATCACAGAAAGCAAAATGTACACCTTGGTTGTGTTTTTTTGTTTGTTTTATCTGACATAGGAGATTGAGCAAGTCTCCAGCGGACTGCTTTGATTGAGTTACTACAAAACATTCATAACATCTGTTAATATAGCTGCTGAGATGGATAGCCCCTAAAAACCTGCCTGTTTTTCATCCTCATACCCCCAAAAAGTCGTCCCTTTTCCACCCTATTGTGTCCCAGTATAATCTTCCCGTCTTCCGAACATTGCCGCCATTGTCCGGCGTTGAAAGCGGAAGTAACTCGAGCCGCTTGTGTTAGGCCCGTCTCATGAATCCTCTTCCGTCGTCGCTCCAACCCAAACCCGGCGAGCTCTTTTCTTTCTCACCTTTTTGCTTCAGTGAAACGTTGATCCCCGCGGCTGTAATCCAACCCGCCGTCTCTTTGTCCGAATTGACGGCGTTATCTGCGTCTTGTCTGGGCTGTAAACCCGTTTGGGTAATGAGGCTGATCATTTTATTCTCTGTCCACAGCTACATCGGGGGACTCCTATCTGAAGCTGCTGTCTAACGTTGCCCAAACAGTGAAGGGCCAGGGGACCATTGCGTGGGTCAACTGTGGGTAAGTAATTGGAAGATTGGAATAAATCTCCCGAGTTTCTTTGTTTTTTTTTTTCCTTTTTACTTCTATGCTCGTTTCACACTTACACTCTCTTTGTCTGGGAGATTTTCTGACTAACTCTAAAAAGTAGTTTCTGTCATAATCCATAGTTCACTGAGGCATAAATGATTCTTTTCCACAGTTTCTATTGTAGAGGGCCAATCAGAAGGCCTGCTTGGCCTTATTAGAGCAGATGAAGCTCTGGGTCTAATGCAGTACTTGCTTTAATGCTTTCGGTCAGTTTCTTTGTTTGCTGTACGCAATTTTTATTTTTTTAATTTTTTTATGAAAACACAAATTATGCCTAATGTTTCTCTAACATGGTCACTGCCACACAAGCTGCTTCGTCTATTAAGATTTACAGCGTGTCTCTTATTTTCTGAGAATATATTATGTGCTTTCCAGCAGCTTCTGTTGAAACCGTGGTGTGGGCATTAATCGTATCGTTTATCGTGATAAATTTATCATGATAAATTTCTTTTCGTGATGAGAATTCTGCTTTATTCTGATAAATTCCAGTTAGTGTCTAAAAAAACACAAAACGGTCTGTGTTGTTGGGACTTTCCACAGTTTGTTCAATGACTGTATCAATAAATAACAATAAAATTTGCAAATATGATTGAATTTAGTTACTGTGTGCAGTTTTGGGACACAAATCACACTTTATGTGATTGGTGTTTGAAAGAGGCGTATTACAAATAGATTATTTGTTTAGAACAATATTTGTTTTTGTGGGGCTATGATTACTGTGTCATGCAGTCACAGCCATAGAGTTGCCTAAAACGGAAGTAATAATTAGTTCTTATTGTCACTTTTATTATCACAATAGAACCACAAAATATCGTGATAAAATTTTAAGTCCATGTCGCCCACCCCTATGTGGATCGGTGTCAGCCGATACCAAACATCAGATATCGGTATCGGAAGTGAAAGAATATGGATTGGTGGATTCCTGAGCCTTTGCTGAGATAGATTAGATCGGCTTCATGTGTAAGTATCGGCTGATCACCGATCTCCTGAAATGAAGGAGAATGAATGAATCAATAAATTTGTGCACCTCTAAAACCAGCTAATTTCCTTTCATATGGCTCAGATTATTGAATTTTGGACACAACCGAGCGTCTCAGCCAGAATACGATCCTTGCTTCAACGTTGGTTTTGAGTTTCACGTGTCATAAACCTGTTTCAAACCACACAGTGGAAGTTTAAAATGCTAAATAAAACAACAAAAGATGAGAATAGTTTCCTCTAAACTACATCTTACTTTGCTCCCCACTGATCTGACTTTCTGACTTTTTTTTTTGTTCTTCTTCTTTCTTCCCTTCTGATGCTCCGTTTCACCATCTTTTTTTTCATACCTGTCAACCCATCAACTGCATGAACTCTGCTTCTCAGCAGAGAGAACAGAATGTATAATAACACCGGAAACAACGAGGAAGGGAGTAAGTCCCCTTCGACACCTGGAGCTCATTCCAGCATTCACAATCTCTCTCAAGCTTGTCCGAGGCCGAAGACGAGGTGGACGCAGGCAGAAAGAGCTAAATTCAAAAATACTTTGAAGGACCTGTCAAAGGTGCCAGTGTCCGTGTTTCAGTACAAAGGCGCTCTGTGGTGCATGTCCGTCTTTAGTGTATACTTTCTGCCTCGCTCGCTCTTTTTCACTCTTTTACCCTCACCAACTTTAGAACGTTAAAGCGAGTGCTAACGCTAAGCAGAACTTTATTCCGGCCCAGACACCCGCCGGGGGAGTTGGAGTTAACCTGGTTTATCACCGTAGGACACGCAGACCCAATGCCAGGGCTCTCTAGCTAAGCATTGTACTAGTTGGCGTAATTCTCCATCATCTCAAACGGGCTGGCTCCGAATCAAAGCCCCAGCTGAGGGCTCATGGCGGACAGAGGGAGAAGGAGAGGAGAGAGCATCTCGCAGCGTGAGAACTGCTGGCACTGCCAAGGAAGACGGCCACCGAGGCCAGAATGACACACTTTGAACAGATGACAGCGACCTGAGCGCTGGCCAACCGAGTTCCACCAGTGGGATGGATGATCTCACACAGGAAGGAAATGGAGGGCCGGGCTGCCCCTTTCCCATTCCTCTGGATTTTTGGAAGAGAGCAAAGAACACATAGAAGGATGTACGAGTTTTGGCTGTCGCGCTGGGAATAGTAGAGCGGAACAAAACCAAGATTTGGGATCCAAATGTAACTTTTAGAATACTACGGGATGTCAGCCCTTTATAATGGGGATTTTTAAAATAATGTTGTCATTTCTTCCTTTCTGCACGCTGTACTTGTGAAAGGTTTTACTTTCTCAAGTGCCCCAGCAATGTCAATTAGACGTGTCTTATCGTGTTATTATTACCAGCAAAACGATTTTTCATTGGGGGAAAGAACAATAAATAATACATGTCACCATTCTCAGAACCATTTCTGGTTTGAATTTACATCTAGTCATTTCACTTCAAAAGCAATTCAGATGTCATTCCTGATCTTTGGTGACTCCACTAATATTTATTTGAGTGATCGATCTATTTGTTTGTTTTCTGGGCAGGATTTTACATCTGGGTATGAATAAAGTATCCTAACTCATTAATTTGTATATATTTTTATTGTAGGATTTTTTTAATGTTATTTTTTGCCATTTCTGTAAATTAAAAACACACACAAAACTGAGCAATAATCTTCTGCTTCCTCACTTTCACTCAGTCATCTCCACAAAGCCGCTGACCAACATGTGATGCTGCCTAAACCAACGTTGGAAAAGATTTTCCTCAGAGTAGAACGAAACAGAAATACCTTTTATTGTTCCACAATTGTGACCAACATCCATGAAAATGAGTCGCCATTCCCAGGTTTCCTGCTCAGCACAGTGTTTGACCATTGATGCGTGGGTTCCTGTTATTCCAGGGACGAGTGGTAAATGACTGCATGTATTCACTGAGCAAAAAGTTGCTAACGTTGTCACGCTCTGCCTTTGTTGTACTGAAGGAACATCATTCAGTACAAGTTATTGGGTCACCATAACTTTTCTGTTCTTCTGTCTTACTCACTTTTTTTTCTGGACAGCAGTCCACCGACGTAGTAATGCGTTTTTGTTTTTTTTCTCCACTATGAGTCACTTGTAGAACAGCAACGCTACGTTTAATGTTAAGCAGGTACTGTACGTTCTGTACCCGGTTGATTCTGGTTTCAGAGGATCTGCTGATGTTTTATTCAAATACTGCAGCTCGGAACATTTAAAAATTCTTCGCTGGGTCAGTTTGTCCTACATCTGCTCATGTTTTTAATCATTTTCTAGGTTCTAGACCAGACAATATGAAGTTTTACAATTTTCCACAAACAAGTTTTATTTTAAGGACCATGTTGTAGACATTTGACAGTCGGATCTCAAACCACGGTACATGTAGCACTGATGGTTCTTGGGCTGCATTTAGTGGCTCTTGGATTTTGGTATTAACTACTGATACTCCCTCTATCACCCCACTTTAATAGTTCATAGGACAAATATATGCTAAAATGGATTAATACCCATATTGGCACTAGCGCAGAAGCTAACATCTACAGTCTTCCTGGGGTTCAGCCAATCAATACCAAAGGAAATAAGTGGTGCTCCTGAACTGCCTGCTTGTTCAAAAGATAATAGTAGGTCAAGTAATATTGTGCCAAAACATTTAATATTTCCAATCTGCATTTCCTTTTGAATATTTAATGAAGAAAAATCTGTATATTGGCAGATTGCCTGTGTATAATTTGAAGTCTTGTTCCACAGACAAAGTCCCCAAGTTGGACTCCACAAACAGACGGTGGTTTTCTGTATTACAAAAGTAAGAAAGTGTGGTGGAAATTATGGATTGGCTTCACACACAGAGGTCATTTCTTTCAAATGTTTCACATTTTGTTGTGTAAATAATTCTAAGCAAGTCTCTTAATCTAAAGAAACGAGCAATCCCATCATGCTCCAGATGTCAAACCAATGCCCACCACAAAAAATAAAAGGATTAGAAAAGGATTACAATTTCAAATTACATCAATTTTGCATTTTCACCCACCTGAGTCAATAAAAAAAAAAAAAAAAGTGTATTTTAAAAATGTGCCACTTTGAAAAGTTTAATACACAGGTGTCAAACTCAAGGCCCGGGGGCCAAATCTGGCCCGCCGCAGCTTTTTATGTGGCCCTCTGGACTCCAAATTACATCAATAAGTCCTTCCAGTTTTTCACAAATCTGCAAAAATCACACAAAATCAACAAATTTCCAAATTTTTTCCTGATTTTACTGCTAATTTTCTCAAAATTGGTCAAAAACGTTGAATCCGTAACCGAGTGATAGAGTCACATTTGACATCATACATTAGCGTAAATATTGTAAAAAAATAATGATTACAAATATTTCTTAATATTCACCACAAAATCTGTCATTTTGATTGCAAAAATAAACACTAAAATAATCACAAATCCCAGAGGAACAGCTATTTATTGATATTTTAACAGTTTTATTGGTTTTATCAATAGATTCTGGTGCAACCGGCCCTTTAAGAACATTCAGATTTTTGATTGGACCAAAATAAAAATGAGTTTGACACCACTGGTTTAATATAATCTAGTGACGGCGAGCCATTTTTTTCACCCACGGCTGTGTGCATCAGTAATGTTACCAAGCAAGAAATCAGTGTAGGGAGTCGGAGACCAAAATAAGAAGACATTTGTTAAAATGTGTTTAAACCTTGGGCTATTTTCTGTCAGCGATGTAACATTTCTTCTTTTTTTTATTTGCCTCACAAACTCCCTGCATTCAGCACAGAGAGACCGAGAAGTCTGTTTCACATCTCGTATTCAGATGTCCCCAGGCTACGGTGGAGCTGACAGATTTGCATCGCTGCCTCGAAATTTTTCGAATAGTTTCGAAAGTGATTCTTTTCTCCTGATTCCGTCGTCAGAAGTAATTTTATTCCCACGACTCATGTCGCCTAAAAGACGACAAACGATACTGGACGAAATGGAAACAGTTTTGAGAGGTTTCTTTTTTTCCCCGTCCCCTGCTCCCTCAAGGTCACCTGTAAAACAAACGGCCCCTCCGACAGACATTTCTGAACGGCTTCCTCGCGGCGTTTCCCTCACGTGTCAGTTTTTCAAGCTGTTGGAAGCAGCAGACTGAACTTGAATCAGGTGACTACACGTCATCTCCAAATGCGGCTCGTGTCGGGGGTTACACCTGCTCCTGTTGTGCCCTTACTGCCGCCATCTGCCACCAGAAGTCAGCCTTGTTGTGTCCCGTTCTTCGCACGCTCCTCATCTGAACTGCCGCCTGGCTGGCTGCACGCAGCCACTCGGATTCAATCTTAACGCAGAAAACGACGCTGAGCGTGTCCTGCGGTTGTGCGGGTACGGCGGCCCGTCGACTCGTCGTTTCCAAATGCTCCATCCGGCCATATTCTCGGTCACGATGGAGGAAGAGGAGCGTTGCGTGCCCCGCTAACACGGTTATACTATAGCGAGTGTGAAGTACGTACAGGCGGTTGGATGCATTTTCATTTCCAATCCAGTTACGGATGCAAGTCTCGTTGAACGTTTTGATGCTGGCGAGAAGGACATTGCTAACGACGTTTATCCACACTGAATGCTTTTAGCTCAGTGTTCATATGTTGGGTTAGGGAAGTTGTTTACTGCATTTCAAGTAGCAGAACTTTAATGAAGAGCGCTTCTGTTATATCTGTCTGAAATATGAATTGAAATATCGGTTAACAGTTGAAATGATATATTTTCATGTAATGTATGTAAAGACTCATGACATTTTTCTTACCATCTGATGAGACTAGTTTTTTCTGTTTTAGGTCAGGTTAGACCAAATTTAATATGGCCTTACATTCATACGCACAATAAAACTGTCTCAGCACCACTGCAATATGTGCAGCGTTCTTTATTTCGGCTACAGTCAAAAAGCACCAAGGAAATTAAGTGGTGCTCCTCTGGATTGGCTGGTTTGCTAACGCCAGCTATTAGCATGTCACTGAAGCTAATCTTTAAAAAACGCGCCTATGACTCAGACGTTAGCATTGCGGTTAGCATTGCAGCTTCCTAAGCTGCTTTTTCTTTTCATTTCTTTTCATTATATAATCGCCACAGAAAAATCTGTGCCTCTTTCCGTAACGACTGGATGTTGCCGTAGCGTTTATGTTTGACCAGAGATAATTTTGGCATTTCTAACTGGAAACGGGAAAATGACCGAGTTTCGATATTTATCGGTAAAGAGAAAAAAAAGAGAGAGAGAAAAAAAAGGATGAGAATTAAAAAAAAAAAGCACTTTCTGTTGAGTGGAACTCTTGTTGAGGTTAAATAGAGAGGAACTGTGTAATGAATCAAATTATAGAGCAACAGGAATTGCACTTTTTTATGTCTGTTTGCAGAGTTAACATTTCGAAACCTCTTATTTTAAAACACTTTTTTTTATTCACGTCCGCATGTCGATGTCTTCCAGTGATTCAGAGGGTCGCAAACTCTGTAAAAAAGTGAAGGTGGACCCCAGCTCCAAACGCGAGGGAGCGGAGCTGCTGCATTACAAGTGAGTCACCAGGCGCTCAGCCGGACGCCACACACTCTCTTCACACCTCAGTGCATTTTGGAAAGTAATGTCACTTTTGCATCATTCACCACTTACTTCTGGGGTGTGTGTGTGTGTGTGTGTGTGTGTGTTTCTTTCCAGAGATGGGACTTTCCACACAGAGTACAACAGACCTGCTACATTTAAGGTTGGGATTTTTCGCATATTAAATTCGCTGCATGTTGGTCATGATGACTCGGCTATGTTATGTTCTACACTCACTTTCTGTGTTTAGTTTGTTTTATTGCAATATTTAATGGGGGATGTTTTATATTTATCTGATTGATACAGATATTGATTGCAGCGTTTTAGTATCGTTTTGTGTTAATCTACTCAAAACTTGCAGCAGTTATGCGGATAGATCTAATAATTACGTATTGGATGGCGCACACAATAAAAAGAATATATTGTTGGTTCTTATTAAAGCGGCTCAACATGGTGAGTTTGATTTGGTGAGATTTGTAGATAAAAGTTTATATAGCTTTATTCAATCAATCAAATGTTATTCGTATAGCACATTTCAGCAGCAAGGCACTTCAAGGTGCTTTACATAATTAAAGAAAAAAATAAATTTATTGTGACTTTAACTTGAGAGATACTTTTACATGTTTTCAAAAGGTATAGCTTTAGACTTTCCCGTCCAACATCAGTGTGTAACCTCACAAATTCACTCCTTGAATAATGTTTGAAAAAATCCCACCAACTCTCTCCTAAAGCTTTCAAACTGTTACAGCTGTGAATGGGGAGACGACAACATCAAGCTCTCAAAAGCTTTTATAGACTTTTGGCAATGTAGTGTATTTTCACTATAGACACACACACAAAATAACCTTCTTCAATCTCACACCCACAAAGCCGCTTTCCAGCCCAATAAACGGGACACATAAAGAGATATCTGCTGAAACGATCGCGCAGCACAAGCAAAAATGTGTGTGAAATATGGCCAGAGTAGGACCTGCCTGTAGTTTATCATCGCTTGATAAGTTTAACAAGGTGTGTTGAAGTTAAGATGCACTTATGAACTTTTTTGTGCTGTAAAAAAATC
The DNA here is from genome assembly GCF_904066995.2 of Poecilia reticulata. Lineage (NCBI taxonomy): Eukaryota > Metazoa > Chordata > Actinopteri > Cyprinodontiformes > Poeciliidae > Poecilia > Poecilia reticulata. Next base: position 21,835,768 of record NC_088831.1, on the reverse strand, counting down.
ATTCATAAATGCATTTTAAACTTCTCTTTTTGTGCAGGCAACTGCTACAACCAGGAGATTTAGAAATGGAGACCTCTCTTTATCCTCTGGATTTGCTTATGGGGATATTTGGAAAACTGCAACCTGTAAACTAATTTAGTTTAAGTTTAGGCTTATGTAACATGGAATCTATTACTTTTTTGTTTTTTTCAAAATGCAACACTAACTTATAATAATAATAATAATAATAATAATAATAGAAAAAAGCAAACTAAATTTGCTCCACTACTTCCTCTCTTTCTTGATTTAATCAGCATGGATGCAGATGTGACTCTTTAATAGCGGCTCTTTGCTTTTCCAAGAAGCACCAGAATAAATAGCAACACGGTAATTTGATCTGCATTTAATAAAGCACGGAACGCTTTTATTGCGTCAGTTCACCGCACAAACACAGAAATATTATTCGAGCTGTACGCTTTATGCAACAGATTTTATTCTGTGAAGGAATCCAAGTCTGTTTTGCTAAATTGCTTAGGTTTAGGAAAGTTTTAAGTTTTCCTCTGAGTTTCAGGACCAGTTACGTAAAGGTCTTGTTTTTTTGTCGACTCGGCTGCTGTAGTTTTCACCTCGGTACATGTAAAGATGCATGTGGGTCCATTGTGCATCCTCCCTCAGAGAGGTATGATTGAAACTACCGAGGAACAAAATGTGAAGCCAGTCTGGAAGAATAGAGTTTATTTGGCAACTTGACGGGGCTGTTAGAGGAAAATACTGACCAAACTAAATCTGTAGCTGATTTAAAGGTCTTGAAAACCTTGATTTAAAAAATGTATTTTGTCACACACGCCTCTCAAAGTTTATTCATTTCCATTTTCTGCACTTTGTCACAATAAAACCACCAAATTAACTGTATTTTTTTAGATAGTTATTGGATAATTGAAAAATGGACAGAAAAAAACAGTTTTTGTTGGTTTGTTTCAAAGATGTTTTTTTTTTTTGTTGCAAGGAATCCGAGGTATTCCTTGCAGTTTTTTGTTCAAATACTCCTAAGACTAAGTCCAACTGAGTGTTTTGATTTTTATCTCGACATAAGTACAGCTGTCAGTGAAGGCCACTCAGGCTTGTCAGAGACTCGGAGAGAACAAAAAGTATCATAAAGAGCAAAGAACGCAGCTGAAAGCTGAGGGACATCACTGTGAAGGAGTTTAAAACGGAGCAAAGCTATAAAACATTGTCCATTTTATGGAGTATGGAGTCTTTTAAGGGACATATCAATGCCACAATGCAGATTATTGTGACGATTAAACGGATAAAAACAATTGTCTGCAGATTTTTCATTTAGCCACTTAAGCCTATGCAGTATAAAGAAAGACACATGAACATATAATATATGTTATTTATTTATTTATTTATTTATTTATTTATTTTTACTGAGTTTGAGCCAGGTGAAGGTAAAACTGTCACTTTAGGAGTTTTGTGTAAAACATTTAAAAAAAAAAAATTATTTTTTAAATTGCACAATGTTTTTTTTTTGTTGTTTTTTTTTGCCTGTGTACGCCAATCAGTGATTTATCAACTACCAATTAGTTGATGATTATTTCAATATCGATTAATTCCACTTCAGTCCTGTAGTCATGCTAGCATGAGTTGGTCAAAACCCAAACCTAAAATGACACACACACAAAAAAAGATGGGATGGATCTACGCTCTCCATCCAATCTGACTGAGTTGAAGTTTTAGTAGAAAGAAGTAGGGAGGAAACAATTCAGTCTTTAGATGTGCAAATCCGATGGAAACATTACCCAAAAGGTTTACAGTTATAAATTAAGATTGAGGTTTTCTCCCACCCTACAAACTATTGCGACACAAAGTGAAAGAACACAAAGGCCTGCTGCACCTTTCAGTTTTTAGCAAAAAAAAAAAAAAAAAGTTGAAAATTGTCATTCTTCTTCCTCTTCAGGTTAGTGCTAATTTATGCCACTCTGTCACAAAAAAAAAATCCCAATGGAATATAATAGCTGTAACAAGACGGAATGTCAGAAAGTTTAAGGAATGTGAATAGTTTTGCAAGCCGATACTTGATTTAAATATTCCAGGTCTCTGCTGCTGAATGAAATATTTCTTGCCGCCTCGTTAAGACATACTTCACATCACATCCACAGCAAACATGACCGTGTTGAGCGCTAAAGATCCCGTTTCACTGCACTGAATTCAAATTAAGAGCAACTTTTACAGCGTTAACACAAATTACATTGTTGTCCGCAGCATGGTTTTGTTTGTAGTGTAGCCATTGCTTCGACACATTCTGACTTCTTTTTTTTTTTCCAACCTCCAGTCTATGGTAGCATTTTTAAAGGACCCGTCAGGACCGCCGCTGTGGGAGGAGAACCCCGAAGCAAAAGACGTCGTCCACGTCGAAACGGAGAAAGTAAGTAACGACCTTGATGAACTTTTTAAAGATTCTAAAGCAGCAACTGCTGCGTTGTTAAACGCTGGGTTTTTTAGCTGCCGTGATCACAGGACTCCCGCCGAGCAGACTCCTCTCCTGTCTAGTTAGGGGAAAAAAAAAAATTGAGGCGAGTTTTTGCGTTTGAAGCCAGTGGAGCGTCGTTTCCACCCGTGACAGATGTTGGTCTTCGTGTCCCCAACCTCACGAGGACGGAAACCGTTTCCACGCGGCTGTCTGACGAGCGCCGTCATCAAAACACCTCCGGAGCGCCGTAGCGAGCGCTGCATGCTGAAAGGCCTTCCGTTTAATCAGCAGCAAGCCTGACAGTTTGGAGCAGCTCTCCAGCTTCCCGCTGTGGGGCTTCTTGAAGATGTCAACTAGAGATTGTGCTGAACGTGGCGTTCTGGAAGTTGCTGAGGTCATGATGGTGATTATGAGGAGAGGAAACTGTTAGGAGGGCTCGTGCATCTTCACTCTAAAAATCCGAAAGCCTTCACTTTGTTAGAGACGTGTCTAAAGATTTTTATTTTTTTTTTCCAGGACTTCAGAAAGCTGCTGAAGAAAGAGGAAAGACCCGTCCTCATTATGTTCTACGCTCCCTGTGAGTCTCCGCTTTACTGTTTTACATTCACAATTCCCGATGTTCATTTTGTTTAATGCGTTGACCGTCTGCCGGTAAAAACAACAAAACGCCTCGGTTCTCACTTGGGGAGAAGACTAAAAGTGAATTAAAAAGTTTTCTGAATTCCCTTTTTTCTTCTAAATTCGACCCCGGAGTCCTACATCAACCTTTTTAAATTGTCTTCAGCTCATAATGAGAGAGGAGTTGTTGCTTTAAGAATATTAGTTCACATAAAAACAGCAGGATGTCGCCACTCTGCCCTGAACCAACATGTTTCTGCTGAACTCCTTCAACAGTTCGAATGGGCAGCATCCATATGTTAAGGCAGAACATCTGTTAGCACATCTGAAATAGGTTTGTTAAAAACTTTTAAATAATAAACATAGCTGTTATTGCTGTAAATCAATCTCTCTTTATAGGTTTTCTTTATGGAGCATTTTTAAGAAAGATGAAGATATCAAATTTTAAGGTGAAATTTCAGAGGTCATGATTTCATACCATTACTTAAGCTGCACTGTTAACCCTTTCATGCATGAATAATGATCCTTTGTGTCAGGATTTTTTCCCAAATTTTATTTTTATTTTCTTAAGGCATAAACAAAAGGTAGGAAAAAATTGTGTTAAAAATGTTTTTTATTTGTTTTTAGGTGATCAATTGTAATTTTCTCTAAATACAAAGTTGTTATTTGAAAAATGCATCAGTAGTATTGTTCTTTAGGGTTTATCTGATGTCACAATATTTTTTTACCTGCAAGAGTCGTCTACAGTGAAGGACAAGTGCCGTCTTGTCTGTCTGCCATATTGGATTTAACAAACATAATTTCTGCAGCTGATGGCCAGTAGTTTATAGTGTATTTTATGATGCATTAGTGTCCACTTCAGTGGTCTGTGTGCATTTATAACATAAAAATCCACAAGAAGCAGAAGAAAATGGCTTTTAGACAGCTGTCCACTGTAGTGACCACTATGCATGAAAGGGTTAATTACACACAATATTCTGGCAGTTGATTGGACATCAAAACATCTAAACTTTCCAAATTAATGATTTTATAAGATTGCCTCTTGGTTAATATCCACGTTTTGACCTGTGGTGTTGTTCTATCTGCAGGGTGCGGCGTTTGCAAGAGGATGCAGCCTGTTTTTCAGCAGGCGGCCACAGAAACAAAAGGCAAATATGTGAGTGCGTCGCCTGTCCGTTGTGTTATTGCAGCAAGTCTCCACAGTCTGATCCCGTTCCTTCAGTTTTTCTGCAGATTAAGAAAGCATAAAACTTGTTAAAGTAGTTCAGACCGCCTGCCGGTCTTAAATACGAGACTTTTTGTATTTTATTTAAGACGCCATCAGATGTGCTCTGTAGGTTTTAATGTTTAATTACCCAGATTACCTTCAGATTAAATTCTGAGACTGTACCTGATTTATATTTGATCTGAGTTTTAGCACAAAGATCTATTCAGAGGTTTGTCTGTCAGTCTTTTCAGACATGTTTTTAATATTTTTGTTTCCGTCTGGTTTTTAATTTGTTCCTTGTTGAGATTTTTCACGTTTTGTCACCTTACAGCTTACAAACTTCACTGTATTTTATTGGGATTTTATGATGGACCTGCACAAAGGAGCACTGAATGATAAACAAAAGGAAAATTGAGCATAGTTTAGTAGAAACTTTACACAAATAAAATCCCGAACAGCGTGCCAATGTGTTGATCTGTGGCCGTTATGTCCTCATCGGCAAAGTCCAAACACTCTGTGGCGGAAAACTTCACGCAGCACTCTGTGTGTTTTTCCACAGCTGAACATAGTGGTGGCAGTATCATGATGTGAGAAACTGGTTGCAGATTCACCTGATACCAGGAGAACAACCCAAAACACGCAGCCAGAGTTAGTGAAATAACTTGGATAAAAGCATATACATGTCTAGAATGGCCCAGTCAAAGTCCAGTCTGTAACAAAGTTTAAAAGTTTGTTCATCCAGGCTCTCTGAGCTTGAGTTGAGAAGATTGGGTAAAAAATTTTTAGTCTGTCTGTGTGCAACAGACAGAACCCAAAAAGCTGCAGCAACAGGTTTTCTAAAATGCATCAACTTTGCATCCGGATTACAGATGTATGCCGCACTTTTCAGATAAAAAAAAAAAGCGGTTCATTTTCCATTCCGCTCCACACCTACATGCTACTGTATCCAATTAAATCTCAATAAAATCTATTAGTTTGCGATCGCAGCGTCTCACCAAACAGTTGGCGTTACTCTTTGCAAGGCAGCGTTTGTAGACGCAGAATTTATTGACTGCGTTTTCAACTTGCGCCTTTATCTGCTGTTATTGACTAAAGTCCTTCCAGTTTGGCTTTACAAGATCTATAAAGATAAAATGCCACTTTAACCTTCTTTCTTGTGTTTAGTCTCTGCCTTTGTCACGTAAAGTGAAATCTAAAATATTTCCCCATCTTGAACTAAACACAGTCTTTCTTTAAAAGTGATGTAAAATGGAAATGTGGTATTTTAATACTTCACCTGCAATATGATTTTATTTTTTTTGTGGTAACTTTAATCTGTCTTTTTTTTATGCAAACTGACCCCAGCTTGAAGAATATCTGATGTAGCACGCTACTGATGCTAATGGAGATTACAGTAAACATAAACAATGACACGTATTTTATGGCTAACATCTCAAAGGATTCAGAATCGCTCTATATTGAGAAAAGGCTGTGAATACTTATCTAAATGGGATTTTTATTATTTTTTTCGGTATTCTATTTTTAGTAAATTTGCAAAAAGAAGCTCTTTTCCACATTCTAATTATGGGATATCTGTGCACACAATTTGGAGGAAAGAAAAGATTATTGCGATGTGGAGTGAGGCCGCAGCGCGGCACATCGTGGAGAAAGCGAAGCGCTGCGAATATTTTCTGGATGCTCTGCTGATTCTCAGAGCGCCGCCGCCTCCCGCGTTGCTTTGAAGCGAACGAAGAGTGGGAGCTTAACCAAGTTGTGTAACCCATTTCACGTCTCAGTCAAGGACGAGGGAGAGCGCGTACGCAGCATCCGATGTGTTTCATTAAGTCTGACTGAAAAGAGAAGGGAGAAACTCTAAAGATACTGCGGGGAAGTTGTTTTATTTCCAGTGATTGGATTCACTTCGACGACGCTCTCATCACGTTTCCTGGTGCAGAAAAGGAAGAGTTTGGCATGACTCTGACATTTATTTTTTCTCTTCGGCTAATTGTACGCCTTTTGCAGTTTAGTGCAACATTTGCTTTGAGCTCCTGCAGAAGCGTCGGTCGTTTTTAAGTGAGATTTTCACAGATCGCGTTGGAGAATTGGTTGGACTTTTCTGCAGCTTTCAGGTTGAACCTTAGATGATCAGTAAAAGGTGCTCTCTTTCGAAATCACCTTGACATATATATTAATGACGCTGTTAAAAAAAAGTGACTTTTCTTTTCCCCGAACAACCTCGAAAGTTTTAAAACCTCACTCCTTCCGATTGATCCTCAACTTCTGAGCCTTTTTCTCTCCATTATTCTGGTCTAAAACATCTACGAGACGTCTCTTTTAATGTTCTCTTTCCGTTTAAACTCTTCTTCTTCTCTGACGGTGGCTAACCGGCTTTGATGTCCTTTCCTCCTTAGCCTCCGCCGTCACTTTTCATCCCCTCCCTGACAACTCACGTCCCGCTTTTCTCTGGCTCTCTCTGATTTGTTCCAAAGGTGCTGGCAGGGATGAACGTTCACCCGGCTGAGTTTGACGGCCTTAAGCAGGAGTACAACGTCAAAGGCTACCCGACCTTCTGCTACTTTGAGTAAGTTGAGTCATCTCCTCGTTAAGCCTCGTCTCGAGGCTCGGCCGCTCGCTTCCCAGGCCACTTCAAACAGAAAACGTAATCTGTTGAACACAAGCGGGTGGCAGAAGGTGGCAGACGTAAACCTGAAAGCGTAGACTTCAAGTGTTGGTTACTTCACTCCGAGTATAGGTGAAGTTTTTATTTCTAGAAGCACTGGGCTCCTTTGGAGGAAATCATTGTAATTTGGTGGGACTAAACAGTATGCAGCGGTTCCTGGTTTGAGCTTGTGCCTTTCCTTGGTTTGTAACTAGTTACATTTACTCAATTAAATTTACTTAAGAGTTTTGAGAGTATTTTTATTACACTGTACTTTTTACTTCTACTTCAGTCATTTTATTGTGAAGTATTTATACTCTGGAGTAAATTTTCTGGATTTTCTTCCCGCTGGATAAAGAACAAACCAACATTTCACCAGACACACACCTGCAGGGTTTGGTTGAAGTTTCGTCAGTTTTCTACTGAAACAAACTGATTTGGAAAAAATTTATTTTGCCCGACTTTATTTTTTGTTACTTATATAAATTATTGTCCTTTAAAGTACCAAAATTTCGACTCAGCTTAATATTTTAGTCTATCTGATGCTGTAATTTTTTAAATATTAAATAATTGATAATGTGATCAGTTATCAGTACTTGAGAAGACTTTTTATCAAATAACTCTTTTAGTCTTGAGTAATTTCTTGAATGGCTACTTTTTACTTTTACTTGAATAAAAATATAAGTAGTGCTGCTCTTTCTTTAGTACAGTTTTTGGACACTCTGCCCGCCTTTGCTTGCAGCATCTCTAAAGGTTGAAGCATATAGAGGTCTGTGGAAATAGGTGGTGCTCAGTTTAAATGAATGGTTACCACGGGAGATTCAAGAGTTTAACATGGATGAAAGAATTAAAGCAACACACCAGGTATGTTATTGACAAGGGAATAACATCATAATGTGATAAAAAGCTTTAAAAAAAGTTGATTTTACATAATAACCCTCCTTTAACATCTTTTGAGTTTTCAAAAACATTTGATATCCAAGTTTCCAGGGAACTTTAAGAGATAAAGGAGTAAAATAAAAACTCCATATAAACAATTTTTGTGTTTTTTTTTTGCTTTATTCAATATCCACAGTGTAGATGGAGACCAAATGAAAATGAACACAAAAGAAGGGTCAAAGAAAGTCCACTGCACTGACATGGCAGGCAGGCACCCGAAACACTTCCTAACTATTCGATTTCCAGGATGCCAGCGCGCGCTGATCCTTATTTCTCCCCGCTCCAGCTTTTTCTTCCCGCTCCGGCTTTATCATCCCCATTTTCACATTAAACACTCTTTCTTTCCAGTCTGGCCTTTTAATTAGGCCGGGACTGATTAAGTGCCTCTGTGGTTAGAAATTGCGTGCTCTCCTCCTCTCTTCCTGTACATCTACGCATCTCCCTCTCTCATGTTCGCCCGCCCCCCTCCCTCCCTCCCGCCTGCTGCCGAACCGGAGCCAGTCTGTTAGCTGGAAGTGCATTAGTGTCTGAGCAGAGCTAGCTAATGACCGTCCGAGTCCACTGGCTTCAATAATGAGCTCCTGGCTGATAAACTGCAGCTAATCACAGCAGAGTAAATCAGCATCAACACCTTCAGTTATCTTGCCGCAGCACCCGCTGCTAGGAAGACCAACTTTTTGAAGGTCTTCTAATGTTTTCAGTCCCGGCAGTGGAAGAAAGTGTGCTTCCCAAGAGTTTAGCCAAACCTAAAAAGTTCTATTAACATTTTGAAAAAAAAAAACATTCAACCTTTCTAACCTTGCTTTGTACTCCAACAAAGAAAAGCCGCTGAGACCGTCAGCCGGGGGCGGGGGGCTTATGTCAAAACTTCCTCGGCATGATTTTGCGGGGTTTTATTGTACTTTACAGCTGGAGAGATAAAACCGTGGAATACAGAGTTGGTCATAAATCTCACTGATTGAATTCCAAGCAAGCCACTCTTTCCTCCCGCGGAAGTCGCTTCCCCTAAAACGCTCCGAATGCAGGCGAGTGCGATCACGCATCGCCTTTAATCACATCCGCTCTTATGTCCCGGGAGCCTCTGGCTGCTGTCGTCACCACTATCTGTGTGCGCAGAGTCGCGGTCTCCGACGCCGACCCTGTGATGCTGGGCTGGGACGTCCAGGTGAGCATCTCTGCCAACATTTAGCCAGAGAGGCTGGAAAACGGAAACTTGCTTAAGTTTTTTTTATAGCTTATTTTTATGCTGTAAAGCATAGAGCTGAAACGATTAATCGTGACGAATCGATTACTGAAATAATCAGCTAATCAGTCAACTAATTTAGTAATCGATTAATCATTTACTGGAGTATACAGACTCAAAAGAAGGGCATTTGCTTAAGGAAGAGCAAATTCTGTAAATTTTGCTGTCCAATAATCAGGAAATCTAAATAATTATCACCTCTGTTGATAAGTCGAGCAGAAAGGACTGAGCTTTTCACAGGAGTATTATTATTTTTTGTTTAGCTGCAGATGAATCCTTTGATGCAAATGATCGATTGTTCACTGAAATAACTTTTTGGTATTTGTTTCCAGGCAATGAAATGTTTACTTTGTCATTTTAAAAGAAATGGAAAAACTACATTTTCTTATGCGTTTCTAAGGTTACATGAGATGAGGTGAAATGAAAAAGCTGCTGAACGTACAAATGTTTTATTCGATTAATCGTCAAAATGGATTATTCTGATGAATGATCGAATAAAAATCGGTACAGTCAATTATTTGTTTCAGTAGACATTTAGTCATAGATTGAGACCAAAATGATTATTTTAGTCGTTTTGGTCACAATCTGACTAATCGTTATCATAACCATTGCAGCCAACGATTATGACTAAAAATAATCGTTGGCTGCAGGCCTAGTGAGGAAACTCTCTTAATCTCACTTTAAATGTTCTATATTGTCATTTCCTCTACTTCAGTGCACCTTCAAGCTTAAAATGCAAACTACTATACAATGAAAAGCATACCAAGCATCTCAAAACTCCCCCTAAATTCAGAGTTTGACTTACTTAAAGCCATAAACTTTGATGTCATCTTTTGTCCACATTGATTTTAGTTTATTTTTATGCAAATTCTACAGAGAGTTGAGGAACTATAGTGCTGGCTTTAAAAAAAAAAACATACACAGCATCGGCGATCAAACAGTGCTGAACTCTCACAGTTATCTTCTCATTGTGATGCTGAAAGAGCACATTATTCCTCCTTATGTTAAACATTTCAGCGGCTGGTAGGAACACTGAAGAAATTGCAAGCTTGCCACTGACTTTTTTTTTTTTGTTTGCATCAAGCAAGTCATTTTCAGAAACTGTGCATAATTTGGTGCTGTTAATACGTGGTGGTTAATCAGAAGCCTGGACCGTCCGTCTGTATTGTCAGACTATTTCTGGAGTTTCTTCGAGTTTCTTCACATTTTGTCACTTTGCAACTGCAAACTTCCAGCATAGGGATTCATGTTAAGCTTTTCAGGCTTATTTAAACTACAGGAAAGGAGGTTTGAATTGTGGCAACTAACTTCATTCAGTAATTAGTCATTTTTTTACGAATTGGGTAAAATTTATTCAGCTGCTGACTTAATGTATCCGTGGTCATCTTCTTATCTTCCAGGAAGGGGAAATTCCTTCATCACTATGAAAACTACGGCGCTACCCCAAAGGATATAGCAGATTGGCTGAAGAAGTGAGTATGATTCATAACTCAACCAGCTGCTTTTTTTAAGTGTTTTTTTTTTAGTAGGTGTCCTTGAAGTTGCTGAAAATGTAGAGTTCAGACTAGAAACCGTTTTATGGTCTACTAATTTAACTAATAAAGCCCAGCGTCGGAGAGAGAATCGACTCCGTGGAGCTTGAGCGAATCTCCCTCTTTGACTTTCTGTCATCACCTTCTTTTCTCTCCTGCGCTCTTCATCACACCTTTTCTTGCCTCGACTCCCCTGGCACACCTCGTCATGTTCTCATCAATCTACACCTTCTTTCACTTTTTTTTTTTGCCACCTTTTCTCACAATCGCTGCCTGTAAGTCCTCGTCTCTGTCTGGAGAGAGAACTCAGCGGTGTTCGTGGAGCTGCAACCAGCCGGTGCAAAGTACGGTTTTACAGCCAACAATAACGACGTTTCCATGGCGAATGTACGGAATAACTTTGTCGATATTCCACCGATGTCGGATTTTGCAATCGCGGTGTTTCTATTAAATGAGAAGCGCAATTAAAAAAAATCACATAAGTTTGTTCACATGACAAGTTGTTAAAACATTAGGCGCCTTCATCCTCTTACCACTTCCTGTCGTATTCTTCGTAATTTCCGCCTGTAGTAATATCTGGTTGTTGATCACGTGACTTGTGTGATGCGAAAAAGTGTTGCTAATCTAATTTTGCAAAATACGCAAATTTTGATAAAGCCAAAAAAAATCACCTTATCATAGCGCAAAAAACTTTATTACAAAAAAAGCAGGTATTTTTCATAATTGCTCTGCTTCTCTTAAGCGAAACTAATATATATATAATTCCTGTTTTAACGTCATTGGAAACCTTCCTAGAGGCTACGTTGTCGTTACAAATGTTTAGATTTTTCACTAATGTGAAAACAAAAACACCATTTTGTGATGTTTCCATTAAATAACAAATGCAATGAAAAGCACATGTGAATATGTTTGTTCACACAATAAGTTATTTCATTTTCTTTTGGTGTGTTTCCATTAAGCAAATTTAGTTTTGTAATTTCAATTTTGCAATTTTAAGTCCAATGGAAGCACATCTAATGTGACACAGGTACACTAGCTAGACTTTTTAACTCTAAAAAGTATTAAACGAATACTTTTTAGATCATTATAATTATAAACAATTCTGCTTGTAATTATTTATAAGCAGAATTGCCTGAAAATGCCTCGGCTATGCGACAGTGAAGTTAACAGAAATCCTACCATATTTAACTCGATAATAATCATGGATATAATAAACTAACCTACCTCTCACCTTCCAGTTTTTCCAGTTTCCATATTTAAAACCCACTGTGTAAATATCTGCCATAAAGCCAGCGTGTATTTTATATTTTAAAACATCTTAGAAATGTAAAGGTTCAAGTTGAAAAAGCGTGGATTCCTGTTATCGCTACATGATAAGAAATACTCGACCACTTTGAACCAAAAGGCTGTGATTATTCCTCTGTCACTGTGAAGATATTCCTTCAGATGAATTCACCGAAGCTCACCTGTTAAAAATAGATCATTCATTTGCATATGAACAGATGTGACCTCTCTGAAACCTCATCACATTTGCGGTTCGTCATCTCAAAGGATTTTTAAATTTTTTTATTTTTTGCATGGAGATACAGCAGATGAGAGCAAGCTGAAACCGGGGGTTTGATATAAACTATACTCATAAACTTCACAGGATTTTTACAACACTTATTTTTCACCTCTAGTTTTCATTCCCTCCTCTCTTCCCCAAAGTTTTGATTAAATTTCCCGAAACATCATATTCAGCGGTTTAGTTTTATTTTCGTATTTTAGTTCCCTTCTCAAGTTTCTCTGCTTTCTACTGGGCCAAATCAGTGTAGCTTAGTAACAAGTTATGTAGTTCCTAATTGAAACTATGTTGATGATGAATGCTTCTGTGTGTTGTTAGACTTGTATTATGCCAGACTCTTGTTTTTACACGATGGAGTCTCTACGTTGAGTCATATTAGGCAACCAGGTATTAGTCTGTCAGCTACTGCAGAGGTCTAATTTTCCACAAATCACAAGTGAAATCTACGTATGATGGAGGAAAATATTGCTATATAGATTATGCTAAATTAACATTTTCAGGTAATTGTTCATTTTTACTTTTACTGTAGCAAATGCAGGTTTTTCTGCAACTAAACCAGAATTAATTACGCTTTTTTGAGTTATTCTGTCAAAAAAAAAACATGTGGATCACAACGCTCACGTTGCTGGTAGCGTTGCATAATCTCATGCTACGCTATGCAGACTCTCGCTCTGCACTGGTGAAGATTCACTTCAGTGGGCTCAGGGTTATAACTGGCTCCCGCTGATGACTCAACCTACTTTCTAATTATATACAAGAAATTATTCGACCGCTTGAAGGCACTCGCCTGAGACGTAACGACAAGTACAACATAATAATGCGCGCAAAAATCAGAATGTAGCAAAAACAAAACAGATACATTAAGATAGGACTTGTCTTGTTTTTTCACTTTTGGACTCATAAGTAAGGATTTTGATTAACCCGTGAATAGAACAGACACTTCCTTTGTTACTGTTTTCACCTGTAGTGATCCACGTTTTGGGAGCGTAGAATGATCATTGTCTTCTGCTTTTATCTGTGACTTTGCTACAAGTTGATCTTGACTTTCTGCTTCTGGGATGTATGAAGTGTCCATTTCCTTGAATTGATCTCTCTGCATTTGACCTCGTGAATCTTTTCAGGTTTGTGAATTTAGGAAAGCAAATCATCTACTTTCCGAGTTTCTTCACAGCATACTGTAAATTTTTTCCCCCAGTTTTCTTCAGCTCGCGTCCCGGCCTGGTTTCAGTCGCTGAGCTCGCTCAGTGGATCTGCCGTTTCTCCTCTGGACTCTTCAGCCAGTTTTTCCCCTCTTTGATTCGCTTTTGTTTTTCCAGCCCAATTGTGGACCGATTCAGAACTTGTTTGACTTTTTGCTGAGTCTAATGCAAACGTCACCCCTGAAAATACCTCCAGACTTTTTTTCTTTTTTTTTGTCTGGCTTAATTAGAGAGTAATTAAAGTGGAAGCAGCTCCCATCTGAATACCAGTTTATATTTCAGCTTCATTTGTCAGTTTTTTCCATGAAAAAAACCCCAACAAAACTCAATAGAACTCAATTCCTTGAACTTTTCCTCCCACTTTTTATGTGATCAAGTTTCATAAACTTGTATGTTGAATTTGTTTATTAAACAGCTTAAAATGTCGATATTTGGCTCCAAATATTTAGATGCGGGGAATATTTGTCCAGCACTCAGATGACCGAGCTGAGTGTGAGACGGACTCCTCAGTCGAACTCGAGGGCTTCGGTTACGTTACTCTTGTAGCATTTACAAACAAACTCCCGTTTGTTTGTAAATGCTGTCCAGCCACTTGTGGTTTTTGAAGAAAACCATTTTTTTTTCTTTTAAAATGTTTTATTTGTGTACTTGTTCATGGAGTATATTGTTTATATCACTGTCCACTCAATTCTGGCGCTGCAGCTCTGGTTCCTGTCATCGAGGTGGGGCTGCTTAGTTTGTGTGTGTGTGTGTGTGTGTGTGTGTGTGTGTGTGTGTGTGTGTGTGTGTGGGGGGGGGGTGTTTTGACACATTGGGTGGATTGTAGGTTACAGCTGTGTTTGATTCCTTTCTTTTTCTCTTTTATACATATATATACATATTTTGTTCATACAGAAAAAAGACCAGCTGGATTTAATCTGCTTTGCAAAATGGCTTCCGGTCCATTTCCTTATGCTGTCTTCTTTCCCGTGGTGTTGCAGCCCTCGGCCCCCGCAGCCAAAGACTCCAGAGGTGCCGTGGTCGGAGACAGATTCGCCGGTCTTCCACCTGACCGATGAGTCCTTTGACAGCTTCCTGGAGGAACATCCTGCGGCCCTGATCATGTTCTATGCCCCCTGTGAGTAATACAGCATGAAGACACAAAGAAGAGAGGGAGGAAAGGGAAAAAAAAGAAAAGCACTGCCCATTAGTGGGAAAGTAATAAATCAGTCGCAAGGAAACATCTTTCACTTTATTTACTGGCTCTCTCTGGGTTTTGCTCTGTAACACTAAAGCAGTTGTTGTTCTTCTTTGACCGAGGGACTGGATTGTCCCCGGAAGGACTTTTACCCTTTGAGGCCAAAGTTTCAAATCTCCGCCTGAATATTTTTGCTTATTTTCATTGTACAAAGTTCTTTAAATGTCCTGTGAATAAATATATTTGCCCATTTCTCCATAACAAATGGAACTAGCAAGTTATTTTTCAATTGACTGGCTATTAAAAGATTGTTTAATCAGATTAAACTGAAGTAAAACATGCTGCAAATTGGGGGCAAAATTACCGTAATAACCTGATATTGTCTGGAAAGTGCAACGTCTCCCCTACCAGAAACTGTAGGAATTTTTCAGACAGCATCACAGAGTTAAGTTGGCTTGTAAAACTGTTACCAGTGACACATTTAGCCTTGTAAGGGTTAATTAATGGTAGTGAGAATTGTTTGGACTGTAAGCAGTCTTTAGTTATTTGTAAGCACAGGGTTTACCTTGTTTTGAGCGTTAGAGCTGGAGTCACGTTTAAACAAGGACGCCTCATTTAGTTGGTCCTCCCGCTGGTTTATTCTATGGTTTTTATAAATGATTATATATTCATTCATGCACCCCCAGTGTGCATTCACGCCAGCCCTGTTTAGTTCGCTTTTGTCTAACTAGTTTGTCTGCTTTGAAAGTCTGGTTTGTTTTGGGGAGGTGTGAACGCATAATCAAACTCCAGTGCTGTCCAAAGAGGCGAACTCTGACCCGCTGGTTTATGACTAACGCTAGTGGGAGAAATGTGGTCTGTGGTCTTTTTCCCAAAGATGAAAGAGAAATCTTACAACCGCTGAAATTTGATCCCACTCCATTGTTGTTTACATTTTGTGAAGAAGGAAGCTGCGCTCGTGTCTTCTGAAGTTTTCCTGTCGTTTACTTCAGTGGTTCTTGGTGCAGCGCCACCACAGGCGAGGAGGTGAACAGGTTTTTCCAAAGGGTTTAGATCGTGTGACGCAGTGAAAGCAAACCACGTCAACTGAACATGTTGCAATTTTGGTCCCCCAGTCGAATGAAGTCTACTGCACTATGACCTCTAGTCTCTCTTCTTCTGTCGTTAAATATTCAACATTCCTTCATTGGAAGCCAACACGGATAAAAGAGCCAAGAATCGACATCCTTTTGATAAGTCTAGTGCTTTAAAACTCCACGCTTAGCGTCTCCTGCTTTTGTGCTAAACTTTTTGACAGTCTGAAAATTGTCTCATCTTTTTCTTTCCCTCCACCAGCAGCCCTCATTGTGCAACGGAGTGCATAGTATTATCTTGAGAATGTTTTCAGCAGTAAAAAATGTGCAGCATCCAGTCAAGAGGAGCTTCTCGCTCCTTCCTGCCATGGAAAACATTCTTTGTGCAGTTTTCCCGTGGGTTCAGCTGTTATTTAGTCACACAGATAACATCATTTCGCTGTCATGTGAGTTTCTGAAGTTGGAGAAAGGAACCAAAGGAAGGATTGGAAATGGGGGGGAGGAAAACAAACTCAAAGCCAGACCAAACGCAGGGAATTCGGAGCGAAATCGCTATCCATCACATACGAACCCCTCAACATCCCTGCACCTCGCTGTCGCCATATGGTTCATATAAGCCCGCTTGTCGTTTCTGCACATGCTTTACATTTCCATTCAGGCACCACACACTGTTGTTACGCAGAACTCTGTGACCCTGCCAGACTTTTTTCAACTTCCAGACACGACTTACTTTGATCAAACCCTCCTCCTCCTCCTCCTCTTCGTTGGGGAGCTTTCTATTCTTCTTGTTGTGACATATAGCTATAAATTATTGATAAAGAAATCCACATTAAGCTAGACAACAACATCTTAATCATGATGCTGCTATTTCTGGATGATCTTTTCTTTTACGCAAGTCTTGCACCTCGCCCCCCCACCATCAGTTCTTTCTCTGCATATTTCAGTCTCTATCCTGTAATGACACATAACGAAAAACAGCCACACCAGTTCAAGCCTCAACAAGGATCTAACAAGTTTATTTGGGGAAAAAACTGTGACATTTTAACATATCATTTTGTGCTTTTGGTGGCTTCCTTCTAAAAGCAATGAACTCGACTCAGAAATCAAACTTTTCCACTGAAGTACAGAAAACTGATCTTTAGGCCTCACATGTTAGATTCAGTTATTACAGAAGCGCTACTTACTACTAAATTAAATGGTTTAAAAAAAAACATTTTGTTTTTCATGTTTCCTGTGTCCAGATTTTCTGTGCTGATTTTTTATTTACATTTTTTGCCCCTACTGTCTTCCAGATCCTGCTTTTGGTTGAGATTTTGGTTCCAAATCAACACTTGATTATCGCAGTTGAATTCTGTGAATTGTCCAGGTGGGGACAGATTGGGGTCAGATGTCAAACTAACAAGTCCTGTAAATGCAAGAACGAGGCTGGGAGTTTTATGGCAACTAATTTATCTATAAAATTATTTTATTTGTTTATTTCAAACAGGTTTTAAAAATACAAGAGCAATCAGTGGGACAGAGAAAAACGTATGCATACAGAACCAAGAACAAAATATTTAGTTTATCGCTACTTTTCTGTTCAATCCCTTATCTCAATGTAATTAGATATATTACCCACTGACTCGTATCAAAATGTGTAAATTAAACCATGTTATAATGTTCAATATAAATAGATATCACTCACACTACTAGTCCTCACTCCCTTTGCTTTGGTTTAAGTCGTAGATCATGACTGTTTGGAAAGAAAATACGTAAGAATGGAAATTTGTTGCTGATAAAACTAAATATTTGCATCATGGGTTCCTGCTGTTGGTGTTTAGACGAAGAATCATTTCGCCACAAACCGCTGGTTTCCTTCCAGGGCCGTTTAGCGTGTAGCAAAATGATCACATCACTTCAGCTTCCAGAGGTCACTGACAGGGTGACCAAAATCATGGTGCATTTTCTTTTCTCCCTCCCATCTCTTCCTTTCTCCTCTATTTTTAGCCTAAATGTGCAGAGAAGTGTTTGAGCGAGTGTCTGTTTGAACGATGCTGGGAGCAGATTGCTCCACTCTTTTCCCGCTGCGGTGTCGCAGCTTCACAGATGCCTCCGCTGCACTCGACTCTCCCCCGGAACAGCAGCCAGTCGTAAACACGCTCAGATCAAGGGCAGTCGGCTGAAACGAGCTTCATCAAATACTGTTGGCGCGTGCTCGGCATCCGCGCGAGTTGTGCGCGCGCGTGCCGGCGGCAAATCGAATGCATATTTCACACACCATGACAAAACATTTAGTGCGCACAATTGAGCTGCGTATCTCTTGTTTCTCTCTAATGGAGGCACAGACATGTAGCTGCCCGGTTTTGCTGCTTCGGTGCAGTGTCTTGATGGTTCTGCCGTCAGATTGAGATTAATGTTCTCCCGGCCGACGCGATCGGCTTGCATTTCTGCCCGTTTTCACTCTCCTCTGAAATGCACAGCAGGGGAGCTTTGCGTGCAACTTCTTGTGGGCCTCCAGTTCGGTGCACTGAGGGTGGGCGATTGTGTTCTGGACCAAAACAAAAGTTTCTTTCAGCCCGAGTTATTGATGCACTGAGTGTTGTTTCAAAGCTAATTATAGCTGCATTGTTTGATCACTGGGCCTCCTTAAACATTTTTTAACTCAAAATCATGGCTGCCGGCTGGATGAATGACTGTCCCAGTGCCCCGAGCGCCGGGCTTAGCAAGTTTTCTGGGGGAAACCTCCTTTCTACATAGTTAATTTTTATCGTAAAACTTTTTGGTAGCACTTTATTTGATGGGGTGTGCATAAGACTGACGTGACGCTGTCATAAACATGACATATCTTCTGTCATGAACATAAAGGAGTCTTTATGAATGTTTATGACTGTTGTCATGAAGTGTCATTCGGTAAATAATGACACTTTTAATGCAAAGTTGCTCTATTAGTTGCATTGAAATTCCATTAAAAATGCCAATGTTGCATTAAATTGTCATTATTTACAAAATCATGCAAAGTTGGCACTTTTAATGGACTTTTAATGCAATTTTTAGAGCAACTTTGCATTAAAAGTGTCATTATTTACCGAATGACACTTTATGACAGCAGTCATAGAACTTCATAAAGACTCGTTCATGTTCATGACAGGTGTTATGTCATGTTTATGACAGTGTCACGTCAGTCTTATGCACACCCCTTCAAATAAAGTGCTACCAACTTTTCTGTCAGGCAAAGCTTGAGTCGGTCGCAGACATTTTCTGAGCATCCTGTGACTCAGAATGGTTGAGGCTACCGCTAACTAGCTGCTAATAAACCATTGCTAGCTAATTTGCTAGCTTTTTGTGCTTCTATTATTGGAAAGTGTAAATTATCATCAACCTGAACGATGCTACGTGTAATCTAGGCAAAAAAATAACAAAAATAAATGCTTTGCACTGCAATATAAAATGTGATTTTCTGCTCTTAAATTTTATTCATGGTGG
The DNA here is from genome assembly GCF_904066995.2 of Poecilia reticulata. Taxonomy (NCBI): domain Eukaryota; kingdom Metazoa; phylum Chordata; class Actinopteri; order Cyprinodontiformes; family Poeciliidae; genus Poecilia; species Poecilia reticulata. The sequence goes on along the minus strand of NC_088831.1, from coordinate 21,816,664 downwards.
TGTTAAGTTCTTTAAAAGTCTTAAATTTGAGTTGGTGAAACCTGCAGAAAAGCTTTTTTGGAATTGTCATTTAGCTTGCGTCTTTTCCCAACACCTCCTGTAAAACGGTGGAACCTCCTTTTTATTGTAACGCCTCCGTTGTTTTCCGGAGCTTGCATGTTTACTGTTTTGACTCTGATCTCCTCACCACTCAATCAGAATCAGCAGTACGTCTCACACACACCCCGCCCCCCTGCTGAGCACGCACCGACGCGCCGCCTGTTCCGAATGCAGAGCAGGCCTGACACAGAGCAAAGGACGGACATTTGTGTTTTCTCTCTTGCTCATCATTTTGAAGGGCCTTAAAAAAAAAAAAAGCCCTCTGAATCACTTTGCATCTCTGCTGAGCCTCAACACACTCTGCACAATCAAACACCTCAGAGGCTTAGTTTAAAGAGACACAGCTTTTCTTTGCCACAACGTGCATTACTCTTGATTTATAGCCTCCACCGGCTCTGCTTATTATACTGAAGAAAGGACTTCCTGAACCGTTATGACAAGGGCAATTTAGCAAGTTCAGAAAAAGTTTGTTTTGTTCTTTCTGCTGCGTTTCTTTCTGGGCAATCTATATATTTAAAAAATGTGTTTTTATTTAAAGATATGTTAGATGCAAGGCCCTATCCAAGGTATTCAGAAACCCCTCTCTCAATGTAAAGACACATCAGAGGCGATAAAGCCACAGCATTAGAAGATCACACACACACGCACACACACACACACACCACTGCTCAGGGGAGTTAGGGACAGGAAGTTGATGATACAGTTCACCAGAATTGGACAATTGCAGTCTGGAAAAATGGCAAAATTGGCAAAGACGTTGGGTTTTCTGTAAATCAAAAGCTTCCGCAGACAATAAATCTCAACCTAATGGAGCACATTTCTGCGGTGGGATGGAAAGAGTTGGTGCCCAGGTGACTCATATCACGACGTCAGCATGGACCAAATGGGTCTGGCGCTTTGTTCAAGCTGTTCCACAAAGAATTGAGGTAGTTCTGTAGATGAAAGGGAATTAAACCTGGAACTATAAAGCTGTACCTTATAAAATGGCCAGCGAGTGTAGATCTCTAAAAGCTAGACTCATTTGTTTTGCAAATGAGTCCGTTTTTTTCTTCTTCTACATTCTTTTAGAGGAATGTATAATTAAAAAATTTTTTCTTTATTCCCCATTTCCAGATTTAATGGTTTTCCTGTTAAACACGGGTCGGTACGACTCACTGGATAATAAACTCGCTTTGACGGTATCGCATACATTTTTGTAATTATGCAATTTTATTAAAACCAATAATTAGCTCTGCCTCTGCTACAATAATATAAATGTTCATAATTACAGCTGTATATAAGCAAGGCAAGGACAGAGATGCAGCAGCAGCGGCGCTACAAGTAATTATCCACAGCTTTCATGCGAGTTGCACATTTTTTTCCTCATTTCTTGTCTGTATAGAGTCGCACTAATACACCCTTCTGATAATGTTTATTAATAACAAAGGTTGGTATTAATAATATTTAGTCAGTTTTTCTTGACAAAAATTTTAAAACGGCCACATTTGCTTTATTTGGTGGAGCACTCTTGCAGCCAGCTGACCAACAGTGCATAGCAAGAGCCCCGAAAAGCTCCAATCGCATTCATTTTGTGACGTCTAATCAACCGGATTTCTAATTGTATGAATATTGTAATTTTCTTTTGAGTATTAGTCGCAAAAAGTTTCACTTGGCTGTGAAAAGAAGCCTGAAAAATATGGTAAAATGTGATGACTCAGGCTTATTATCTGCTCAATTTTGTTTGTGAAGTAAGAGCTAAATTGTTAAAAAGGTTTCTAGCAATTTGTCATTATTTTCCATCCACATTGCTGCAGCGTCTCTAGGCGAGGGGATTGAATATTTCTGATTGAGGCATGTCTGGTTGTTAGGACTGGAGTGGTCCAAAATAACACTAATAAAAGCACTAGAAAACATATTTCTCCAGTAGTATTTTTGAATCGCTGCTCAGTGGTGTTTCCTGTCATCATGCAGATGAAGTTGTAGACTTGGATGGATTGAAGTGTCTGGGCCTGGGCGACAGAAAGCTTTTCAGATCAAGTCATCTGTCACACCGTCTCTGCCTCCCGTCCCCCATCAATCCCCTCGTTCCCACCCAAATCTCAGCTCTCCATGAAGCTAGCTGTAGTGTCAAATCACCGAACCGCCCCCGTCCCTTAAAAAATGCACGACAAAATCTGGGCTCCAAGACCCGTTGGGTTTGCCAGAGATATTCCTTTCTCATATACATGAGCAGAAATCTCATCATTAAACTTCCCTGACAGAAAGAGATGTTTTTAAGAAGACATAGCTGCATTGATTAGATATGGCATTATAAAGAGTTTCAGAGGGGGGGAAATTACTCACTTCACCACTGCAATTACTATTCAGAGGGGCTGCGACGAAACTTTGATTTGATTGGTGAATCAGCATGAGGCCTTACTTCCTGCTTCTTACACGTAAACATTAATGTCAGATTGTTTACTTGCTGTCTAATCCATCCTGTCTGCTGTTGGACATGACTGGAGACGATTCAGGTGGCTGAAAATGTAAATTGATTTTTTTTAAATTCTTTTATCGTTTCTAATCAGACATGCACCTGATTCTTTACAGTATCTTACGCTGCAAAAACACAAAACGTCTTACTAAGTATTTGTCTAGTTTCTAATGCGAATATCTTAGTACACTTAAATAAGACAAAACTAACTTAAAAGTAACTTCTCAGCAATAGAAGCTTGCTTTAAGTAATATTTACACTTTTATGACAAAATGCTTGTTCTGTTGGGAGATTGATCGTTTATTGTTTCTTTTTCATTAATATTGAGGAATAATTTGCTTAAAACAAGCTCCTGTGTCTTGCTGAAAAATTAGAAATGTTATTTATCTCATTAAAAACTAAACTATTATATACAATAGGAAAAAAAATACAAATCAATGAAATGAAAGGCAGCAGAAAGATGAAATAAAATCTTATACATGCCCTTTTATCCCATAAATGTATTTAAAAAATAGAGATTTACAAAAAACTAAACTAAACAAAAGCATCAACTCAAAAAAATAATTTGTATGAATTCACATTATTCTATTCTGCTTGCAAGTTAATTTAGTCTAATTTCAATTGTCTAGGATATTTGCAATTGAATCTAGACCAAAGTTACTTGGTAGGATTTTGTTCTTCGTTGTTGTTGTCGTTTCAAATTAAGAAATAGTTCCTTTAGATTCTTTCACGTGTGTGACTGACTAGCGCAAAGGTTTTGTTCCCGAAGCTCTGTTGTTTACTGTAACCTCATTGATTAATGCTCCAGCTGAACGAAACCCATCTGTTTGGCCGTAACGTGTGTTCTCTGGGATCCTGCAGGGTGCGGCCACTGCAAGAAAATGAAGCCAGAGTATGACGACGCGGCCGAAGTGCTCAACAAAGCCACAGATGTAAGTTTCTGGAACTCTGTTTACATGCGAGCTGCATGCTTGTCCGTGAGCGTTTTGTCCTTCGCACTCCGCATCCCGACTTGCCTGACGTAGCTGCGCCTCACGAACAGATTGTGATTGGCCCGTCTCCTTCGCCTGCGGTTGTTGGCTGCTGTCAGGTGACACGTTGGGTCGGTGCAGCAGCCCGGTTCTGGATGTTTCTGATTAGTCGGGTGTGGTCCTCTCTCTCACTCTCTCACTCTCTCTCCCACTGTTTTCCGTTTAAACCTCACACTCCCAAACCTGGGGCCGGGCCTGCGGAGGTCGGTCCAGCCTGTTGACCTCATCCCTGAGCGCTGCTCTGCCCCACGCTTGGCCTTTGTCGTTGTGGCTCTGTGCCCAGCCCTGGAGGTCAATAGCAAAGTCCTGCCTATTATCTAATATTAATGGAGAGGAGCTGCTCTCACCCTGAGCTCTTAGAATCCAGTGTATAACTCAGTTTTTTAATTTTTTTATTTTCTTGCTTTGAATGTGTTGGGCTGTACTTTGAAATTTGGTTTCACCTTCATTTTGAGTGTACTATGTGTGAAAACATTTGCAGAGCTGCACAGCTTGAAATGCTTAATTTATCACTCAGGCTTCCTTTCTTTACTCAACAGGCCTTCAGCGTTATATGTCCTTTGAATCTTTCCAGATTTTCTCCCAGTGCAAAACTGGAATGAATTTCGTTGGGATTTTGTTACAACATGTTGATCTATTCCATCAATACTGTGAAACAAAAAGGAAATTATTCATCAATTTTCTATTCTTTTGCCTTTTTTAGAAGAAATTCTGAAAAGTGTGGTGTGCTTTTATATTCACCCTCCCCCTGGGTGACACCCTTTAGTAAGCACTTTGTAGAAGCACACTTTTAGGGGGTATTTCTGTGTCGGCTTCGCGCATTTAGAAGTTGAAACTTTAGATTCAAACTAATACAGAGGGGATAATGAGCATTTAATGTAACACAGATTTTTCAAGTTTCACCACTTATAAAGAGCGGAGACGTCTCATTTTTATCGTAGGTGCACCTCAACTGTGAGAGACGATCTAAAAAAAAAACATCCAGAAGATCACACTGTGTAACTTTTAAGTAATTAAGCATTTTATTACATTAAATAAGTATTTTAATACCAGTGGGAAAATAGAAGTGAACATTTGGTGCACAGACCTTTTGTTTCTTATAGTCGGTTCTTCCTCTTCCTGTCGGTTCTTCCTGCGGTTTTATCGCTACTTCTCCACACGTCTTCTCCAGATCGTTCAAGGTTTTTGGGGCTGTTGCTATAGGCAACACAGACTTTTAGCTTTGGTCTTTCCTTTCCACTTTACATTTAAAAGGTAAATGGTAAATGGACTGAACTTATATAGCGCTTTATCCAATCATTTTTGACCACTCAAAGCGCTTTACACTAGAGTCACATTCACCCATTCGCACGCACAAACGCTCACACATTTATACACCGATACGCAGCTCGGTAGGCAATTTAGGGTTGAGTGCCTTGCACAGGGGCACATCGACACATGGCAGCAGGAAGCTGGAATCAAACCTACAACTTTCCGATCGCAAGACGACTACCCTACCTGCAGAGCCACAGTCGCCCGTAAAAGTGAATGTAAAAACATTCACTTTTTTTAAGTCACTGTAGGAAGTACAGTCATGTGAAGCTTTGTGACTACATGTCACGATGAGCCCCACACGGATTTTATGCGTTTGCTTTCAAACTACCAGCTGGCTTCTTACACGAGGCCCCAGGAGTTTAAAATGGAGGTCTTGAAGGGAAGCGCCGTTCATGCCAGACTAGCTGAAACGATACAGCTGAAGTGGAGAATTCACAGAAGTGGTTTTGAAATCTGTGAGGTGAAAGTAAGAGTGAGCATTGAAAACACAGGCAGCATAAAGCGTCATCTCAAAACGCGATGCAGACGCGGAGAATTCCGACAATTTTCCCCAGAACATTCACGGCCAGATGAGCGTCGTCCTCCTGGGAGGGTGGGGAGAAAACCAGCACAGTGCAAACAGATGTAGCAAAGAAGAAAAAAAGTAATAAATGAAAATATGATAGAACGTGTCCTAATATAAAGTGACCAGCGGTTTGTTGTCACACAGAGCTTTTGTGTCATTGGTTGGAGCGTGGTGGACGTCCAGTCGCTTTGACATCGTGTCTAAATAAACGTTTCCAGACAACTCCCTCTCAAGTTCATGGAGACGAGCAGAAAAGAGTTCCTGCTTTGGAGAAGATTAAAAAAAACCGGAGTTACTGATCATCACTCCGTAACAAATTGCTAAAAGAGGAAAAATAGACGATTGAGTCGGTGTTTATCTTTCACCTGTACATGGATTTCCTCCATTCATATACAGCATTTTTTGCAAATGTTACAACTAAGCTTTGAGTCTGTTGCAACTCAACCTGCCTAAGTGGTAACATGTTAACATAAGTTATGGAAAATTGCACTGCTCTATTTTTACTTTCATTGTTTTGTAAAAATAACAATTGCCTCCTCCTCCTACAGTTTGCTTCGTTTTCTGTTGATTTGTATTCTTGAAGCAAATTTCCTTTCCACTAATTGTAGATGCATTGCTTTGCTCCGCGCGGCGTCACACCGAGCTGGTTATCGTAAAAATTTGCTTGCTGCTTCTATAAAATATCTCATTATTCCTCTATCTGTTCTTCAATCTGTGTCTGACTTTGAATTAATCTTAGTCAAACCGGCGTCCAGAACATGAAGCTATCGTTGACATTTCTTTCCGTTCTTGCACTTGCATCATTTGCGTAACGTCTACTGCATTTCCACTCCTTGTATTTCTGTTGCTGCTATTTATCTTCTGCAAATCCTACTGCAGCTCCAGCCTACTGTACTAAATGACCAATACTGCTTTCAGTCCCTGCAGCAGACGTCTAATAGGGATGATTTGACTCGGATGTTGCTTCTCCTCCGCAGAGCCCCGGCGTGCTGGCGGCAGTCGACACCACGGTGCACAAGGCTGTGGGAGATCGCTTCAAGATCTCCGGTTTCCCCACCGTGAAGTACTTTGAGAAAGGGGAAGAGAAGTACACGCTCCCACACCTCCGAAGCAAAGACAAGATCATCGAGTTCATGCACAAGTGAGTCACTGGCTCGACACACTTAGCGAGACGTCGCTCTTCACCTTTTGTCTAATGGACGCGTGTTCCGAGTCGAGCCTCGGCTTTTAAGGGGTCGGTGTGAAATGCGCCGACGTAGCCGGCACCGACACTCCGTGTCCGGTTGGTGCAGGCGTAACAAACACATTATCTGTTGCGTTTGTCATAAAATGATAATGGCAATAGTTGCACTCATTAAAACGCTGGAAATGCCAACTTGTTTCTTTAAGGCGTCTCTTGTTATATTATCACAAACTTTTAAGAGTTAAGTCGCTCCTGGAGTGAAACTGTGGTTTGAATGTGTGTCCTTAAAAATCCTCAAGTTCATGTGTCCAAATGAAGGTCTGAGAGTTGGCCTTAAATAATCACACGTCTTACGTTTGTCCTGGCAGGACTGCTTTATCTCATTTATGCTACGCAGTTTGTTTTTCTCATGAGATTTTTCTGTCAGGCCACAAAGTTTGAGTTGCACTCTTAGACTCAAGGCGGTTGAGGCTGCCGCTAGTTAGTTGCTAATAAACTCTTGCTAACCCTAGCTAGCTTTTTCTACATCTATTATTGGTAAGTGTAAATTATCTGCAGTTGTATTAGCCACTGGCTCACTTCTGTTGCCAGGCCAGGTGCATTCTGGGAAGTAACAACAACTTGGCACTACAATATAAAATATACAATTTTTTACATTTCTGTCATGATGCAGGTCTTAAATTTTCTTCATACTGGTCTTAAATGTGTCAGGAAACCTGCAAAAACCCTCTTTAATATAATGGGTGTAGAAATAATCATCTTAAAAATAGTTGAAAACATAAATGTCAGTAGTTTTTTTGTGTGTCATTTCTAAACACCCCTCAATCAAACTTTCTGGTGTTGTGAAAATATTTGCCCCATTACATACATCTTCTATTTCTGTTGTTTTTTTAATGTCAAGTACATTTAAATATTAGACTTAAGATAACCTAAAAAAAATGTACAAAATACTCATTTAAAATCTTGATTTGCTTTGTTACTGTACATCTGCTAACAGACTACTTACTAACACATTAAAACAGGACTGTTGCTCTCTTGACGGTATTTCATGAGCTGCTTTTATCTCCGCAGTCCCCAGGCTCCTCCGCCACCAGAGCAGTCTTGGGAGGACAGGCCCTCCAGTGTCAGCCATCTTGGCTCAGAGGATTTCAGAGAAGCTCTGAAGAAGAAGAAGCATGCTTTGGTCATGTTTTATGCTCCCTGTAAGACATTTTTATTACTTTTTGTTTTTTAGTTCTCTCAACTCTGCTTGGTATAATGTATTCAGAAGTAAAAGTTCGTTCTCCTACAACCTGACATTTGGAAAACTTATCGGGTGGAATTGCAGCTGTGTTTTTGGTGCGATCATGTTCTGTTTTTAAACCGGTGTCCATACGCGTCTCACCTCTCTGCAGCACGTATGTCAGCTCCACCTAATCCACAGGGAGGACAAGGAATGACTCGCGTTTCTGAGAATAGATTTCAGGATTCAACAGTTCAAAAGGCTGTCTCTAATAAGTGCTTCAGGAAGGTCTTGAAAAATGAAAAAAAAATAACACTGGAAATCTCCTTTAGCTGTCTAGGAAATCCAGAATTGCCTTCAAACATGCAGCCTAAGATAAAAGCATTGTTTTATTAATGTTTTAAAAGGAATTCTCGTTTTGATGTGGTGGAAAAATCTGAGATTTCACTACGTTGTTTTAGCAGAATAATCTCCGGCAGCCTGTCATTTTACGACAGTTTGTGAGCTGAATAAAATGTGCCAAAATTAAAGGCTGGATTAATTTATTTTAAGAGATACAGGAAATAATTTCTTCGCCGGCTGCCGAGAGATTTATCTGTATCTGCAAAAATGTAATTACATTACATGAACCTGACTGCAGGAAAAGACCGTGATTAGATTCAAACACTTCATCCTTTCTACAACAAAAAAGGAAAAAACCAGCAGGTTAAGAAAGGACAGCATTTTTAAACGATAGAAAAAGAAAATAGCCATTCATAAAATCCTCTCACAGACGCATGATGCTTCTGTGCATTTGTTTGCGCTTTGTTTCTGATTTTCGGACTTCAAAGTCGGAGGCGGCGGGCCGGCCGGGCTGCTTCCTCTGCCGGCTCTTTGGTGTTGGCTTCTACAAAGGAAGAGTCCAGATGCACATCAAGCGGCATCGGCGCGCTGTCACGCCTGCCCGCCCACGCCACCTGCATCCTGCTCGCCGGGTTCTGATTGGTTCACAGGCTTCTCTTGATTAAGGTTCAGATGAAACGCAGCAGACGCGAGCTAATAAATCAAGGTTAGCGACGTTTGAAAAGCAGAGCAGAAATCTTGTACGCTTTACTGGTGTATGTGATCACCTAGCTGTCTGCGGCGCCGACATCTGGAAAAGCAACGGTTAAATTTGCTGTTTTGTTCTTACTGAACGTGTGTCTGAGGCAGTTTTTTGGAGCTTTTCACGGATTATGACAGAAAAGTATGAGACAGTTTTAGCAAATATGTAAAAAAAAAATAAAAAATTCTTAGAAAAACTAAATGCTGCAGCTTCAACTTTTTGGCCAACATGAAAATGGTTATTTTTGTAACCCTGTGCAATACGGTGATGCATGGTGGCGGCAGCAGCATGCTGTGCAGATAACATAAAATGTTGGATCAAGGAGGCTTGATGCATACTTTTTAGATTTCTTTCATATATATTTTTTTCTTACGATTTATAATTATGCTCTGTTTTATAATGATATATCACATAAAATTCCAATAAGAAACTTATTAAAACTTTCGATCTTTATGGGACAAAATGGGAAAGTTCAAGGCGTATGAATGCTTTCGCAAGGCGAAAAAGTTGCAGAAGAGTAAAAATGATGATCACTTTCACTGAAAGGGATCCTTTTTTTAACTCGCGGGTAGTTTGCAAAATCTACTGAAGACTAAATAAACCTCAAGCCTTGTTTAATAATTGTTTTTGAAAAACTAAACGTAGTCTCAGTTTTGGCTGCTCTCTGAGTTATTTCCTAACTGAGAGTCAAAGAGTTTAATCTGCCGCTTGTTCGAAAGCAGGTTGCTGAATACTTACAATTCGGATATTTTATCGACGTCGGTTGGCAGAGACTATTAAAAGGATTTGCTATGACTTGATAATATTGACATTAATATCAATCATGAGGATATTAACAACGTGGAGCAGGCTGGTCTTTCTCGTTGTTGTGCTTCGTAATGTTTTATTTTTTACTTTGACGCAGTCATAAAGTAAACTGCACAGCATCGATATTTGCTGTTGATTTCTGGTTAGTGACGTTGCTGCTGGCTTTAGAAAAGTAATAGATCATTTCAGCCTTTTAAATGATTTTTAGTCACGTACTGATGCTTTTTTTGTTGGTTTATTTAGGTTTTATCTATAGCAAACTTGAGCTGATGTGTGTATTTATAGTTTCTAATGTCGAATCCAACCAGCTTATATGGACTAATTAGACTACAAGTGGCCATTTATAAAAACGAACATTATTTTTGTTAAAAACAAACTGTGTAAATCATCTTCTACGCTAAGTGGGTTATGAAACAAAAAAAGATAAAAATTAGCTTAAAAACCCAAACAGTAGATCATCGCAGCAGCTACGTTTGTACCTATAATTTGCTTCTCCCAGCCAAAAACTGAGCACTTCATTTTATGTTTTTGCCTCAATAATTAAACAGGTCTCTAGACCTCAGGCAACTCATCACTAAAATAAAAGAGCCATTCTATGCGCCACTTATGCATTAAGATAAGGCTTTGTTTTTATTTGCCCAATGATCATTAGGGACCATCTGCTTGGTAACGGCTCGGTCAGTTAATTAAAACGGTTTGATTCATTAAACGTGTAAGCTGTTTGATGCGCCTCTGCAGCCAGCGTCTTCACACGAAATGAAAAGAACGAAGGCTAATTCTGATCATGGAAAAGGCAGGTAAATGAGTGCATTTAGAATATGGGCTTCTACTAACAGAAGACCTTTGAGTTGTTTTTACAGTTCAGTAAAGAACCTGTTTTGTTGAGAGGTTATTTATTGCAGCAGCTTAACAGAATAACACAAGCGGCGCAGAACAGATGCGTCGTTTCATCATCGCGATGCTGACATTAAACGTGAATGTCACGTCTGAAGTTATCATTTGATATTGGTTTAGTGAGCTGTGACGCTGATCTGGTGTTTAAATACATATTTAAACGCACTGCATGGTTACTTACATGGCAGCTTAAAGGGGAAGTTTATTTCTGTCATTTTGGATAAAACCTTGCTTAAGATTTTTCCGAGACTTTAAGATGGAACAAACTGTATGTCTTTTTGTTGTTTTTTTTGTTTGTTTTTTTACCCACGATGTCTCATCAAGACATTATGGGTAAAAAAAAAAAAAGTGAAGCCTGAATCAAGGAGTGCAAAAGGAGAAAACCACCCAAACCACAGTCAATCAAACATATTTACATTTTTTAAAGCTGTTGTATGAACTAAGCATAGACTGAGATATTAACTTGTTACTCTCCTGCAGATAAATCCGTTTTTGCTTTATTTGCAAACGCTTTTTCATTCTGAAAATAATTGGCAAAAGATGTTTTGTGAAATAAGCCAAAAATGTCAAATTTTGTAAATGAAGGTAAAGATTCTCGTAAAGTAAAAGTTTTGGGAATTTGTAAAACAAAAACGGGTCATTTTGCAAGTGGATTAGTTTAAAAGAATTAACATTTATTGACAAAAAGCATCATGCTGTGTGTTGAAGTAAAATTATAAAACGATTCTCAGAATAAAACCAAAGTCATTCAAAGACCCACTGATAACCTCATGTGAAAAAAAGAAAGAAACCTCAACATGAGCAATAAAACAAAGATCCTGTCAGCGCTGATCCAAATCAAATTTGGATTGAACAAATTAATTTGCGGGATAAATTCTGCCTAGTATTTTGAATGCCATCGTTTTTATTTCAGAGACGAGAAACGTCTGCAGGCTCTAAATATCTTTGGCTAAAAATAAGAAATGTGTAGATCCAGTTTTCTTTTTCTCAGTTTGAAAACTATGCTTAGCATAGCAACCCACGGAAGAAAATGTACCCGTCCTCTTTTTGCAAAAGTTTTGGTCTTTATTTTTTAAAACCTAAAAATATAATAGTGATAAATTCTTTAAAAGAGAAATAGTGAATATTTTAAAAAAATTATTAATTTCCTAGTTTATCAGTTCTGCTGCACCCCACTACATATACATATGTTCCTTATATCTCCATTTATTGACCTCTGTGAATGAGTTTACCGACTACAAGCTTTTAACAACTCAATGTAAACATGTATATTACTTCAGATTTATACCTAAAAAAAATCATTTAAGTGGACTTTACAGAAATATTTGGCTCTTTTATAACTTAAAGCGGCAAACTGTGTACATTTCCATTAATGTGAAAGTATTTTAAATGCCTGTCTGTCGTGTGCTGACTGGATGGGTAATTTACTCCTACCTCTCCACGCAAAAAGCTTTTATGTCAAACTGCCTGTTGACATATATAATACTCTCCTCAAGATGCGTCCTCGCTTTTATTTCACCTCTTAACATTTCTGACAGTTTGATGATAATGAACAGAAGAGAAGATCTGCGTACTTGACATTAACAAGGAGAGAACAAAACAAACGAGCCGTGCCCACAGAATGTCAAGCTGAAGGCAGAAGACGTGTTATTAGCAAACGGGCTGTTAGAGAAACACACCGGGTTTGCATTTTGTTGCTGGAATCCAAAGAAAGCCTCCTGATTATTGTATATTTTATGTGATTTAATGTGCAACTGATTATATTTCCCTCCACCTTTTTGGACGTTTGTGAGATTCCTATAAAATGTTTGCTGATTTAGTGCATGAATAACGAGTGCAGGGTGTAGCCAGAGAGCTGGTGTTTGGTTTATTTGCCAACAATGAGGAATGCTCGAGTCTATATGGCAACAAATGTATTTATATGGGAAACATTATTTCCTCACTGATTTTCCGTTTAACCCCTAAATGTCAATAACATTTTATAAATCTATAGGTATGAGCTGTAACTTTATCCTGCCTGTTTCGTTCCCTTCAGGGTGTCCACACTGTAAAAACGCCGTGCCTCACTTCACCACAGCAGCAGAGCTGTTTAAGGAGGACCGCAAGGTTAGTTTTCCTTTTCACAATTTTAAAACCATATAGTTGAGTGATGAACAGTTATGTTGTAAAAAAAGAAAGAAAAAAAAGTTGGTGTAATTATCATGTTTCAGCTTTTTGTAATGTTAAACTGGAGGAAGTAGAGTCGCCCACTTGCGAATTTCCTGTTTCTTTTTTTCTTTTTGGATCATAAACAAACTTTAACATCGGAGAGAGTTCAGTAGATATAAATATAATTCCGCTGTTAAATCGTCATCATAACTCGACAACAATGAGCAGAAATGGGATCGAATGTGAGAGTTCAAAGACAAAACCACTTCCAAAAACCGCCTTGATGATTCCCATGACTTTTGGTAAAATATTTTAAGGACTGATGAGATAAATGCATCTTGCTACATTTGATGTGAACTAAAAAGCATTTGAGAGAGAGAACACCACGGTAACATGAAGCTGGTAATGAGTCTGGAGCTGCTTTAGTGGTACAGCAACTGGGTGACTCACCTAGTTAGTAAAACCATGAGTTATGTGCTTCTACCAGAAAGTCCTGACGGAGAATATTCAACCATAATCATCTGACCTGTTGCCCTCGGTGACAAAATTGGTTATTTTGATTTACTGGCAGATACTTTTTCTCCATATAGATCAGAATTGAGTTTAGTTTCTTGTTTTCCTTAATAAATGAAGTCATTATTTAAAAAACAAACAGCTTTTTGTGTGTCCTCAGCTTATCTTTAAAATGACTGATGGTTTTAAATGTGGGTGTGATAAACTTGGCAAAATGCAAAGCAATTCTGAAGTGCAACATTACATCACCGTGATAAAGAGTTACAGAACTGAGCTACTCAGTTCTCAGCCTGTTCAGTGATTTTATGTGGTATCTGCTGCTTTCTGGGCCGTATGCAGGAATTCACATTGCCTGGTCAGCACTCTGAACTCTTTTAGCTTCCGAAATGGTTTTATGGTGCGTTCACACCAAACGCGTTATGCACGTCAAAAACACATCCTACGCTTCAAGTTTGACTCGTTACCCTACTTTGAATACAGGCGCTTGGCATTTTGCTCTACACCTAGCGTTTCGCGCGCCTGGCTTACGTTCAAGGACTGTGGAGAAGCGTCAGACGCGTCAAACAGTTTAGAAGTTTTAATATAACAAGTTGAGGTCAAAGCTTTTTGTTCCTAGTTTACCTTGAAAACCTCAGAGACATGGAAGAGTAGAAGCTGTTCCCACAGCTTACATTTATTCCAAACAACTGGCTTCTCTATACCCGTACATTGACAACTTTCCAGTAGCCATGTTATGTAATTGCATGTTTTTCATTGTTACACAAAAATCGTCCGATTTTCCTTTTTTTTAAATCGTTCTCGTGCACAACATCGTCCGTTCCTAATATTTCTCTCTACGTGGCAGTCAGGAGAATGATCACTTTGTTCCACCCCAGGCCGTTTCATAAAATGTTTTGCCCGTTTGGGGGTCTGAAGGTTATTGGAGGTTCATGCAGTCGCAACAGGATATGCTCATCTTTCATCATCTCCATTCCGTCTCATTACAGTTCGTTCTGGGCCTTGTGTCCTTACGCCCTCCTCCTCCCCCCAACCCACCCACTTCTTCTCGTCGCTGTTAATAAGCTCGGACTGCCTGGGTTTATTTCCAAACCTTCCCAACTCCGTGACTCACCCGCTCTCCCTCTCTCTCACACACACACTGAGAAGACGAAAGGGACGTGTCTCGCAATTCTCATCGCACCAATCTATCATCTGAAACTGAGAGCGGGGGGAACGAATAAAAAAGAAAAGAATCGGAATGTATTTTGGTTGTAAAGCTGCGTGAAGAGGTTTGACATTAATTGCTCGGTGAGCTCAGGCGATGTTATGATCTCATTTGTTGGCATTTTTCAAAATCGTTGGCAGATGGCGTGAAACGGTGACATATCCTCGGCAACTTAGTCATGGATTTTTCTGAGGCAATCCTTTGTAACATATAACTGAGACATTAACCATAAACAGATGAAACTGAAATGTTTTTGTCCAAAGTGCTTACTGTTGTTGGTCGGCCTCTAGATGCAGAGTTTAACCCAGACACACACACACACACACACAGAGCTCTCCACTCCTGTCGGGACCTTTGGTAAAAACCCTTAGAGAATCCAACCTGTGATTAACTTTATTTATTCAGTGGAGAACAAAAACGACTTTTAGCCCTGTAACTACTCTAAAAGTAAGCCTTTTTTTTAACGTATGCTTTACTGTTTAAGTTGTTTCTCAAAACATCTAACTATTAATCCCAGACTTTCTGTTTAGCTGGGTCACGTTTATGTTTTGACGCAGGGCTTGTTTCTCTTAAACAGTCTTCAGATTTGTGGAAAAAAATAAGTTTTTTTTTATCTTGGAAAGTGAGCAGGATGGAAAAGAAATCTACAACTCTTATTGTTACAAAACTCTTAACAACCATTAGACAATGACTGATAAGCCAGCCAGTTGTTCAAAAAGCGACGCCTGAAAAAGATGCATTTTTTTTTAGCCTTAACTTCATAAACATATGGAGTTTGATTAGCTCTACTGGGACTTTAACTGGAAGCTCAGTTTCCTGGACTTTCAGGAAACTGAAAATTAGTCATCATGTGGTCCTTCAGCAAGACGATGAATTCTGCCACACTATACTACTACTAAAAATTTTAAAGAAAATTAGCTACAAATGTATATCTATGTAATCTTAACACATTTCACAAAAATGTGTGAAGAAGTCAACAAATGAATTTTTGAATACTACTCAGAAAAGTTAGGAATATTTGGCTTTCGGGCAAATTCTATGGAAAATGTAAAAAGTTTAGGCTACAATGAGATCCTTTCATGGAAGGAGGGCATTTCAGGACAAGCCTGCAGTTGTGGTTTCCTTGTCCAACAACGTATTTAAACAAAAGCCAACCAACACCAGTGGAGGGTGCAACAAAACAACAAAACATGTCAGTCCCGCTTTTGAGCATTAATTACATTTTGACAACAGCCTCTCATGCTGTTCACAAGTCGACTTGCTGTCTGCTGAGGCATGCCATCCCGCTTTCTCAATGACTTGAGCGACCTCCGGGTCGTTGAGGTTCTGAGGTACAGAGTTACGGGCCTCTACACACCAACTCGGCTGAGCCCAGAGGTTCTCTGGTCTGGAGAAGGTGCGGGCCACTCCACCGGAGGTTCTCCAGGCTCCAGCAGATGTTTCCTCGTGATGTGACCTCAATGAGATGGAGCCCTGTCGACCATGAAGACGAAATTAAGCCTGTGTTGTTCATGCAAGGACACAACGACTGGATTAATGATGTTGAGGTTGTATAGAGTTTACATGTAAAAGTTATAGTGCACTTTAGGTTCGTCCTGAAATTTCACCTGAAATCTAAATAACCATAACTTTTTCTAATTGGTACGTAGTCCAAAATTAACACGAGACACAAAGTTATCAGTCTTCCATGGCCAATACAGGCTAAGTCCTGTAGTCTGGATTATCTTAATAGAGGAATCACCAAGAATTCCTCTTTATTTGATCCAACGCTTTGAATGAAAGAAATTGGTTGAAGAAATAATGACCAACAACCTATACAGATATGTCAATATTACAGGAACAAAAAAAAAGCTGAACAGAAAAATAAGTGTAGCAAGGAAGCGAAGCACAAATCAAGAATCCAATCTTCTTTTTTTTCTCTTTCTACGCAAATGTTTTTTTTTTTTTTTACTAGGCACCAAAGGTACTTCAAACGGTTTGGCATCACTTCGCTGTTCAGCTGTGGGGTTTGGATCGGCTTCTTGATTCGAGTCCCACGGTGAAACGCACCAACCAGAGGAATCTAATCTCTGTTGTTTGGACACAAAACTATAAGTTTTGCTTTCTGCTCGTCATCTCCCCGCCCCTCACCCAGTTGCCAGAGGATATTTGAAGTCTTGATAAATCTGCAAAGTGAGCCTGTGTTTACTTGGCACACTCTATTATTAATCAAGCCAAACCCCAGTGTATCACACCAAGCTGGTGTTGATCACAGTCTATTAGTTGCCCTTGCCTGATTCACCAAAGACAAACACAGGCTTAGCTGCCGCTTTGAAGACTCAAACAATTAGAACGACCACGTTGCGCTGCGATGCTGCAGAGCTGGAGCTGCGTGCAGGAGTGGTAATGAGTTTTGTCTTTTTTCTCAATTCCAAACAATGACTAAATTAAAGATTCACACTGGTTCAAACAGCTTGTTTTAATACAAAATAAAAATCTCTCTGCTCTAGCCGCGAGACAAAAACAGCGGAA
This sequence comes from Poecilia reticulata, assembly GCF_904066995.2. Classification (NCBI taxonomy): domain Eukaryota; kingdom Metazoa; phylum Chordata; class Actinopteri; order Cyprinodontiformes; family Poeciliidae; genus Poecilia; species Poecilia reticulata. Next base: position 21,799,637 of record NC_088831.1, on the reverse strand, counting down.
TCCAAAAAACTTTTTTCAGGATTTGTCAAACAGCATCTAACCCTTCTGCTGACAGTGCAGCTTTATAAGTGATTTATTGAACAGAGATGTGCCTGGTCAATGATCTAAATATGGTGATTATTACTGGTAATTTGGCATAGATGCTGAACTTTATTCAGCTGAAAGTTGGCAAAAGTTAATTAGCCAATTAGCTATGCTATTAGCGCTTTAGCTGAACATGGCTATGCTTTGTTCTAACCATCATCTCTAGCCGCATGTTTAAAGTTGTTGTCCTGCTGAAAAGTGAGCCTCTGCTCCCAGTCATTTGAATTTTCTAGCATGTTTTCTCCCAGGATTGTCTTGTTTTTAGCTCTTTTTATCTTCCCATCATCTCTTACCTGCTTCCTAGTCGTCATTGAGGAAACGCCTACCCACAACGGCATGCAATCCCAATAAAATACACAACAAAAATGGCTGCTGCAAGTGTGACAAAATGTGTAAAAGTTCCCCACTGTATGAAGACTTTAGTAAAACGCTAACAGTTTTACTGATTTGGAAGAGAATCATGGCGCACTAAGATTCAAGAATCCTTCTGTTTCTTTTTAACACTGGTCCGATCTAAGAAGAGTTGTTCCTGTGAATGCACTCAGACACATACACACTTTTCAACAGTGTGTGTGCCAAGACACACTATAAACCCAGGACAGGGGCGATGCATCGTCTTCCCGTGAAATCACTATTCTGAATCCAGTTTAAATGAGTCAAAGGGAGTATGTGTTACAGCACCTCCTTTATCCAAGTTATGTTCTCTTTCTTATCAGATACTACCTGGTGCACATCCATATCTGCTCAGCATGCGCGTTTGGCTTTGCTCAGACTTTTATCTCTACGTGTATCGGGCTGCGCCCCGGTGTAACGCCGGGTGGATTGAAACCAGGCCAACTGGTAATTTAGCAATGCAGTGAAATTGCTTGATGTGGGAGTCCTCTGTCACTTGGAGATGGATCAATAACGAAATTAGCTGGAGCCCTTTGAAGAACAACAGCTCTACAACTTCATTTTCTCCTGTCAATTCGCAGCAACTCTGATTGATTGCGCGGGGTCAGAGCAGCGGGATGGAGCCTGTAGTTACGCTGCGAGCGTTTGTTATCTCTGCCGCCGCCCGCTGTTCTTTTCTTGTGGATCTCAATCTGTCCCGACTCGGAGGTGTTCGGAGACGCGGAGGACGTCACGATGCGAAAGCAGTCAGGCTGATTGCACGACTGTGAAATCCTTCTTTCGCTGCGCCGCCCAACAAACTTACCCGACACTTAGCAGCGCTTCTAATAAACATATTTCCACTTGAGCAACTCTCAACCAGTAGTTGTATTTGCATAAAGAAGCAACTTGCATATATCTTGCAATGCCCAAACAAGGCATTTGTCACATTACAGACGTTGTGCAAAATAAAATCAAATATATCGTTCCTTCTGCAGCATTTTGTTGTTATGCGCGAGCGGGCAGGCAGGAAGCGATAATTTCACAGTGATGAGTTTAATGTGTAGACCTCGGCATCCTGAAAGAGGGTGACATTTGGGCTGTCCAAAAGGACTTCCTGAGTGAGTTATGTATCAGTGAGAGGGCATTTATGCTTCATTGGGATGGCTTGTCACTAATCGATTCAACATCCACGCAACGTAAGTCTACCTTGTTGTTGTTGGGGTTTTTTTGTCGTCTCAGATGGATTGTTGTCTGGTTTTTATCTTGCACCTTCAGTAAATGGAGCACCAGGCGACTTTACAAACAAAAGGAACAGGGAGTCTATATATTTAATAAGGTTACCTTGCCACCTCTGTCAGAGCTGCTGAATAGAATTGATTACTCTCTTTACACACGCGCACACACATGCACGCGCGCGCGTACACACACACACACGTTTGTCTCGCTGGTTGAATTGCTGAATTGCTGGTTCTTCTTGAGTTGCTGGTTGTTCTGGTTTAACTGGTTGTTCCTGAATTACTGGTTGCTATCAGAATGCTAGCTAATGATAAGACAGCAAAGTAATGGTAGGTAACCATGGCAACTGGAGACAAGTTAAAGGTATGCCACAGTGTTAATGAACAAATAATCCTTATTTGATTACATTCTACTTGTAAAAACGTGAAGATCAGGAAAATGCCCTCACGTTCCACAAAAGACCTCCACTTGTTGATGAAAATGTTTATAATGGACCTCTATAGATTACATACAAGTACACACACGCACACACTCACACTTAAAGTATTAATATGAAAATTGCGTTTCTTCTTCTTCATAAAACCAAACTTTAAATCAGCACCAAAATGAAACATGCGCCAGTCATTGTCAAAAAGTAACACATAGGGGTGCTGAGGTGGTGCAGGGAAGAACAACCCACGTATTGAGGCCTTAGTCCTCATGGCGGTGGTCGCAGGTTCGATTCCCGGCCTGGTGACATTTGCCGCATGTCTTCCCGCTCTCTCATTGCCCTCTTTCCTGTTGAACTACTTTCAAATAAAGGCCACTAGAGCCAACAAAACCTTTAAAAAAGTAACACATAGTTGCTTGCTAAATTAAACATTTCTGAACCTCTTTACATTGACAGAATGTTGACTAAGATGGTTGACTCAACTATTCTTTTGAACTATGAATTGCACTTTTTTCTATTATATATATATCTGGAAAAATGTAGATCCCACTGCACTGAACCCCATTGAAAACTTCCTGGTTATTCCACCAAATATTGATTTATGAACTCTTCCTGAGATCAAACATTAGTATTGTTGTTTCTAAATGAATATGAACTTGTTTCCTTTGCATCATTTGAGGTATGAGAGGACTGTATCCTTTTTGTTATTTTGTCCATTTCTCATTTTCTGCAAATAAATACTAAATTTTTGATTGTAATTTCAGATACAATAGTTCATAGAATAAAAGAACATTGTTAATTTTACTCAAGCATATGCCTATAAAAAGGAAAATCAGAGAAACTGATTATTTTAAGTGGTCTCTTAAGTTATTCCAGAGCGCACACTAACATGTACGTTATTGAAATATTAAAATATAGTTGTGTGATCTGAGTTTTCTGACCATTAGCATTGCTTTCGCTTAGATTGTTTATGCTGCTGTGGACTGCACAAAAGGACTGAACCATGACCTCTGCAAGCAGGAGGGGGTGGAGGGCTACCCAACGTTCAACCACTACAACTACGGCAAGTTTGTGGAAAAGTACAACGGAGATCGCGGGGTAAGCTCCATCTTTGGTCTCACCAGTGTTTTAACGCACTCATCTGAATCACAGCAGACTTTACTGGACGGATGTCACAATTTGAACTACTTCACCAGTTCCTCCTGCAGCAAAGCAGACCCACAACAGGACGCTGCCACACCCGTACTTCCCCCTAAAATGTAACCATGGCCATGAAGCTCAAACGGTTCCACTTTAGTTTCATCACCCGATAATTTTAAAGACCTACATGCTTTTAAAACGGAACTCCTGTCTCTGTTTTTGGATGATGCTCCAGGGTTTCCCCGAGTATAAATAAGCCTGGCGGGCCACCAGGCTTTACTTGTCCCCCCCACCAGGCTAAGCCTTTACAGTTGGTGTTCAGCTATTAATATTCCAATCTTTTAATATCACATGACTACCAAGTGATATTTTCAAATTTCCTGTCAGCTAAAAAAAATGTTTTTACTCAAAAACACGACGGGCCGCTGGATGAATGACTGCCCTGGCACACAACCACCAGGCTTAGCAAGTTTTCTGTTGGAAACCTTGTGCTCATATGTATAATAGCACAATTCACTGAGAGAAATGTGGTATTGGCTACAAAGCTAAACTCCCGAATCTCATTTAATTAATGTACAAATATCAACTTAAATGAATTATTTATGGCAAAAGCTGTTACAGCGGATTGCCTTGGCCATATGCAGGGCTGCAGTCGAACTTCAAGCGGATCATTAAATAAAGGGCAGCTGAAACAATGGCAGGTGGATCTCGACATTTCTGATTTGGCAAAGCTGAGGAAGCTGTAACCTGGCACGGCTGGGTACTTTCCCATCGTGCGGGCAGGCCAGCTTGAAGTAAAGCATAATGACACAAGACTGAATTACAAAGTTGCAATGACTCATTAATGCACTGAACTCTGGGAAGTCTTAACCCAAACTGAACTTTTCTAACCATTCTTTCACTTTGCAGGAAGCAGGCTTCATAGGATTCATGCGCAACCTCAGAGGCCGCGACCAGGAGAAGGTGGTCAAGAGGAAGGAGGAGCTCTGAGGGGGAGCGGGGAGGGCAATGCACTGTGACCCTTGAGTTTGGCAAGGGCCCTTTTGGCACTGAAGTGGGAGACTCAATGACCTCAGCGAAAGGCTATTTTTTTATATCATGGTGATCTCATTTGTAATGATACCAACAGAGTACTGACCAACCACTTGAGACTTCTTTCTTATGGATATTTTGATGGGCACAAAATAGATTTAAAAGGAAAAAAGTGATTTTTTTTTTTTTTTTTCTGTTTTGTTCTTTTTTTTTTTCCCAATCACTGTGACTTGAACATGTTGAAAGCTACACCCTATCTATGCAAAAGTGAGCCCTGCTTCTGCCTGTGGGAGTCTGTGCGATCTGACTGTGGTGGACTTCAACGTGGACGATGCATCTCCCGTCGCTACGCAAGAGGCTTTCATCTGATTCTTTTCAACCTGGCACCGTCTTCACAGATGATCCATGCTGATTTTTTTTTTCACGTTATTTAGTGTGTCAATTTCTCTCTTTTCTGTCTTTCTTTTTTTTTTAAAGATCATTTAGAATTAATAAGTCACGTGTTTCCATTTAATTTTCCATTCCTGCCTAAATCCAGTTCCGATTGGTGGCATCATCAGGTTGACATTTTCCCAGACTTTAGCAAGGACCAATAGAGAGGCATGTAAGGTAGCTGCGATCCAAATCATAGTTTTTTTTTTTAAGGTTTGTTGTTTAAAAAAATAAATAAAATTTAGCTGTACAATCAGTAATGATCCAAACTAGGCAACATGGGGACTAAAGGGTCAAAGTTCTGTCTCTGTTTCCAAAATGGTGGCCTTTTCAAAATTGAAGAATGTGAATTATCTGAAACCGCAAAGCGACGAGGATAAGTGGAAGAGAGTCAGAGGCCTGGTGCGACTGCAACTTGAACCAGTCCGAGTAACATAATCATCTATTTATCACTCACAGCTGTGCTGATATTTTCTCTCTGGGTTTTCGGTTTACTGCTCGCTCATAACGAGGTTTCATGAATATGCTAACAAGGTGGAGGGCTCCTTTACATTAGCATAGAAGCTACCAAAGGTTTTGGGGTTTAATTATGAAAGTTACCCTTCTTTTGACGTTCCTTTGCAGAAGTACTCGCTCCCTTCGAACGACACATCAACATTCAACACACTTTCTTGGGCATTTTATTTTTTTTTTTATATGATGGACCAACAAAAAGTAATAAGTTGTGAAGTGGAAGGAAAATGATGCATTGTTTTCAAAATTTCTTAAAAATACAAATCAGATTGAAATCTTAACTTTTTTACTTTTTTTTTTTTTGGCAAAGTAACTCTAGCTCAGTCAGACTGGATGTATGTGTGAACATCAATAAGTTTTACCACAGCTTTTCAGTTGGATTTAGCTCTGGACTTTGACTGAGCCATTGTAAGAACAAATATGCCAACTATTATTGCTAGAAGGTAAACATCTGCTCCAGTCTGACCAGCTTTCTTGTCCCTTTACAATAAGCTTATCCCGACAGCATGATGCTGCCGCCGCCGTGTTTCACCATGGGCGCCACCTCTGCTTCTGAAAAGGACACAGTTTCCGCCGGCGTGTCAGGTGTGACTTTTGGAGGCAGTCGGGTCGCACCGGTTTTTATTTAGGGGCATCATATCAGATTATACGCGCACACCAAGTCTTCCAGGTGTCATTTCAAAACCAAAACCGCGTATCACTTTTGCTACACTTCTCAATTGTTAAGTCTGCTGCATAAAATCAAATGAGTAGTTTTTACATTTGTGGCTGTAGCACGAGTAAATGTGGAAAAGAAACGAAATACTTTTTGCAAGGCGATGTATCGTAGGTAGTGATTCCAATTAGATCTTACCGTGAAGTGGATCTAAATGCAGAGCTGGATCCCTTCGGACCTCCTAGTTGAGCAGCCAGCTCCGTGGGTCAGCAGCCTGCTGCGTGTGTCCACGCTGCTTTCACCGACTCTTCTCTAAAACGTCGCCGCGGCGTTCGTTCCAGTCCACGTCCGCCTGTCCTCATCTCGAACACATCCAGACGCTCATCCCGCCGCTGTTGCGTCTCGGCATCAAATTTGATTCATCATTAACACCTTTTTACTCCCAAAATCATTCTCTTTCTCTTTTTTTTCCCATTTTGTTTGTTTCCTAACATTCGAACTCCCGTCTGTTGCTCCATTTGTGTTTATTAATCGAAACCTTTTCCGTCGATACAAACACGGTTCTCAGGGATAGCGTTACACAGTTGAAGGGAATGCTATTTGCTTCTTTCCAGCTGAATCATTCTGAGCCCTTAGGCCACCGTACTAAATATTGTTTACATTTGTATCTCAAAAACACACGTTTTATTTGTTCCACCCCCTCCTCCTGTCCCCCGCCTTCGTAAATCGATCGAGGCGTGTTGGTAGTAGAGGTTACTGAACCCTTTATTGTAAAAAATAAATAAATAAAAATAAATATTTTTGAATAACTTTTGTTCCAGGTGAAATGGCTGAAATGTTCTGGCTGGAGCCAAACATGGTTTTATACCCAGTTGTAATTTCATTGTCTGCGTGATCGTCCATGAGTGTTTCATGCAGTGGGGTGGAAGAGGACGTGCCGCTGGATTTAAGGTGGCGTCCTCATCTCATTAAGCAGCAACTGCCTTTCATTCGTCTTTCCACCGGTTGATGTGCAGCAGCCGCCCCACTGGCGGTGTGTGTACGTTTGTTGAATAATCGAGAGGTTTCTTCCCAAAGGTTTTCATGTTCTGTGGGTGTTTTTCACAATTTATGCCAAGAAGTCATTGTTGCCTTTTGTTGATTTTTTTGTTTGTTTTGTTTTTGTTTTTCCTCTGTGCCCAGCCATATGTACAGTTTTGACCCTTGCAGTAAGAAAGTAAAATAAAGCCAAACATTTCCAACATTTTGTTTGACCTTTCTATGGAATAAATGGTTCTTTTTTTTTTTTTTTGTAAAGCATTTGCTTGATGTTGGCATTTTTAGTTTGTTTGATTTTTTTATTTTATTTTATTTTTTCTAAAATAAATTGGCAAATGTTGAAGTAATTGCTTGTGAATTTGGTATCGACGTTTATTGCAGCAGGAAAAGTAACTGTCAGAATAACCTGGTTGGGTTGCTGAGCTAATGGACCGTCCTGGTTGATGCAGGTTTGTCCTTGCTTTTATTTTCTTTTTCTTCTGTTTTATCCTTAGAATCTTTAAAAATTGAAGCAATAGACCAGATGGAAAATCTCCACATTCGTGTTGCCGATGTATTTGATAATTAGTCCCCCAAAAACATCTCATCAGAGCAGATGGGGTCGGTTTATAGAATGAAAGTGACGTGGTGGGAGTTCATTGGATGCATTTTGTAAACAAATCAAATTATGATCTTTTAATTTTTTTGGTTTTTGATAAATACACAGCTACATTAAATAATGCATTTGCATTATTCTATAAATGACAATGCAAAGATTCATTCAAATTTGCATTAAAAGTCAATTAAAATTGTCGACTTTGCATTAAAAGTGTCATTTGCCAAGTTACACTTTGTGACAACCATTGCTGAAGACTCCTTTATCTTCATGACAGTGTCATGTCAGTCTTATGCACACCCCATCAAATGGTTTCACCACATATGATAGATGTAAAGAATTCCTTAAGCTATAATCACATCTAATTAAAATTTGCGTTGATACATCTGAATTACTTGATTGTGCATGCATATATATATTTGTTTGTTTACACTATGTCGGTGCAAATGACGACCCTGTCTTCCTCACACCTGCCACTTTCTGTATTAAAACACTGAGCCCTGTGGATATTCATCAACCTGTCAGCTGCAGCACACATCCATCATCCACTTCCCCCTTGTCTCTGGCTCCCACACACAAACACACACACACACACTTAGCCTAAGGGGGGGTTGTGGAGCATTTCCCTTCAGGCTGACACATTGTTGTGCTCTGGGGAGATTGCAGAGGAGGTGTGCGTGAAGGACGAGGCCACTAACCATCTCTGTGCTGCTGTTTTCATTTCCTTTGTCACTTTTTTCCTTTCTCTCTCTTTTTTTTAGTTTTACGTTTGAAGAGAAACTGATGCAAATTGAAGAAAATGCTGATGCCAGTGAATGGCCTATTTTAGTTCTGAGTGGAGCACTAAAACTTGGCAAGCAATAGATAAATGCTATTTATTGTTCATTTTTTATATATTATAGCCATAACCTAAAAAAGAAAAAGTGCCACCACATCAGAAAGGTTGAAAATCATGCTTTCTGCTGGTGTTTAGTGATGAAACCAGATATTGAAACTCTAAAAGGCTTTAGAATAGATTTGCCCTGCGACAGACTGGTGACCTGTCCAGGGTGTACCCCGCCCCTCACCCAGAACGCCAGCTGGAGATGGGCACCAGCAACCCTCCCGACCCCACTGAGGGATAAGGGTGAAAGAAAATGGATGGATGGATGGATGGATGCCTTTATATTAAAAAAAGGTATAAGGATATCCATTTGCAATAATCCAATTATCAATTGGAATGTCATTGAGAATTCATTTCAGCAATTCAAATCGGAAAGTGAAACCCATTTTGCACAGAATAATTCTTAAAGATCTTCTCTTATTTTTGACAGTCATGGCTTACAGCTAAAGGAAACTCAATATTAAAACGTTGCTATAAAATGGTTGTTTCTGATTATAAAAGAAAAAAATTCTTATCGTTGATCTTTAGAGCTTTATATTATGAAGTTAATTAATGCTTCTAGTACATCTTGCATTACACCATTATAGTCACTTTGTGTATTTCTTACAGTATTTACATTCTGAGATTTAAAAAAGGCTAAAAACATTTCTAAATACAGCATCTTTTCATGACTTGCAAAAACAGAAAATTCACAGAGCCACAGCCATTGCCTTAGACAATAGTTGGTAACACCTTTTATTTGAAGGGGTGTGCGTAAGACTGACATGACACTGTCATAAACATGACATAACATCTGTCATGAACATAAAGGAGTCTTTATGAAAGTTTATGACAGTTATCATGAAATGTCATTTGGTAAATAATGACACTTTTAATGCAAAGTTTACAAAATCATGCAAAGTTGGCATTTTAATGGACTTTTAATGTAACTTTTAGAGCAACTTTGCATTAAAAGTGTCATTATTTACTGAATGACACTTCATGACAACTGTCATAGAACTTCATAAAGACTTCTTTATGTTCATGTTATGTCATGTTTATGACAGATTCATGTCAGTCTTATGCACACCCCTTCAAATAAAGTGTTACCAAATGGTTTCAATTTAAACAGATTTTTATACCTTAATTCTAAATATTCTAAATTCCTTCAAGGCATCGTTTTATGCTGTTGCTGTCAACGCTGTCCTGTCTGGTCGCTGATAAAAATATTTGCATGTTTTTACCTAAAACTGGTTCTGTGTACTGATTCACAGCTTTCTTAAATTGCTTAAATTTTACTGTCTCAGTTTTTCCCTCTATTTGACTTTATGCTGTTAAAAGATAGTTATGAGGATTCCCTCATAAGAGTTACAAAGTTCAGATTTCTAGGTTCCTATATCTGCCTGCTTTAATGTGGATTTCTCCCAAATAACATATTTGAGTCTTTCCAGATCAGGTATGCAGGATTCATCTCTCAAATGGAAGTTGATGCTGAATCTGAAGGTTTAGATTCCCGTGTTCCTTTTTCATATTGAAAACAAATTAACGAATTTGAGCTACTTCAAATTCAACATTATATTATTAAAAGCATTAAAAAAATTATTTAATTGCGTTTTATCTTGCATGTCTTTGGCTTACTACTTTTTTTTCACCCACAATGCAAAGCGAAGCAGCCACGTTAACGATAACATCCTCACGTCGCTGCCTGCTAGCTGCCTCTGCTTCCTGTTTATCTAATATGCCCAGTGCAGCCTATTATACATAACTACATGATGCTAAACTTCTTCAACAGGTACAGTTTTTGTCAAATATCTCTGTCAGTTTCTCTGAGATGTAAATTCATTCTACTTTGAGGCTACAGCAAACCAAAGTAGCTAAATGTTAGCTCCCGGGCTAGCCGATTCTGCTAATGTTGTTAGCTGCCTTGCTGGCTACTTTGGTCTCTGCGGTTCAGAACTTAACTACCTTCCGTTTTCTTGCAGTCTGAGTTGATATTTTAGAATATATTAAATTGTTTTAGTGCTTCTAATCGGTCTGTTATTCAGGTGTTTGATTTATAGCACTGTTATTTCCGCATAAGTCCAATAAAGATACAGTTCATCATTGGATTTTAGCGTTGGCTTCCCTTGCTTTGATTCTACTAGCCACTACAGAGTCTCTTTTTGTTGAACTCAAACGTAACTTTGAATTGCAAAAAAGGGAGGTTTAATGTAATGTTTAATTCACCAAGAATGCATGCAGTCAGTGTTTCACATCACTTCCTATTCAATCGTGGAGCTCTCCGTGGTTCTGACGCAAGGGACCACCCCACCTCCAGGTTTTGGTTTCAAATTGCATTAAAATGAGTACTACACTTTAAATGAGCTACAAAAGGATAACTGAACAGCATATTAGTTTAAATCAGTCCTTGGCTAGCTGTGGGGTTGGAGTAGATAAATAAGAAAAAGTCCTATTTTTGGGTATTATCTTGTTGTCGCTAACAAGTATTTTTAACACCAACGGATGCTAATAAAGGTAAGTAACCACAGGTGTTAATAAGCATTTGTCGTCTGTCGGAACACATAAACTCTCGATAGTTTTTAAAAAGTTTAATCTATAGTCTGCTATAGTTCTAAAATTTGTTCAACCCTCTCAGCTGCAGCAATGTACAAGCTAGTAGCATCTTTGTAGTAAAAAAAAAAGTCAAATAATAACAAATTTAAATCTTTTAACATAACTGGTATTACAAATGCCTTCACAAAATTAAAAATTCCAACAGTGTGGTATTGATTATTAATATTGTACAGCTATATTGATTACTTTATTCTAAAGCTATTGGAAAAAGAAAATAGCCTTCACCTCACCCCATTTAAGGTGATATTTGTATAATTGTGTACCACTCAGCAGGGTGTCCTGATAATTCTTGGTTGTTTTTGAAGAATAGTTCAGTCATTAATTACCCTTTTGAAGATTCTTATTATGAATTTTGCTCCCTGTTTTACCTCCGTTTGCAGCAAATCAGTGGGACAACCTCATCTGTAAAATGTCGACGGTGTTGTTTGCCTCTGTGGTTCGCGTCGCGGACGGCCTCCCTCTCTCGGCATCCACCGACTACGAACAGGAGAAAGGCCTCCAGGAGACGAAGAGGCATCTTAAGGGTCTCTCCAAGAAGCTCAACCAGTTCCCTGACCGCTGCACACTCAAGTCCGGACCGTACAATGTGAAGTACGTCCTGTTCTGTAGCATTTCTTTAAATTATATTACATCTAATAATGTGCTTTTGTTTTTAATGTCAACTTTCAATAAGTGGGTCAGAAAACATTATGCAGTCAGTTTGCGAGCCTATAAAGTTCGATATGAAACAGCCGTTTTGATCATTCAGTTTCATCTTTAGGAACTGTGACAGTTTTCCTACTTCTTTCTTGTTTTTCTTTTTTAAACGTATTTATTGATTGATACTGTCAAATGCGTGTAAATCTAAAGCCAGGGCGCCCTTTAGGCTTTCTGTTTCAAAGCATTATTTCTGAAAGCCCAGCTGGTGCTCTTGGGGAAGCCTTTGAAATGCTTTTAAGTGGTGTTTGTTCTGCACCAATTAGCGACGATAAAAAACAGGACATGACCTTAAGGGGAATGAGACAGATACACCTTTCAGCAACAAGAGCTTCCCTTTGATTGGACCGTCTTTAATTTATTTAAGCCTGAAACATATGATGACTGAAGTGAAGGTCAGAATGACACTTAGTTGTTAGAACTCACAAGTTAGCCCTTTTTTTTGTGATGTTCACAACCATTCAGACGCTTTCATGTGACATTTGATGCATTAAAATCTCTAGAGTCTTAAAGCTAAATTAATTGGTTTTATGCGTTAACTATATTAGAACATAATAGAGATCTGACAGGATTAAAGGATACCCTGGTGTTCCATCATAAATTACTTTAAACTCTCTAATAAGTTCTCTTATGCAGGTTCGTCTGGTGCGACAGCTTTGCATGGTTCACTAGTAGTACAAAAGCTTTTGCTTGGCTTTTTGCTTTTAAGATTTACTGAGCCAGATGTTATTGATTTTTATGATGATTACATTAGGGAAGGTGATACATGCCATCTGTCCAAAGACATTTGGGGTATTGAACAGCGATGCACCAGCTAACACTGAGCATTAACGTTTGACTGGTTTCCAAAGCTGGAAAAGCCCAAATCTTGATTCATGAACAGCAGCCGTGTCACAGATCAGTCATAAAGCAAATGCATGTCGGTTTGCATTTTTACTGCAGCGTTATTGTTGAGGCCGCCACCTAGTAGCAGGTATTGATGGGGGGGGGAATATAGCTAGCATATGTGGGTAAGGGTTTATTGTGTTAACTGTAGATCTATAGTTGATGCACAGATGGTAAGTTTACTGATCTATTTAAATCAGTGGATGACACAGAGTAAGGAGTACTAGCATTAAGTTCTGTTCACAAAGTACATTTTTGGAGGGATAAAGAGTCTTTATGAAACTAAAGACTGCTGAATCTATTGAAAGAATGGAGGAGCGAGTAAGAAAGCGTTGCTGTTTATGTCCCGGTGAAGCTTTTCCTGGCTGCCTTCCCTCCATTTTCTTTTTGGCTTCGTTCTAATTCCAATTATTTACTTTTAATTTTTTTCTACTGTGACACGTGAGAGAAAACACATGCTGCAGGTTCTTAAATGGAGGCAGTCGTTTTGAATCCAGCAGAAAATGAATTAAGTACAAAATAACCTCTAGCTATGCATCAGAGCATTATGTCCCGTAATTCCTCTGACTTTGCTAAACCTTTAAAAACATTCAAATGCATTAAAATGCATGCCAAGTTCATTGACTGAACATAGTACGCATTGATGCATTTAAGGGCAAAAGGTTTTTTTCAGTTTTTAATTTCCCTATCAGGAGAAAATTGTTGCATTTTTCAAGCAGCCAACAGTGGCCTAATTGGCCATGATGTTCTACTTTAGTACTAGAGTTTCATTGGGAAAACAAACAGCTACCATTTCCTCTAAAGATATTAAGTATTTGATTGTTGATTTTAAATTATGATCTTATCCCAGCAGAAAGGTTTTAGTTAGAAGGAGCTTTAGTGATAATTAAGTGCTGTTTGTTTAGGAAGTCTATCAATTGTTTGATCTCTGGGAAATAAAGAGTAATGATGTTACTCTGACAGGCTCCCAGCCTGTCTAAATATGTTCATTACCATAACATGTTGAAAGCTCAGAGAGAAAAGCTCATTTGTTGCCCTCTACTCAGTCTCCCTGTTATATGATAAAAGTCTCACTCCACTCGGTAAAGTCTTCTACTTTGATGGCTGTTGCCGTCAGTGCATCCTCATAGCACACATGCTGGTGAAGTGGCTGATTTTTAACTCCCCTACTGGGAGTTTCACCACTGAAAACTACAATTATTTGGTCACTCTCCAATTTCCTGGTGCATCTCTTGTTTACAGACAAATCAGTATATTAGACGGTCATGAAAACACAATAAGTTACTCACTTTGGGATTCACTTCACGCTCACATTGAACTAAGCAACAAGCTACATTTTAATTTTACAGCTCTGGATTCCCATTTAAATTTGTTTCTCTAAATTTTTTTGGTGCCGGGTTCACATTGTGCGATTACTGGGCATCCTTTCGACCAACGCTTCAGTCCATTTGTGTACCGATGTCACTCTGACCCGATCAAACATGAACAACAAACATCAGGTGCTGGCAGAAGTGTTCTTGGAAAGTCAGCGAGCCTGCTGCTTCCTGCTACCCACGACCAAAGCTTCTACTTCTTTTTCCAGCTCTAATAATTAGCGCATTAACACCAGTAACTTGCTGTCTCTCTTTATTGATCGTTTTTTCTGTCAGATTGGTCTGATACAGTCCTGCAGATTCACCTCTTATGCTTGCAGATATTTAACTGTTTAATGTTTCCTGTCTTCGCACAAATGAGAGCAGAGACATTTAGATAATGCAAGTCCTTTTTTTTTTAATCAGGGAAATGTAATCTGCTAATCGTATGAATTAACACTTCCAGGCTGGTAGGTATTGTGTCTGAACAGGTGCATGTGAATGTTAATGTGGTTATTAAGTTTAATTAGCTGTGAAAGTGTGATCCTATTTCTTTACCTTTACAGCAGTGGTGTACTTTAAACTGTGTTTGCGCTGCGATTAGAGCCTTAACCAGCAGAATCATTACTGCTGTTATGTTGCCCTCTTGTAATTTGTCGTCCTCGTTATTTCTCCGGGGTTTCTGACATGAGCAAAAGGACAGGACCTCGCATTAAAATCAGGATTTTCTGCTCTTTTCTCTGCGTTTTTAGCTTCATATACTCGCTGGGTGTTGGATATCTGATGGTCTGCACTGGAAATTACCCCAACGTGCTGGCCTTCTGCTTCCTGGACGAGCTGCAGAAAGAGTTCATCATCACTTATGACTCTAAACGCATCAGCAGCGCCGTGCGGCCGTACTCCTTCATCGAATTTGGTAAGGCTCTTTTGGATTTTGTGAGTAATGCGCTTCGCACTGTCATTATCTGGGTAACAAGACACAGTGCCAGCTGCATTTATTAGCAACGCTGCTGAAGATGTGTGAAAAGTCTTGAAGCAATTTAAGGTTTTATTGCAACGGTGTGATTTCACTGTGAAGAACAAACATGCTTTTAATTTGAGTACATTTATTCAGTGATGAGAAAAACAATTGCTGGAACTCATGTTTTTAAAATATTATACAACCTGCCATTTTCCAACAGAGTAGCTCCTGGTTTAACATTTCACAAGGTGGAAGCAGATCAATGAAAACTGGTCAATAGGATCCTAGTCTGGATGCTGATTCGACCATGGAAGATGTTTGATTTTTAACGCAGGTTTTAAATAATTATGCTGGTGACCCGGTGGCACACAATTTTATTAGTGGACATTATTAGATTTTATTTAAACTCCCCTGGATCTTCAAAAAGCCAATGACACCGTACAGTCCAACAAGGTTTCCAGAGTTTTTGGAGGAGAAACTGACAGATGCTTTATTATTCCTAATAGTGGACATTAAGTGCTAGACGTGAGCATTTATTGTATTGTTTATCACTAAATATTTTGATAAAACCTCAACAACCAGCATAAAAAACAACATTTAACGTAGCTTTATTACAGTGTATTTGCCTCGGTAATAACAAACAATTGGATAAATTGCCCATCCACTGTAGAAGGACGGATTTTGGTCTTTGTCCAGCCCAGAGACCAAGTCATTGTTGAACCCAGGGAAACAGAAAGACATGGATTAATCAGAAATTCTTGACACTTTGTGCAACTTAAAAAAACAAAAAGGAAAGTCATTAAAACAGAGCTATAGTTACGTTTCTTTTAGAGACTATAATTATGCCACCTGTGATTTGATTAAAAATAGCAATTTCTTCTCACCATCTGTTCTCCCCCCACTACAGTCATTTATTGTTCTGAAACTAAAGCTTGTATTTTAAGCATTTTGGGAGACGTGCTGTTACCGTAAAAGGTGGATCCGTTTTATTACAAACATCCGTCTGTCTGCACTCTGTAGAGGAAACAAGTCAAATCTGAGATGCACGCTGAGACTGAAGATGTTTCTCTGCTGCAAAGATGTTTACTCCTTTCAAAGACGCCGCAGCTTCAGCTTCCTTGTGTTTATGCCAAACAGTGTCCTTATCTCTTATACGCCGAGTGTTTATCACCCGTTATTTTGCTCCCCGCGGTACTACCCGCCTTGTTGTTGTGCTGACTGTCATCCCCCAGACACCTTCATCCAGAAGACCAAGCATCGCTACAACAGCCCTCGCTCCCTGTCCACCAAGATCAACCTGGCTGACATGCAGACAGAGATCAAGCTGCGCCCGCCCTATCAGCTTTCCCCAGAGGACCTGCAGGCTATCAATGGATTCTCGGTGCGAGCCGCTTCTAAGTACAAGGGCATAGGTAGGACTCGAGCTGCCACCGCGCACAAAAAAGCCCTTTTAACATATGTGCCTTGTCCCTGGAAATTTCCATTCACATTCAGTGAAGGTTGGGTGGAAAAACATAACATAAAATAACGCTAATACCTGCAACGTTCAAGAGTGTGTGCTGATAAGAGCTGGTGCATTTTGCTGACGTGCGTTTTGCTTTGCTTGCTCAAAAAATACAGAGTCTCGTGTGTCAACCCGAATGCACCTCCAGTTTGCTCTTTCTTGATAAGTCTGGTGCCTTTCAGAAGTATTCACACCCTTTTAACTTCTACATGACTTTCTCCCGTCTGCTGTGAAGATTTAATTACAGACAGCTGCAGTCTGTTTACTAATGAGTAGACCTGTCAAGATAGCAAATCCACCTGGATGATGAATTGTCCCAGTAATTATTGCAATAATATAACCAATAATATTGTTGTTTTGAGACCTTTTATGGTCAGTAATATGTTGGTAATGGAATAAAAATACAAGTTCGCCCTGTGAAAGACTAATAAACTTTCATTTTGCTAAGGAGCTGGAAGATATTTTAACTATTCAAAGTAAAACACAACAACCAAAGACGACAAATAAAAACACAACCGAAGTCATAAATAAAATGAATTATAAAGTCTGTGTAAAGAAAATTGCCCATTAAGCAACATTAACAATCAGAATAATTTAATTCATCATGTGATTAATTCGTTTCTCATTGCAGCAGGTTTATCATGAAGTCATTTCTGAGTGTTTTCATAAGCAAAGGATTTAGTTTTGGGGTATCAGAGTAAATTGGGGTTCAGTATGTATGTATGCATGCAACACTTCTTAAACTTCAAATTTCTCAAATATCGTGTTACTCCATTAGTTGTTTTGCCTGTAAGCATATATTATTTTAACAGGAACAAAGAGCTGAGGTAAATGTTTCATGTCTAGTTAATCTCATTTTCTCTGTGGAACATTTCAGCTTTCAAATCGAGACACTTCAAATCCTGCTGAAACTCCACTTTACTAATCGTTTGTGTTTTGTTTTTACTACTCCTCTGTTGACTTGGAGCTGTTTTGTTCCTAAACTGATGATTCTAAGCATTTCTCTCCTGGAGGATGAAGTTCTCAGCGTATTTCCCTGTATTACGACGTCCTAAACTTTTTGTGAATTCAAACACATTTTGGCTTCAGCATGGTGGCGCGCCCGTATCCTGCTTGCAGAGTGTTTCCAACACGACAAATGATTACTTTGCGTGAAATGAAATGAATACAAGCATTTACAGTGTGTGATGCATGTCCATTTTTTCTCCCAGCCCCCACACAGATGTTGGAGCCGGCGACGCTCCCTGGCATTGTGTCCTGTGTGCTCAGCATCCTCTGCGGAGGCCTGAACCTGCTGAGAGGCGTCCATGCTATAGAGAGCATACTACAGGTCAGGACTTACTGCAGGGACATTTGGACACTTGGTGCAAAAACTTAGTCAAAGAATCTCTGGAGAACTTTTCAGACCAGAAATCATTCCTGCAGTTTTCGAACACACCGAATGCACATTAAGCAGATTACTTGTGTATATAATCTTTAAAGCCATCTCTTCTCTGTTGCTTTAGGTGAAAAATCCCTGCATATTTTAGTCTTACTCTAAGGAGTCATATTTTGCTCTCATCATTTAATTGTGCTGACTGTAATGCAGTTTCTTGTATCACTATAATCCTGTCTATAGAATCGCACAATGGGTAAATTAATGTGGGGAAATTATTTGTCATGCTGCGTAACTGGTTATCATCTACATATAATCAATAGGGAAAAAATAAGGTTTTTAGCCCATGAGAGGTGGATTTTACATCTCCTACATTTAGTGAGAGTTGCATCCTGAGCAGTTCACTGAAAAACCTCTTTCAGAAGGGAAAAGAGTGAAGAAAGCTGCAATAATGTGGTTCTGTGGGCGTCTGCAACCTTAATCTGATCATTTATTGAAGCATCTTTTGATTTAGTTTCACTGTTTATTCTTCTTTGGCAGAACTTTTTTCAGCAACTCACTTTTAAGTCTCAAATTCTCCAGATCTGTCGTATCATGAGGACGTCTGGCCTTTTCACGGTTCTATTTATTACTGTTTTGAGCTTTGCATAGGCCATTTCAGATCTTTATTTTTTTGGTGAAGTTATTTCATTTTTATTTAGATGTGTTCTTTTAGTGTTCTTCATAGACACACCTTTTCAAATTGTCTTGTAAGGTTAGTTTGTTTCAACAGATCATAAAACATTCCTGGGTGCTTTTGTCAAGATCCAAGTGTTTTCTTTGCAAGCAAATTATTCTGTTTTGAAACACTACTTCTTAGTTCAGATACATTTTGAGCAGTGAGTATTATTGTCACAACTAATACATTTCAGAAATTCCTGCAGCTCCTTGTCTGCTTTAGTTTTTTGTTTTTGTTTTTTATCAAACATCCAGTTTTTCTAATTCCCTCGTATTTCCTCCACTTGCTGTGGATTATTTTCGCTTCCTCTCTCCTGACCAGTAACTCTGTGTAATCTTTCTGACCCTCTTGAAACTCTCTTAAAATAATGTGCTTATTGCAAGTTTATATTCTACGGTTTTGTAGAGCAAATATAAAAGGTGTAAAAAGTTTCCAGATGTCTTACGACGTTTTATCAAAATTCCTGTCCCCCCATCTGAGCTTGCGATTAAAGTCAGTCGCATCATGTTCTGTAGATACTAAAATGTATTTAAAGGGAACCAATAAACCATTTCTTGTCACATAAAGAGCATGCATGCTAAAATGATCCCGGCCTCTGTCCGTTTCCTCCCTGTGCAGAATGATGACGAGGACTTTAATTATGTGATTGCCTTCTTCCTGGGCACGGCGGCCTGTCTGTATCAGGTAAGTGATCGTCTGCGGTAAGAGCAGCCCATCGCCGGCCGGTTGACTAACAGCCCTGCACTTTACGGCTCAGCAGCTTGTCAGTTAGACAAACATTCGCTGAAGCTCAGTGGCTTTCAGGCCAATGCCTCCTCTATAAAACATTTTCATCAGCTCCTTTTGTGCGGCAAAATGCAAGCGCACAATTTAGTCGACAGAACAGAGCCGTCACCTAGGATTTGTTGTCGAAGACGCGTCAGCGGCCAGTTAGTTCGGCATTAATTCGATGTGATCCCGTTTCTTTCAGTGCTACCTGTTTGCCTACTTCTCCATCTGGAGGAACAGCAAGTCCGTCTTGGCGTTTGCGCTCATTTGTCTGTCCAACATGTATCTGTATGAACTGAGGAACATTTGGCAGATCCTCTTCCATGTAGCCGTGGGGGCCTTCATGACCCTGCAAATCAGACTGAGGCAGCCGCTGGGCAAAGCGCCAGACTACAATGTCTGACGAAGAGCAAAAAAAAAAAGACTTAACGCGCTGTAAGTCAGGTGCCCCAGCGGTGGTCCGTCAGACACACTGGAAGCAAAAACAAGCCTTCCCGATTTGGAGGAGGAAGAGGAGGGACTGAGCATTTCACCGGAGCATAAATGGATCCGTCTCCGTTTGGATTTGGAAAGGAAAGTCTGCTGCGGTCCGACTGCTTCATGGATTTTATTGGATTGATTTTGGAAGCTGCCTCCTTTCCTTTATTGCGTGATGATGATTTATGGACTTCTTCTGCACAGCTCTGATTTAGGTCACAGGCCTGTTTGCAGGATGGCTGCAAACCCCATGCACTTGAAAAGGTTTTCTTTTACTGCATCCAACGGGAAAAGAAAATCCTAATAAATGTATGTATGATTTCATCATTTCAATTAAAATGACGTGAAGTACCTTTCAGAAAGCATTGAAACTGAACTCATAACCTATTTCCCTGTATCTTCTTGTTAAACTACCTCACATGTCAGCTGTGAGGTTTGTTAAATGAGTCCTGAAATGAATAACCTGAAACTACATTTACCCACCAGCAGATATTTAATTGTCTTTATAAGTGGAGTATTTTGCACGTCTCCCTGGTTCAGCACACCTCATTGAATTAAATTGGTCCAATTCTTGTTTCTGCAGAGCTTGACGACTTATTCCAGCCATTTAAATCAGATGTGTTGGAGCAGGGAAACGTCTAAAATATGTGAGATACCGCTATCTGTTTGATTGAAATTGAACTCGATTAAATTTTTTTTATATAAAATCAGGGTTTTCGCCGTATCATAGCTTTTCTCTGCTCTGCTCTAAACGCTCTTGAAGCGGCAGCACCGGTTGCTGATTATGCTTTATTTTTGACTGTGTGTGGGGCCGAAATTTTGACTCATTTTCCCATAAATGCATTAGTCAGCACCTCTGTGTGCTTTAGAGGCATGCGGTTGGATCACAGAACCAAATGAACAACATGTGTCGAGAGTTTCCTTTAAATTGATCCCAGGTCTGTTGTGATCTTCATCCAGGTGGTTAAGATGCATCAAGACTTTTTAAACACAAACAGCCTCAGCATGCCCTTCAATTCTGTTCATTTCTATTTAGTGGGCTAAATGTTAGCTGGTTGTATTAAACACCTGCCTCCTGAACCATGTTGGGAACCTTAAGCTGATTGTAAAGAGCATGACTGCAGATTGAAAGGATAACCTGAACCTGGCTTGAATAATTCAAAATTCCGTTAAATTTTACAGAAGATCAGAAAAAAAGTGCAATAATACAAAGATATGTACAATTTGTAACCTTTTAAAGACATTTCAATCGGGGCATTTTGTATTTAATATTGTTTTAAGTTTTGTTTACGTCAGTATTTTTTGCCACTTTGTTGGCACACATCTCGTTTTAAATTTGTTTTCTTTTTGTAAAACATCCACATGGGATTGTATCACAAAATGCTTTATTACTGATGCTTTGCAAGCATGTGGCGATAATGTCAGCATGACCTACATCAAAGCTCAACAGAAGCTCTGCAGTCTGGCTACAGATTGAAGCTCATCTTTCTTTTCTTTGATATCGTTTCCTCCTTTTTCTTTCCAGTCGTTTCCGTCTTTAGCTCACATTCAGAGAAACGAGACGGATATTAACTAACCCATAAAACCTTGGAGTTTTCGAGCACAGACGCCAGAGTGCATACCTCTATATCATAGTAATGATTTCTAGATACCAGTCCACATGCATACAGTTTTTAAACTTTCAAAACTTTGACAATTAGGTGGAGGATGTGGTAGAATTTGCATTGTGTTGCCAGTGTGAATTTATTTCATTTGTAGGAGTATATGGCATGAAAGTGATGAAGCAATTAGAAAACAAATCTTTAGACTACAAGAGATTAAATTAGGATAAAACAAAGAAAAGTTTTTTACTTTGATACCAAGAGGTAACAACCTGAAAACACACAGAGAAACTCAACAATCTGAATTTCTTTTTCTTTTTTTTAACCTTTCGTTCATGTTCTGCCTACTCACATCTATGCTTTCTTTTAAACCCAGTGCTGGTTTTTTTTCAGCTGTAGAAATGTCCATTTCTGGTCTTGAGGTGAAACTATGCAACGCTACCTTTCTGTTTGAGTCACTCAGACTTTAATTTATTCACTAATCAGGGGTAAAACAGTCATTTCTTTTTTTGTGGTTATTGTCATTTGCAAGAGCTCATTATTTATTCAATGACTGCTTTTGGTGCAAGATGTAATCATTTATGAAGTTCATGTTTTTTCATTCAGACGTGTGTAAATGTCTTCTTGTGACAACATAAAGCTCCTGTCGGCTCAGACGGTTAGCAGTCGCATCCTTCCTCGCCTACACCGCCTCGAGCGTATGCCAGTGTCACAATGACTGTGTGAATAAACACATCCGTGTTGCCAACAGCAAAGATGCATCACTGTTTTCTTTACCTCCTACTGAGTTCTTTAGTTCAGCCATCTTTTTTCTGCTACTTGGACTTTTGCGCTGCTTTCACGCAGCTTATATGTACCGTTTAACATTTATTTGGGCAGCGTTGGTTTCTTTGCTCTCTGAACTTTTACATTCTTCTTGTGACCAAAGATGTGTGCAGAGGAAGCTGGAAAGGAAAGCAAACAGCTTTAAGTCCACGCACATCTGGCGTCAGAAGTTAACGAGTCGTTCTCATGCGACCCATTACTGCAGTCTGACTTTTACTCCGCTTTTCCAGCAGCGACCACACCTACATGACCTCATGCCGGCTCTCGCACTTCACGGCTCGGGCGTTCTGGGAGCAGAGCGGAGTCTTGCGCCACCGACTCGACATCCTGTATCTTTGCAGTTACAGTAAACATGTTGCGTGGGCGGTTTTGTCAGGGAATTGAGATTCGGGGAATTATCGACCAGATTTGTTTGTGGATGGAAAATGAAAGAGCGTTTGAAGATGTCGTCACCAGGAAAGGAGGGGCGAAAAAAAAATTCAAAATAAACCATTGAATGCAACTTGTACAATAAATTTGTCGTTTTAATTAATAAATGTAAACGTGAAAAAAAATTACACTTGTCTGCTTTAGGAGCGATATTGGACTGTCTACCTTCATATGTTGAGAGAGCAAGCGGCTTTGGAAAGAGGCAGCAGCACCTTTTACACCTGTTGTTCCCAAAGAGCAAACCTGAAAATTAACGAGTCGCGTTTCAGAAATCAAACTAAACAAAAGACAGTGGTAATGCTAAAAATATATATATATATATATGCTAATCAAGGTTAAATTACTCATGGGTTATAACAATTATCGATTCTGTTTGTGCTGCCCTCATACTGCTGCATAATTGATCGACAAATTTGGAAACCACAAATCTAAGAAATCGGTGCAACATTTTGGGCAGCAGTAATTAATGTCTGTCCACCAGCCTGGGCATGGTCTCCATGACAACCTATTCTTTGTGCAAGCCGTGTTTCGCATCAACACAGGCAGAGCTCGTATTTCAAACTGAACGATGGAACCAAAAATAAACACACATTTTCTGGTGTAAGAGGCTGCTGGGGTCGTCCACTCAGCGATTCCCAAGCAGATCCTGATTTTCTTTTTCTTGTTAAAAGGGAGTTGGTGCTTTCTACTGTCGCCATGTACATGACAAGCTGCTGACAGCTGAACGTGTTACCAGTTGGCATTATTAACATCACTGTTAAAGCTGGTATTGGTTTGAAATGTATGTTGAATTTCAGTCTTGTCTGTATGAGTGTCTTCCACTGGATTGATTTCAACACATGTTGTCTGGACATGTTATGAATCTGCGCTGTATAAATGAAATGCACTCTTGCACCAAACAAGCTGGGAAAATTATTTTAGACCTGAAAGTAAATATCAATGCCTTTTATGTAATTGTTCATAGAGATCGATTTGCTATGATGGAAAGCGCATACAAGGACTTACTTCAGCTTAACTAATTACAGTGATGGATGCTAGGAGTGATGGATGCAGATAATTTTTTACCTGAGAATTAACAAGGCTATAGAGAAACTGGAAAAGGTGCGTTTTTTTTTCTCAAAGCTTTTTGAGTATCTTACTTTAGAGTCGACATCAAGACTGAGTTCATATCTTAAGTTTCTGCTCTGCCAGTACTTATAGTTGTTTTGTGGCTAATTAGCTGCTTTCAAATTACATTTCCTAACGGGCAACAACAAGCTAAATCTATAGCTTGTTGCTCCCTGTTGCTAAAATCTTGTAGTAATCTTACAAGATTTAGAGACTCCACATGACACATAAGAAATTGTTGTAATTGCTGTTTGTTTTTCTCCAGCAGACTCGTATGTAAGATTACATATGAGTTTTTTTGAAAAACGCGTGCTTTTTCTTGATTTTTAGATGTGCTGCTAACTTGAATAAGATGAATTGTTTCCTCATGTGATGAGTGATCATTTTGTGGCAAATTTCACCAAATTAGGGCACATTTCCTGTCCAAAAAAGGTCAACGTCATTATGTCTGAGGATTTTGTTCCGCTTCATTCAACACCAAATAAACACTGCCGTGCTTCCTGATAAAAATACAAAACCTATTTTCTACTCAACACAAGAGGATTTCATGATCAGCTTAATAATGTTGACCAAGTACCAAACTCAATTAAGCAATTAGTGATTTGACTATAATGTAAATATAGATATTAATCCAGTTATGGATGAACCAACAGTGCTAATCAGCTCGTCTGTCTTGTTTTCCAGCCGTTAATCATGAACAAAATGATGGAGCTCTGCTGCCATCTGGTGGTAGAAGTTAGGTACTTTGCATAACAGACTTTTCAAAGAAAACGTACATCTCTCAAACTTTGGTATACCAACACACCAGTTTTTACACACAAGACTGAGTTTATCAGTAACAAGCAAAATATATGGAAGAAAAAGACCGATATGTACCTGTGAAACATCTCAGCAGTTTATTTTACTGTAAAAAAAAATAAAATAAATGGTGTCGGAACAAGACAACAAAACAACCCATCGTTTTCTCTCTGGAGCCACTTTTGTCACAGATGCTTCATGTCAAGGTCATTGTGAGAAATCAGTAGCTGTAAAGCATTTAAGCTCAAACAAATTGAAAAAAACAAAAACATGGGCTTAAATTGGCACAACATTCAGCAAGTCAAATAAAACGGCATTTAACAGTGTAGAGGTGTTGCAGCAGCAGTACAACAGGTTACAGAGACAATAACCACCTGGGTAGGATATTGCAGTTTAATTTTCCAGAGGCTTAAAATATTGATTTACTTGTTTTATCCCACCAGTAAAGTAGAATAAAGTAAACTTTTTTTCTTATTGCCAGTAACCAAATCAGTTGCATACATTTACGCAATAGCTGGGATGAGACTCTTAGGATCTATGATGACCTCCAATAAAGTTAAAAACGTTTCCAATTTTCCTCTTTTTTTCAAAACACATTTTAATTGAAAAAAATTATAACTACGTAATATAAAATTGACTTGTCCCTGGTAAAGCAAAAATGATTTAACATGTAATTACACTTAATGTCTAGAATTTGATACATTCACACAAAAAAAACCCTGATATGGTTACTTCTGAATTTTTTAGTAGTTTTAAGTTTTTATTGTACAGAAAATTGACCGTAATAAACTTATTTTAGCTGGTTCAGTTTGTTTTACCTCGACAGTATAAAGGGTGTTGCTTCTTTAATTTCCACTAAGTTTCTGTTGAATGTTCTAGGAATATTCAACTAAAGGTTATGACGGAAAATGTTTTGCAATTTTTAACTCTTAAAAGCCTTGGTATGTTCATATTTCCTATGTGTGAATATATATATATATATATTCCAAATGTAAAACATGAGGAATCTGAAATGTTCACTCTGGATTCAACTCTGCATTATTATTAGTTACTGCCTTTTCTTTTGGCATTGCTCATGACAAACACTGACAACTTCCTGAAGGGCTCTTAAAGAGATAAAATGTAATTATTTTTCAAACATTACCAGGGTACAGTTCATGGATGTTTGTACAAAGTGTTAATGTTTAAAGTGGAAAAACTGTCAAGCCTGTTTAATTTTAAAATGGGAACGAAATGTAGCACATTTGTTAAAATTAGGTTCTGTAAAAAGGCCATAAGCAGCCAATATTTTACTGTCATGATGTCTTTGTTTACTATGAATCCATTAGGGAGAATTCAGAAGCTGATCATTATTTGCATGATTAAATTAAATGTGTAGTTCTCACCATTAGTTTACATGCATTGACAACAGAACATAGTAATAAAAGTTTGGTATTGCAGCTTTTGTGTGGGAAAAGATCTAGTCTGACCGAAGCTTCAGCTCCGGGTCGGTTTGTTGACAATAGATTACGGCTAACAAATTACAGATTTTTTTCCTTTTTATTCAATTTCCCCCCTTACATTGTATTTATTGACAAATATTAGCCAGTTTTGGACATTCATAATCTTTACCGGCAATAAAAACATCAAAGGATGAAGATTTTCACATCTAAGTGCCATTTTCATATTTTCAGGTGAAAGTTTGAAGAATTTTACATGACTATAGTCCGACTCATCCAAGCGATGGGTGAAAGTTATGTATGTGAGAGAAAGCAATGCAGAGCAATGATGCAATACTGAAAGAAAAACTGTTTTGATGAGAGAAAAACACAAAAAACATAAACAGCAGATTTTAAAAAGTGCACATTTTCCCACATGCTCAATCTGTCTCTGTCAACAGGCTGAGCATCATCCTGGTAGTTGCTCTAGTCTGCATGAAAGGCCTCATTGGAGAACATTGGACATTCATTGTGTCGTACCACCTAACCGAGCAAACAATCAGGGCCTGCAGGTGGAGCGCTGCGCGAGGCGGAGGGGCGGACAGCTGAAAGCACCGGAGTGCAAAATGGCGTCTGAGCACCGCAGTCGACGCCTTTCGGTCCATCTAGTGAGTCGTTCCGACCGCGTTTTTCTCTCTGCTGTGACATTGAGACACATTAAAGGGGAGATCATCGCCCACTTCTAATCAACCAGCAGTCGACTTCCTGCAAATTAAAAAAATACATAAAGTATGCTCGATTTGTTGAAAAGAGCTGGAGGGCAGAGGGAATCAGGCAACACCAGTGAGGGTTTCTGCAGTATGCACATGTGGAGACACACTGTAGTTTATACATAGCTCTATTATATGAATGTAGAAAATATATAATCTTAAAATATCTCGTAGGGTCGGTGTTTTGACGTCAAAATACAAAACCTCTTTAGGAGTAGAAAAGCTTTTTCTTTTTTTTTTTTTACTGACATCCTCGTGTTGCAGGCGTGCCTACGTATGCTTTGTGAGAGGCTAACGGGAAGCTTCATATAAACACTGTGTTGGACTTTTCTATTAAACATAATCCATATGCTATAGGAGTGATATCCCCTCGCCTATAAGACAAACAGTGTGCAGTAACTCATACAGTACCAAACAAAAAGTATTCATACCCGTATGGCTTTTCACGTTTTGTCACTTTACAACATCAGACGTCGGTGGGATTTTACTGGGAGCGCAAATAGAAATTGCTAAATTGTTTCTATTCTAAAAGAAAAATGGTTCCCTTGCTTGTAAATAAAGAGTGGCAAGAGAACAAGCCGTACAGAGGCCCATGAGGGACATACATGTGGATGAAGATGCTGTTACATTTTAAACTACATGTAAAACGCAATGTTTGGCGGTTAAGCTATCTAGTGTAACACTCACCCTATCAAGAAACATGGCGGTGGCAGCATCATACTGTGGGGACGTTCATCTCCAGCAGAAATGGGGTTGGAAGAAGGTAAGCCTTTTAGAAGCATCAAAAGACTTGAAGTTTCCTTCCAACAAATGTAGCATCCCAAAGCTAATGCTAAAACTGATAAAGAATCTATGATGATAGAAATAATTACAGAAAAACTTAATTCAAATCTAAATGAGCTTGGGTCATTTTGGAAAAAGGAAGAGGCAAAACATTTTAGAGTTTATATGTGCAAAGCTGGTCAAGAAATTCATCAAGTCTTTGCAGCTGGCGGTTGTACAAAATATTGACGTGGGCACTCCACACTCTTCAGATATTTGCAAAAACGTTTTCCTTAAATCTATCCTTTTAGTTCAATTTCACATACATCCCCATCTCTGTATTGGTTTATTACATAAATCCATTTAGAAAAAAACTTTCGTCTTTTCCAAAGTGACAAAACGTGAGGAGGTGCAAGGGGTGTGAATACTTATGTGTAGCGCGCAGGTCGTCCGGTGCTGATCGACGGGGAGATGGACGCACTAACAAGCGAGGACTGCAGTGCTGCTGGCTTTGTGTCCGCACTTGACAGATCTGCATCTGTACCACAGCAACAGGAACAAGATATCATACAAACAGTACATAAAGTCACCCACATACACATAAAACTTCCTGGGTTTTACATGTACAAAGTGTTCAGAATCAGCAAGAAAAAAAAAAAAGGCAGAGAGCAGGAGAGGAGGCGACGTAGCTCGGGTCGCCCTGCAGGTTTTGTCCAAGAACCCCCTTGGAGAACTCGACCGGCCAAGTTTCCTCCAGGATCTTTGTCTTTTCGTTGTCTGTCAAGGCCAAGCTGGACGAATCTGTCTTTGCACTCCGATTGGACTTCTTTGGTCAAAAAGCAGACGTGCCCTTGGCCGTCCGTGAGCTCCTCGTGGGGAAAAAAAAAAAAAAGGACGAGTCCTCCCTTCCGTTCGATGTGCCGACCGGTTCAAGGAGCGTCCACTGCTGTGAGGGGAGAACCCTCAATCTGCCCTAAGCTATCAGAGGTCTGTAAGCCGTCTCGTTACGAGAGAAGGTGCTCAACCTCCCATGAGTCTGATTGTCACTCAGTAAAGGTTAACTGCCAGGGGGTCCGGCAGTGAGAAAGTAGGTCATCATCTCTCCTTTGCCTTTGACGGTGACGACGCCTCGGTATTCCAGTGTGTAGCTGTAGGAGTTCAGCAGCTGGTACAGATCAGCCGTCACCTGTGTATAAACAGTTTGCTTTAGATTCACCGTCACATTTTGGTTCTTTCAGCTTTTGAGAAAATGTGATAGACATAAAGTCAATACACACACACACAGTCGTGTTTTCGTCACTTGTGAAGACTTCACATCGACTTCTATTAATTTCTACAGCCAATCCTGGTCCTCGAGGGCCGGTGTCCTGCAACTCTTAGATGTCTCCCTGGTCCAACTCACTTGAATCCAAGTGCTGAATCACCTCCTCAGTGCAGTCAGGTTCTCCAGAATCCTGCTAACGACCTCATTATTTGACTCAGGTGTGTTGAAGTAGAGACGCATCTAAAAGTTGCAGGAGACTGGCCCTCAAGACCTGGAATTAAGTTGCAGGAGACTGGCCCTCAAGACCTGGAATTGCCCACCCCTGGCCTAGCCCTTACCATAACCCTAACCATCACATACCTAACCCTTACTTTAACCTTTACCCCAAACCTAGCAGTCATAGACCAATCCACTAACCCAAAAACAACAATTTCCCTCATGGGGACCAAGAAAATGTCCCCACAAGGACCAATGGTCCCCGTAATCCCACATTGTAGACAGAAATAGGTTCCCATAAGGATATAAAAACCTGGTACACACACACACGCACCATGCCAAATTTATCGTAACAGGACAAAAATCCGCCCAAGAAATAGACTTCTACATATTTAGAAGTTTTAAAACATCAAAAAATGTAGATGAACACCAACATGATATACATATTAATCTTAAAAACTATGTATAAACTTGTGTTTCATGTCAATATAATTGTTTTTTTCTAGAACTGTAACCACATGGACACTTAAGGAAACCTGTTATTGAAAAAAAACAAGTCTCCTGTTTTATGTGAACTTTAGACATCTTACTCTTAATTCAAAAAAAGCAGTTTTAAAACAACAGGAAGGTTAATTAAATCACAGAAAGTTGCTTTGTTTCATTTTGAGTTGTATCTGCTATGACGCTAACCATGCTAACAATGCTAATTACTAATAAAAGCTACATTGAAAATCTCTCTATATGTTCTTGACTTGCTGCTACAGCTAACATTTTTGTTAATTTACTTTTGAGGCACATGTATGCTAAGTTGAGAAAGTCAGTCTATAGCCATTTTCTGGCAGGAAAATACTGGATTATTTTAACAATAAATAATCCAGTTTTAAAGGAATTTCACGCAGCGTTTGTTCAGTCGGTTACCTGGATCCTCTCCGGGACCCCTGTGCTGTCCATGCGGCTCGCTACGTTTACCGTGTTCCCCCAAATGTCGTACTGGGGCTTCCTGGCCCCTATCACCCCAGCAACCACCGGGCCAATGTTTAGACCTGTGAAAACATTTTAATACATTACAAAATAAACGATTGTGTCGTTCCCTTTATCTCTGAAAGTTACTCCAAGCTGACGTTTAGGAAAATCTAGAAATCTCTTACTCTCCATGTATGTATGCTTCTCCTGCTAAAGTGACATAAACATGGTTGCAGCGTGTTCTTTCACGGACCTATTTTCATTTTGAAGTTGTTGAAGGAGTGTTCGTTGATGTATTTCATCTGGTCCATCATCCGCATGGCGTAGTCGGCCATGGCGCGGATGTGCGAGCGTCCGGCCTTGTCGTACGTGGAGTCGTTGAGGCCGGAAGCCGCCATGTATGTGGAGCCGATGGTCTTGATCTTCTCCAGCTGACGGAACTGATCCTCGCTGATGATCTGTGGAGGGGCAGGAGGAACGTCAAGAATATTTCAATGTCACTCCACAAAAAAAAGAAGTTCCACAGAGGGACATTGCTGTGAATTTCCATTTTTCTCTTTAGCTGAAGGGTATTTTTAGATCCCAATGCGACTTTATGCAGCTGGGGAAACATTGAGTGAGAAATCTCCACTGACGCTAATGGACGAGCCACTCACAAAAGCCATTAAGAACCGCAGACCGTGATCCCGGCAGCGTTCGCGCTTACCTCATCAAAGTCGGCGATGATCTCATTGAGCAGCCGCAGACACTCCACCCCTTCGTTGTTGGCCTCCAGCTCCACGTAGAACTCGGAGAAGTTGCTGATGGAGGCGAACATGACGGCAACGCACTCGCAGGACTGGTAGTAGAGCTCGTCGTTGCGCCGCTCGCGCTGCAGGAAGTGAGCGGCCACGTCTTTGGGCAGGATGTTGTGGAGCAGGCGGCGGTTGTAGGCCTGCAGCTCCTCCATCTCCTCCTTCTCCTCTGTGGCCTGGAGGAGGTGGGGTCAAAGTTCAACATAGAAAAGGATAGACTCATCTGTGGAGGGAAGCACTCTAGTGTAGAGATTTTAAAGATCAATACTTAGGACCGTGTTTCACTGATTTCACAGATCAAGTCACAACATTAGGATAAATGGAACTGATGAAAAACTAAAGTTGGTTATAATTAGTGATGGGAATTAAAATACAAATTTGAATTGAGTTAATTACTGGGTTTGTAATTAGTTAATTGCATTTAAACTAACGGGGGGGAAAAGCAACATATTTAGTTCAGTCTTATTTTAATGGCCTTCTACATGTTAAAACTAAATAATTACTGCACATGTTCAGAAATTCAATTAAACACTGAATGCCAAAACGTGAACAGAATACCAACCTCTTAAAGGTTCAAGGTTTAGCTTGGGGCCGATTGATTGTTTGTGGCCCCTAGTTTTAGTTCAGGAATGATGCAAACTTGCCCCTCCAGAGGTGGAGACTTTCTATTCTTAATTAGGACAAAATGATCACAAAGTAAAATCTTCCTACAATGAAATGTGTTGGATACAACACAAAGTATTTGTTTTCAAATAATCAGATTTTAATCGGATTTTTTGCATTCTCTTGCAAAGATCGGTGACTTTTACTTAAAATTAAACTTTGCCGCAACCAATTCTGTCAAACGTGACTAAATACAGCAAGCATTAAAAATAATAATAGAAAGAGACCCAAATCTTGATTTTACCCATCAGAATTGACTAAATTGTTATTTTTCCCCCAAACTTGATACCTAGAAAATTCACTAAATTACTTTTTATAAAAGCAAACCTCCTGGACCCTTTTAAAGTTTTGCATCTACAATAATTTAAGATTTCATTTACAGTAACAAATCTGACTAGTTTATGTGTTTAATTAAATTATAGCATACATAGTTTGAGTAGGCTAAAAAAATTGTTTAGCCCTCAAGTCCTTTTGATTTGACAATTTTGGCCCCTGGTGACAAAAGAGCCACAGTTTGGGCACCCCTGACTTAGATGAGCATCATTTGACAATATAATCTGAATTTGACTGATTGCAAGCGGGATTAAATCAGAACGTATGTTCTTAGTGAAGGACAGAAAATGACTGGGTGGAGACTGTCGGACTCCACCTGCAGCTTCCAGAGGAAGTCCAGCCTGGCCGTCGACTCCACCTGCTGGGCGTGAAGGTAAAGGGCGAGGACGAAGACGGTGATCACCACGGGGGTCATGATCTTCAGAGGAACCTTGTTGTCCACCAAACACCTGGGACACACACACACACGCACACACACACACACACAAACAGGTTGATGAATGACACAGCAGAACAATGAGCACAGACGAAGGTGTTGCACAAGGATTAGTAAATACTTCAAGGAGGAATCTGACACAAACAAGCTGCTCTGTAAATCTCGGCTCATTAGCGCGAGCATCTGTTGCCAGCGGGTCATTATTAGACTCAGCATGGCAACTAACGACGCTGCCGGTTTAACAGATGACGGAGCGGCGATTAAACCTGCCGTCGGTCTCACCTTGTGCCATTATCTGGTTTGCTGCGAGGGGAGAAACAGAAGAAGAGCTGATCAGACATGAGGTTTGGACTTGGTCACATACTTGGCGATGGCAGTGAGGGAGATGCTCACGTGTAATTCAGGGCGTTTGCCATAACCAGCAGGTCCTGGTTGTCAAAGAGGCTCACTTTAGGCACCTCCATGATGAGCAGGTAGAGCAGCTCGATGAAGAGCATGAGGAAGAGTTTCCCGATGCTGCTGACCTGCAGGAAGACGGAGCAGGCCAGCAGGCTGAGCAGCACACAGCAGGTGAAGTACTGAGAGAAGAGACGAGATGTGGACCGTTAGAGATGTAAGATGTTGGACTATGCTATGATTCCAGCTGAATAAGTCACACACGACCGCCCCCTTCCTGATGGCGCCCTGAGTTACTGCCTGTGTTGCCCAAATCAGGGAGTAAACTTTGCAGTTAATCATGTGACTGGGACGGCACAAGATGAAAAGGAGCAAGCTAAAAGATGAAGTCACGATGACGACAAATGAGGCAGAGCAGGCGCCGCCATTTTGTAGTTTTTTTTTTAAAGGGGTAGTTTTATGTAAAATTGCCACTTTTGAGCTTTACAACATGTCATAATGTTATTCCCTCATCAAAAACATACATTAAGTGTGACTTTGATTCTCTCATGCATGTTTGAGAGATACTTTAATCTCCATGGCAACCATTCAGCTGTTCAAAACACCTGGTTGGACTTAGCTCCGCCTTCGAGGACTAAGCTCCTCCTTGGAGCTGCAGTTTCCAAGCTTCCACCTAACAGACCGCCCCTCTGCCTTGTTCAGCCAGCAGCAATTAGCAAACACCTGCTGGAGCTGCACGGCTGCTGAGCTCATTATAGGAGCTACTTTTCAGTGAAATGCAGGTAAAACGTTGCTAAACAGCTAACAGAGGAGCCATGTTGTGATGACTTCCTGAGGAAACTTCAGAAACACCAAGAGCTTCTTAAAGAGACAGAGGCCCGATTTCACAGAGTTAAATTATGAAGTCAAATTTCTTTTTCTTTTTTTTTACTTTATTTAATATTTGATATGTACAACATTTTTATAACAACTGAAGGCAACAAAGGTACTTGATTGTGCTTTAAAATTATACAATGTGCCTGGAAAACTAACAATTCTGGCCCTTTAATTAGCCTACATTTAACAAAAGTCAAAAGAACTACATGGCCCAGAAGTCCTCAGTGCTTCCAGTGTTTTGTGCCTTTTAGTGAAAGTTTTTTTTTTCTTTATTAAAGCCGTAATCAAATCATATTACCACAAATGACCATTCTTGTTGCCACATCTTGTGGAATAAAACTGCAGAAACAGACATACACACACCTCAGGGAAGCTGCAGATGAGGGCGTCGCCTCCGCAGGCGCCGTGCTGTGCGTCCAGGTTGTAGTTGAGGAGGACAGCGTGGCAGGCGTCCACCAGGTTCCGGCTGATGTTGAGCTCCGACTTGATGCAGCTCCGCAGGTCGTGACTGCTGCAGGTGAACTGAGCCAAACGGACCGTCAGTGAGCGGACTCGGGTCATTTACCGCGCACAAACGCCGACTTCGGTAAGAAATTTGTACATATTGCTTACAATGTTGATGAAAGCAGACAGGAAGACGATGATGATGGTGAAGACGCCCACTAAGGTGCTGTTGAGTCGGGACTGGACGATGCTTTTGGAAAGAGTCTGCAGAGGAGCGGGGAAGATCTGGTGGGTGAACAAAGTAGAACTTATTAATTATTCATCTTCAGATTTAGGGCTGAAGCTACCAATTATTTAGTTGTTTAATCTAACAATTAATTAATTAATTGGATTAAAATATCGGCACATTCTGCAGATTTTTCATTTAATCTCAAACCTTTTTAATGCCATGTCAGAAAGAATTAAAATATGCAAATATTCACATAAATTTTTTACATAAGAAAAACATTTTATTGCCTAAAATGCAATAATGTAGTATTGATTTAGTGAACGCTTGTAGCAAAAAAATAAAAAATAAAAATACTTCTGGCATCAACATGTGAAAAGTTAAAGCCTTTCTGCTTGATTTAACATCAATACAGTTTGGAGCTATAACCTCTTGATTAACTTTTGGATAAACTGATCAATAATAGGATACCAAGCAGAATTATTTTTCTTTTTCTACAGAATTTGAACCAGGTGAAATTAAAACCTCGCCTCTTCAGGAGTTCTGGGTTGTTGAAATTCAAGATGTTTATACTTTTTGTGCAGTTTTGGGTTAATTATTCCTCTGAATATGTTGTCCTTTCAGTAAATTGACTTTTTTTTAGTCTTTATCCTGCAGTTAACAATTAATCGATCACTAAATTAGTTTGATTACTTCGATAATCGATTTCATCACAATTAATCTGATTAATCGTTTCAGCCCTGCTCAGTGTCTCGTTTTAGTGCTTAGGAGCAGAACCTCTCCTGCTAAAGAACACATCTCACATTTCTTTCTATTTAAGGCACATCTTGTAGCTATGAGTCATCAGCCGCAGTGGACTGGACAAAACACTCATCCGTTATTTGCATTTATCTCCACAACTCAAGGAGACACACAACGCAACTAATTTAAGAAGGAAAAACCATTGGCTTGTGATCCTGGTGATTTTGGAGACGGCACAGAAGACATGTATTCATAAACGTGAATACATGAATAAGGCCCTGCTGTGATCTTTTTTTTGTTGTTTTTTTTAAAGGACGACACGCTGACAGATCTGCCTCCACTGTGGGCAAAATAAAACAAGCAGAGGAAGAGGAAAAGGAGGAGCCATGGGAATGGGTGTGTGGGAATATAAACGCATCTTTTAGAGGATATCGGAATCAGACTGAGCAGTGTTTGCAGAAATGCCAAAAGCAGATGTTTAAAGAGGGGGGGAAAAAATTTGATGCTCGAGATCCAGTGTCAAAATGATATAATCGAAGCTTTCTGACGTTGTGGATTGAAAGACAACAACGAACACAAAGCTATAGTAAAGTTAACGACTGAAACATCCTTTTGATACGAGTGAGAGCAGATTTATATCGGTGCTAACGTTATTTAGCAATGGAGCATTACTGCAGGGGAGAGCCATCGATAATTCATCTGGTGATCTGAGCCGTCAGTTTAAAAAATAAAACCCAATCTGTTTTCTGACCAGTGAACACATCACAAGGTCACTCCAACAACAACACTCATTCATGGTAGTTAGACAACTTTTTGTGATTTTCAAGATCGTTCAGACTGACAGAGATGTAACAGGCTATTTGAAAAACCTTTTTTTTCTTTTTTCCCACGACATTGGGAGACCCGTCTGCTGTTCATTTAGGCCAGAAGTCTGCAACCTGCAGCGGCTCTTTGGGTCTTTCAGAAAGGCTCTTAATAACTAGCGAAGGTTAATTTTCACAGTGTAAACACTGATGAATGTCTGTAACCATCATACAAAACTAAGAAAGGTCCTTAATAAACAAATAATAATAATAATAAATACTTATTTGATTTTACATTTTAGCTACAGGTTGTGGATTTTACTCACTCCAAAGCAGCAGTACACAGCTGAGATGAACATGACGCCCGCCAGGATGATGAAGCACGTGATGAAGAAGCCAATCATCAGATTGGAGCTGCAGAAAGGAAACGGATTATTATCTACACAATTTGTTAATATAGACAAGCTGCTGGTTGAAAACCCATAACAGAGCTGCATGATGTCACTGTAAACATATCTGAACTGAAATCCACACGATGACTAAAATACATTTCTTATTTGCAGGAGGAAACGGTTTGGATCCTCCCTGTAAGAACAGACCCGCGTCGTCAAGACGTCGGGTTTTATTAAATGACTCTTCTGTGTCTTTCAGCTTAGTGATTATGTAAAAACACTTTAGGTTCTGATTGGTTAGGAGGAACTGAGTTATCTGAGCAAGATGTCGTTTTCATGAGTCGCTTCCTACGAAACAAACAAAATGACCCAAAGTGCG
This sequence comes from Poecilia reticulata, assembly GCF_904066995.2. Lineage (NCBI taxonomy): Eukaryota > Metazoa > Chordata > Actinopteri > Cyprinodontiformes > Poeciliidae > Poecilia > Poecilia reticulata. The sequence goes on along the minus strand of NC_088831.1, from coordinate 21,763,260 downwards.
GCTAAGCTTTTTTTCTTCCTACAGACAGATCTGGAGTCGAGTGTCCCGATTCTGTCAAAGCAGGACGGCTCTGATAGTAAGCCGAGGATCTGAGGAAAAACCTTTGGCGGAGAGAAGCTCACCTGATTCTACAAGGTTTTACAGCTTAGGCCACAAATTATCAGCATCAAGCTGCAGCGGGAGTAAGAGTTTAGTGTTTAATCAGCTTCCTCACAACTTTTGTTCTTAATCTCTGGAAGCAAAGATGCTCATGAAACAAAAATACCAATACATTAAAAGATATGCATTAGATATGATTTATAGTGAGTTGTTTATTTTTTGCTGCTAGCCAGTGTTGCGTCATAACTTAATTTGCTATAAACAGTGCAAAAAAAACAAAAAAAACAACAATCATTGTTGTACATCTCCTTAGTTATGAACTTAAAAACTTAATTTCTTTCAGTATTTCAACACAAAAGTTACATTACATGAGTTTATTTCTGATCATTTTAATAATGACTTGCAGGTAATAAAAACCTGAAATTCAGCTTTCCAGAAAATTCAAATCCTACACTAAAATATATATGTAAGTATAAATAAAGCCATGAAAAAAGGTTTTTGTCGTGTTATGGCAATAAAATGTAAGGAGTAAGCCATAGAAGGTCAGCTGGTTGTTCACAGAGGGGCCATCCAAGCAAACTAATGGAAAGTTGAGTGGAAGAAAAAAGTGTGGTGGAATGCAAACATTTCTGGGTAACACTTTATTTGAAGGGGTGTGTAGAAGACTGTCATATTAAGCATGAATAACACCTGTCATGATGGAGTCTTTATGAATGTTTACAACTGTTGTCATGAAGTGTCATTTGGTAAATAATGTCACTTTTAATGCAAAGTTGACACTTTTAATTTTAATGCAACTTTTAGTGCAATTTTATTAAAAGTGTCATTATTTACTGAATGATACTTCATGACACCAATCATAAACATTTATAAAGAGTCATTCATGTTTATGAGAGTCATGTCAGTCTTAGCTAATAATAATAATTAATAGTATTAACATTGTTGATTTTACACATTTATCCACCAAACATTTCCCTTCTCTTGCGTGCGGCCAGCATCTGACTATCTGCCACCATGACAGTGTGACTCACATCGGCACAATGACGATCTGGATGAAGCAGATGAAGAAAAAGACGAGGGTGGCGCAGGCCACGTACGCACCGAACCTGGTGTCCACCTGCCTGGAGTACTGGAAACAGGGAACAAGCTGGATGTCAGACAACAAACGTAACTAGACTCTGTCCTTCAAGGACAAGAGAAAAAAAGATTTTCCAATAAATGTCAATAGACACAATCAATAATTACTTGATAAATACCTTTTCTTTGGCCTTATGAGTCAAGCTACAAATGTTTAAGTAACGATGCGAGTTAGCTATTAATTTAGTAGTCCATAATTGTAGAGGGACTTAATAGTAAAATGTTGAACTACAAGAGTAATTTGCCATTTTGAACTGCTAATATTTTGTCTCTGAAAGGCTTGGAATGCATTTCAAATGGATATTTGATTTTGATCTATTTTTATTTTTTGTCAATTATCATTTTGTCTTTTTGTACTTTCTCTCGTTTTCAAATGGTTTTCATTAAATTATTGTTGTTAGCAGTGGCTGTGTAAGCCTTTACGGCAGAGATGAGAATAACAGAGTTTGTCTTTCATGACAGCAGCAGAAACAGTCAAACTGTGGATCAGTAACATGTTTAGTCTTGATGCAGCAATTCCCCCCGTTCTGTCCGTCTGAAGCCGTGTTCCTGCTTTCAGTACTCTACTTCCAAACAGAACCTCCTGCTTCTGTGTTTTTCCCTTTTCTTTGACGTCCTCCAGGCACAGAAAGGAGAAAGCTTCTTTTTTTTCTTCGTTGCGCTCGGCAGATTGTCTGTCACAACCGTTTATCTGCTGATGCTCCGGGCAGCGTGCTTGTCTTGTGTGCGGCCTAACCTTTTTTTCCAGGTCAGGTTCTCTGAAGGTGAGCAGGAACTTTTTGACGTGTTCGGAGCGCAGGCGGTCGATGCTGCGCGCGTCGATGGCCCTGCCCAGGAACTCGTCCACCTCGTCCTCCGGGTTCAGGTTTTCCTGCGTGTTCCTGAAAATAAAATGCCTGAATAAAACGAGATGAGACGGAGTGACATTTACTTCTGAGGACAAAGTGGGAGGGGGTAAAAAAAAAAAAAAGTTTTGTCGTCTTGTTTTTATTTCATCTGACCAAAACAAAAGGACTAATCACCCCATATTTGTCAGGATAGCAAGAATTTCTCTGCCTGGTTTATTACTTTACAGTTCACTGATTAGATATGCATCAGAAAAAAAGATAAAGAATACACAATGATGAAAATGCATCTTAATAATTAAAAAAAATAATCAGTTCGATCCAGTTTTAATGGAAGTGAAATATTGAAGTGTTTTTATAACAACTGGAGGTAACTTGTGCTGTAAAATGGCACTATGTGACTGGAAATCACATAAAACTGCCCCATTAAGATAACCAGTTTCCGTTATACTCATAATAACAGTGTAATAAGATCTGTTATTACACAGTGTAATAACCCTGTGTAATGTTTGCAATGTGATGCACAGTGTTATTACAGTGTTACTGCATTGTTATTACACTGTTATTACAATGTTATAAGTGTAATAACAGACAAACATTCAGGTTGTCTTACCCTACAAACCACTCAACCTGGCATGATTTACAAACTAAACTAAGAATTATACCAAGCTTATTTGAAGGGGAAAAAGTAAGAAAAACAGGTTTGGAAGAACAAGGACTTCTTTAAAAATTAGTTTTTTTCCTCTTTATTCTCTGGTTGAAACGGTTGGCGCCGCATCGCTAGAGAACGTTACTGAGCAGGTAGACCGTGAATGACAATATCTGAGGAAAGACTCCAGAGCCTTGTGCTCATAAAAACAAATTTGGCTGCATGAAACAGAAACTTTGTGAAAATTGCGAACACTGCTATTTAGATGAGCCGTCGCCCTCCAGGGAAGCATCTTCTCCGTCACAGAATAGATGAATAATAGCCGTCCAAGGACACCAAATGACTGAGTCTGGTTTTATAGTTTCAGCAACGACTTCTAGTCTAGTACCACACACAGAACCAAGAACAAAAAGAAAAAAAAAAAACTGCAACAGCAAAGTGCTCTCAGTCCAAAACTACAATTATATGTTGCGTTCAAGCCACAAGCCGAAGCTCCGAAACCCAATCAGAGTTTGACGTTTGTCTGGAAATGAAGCTGTGGTCGAGCAGAAGCTCTGTGGGTTCATGTGTAACAACATTCAGACCTACAGCTGGGAATACGTTTGCTGGTGAAAATATGGAAGGAGCCTTGAAATGAACTCTTTTGCGATAATCAAAGAATCAAACTTTAGAAAAGAAATATACGGTGAATTTGAGTGCAAATCTTCAAAAGTTTGAAAAACAATGAAAGCAACTGTTTTTATTGAAAGAGTAGATCCATTAGAGCATCCAGGAACCTTAGAATAGCAAGCTGACATTAAACATAACTGAACGCCGAGCTTCAAAGATCAACAACGCTCCATAGCGACCATTAAAAACTAAACTACGGTGTTGGGAGTGATGCTGAAAACATCCTACCATCACAAACATAAACATGTTAAGTTTGCTGAGCTGTGCTTGGACTTCATCTGCAGCCATTTGCTTTGGTCAGGTGAGACAGACACCGACAACAATAAATTTGACCAAACGTTCATTGTTGAGATTCGTGACATTATCGGCCTGAGAACTAAAATAAATGGATTTGGTAGAGATGTGGACAAAGCAACACAAAGGGGTTAAAAAAGAAGCAAAGAATCAACATTTCTTCAATGGGCATCATCCCCACCTGTCAGAACAACTGTACTCAAATTGAAGGTTCGCACTTTCCAAAAGATTTTAGAAACTAGTCGGCAGTTTTCTTAACGTTAACGTCGTTCTCACCAGAAGAACCAATAGATGTGACCAGTACTGCATGCGATGACGCAGTCGCTACTCACTTGTCTTTGGGATCCTCAAAGCCCTGAAAAGCAGAAACAAAAAAAGAAAAAAACAACTATTAACTTGAGTACTGCTTGACTTATTAATAAAGCTAAGAGGCCATCTTTTTTTTCACTTTGAGTAAAAGTAATTCTGAACAATTATCTAAAATACAGTCATTAAAAAAATTAGAATACATGTTCCCACTGAAGCTCATTTGTCCAAATGGAAAAAGTCCCTTTACAAAAATAACAACCTTTAAGCAAACATACATTTTATCAATCCCATTAAAATGTGTTTACTTTTTGTTCTGGTGTAATATCCAAATCTTAATGGTCGTGTTTTCTTTCATTAGCTGTAAGCGGAAAATTATAACTAACAGAAGTAAAGGCTTGAAAACATGAGTGTGTAATCTATGTAATGTACTTTACTGAGCGGATGGAGTTATAGAAATAAACAAACCTGTCATTTATATTCTAATTTATTCAATTACAAAGTGAGAAGGACTTTAAAATACTGAAAACATACAATGACAAAAATGATGATGGTTAATATTTCATATAGCAGCTGCTACATGAACACAGCAGCTAGATGTTTCTCACCCCTATTATATCTAAAATTGGCCACATGTGATTTTTATTTCAAACATTTTTAATTCATTTTTATGTGTGTAAAAAAACAAAACAAATCCAAACGCCTCCTGATTGCAGCGCTGTTCGACCAGCGATAACAATCAGCTGCAAACCCGGTATTATTACCTCAAAAATAACTGTTATTATGGACCTGATGACATAATGATCAGTCTGAGCCAACGAAAAAAAACAGGAAATGTTTCCAGTGGGTGGAAAGAAGTCGGGATTACACAGCAAAGGTGAAGTTAGACGCAAGATGCTTTAGTCAAATTGTGTTTAATGAATAAAAGTTCTACATAAGTACAAAAGTTCTCAAACAAATGTTGTTATTAGCCTGGTATTAGTACTGTTACATAATTATCAGTCAGTATGTTTGTGAAGAATGTGAAAAAATATAGAAATGCGTTTAAAGCCGTGATCACCTGGATGGATCATTTTTATTTTAGCTTCAACTCTCCTATAATTCACACAAGTAGCAGGTTAGCGTCACTCAGGCTAACATCCACCGACATCAATCTAGAAACGGTGTCAAATATGAATAATCACCATAATACAAAACCGTACTTCATGTCTGCTATTTTTGGGAAAACCAGTGCGTCTCTAGCGCCCCCCTGAGGTTTAATGTATAAAGGTCCTTGCTGAAAGAACAAATCAATTCTTGAAACCTCTGCGTATATATTTTCATTTTATCTTACGTATTTATTTTTTGTTTTTCTCCTGTTTCATTCTGGTCTCAGCTTCACCGTCTGTCTCTCTGCTGTTAACAACAGAAAGGCTGAATGAGAAAATGAAAAATGATGCCAGGCTCACGTTAAAAAATAACTCTAGGGTAAAAAATGACAACGCAAACATCTAATTTCAAGAAAATGTAAAAGAACACCAGTCATTACTTGATGCTGAATGAACGTAGAAATGCAGTAACATTCAGACTCGTCTCAGCTTTCATTTAAGTCGGGGGCGTTCAGTAGGTGGCGCCATTTTCCTCTTTTCCTGTTTTTGTTTTTTCCACTCAGTCCCATCTGCTGTATAAGAACACAACCCGCTCTACGTATTGCTTCCAGACTGCTAACTAGCCTCCTGCGTATCCCATGGCAACGCACTAAAATCCATGGATAAAATCCTAATGGCTGCCTTCTTCGTCTCTGAACTCCTCATCCTCATCAGTGTGCCTCATTTGGGAGAATCTTATTTCTTTTAACTCCTTTAATCTCATGCAATTTTCGCAAAGCACAAAAAGCATGCTAAAGTTTTTTTGTGGTAGCATATCTTATACCTGAACTCGCACAACAAACATAAACGTGTCAAAAAAGTACAAAGAGCTGCTTGTCCTACTGATGGAAGTTATAATGAGAACCTTGTGAGAAACTAATGCATCTGGAGGAAACTTTGAAGGTTTTTTTATGATTATGTTGGATTGAGGATCAGTTGTTTGCGTCTCTTTTTTGTTTTGTTTGCATCTTTACTCTGTTGTTGCGCGTTTGCACCTGTCGGCCACCGTACATAAGAGTTGTTTCACCGTAGTTCGTGAAGAGGACGCTTGAGGATGGAAAAGGACTGGTTTTGTTCGAGATGGATGGAGGTTGAAATGGAGAGTTGAGCTCCATTCCAACCTCCATTCCAACTCCGAAGTCGCCTTTATTAAATGTAGAATGTTCAAAAAGCTCATTTAAATCTTTATCTCTCTAAACAAGCCAGCCTCAAACAGTAAAAAAACAAAGTTAGGAAAGCTTTAATATTATTCGTTTTTAGATTCTATAAATGAAAGTGCGTGTAAGGCTACACCTGCGCCCGTCCTTCACATCACGGACTCTGAACTTGCCGTGTAGAAATGCTCGCGCTCGCTGAGAGTGCTCCTGTTCTCAGCCCTACAGCGCATGAATAAAACCCCAACCTCACTGAGTTCACATCCCTCTCGTCTCACTCGGTTACGGCTGCCGTCCCTCCGTCCCTCTTCCCGAGTGCCGCTGAGAGCCTCTCACCGCCGGGGCGAGGTGTCCCGTGAAGGGCCGTCCCCGCCGCGCCTCGGCAACGCAGATGAAAGGATTACGGTCGCTAACGACGCGTTGGCTTCACCGCCAAACGAGGCCCTGAGACGAGCCGCTGGTAGGAGAGTCGCCTGGCTGTGTCACTCTAATGAGTGATTCGTCACAACTAGGCGAGACAAGCAGTCTGACAACTCACCATCCTCTTCATCTCCTTGGAGATGTGGTTGTGGAAGGCACGGTCAGCCCAGTGGCCGCTGTTGTGGGTGACGGAGTTGGTCCTCTGTCGACTCATTTTGGCAATCATCGCCTTTTCTTCTTTCTGTGGAGCGAAAGGAGGCCGAGGTTAACGCACCAAACGAATGAATGCCATAAAACCTTGACGCACACGTGTCAAACTCGAGGGGTGCAACTTTTTATGTGGCCTTCTAATTTCTAAACACTAAGTGTGCTTAAATATTATGTTATCAAATCCAATGCTGCTTTTATGTCCATTTTCTTGAGAATTATCGTGAAAATTCATGCCCATCCCTGCACTTTTTTTGCGCTAATAATTGGGAGTTTATTGCAGATTTTTCTCCAAAACTGTCAAAAGTTTTGTTGCTTGAACTAAACAGCTGCCTCAGCCTTAACTGATATCAGATAATAGTCCACGATCTATATAAAAAGTTGCATTTACCATCATAAGAGCAAAAATCACAAATAATTACAAATTAGTACCACAAACATTTTTTTATTGCAAAAAGAAAAAAAAAATCACAAAAGCATCACAAAATCCTGGAGGGACTGAAAAGATGCTCAGTAATATTGTTAAATTTTAAGAATTCGTTGATATTTTCACAGTTTGTGATCAGGTTCTGGCACAACCGGCCCTTTAAGAGCATTCATGACCTTGATTTGGCCCAAAACCAAGATGAGTTTGACACCACTACCTTAAAAGAAACGGCGCCTTCAAGTAACAACGATTCGGCTCAGTGGTTTATTTCACAGCTTCTGCATCGAATCCATTTACAATGTTTAATGTGATTTTTTTGGCTTATTGTTGTTTTTACTGCATGTCATCATATTTTCAATACAGAAACTGTTCTTCTCAGTAGAGAAACCAAAATTTGAGATGTTTGTATTCTTTATTATTTTCTTTTTCCTTAAGGAAGCCAACACTCAAGATCACATTTGAGACATTGTTAGGTCCGCATTAAATATAAAACTAAAAACGGCTGAAATTCCCAATTTGCACCGTGTGAAGGAAGTGTGGTGGTGATTGTACAAATGATCTAACTTCTGAGCTTAATAAAAAAATAATGGGGCCCAAACAGATAAGCCAAAAATAAACATTTAATTTTCACGTATTATGATTGCAGAGTTTAGGTTCTGTCTAGATTACTTTAAAAAAAAAAAAAAAAAAAAGCTTAAAACAGTTTCAGGCGATCTCCTGGGCAGCTCTCTTTATCTCTCATCTGATATCAGAACTGAACAGCTTTGAGCTATATTTGTAAAAACAAAAAAAAAAAACTGGAAGAATAAAACAAAAATGAACCAACAGCTAGACTTGAAGAAGTTCCCTCTGTCCTGAACCACAGGCGGCAGAATGAGAATAAAATATCTCTTCACATGACTTGCTAACTATAGTCCCAGCTTGTGATACTGCCGGGGGAGGCTGATAAAAAATATCAAGTCATAAACAAACTGGAGGCTCAAGCAGGGAGGCGGCGATGAACTCGGTCCAGTCTGCAGAGGCAGCCGGTTGGGAGAACAAATTCAGCTTACAGACAATACAGGGAGCAAATGAACTTACAGCTGTTTGCTGTCAGAGAGACGTCTGTCAAATAAGCTCCTTAAAGGAGCAGCTTTTCACATCGACACAAACGTCACAATGTTTTAGAGTTTTATGTGAATATTTGTGAAGTGGAATCAAAACCGGAATCCATAAATGGGAAGCAAAAAGTAATAAAAATTAGACATTATTGTTACATTTTAGTCCCATCTTTCTTTAGTTTTGAGTTGGATTCAACCAACATCATAAAGGTCTGTTAGCCTGAATAAAGACAATATCCTGTATCCATCTTTTTAAACGACTCAGCGTCCACATCCCCACTAAAGAAAAATAAAACATGATGCTACCACCTCCTCCTTTCACCATCTCTTGAAGTAAGTTCAAAACTTACTTGTATTTGGAAAAACTACAGGATGTGGAAAGGTAGTTTGTGAAACAACTGCTTGCTCTCTGTGGAAAATCACCGTAATGCCGTCATTTTTAGGACAATTTTAGACTTACACATTTAAGAAATTATGAATTTAAATGAACTACTTGAAAAGTTCAAATCTCAACAAATCTCCACGTTTTTTTTCTTTCTGATTTTACAGCAAATTTTCTCAAAATTGGTCAAAGACACTGAGTTTAAGTGACGGCTGCCTCAGCCTTACTCAATGTCAAGTTATAGTCTGTAATTGATATTTGATCAAAAGTCACATTTGACATTGAACAGCACAAATGTAAAACTTCCTAACAAGCATTTCTAAATTGGCATCATAAAATCTGTAATTTTGATTGAGAAAAAACCAAATCACTAAAACAATAACAAAATCCTGAAGGGAAACTATCTACTGATATTTTAACATTTTAATTTGTTTGATCAATTCATTCTGGCGCATCTGGCCCTTTAAAAACGTTCAGATTTTTTACATGAGCCAAAATGAAGTTTCATTTTGATATCATGAAAAAAAATGATTCTACCGCTGTTCTTTTTGGCATTTTACTGTAAAAAATTAAAAATAAAAATCTACTTTTCAACATTAAATGAGACAGAAATGATTTCGGTTCCCTTTCACTGCCTCCTCCAGCGATGAAAGCCGTACCCTTTTCTGACTGCAGCCCACAATGAGGTAGGTTTCTATGTTGCTCCTCTTCAAGTAGGCGTTTCTCTCTCCTCCGGCTCCCGGCTCCACGTCGTAGTCCCCGTTCAGGTAGTTCAGGGTGGCCTTTGTGATGTGGATGCGCCTGAAATGAAAGCGTTCCTTTTCTGAATGCTCTGGCTGTTACGTAAATCTCATGCAGCTGACCCTCTGCACTTATCAGAAGGAACGATTAGGAAGCCTATTGGACGAACCCGGCCTTGCCTCCCGCCTCCATCTGATTTGCCAGCGTGACGTCGTTGGACCAGACGTCAAACTGCCACTTCCTGAGCCCCAGCACCCCGCAGTGCACCCTGCCGCTGTGGATGCCGACTCGCATGTTCACGTTCACCCCAGTCACCTCCCGCACCAGCCTGCAGAAAAACAAAAACAAGCAAACCAAAAACTGACAATCTACACGATTAGCGTGTCTAAATGTACCAGCTGTAGTCTCAGTGAATGCTGCTGCTGAGGTTTACCAGTGAGGCGTGTTTACCAGACTTTTCTATTTTTTGAACTGGTGTATTAACGTCGTTCCCAGACTTACGAGATGGCCTCGATCATGTCCAGCCCCATCTCCACACAGCAGTGGGCGTGGTCGGCTCTGGCCTCCGGCAGCCCGGACACGCAGTAGTAGCAGTCGCCCAGGATCTTGATCCGCAGACAGTGGTTCTCCTGCCGCACAGAGCAGGAGCAAGAAAGGACATGTGCGTTATGGTATTAACCGAGAAGCAAACTTATGTGAAGAGTTAATGAAGTTATCTCTATTTAGGTTTAAATATTGTGCAAAGATTGTCACAAAATCCTTTGTGATCCAGTGTTCAATTCAAGGCCTTTTCTTTTTTCAAATATTCCAGTATAAAAGCAATGGACCTTACCAAGCTCCGCCCAGAAACGTCCCTCGAAAATCCCACCTGGCTGCATGTCTCACAAACAAAGCCTCGCGGAGCTTAGTTTCTATGTGTAAACATGACGTCTTTCATTTTGACTGACTCTGCAGAGTATTTCTGAGTCGATTAGTGTAGCATTTCTGCCGCATTTTCAAAAAATATCAGCCACGAACCAGCAACTTTATGTCATCTTTTTTGGACGACATCAAGGTGTTTGAGCCACGCAATGCCTCCAAGATTGTGCGCGTTGCAGCTAAATGCTTTTCGATGAGGAAAACAGCAGATCCTCACACCCTCAGCATAAATATAGCTGTGGACAAGATCACTGATGCCTATTGTTCTTGCAAGGCTGGGTAAGTTGGGCATTCATGGTTTTGAGGTTTCAAATGTGCCTAGGACTTGTACACGGTACCCGGTGCTAGCGTGGCTAACACGATTACAGTTTAGTAAAAAGCCTTTTCAGGTTAAATAAAATCTTTAATGTATGTCAAATACAGTACACATTGCATATTGATCTGTTCAGCTAACGTAAGAATTTAACAGACAGGCTTCAGGATGTAGAAGTTGTATCGGTACTGCCATTATGCTGTACTTGGCTAAAAGGTTTTCATAATGGATGTGTTTATTATTGACTTTATTTTTTTCATTCACTAAACACAAAGAAAGCAAAGCAATAATACTTACACCAGCAGACACTCCTTTGTTCTTATTGATCCTACAACGGTTGAGCTGCAAATGTGGTCGTGCACAAGCTTTGATCCAAGCAACTCTTTCCATTTCAGATTTTGGAAATCTGTGAATTTTAGTTCCACAAATACGATCAGGATACCTGACATCGCCTGTACAGATACGCCACTGACGGTGGAGAACCATTCTTTTTCGAGTCCTGATGCAAAAACTTTCTGCCGGTCTGGTAGTCCACAATGTACATTAGCATGTCTTTACTACTGTAGCTTCAGTTTGTGAGACGGTCACGCACATGGTAGCTGCGCTGTGACGTGAAATGGGCATTGGCCAATGAAACGCTGTGGTAAGGTCCATAAAGTACAGCATGTGAACCACATTATGTCATGTGAAAATAATGAAAGAATAGAGAAGAAATCATACATCCGCCTTTGAGCAAATCTGAGACAAACATATTTTTTGTGGGGGTTGTACAGGTTTATATTCTTCACTGCAGTGACGTTCATAGTTGGGGTTCCTCCTCAAGCAAGGCCCCATTCCAAATTCACTTTTCTGATACTGTATTTTGAGTGAAGATTTAGTGATTATATCACAGTGAACCTATTTGAAATGTAATATTTGTGGCAAAATTCCAAGGCAAGAGTTTAAGCTTTGCACCTCAGTGATGTGTCGAGTCTGTCTGATGGACCATAAAATGCAGAACCAGCCAAAACTGTGAAAAAAAGTGGGATTTATAGTCCAGAAAATATGGTGCTTCATTGTATTGTTTGCATCTTTGTCATCAGTACTGGGTGGAAATGTGTCTGTCCCTCCTCTGGCAGAAACAGAAACGTTTGTCGTCCTGCTCGCTCGTTATGAAGACTCAACATCTAAGCCTAATTAGCTGCATCCCTGGATTATCATGCCAACCGTTAGAGCTCAGGGGTTAAGCAAACATATGGTAAGTGACAAAAAGCAGGATTTAAAAATGTCAAAGGAAGCATGCAGTCCATTAAAAACAACAGAGACGCATGATATCAACCTGGATATCACGCTGGAAGTTGATGTGTGTGCCAGCATCAAATGCGTGTGCGTGTGTGTGCGCGCGCATCCCAAGGGTTTGGGAGACTATAATGTCTCATGATAGCCACCTGAGTATCCCTTTAGTACATAGACCAATACAAAAGGAGCCATTGTGTAAGGAACAGAGTGTATGTGTGTGTGTACCAGGTTTTCATATCCTTAAGGGAACTTATTTCTGTCTACAATGTGGGATTATGGGGACCATTGGTCCTTCTGGGGACATTTTATTGCTCCCCATAAGGGAAATTGTTGTTTTTGGGTTAGTGGTTAAGTCTGTGATGGATGGGGTTAGGGCTAGGATTATGGTAAGGGTTAGGCTGTAGAAATGAATGGAAAAAAAAAAAAAAAAAAAAAAAAAAAAAAAAAATCAATGTGGAGTCCCCACAAGTGATGAAAACACGACTGTGTGTGTGTGTGTGTATGTGTGTGTGTCTGTGTGTATGTGTGCGTGCGTGCTTGTGTATATGTGTGTGTGTGTGCTTGTGCACACAGAGACAGAAGGTACATCTGGCATGGAGATAAAAGTGTCAGATGCAACATTTCTGGTTTACGACAGCATTATGCCTGTTCAGTTCATAAATATTGATCAGCAGCCGATTGTTTCACCTTTCATAAACAAATGACAGAAACCGAGGATCAGCTCAACACACGATGACGCTGGATAAAGGAAATATATCAGTATTCACAAGGTTGTGGTGCAACTATTAATAACCGGGAAGCTTCAGCAATGGCAGTGAAGGTACAGTAATATTAAGTTGCTGTTTATGTACGAAACCACAGCATCTCCAAGAAGGGATTCAACATGTGCATGCGTGTAATTCTTCTATATGTAATTTGTAAACACCATATAGAAGTGTAAAGTTGAAACTAGCCAGGCGCCACATATTATTGTAAAATAAATGTATGTAAATCTATTGTGATTTTTTTTTTTTTACCTGCTCAGCAAAAAATGAAAGATCCAAAATGTAATAAAACAAAGTAGAAAAGTACGAACTATTGACTTTTAGGCCCCTATAAATTGGGTTTCCATGTTTTTGACAAAACAGGTGTGAAATATGCAACATGACCTTATTTCTTTGCAACATTTCTAGTCTTCCTGTATGTCTGTAAGGCCCCATAGCAACCGCTAACCTCGCACTCAAAACGTCTGAAACAACAGTTCTCAAAGTTTACACACAGAAAAGACATATTCAAATAAATAAAAACACCAAGCATCATTGCAATCTTTTGAAAATTGCACGTGCTTGCATGCGTTGTACGCTTACGGCTGCCAACTTGTCAAAGCGGGCGAAAAGCTCATTGAGCGTCATCACCAGCTCCTGTGCCGTGCACTGCGACGCCAGACTGGTGAAGCCCTCGATGTCAGCAAACAGGATGCTGCAGAAACACAAAAACAAGAGAGGCATAGCCGGTCATGTCTCACCTAATGGTTTTTCCTCCTCTCACTTTTCACTTTCTGTGTTTTGGTGAAGTTGAGAAGCTTAACGTGGCGGCAAAACCTAAGTAAAGGTTAGCCTGACGGGGTTTCCAATTTTCAGAATAATTGCGAAGATCAACCGTGAAAATTTGGTGTGAGATAAAAGAAGAGTGTTGCAGATCTGCCACTTGCTATAGGGTTTTGCGTTTCTTTTAATAAAAAAACAAAACACAATTAACATGACCGTGAAGAGAAGTCAAATGATAAAGTGTGTGGAAGAAATGTCAAATATGGGTTGATCCAGTTTTCAATGTGAAATTTAAATGAGAAGACAAGAAGAAAAAATGTGAAGAAAACGATACAATTCAGGACATTTCTAGAGACGAGTCACTGAAACATGGAGCTGAATTGAAAATGATTTGGACTCCAAACAAAGCCTCTTTCTAAATGACAGGTGGATTTTGAAACATTTTTCGCAAAATTTTTGGTTTTTAGGTCTTATTATTCATGATTACTGGAATCCTGTAGCGAATTCAACCAAATAAAAAAAACTGTGACAAAATCCCACATATAAATGACTTCCATCTAAAGCCATTGCCGACTATTAAACTAATCATGTCGTTTCTTTTTTTCTATTTTCTTTTACAAACTACATGAATACAAATCGTCCTGTGACGGACTGGCTACTGCTTTTCACCGACTGAGACGTTTTTCATAATTTCCCCTGTAGCTCCGGCTCAGCAGCAGGACCGATGATGATGTCACCGGGCCGAGTCATTTCCCTCCGTGGCGAGGTCCTGTTGACAGGTGAGAGGCTGGAACGGGCTGGGAAGGACTGGCAGGTCAGCCTCATGTAAACTCTCAGGAAAATGTTCAGTGAGCATCACAAACATCCTCAGCTCGGTTCTTCCTGTCTCAATAAGCATATTTATTCTCTGGCTATATCGGTTTTCTCCTGGGGTAAATCATGTGAGGCGCTGAAGTCAAAGACAGAAGGGATGACCATGCCATGTGTTGTTGTTTTTTGTTTTTTTTCTCTAAGGTCTTCACGGCTCTATTAAGAACAATTAAAATAAACTCTAATTCGCTAGATTATGATATTTTCCTAAAAAAAAACAATCTTAGATGTTCGGACAGTATTTAAATAAACTCAAATATCTCCACAGTGCAAATGTTAAACAGTAGCCTGGCAATGTGCAACATTCATGATCCAAACAATAAAACTAATTTAATAATTTAGTGAATATAAATAACATTGAAATTCCTTCTGATTAAACTTATAGTTTATGTGATTAAGTTAAAATTGTATTTCGACATGCATCTTGTATTCCAATAGAGTTTACATTACAGAGCAGACGCCTTGTAATAAATCAATAAAGCAAAAAGCAAGGAAGAAAATAAATATCTTATCCATCGGGACAGCTCAGGAAAATAATCAAAGAATATTTTTTCTCCTTATGTTCCTCTCTTGTCTTTTACAATTATTGGTATAATATTAACTATAATAATTTACGGCGCTGTAAAAGACTAACGTACAGATTTTCTTTTTGATATTTTATCCGAACCAGCGCACAGGAGCTGGTCCTAAGAGTCCTCACTCCGAAGCCTGAAATAACGTCAGTGGTGATACGGAGAGGGAATGACAAAGGCTGCCAGGGTCATTAAGTCCCATTTAATTGTTACCTTGGTGATGAATGACTGGTTAGTCTGCAACATTAACTCTGTGAGATCTTAAAGTGAGAGCCACTGCAGGGGCGGCTAAGAGGCCACACTGAGCGTCCATGAGGAAAACGCTGTTCACACGCATCGGCGAGATGTGACGAGCTAGTTGTCACTTTGGCACAAAAGCAGCTTCCTCAGTGATTTGAGACAAGAAGAATATACAAGAAATTATCTTGGATAAAGAACAATACTTACGTTAATATAAAAAGATTGGTCTTTTTGGAATATGCCACTTTTGTTGACTCACAGGTCTTCTTACCTTGTTTCAGAAAGAAGTTTGTAACGCTGCAGGAGAATTAATTCCACTATTTACACCAACAGGGCTGATGCAGCAAGTGACGCCTTGTTGCCCAAACATGCCTTCATCCAGTTTATCAAATTTGGTTGTGGTTAATACCGTAACCGCCATCTGCTTGCATGAAGAACTACATGATGTATGTAGGGTGTTTTCACACCTGATACGTCTGGTAGACTCGGTTTGATTTGGGGGACCAAAACTTCAACACTTGTTCCATCTTCATCCGGTTCGCTTTCACACTGCACCGTGTCAAACGATCCGAACTAATGGAAAAAACCCCTCGCCTGTGGTGGCGCTGCTCCAAGAGCCACTGAAGGACACAAAGGGAAAACAACTTCCTTCCTCACAAAATGCCAGCAGAAGCAGAGCAGCATCAGATTTCAGCAGTTGTAGGATTTGTCTTTTGTTTTTGGGAAAGGTCACGAGTCATTTCTCCTGGGGACGTTAGACTCTCGTGATCGTTTTAGGTTATATTTACCCATAATGCACTGCAGCTCGCTTCCTGCTTTTGTAGTGGTCTCTGGTCTTCTTGCATCCACATATGTATTAATAAATTTACTTCAATTGAACAGAGACCTAGGCGTGTAGGCAGACCAGAGTTCACTTTTTTGGTCCAATTTGAGTTTGATTGGGTATTCATACCGCCAAAAAGGAACCAAACGTTTTCTACACCAAGGTTTTAGAGTTTGATTAAAGCAGACTAAACATAGAGCCAGAGTTCAATCTGAGCTATATATTCTGACAAAATGATGTTAAACTATTGGACTGTAAAGGTACCAATTTTGAGAGGGAAACAGTCATTCCTCTTCCCAATGACTCCAGCTCCTTCTAATGGATCTCAAGGTGTTTCCACAACCATTACAGAAAGTCTCTAGTGCCCAGGAAGCATCCCAATCAGATGCCTGAACCAACTCCCTGAAAACCAATTTTTTTAGCCCGTCTGGTTCTTTAGGTCAGACCCATTTCTCATGAAAACATCTGAAAACCAAAGGAGGACTAATAAATTGAGAGTGGACACTGACACTAACCAGCCTGTTTGCATTTTACAATCCAACACAAAAACTCTCTTAAACGTTACAGTGGGAAAACTACAGATAGCTACAGAACATCAGTGTGCTGCTCTCCTCTCATAACTACCAGCTAGCAGTGATGATGCGAACCCAACCGCGAGTGTGTCCACTTTGAAACCACAGGGTATTTTTATTTTTGCTGTTGTTGCTGCTGCAGGTTCATGTCTTGTTCACGCTTCCAACAAAGGGAACAAAGGCACTGAAGGTCAGTCCCTCTAATTTATGTAATGCAGTTTGGAGAGCTGCTGGCCTACATACCAGCAACAGCAGCTTCTGTCACAATGTGCTGTTGGAGAATATCACTCGTACATTTAAAGGGCAACCGGGCAGCCTTACTACACACACACACAGCCTTACTACACACACACACGCACGCACACACACACACCGCATCCTAAGACATATCTTGCATAATCCCAAAACAAAGCAAATAAAAATCAGCATCCATTTTGACCTCAATCTGTGAGTCGCTGAGCATTGATTTAGAGCTGAGGTTTCCAAACTGTGGGTCGCGCCCCCTAGGGGCCATTGCAGGGGGGGCGAGGGAAGCCGTCTGGATGAAAAGAAAAACAAACAAAAAACCATGAATGCTGTATGTGCTGGGTTTTTACCTTAGAATGGCCAACTCTCTGTTATTCCTATGTCAATTTGATACAGTAGGGGCTTCCGCACTTCCCATATCTGTGTCCTCTGTCACTTTTATCAGCAGTTAAAAATGTTTAATCCGTTGTTAACATGTGGTAACCTGTTTTTGGGAGGCGCTTTTAAACACAACATGAGCGCTACGACGCTTGCGCTGGGTTTACACCCGTTTGGAATAACCCTAACTGTTAGGGTTAGAAAAATGTCTGGGTGAGGCATAAATGCAGTTACAAGACGCATGTTGTTGTCGTCGTCTGAGAAGACCCCTAAAATCCCCCCACACTAAAACTCTATGTCCACCAGTTTACCGCGACGATAAACTCAAGCTTACGATGAGTGCAAACCCCCAAAAACCAACAGTGTTGGTGGGATTTTTTATTTTGTATAAACAAGAAAATTGATATCTTTAAAAATATGATTACGTGCAATTATTTTCTTTTCAACTGTGAAATCATATTACATAATGAAACGACGTAGCCCTGTTTTATTTTGGGCAACGTTTTATTATATTTAGTGGCTTTTACTATATATGACATGCAGTCGTAAGCCAAACAATCCATTGCGACACAACACCACAATGAATTTTCAAACGCTTTTTATCGCCACTTTTGCCTTTATGGGAATAAATACCACAAAATGTCATGATACATTTTAACTACTTAGCTCCTGTTCCTATCTGTCAGCACGCCATTTGTTAAATGGAGCCGATACTTGATGTGATTTTAACCTGCACCACATGTTTTGTTTACCTGAGCATCCGACATGACTCATTCCCTGCGGTACGAAATGAGTTAAATAACGGTGACCCACTCTGAGTGGGTAAAAATGTGTAGCCTCAGCCATCAGAGACAATTTGTGCCTCTGCGCCGGATCAAAAGGATGTAATTACATGCCTTGCTTGGTTCATTAACCGATTTGCCACCTCTGTTGTTGCGGCGCTCTGAATTCCTAAATTAAAAGCCGCAGACAGACACACGCGTAATGCATCTGTACGGCAGCGGCGGCAGGCTTTGGACCCTGAGCGGCACCGTCTGCCTCCCTCCGTTTGCCCTCTTGCTCTTTAGTCGTGGCGGTGGGAGGCGTTGCCCCTCTTCCTGTTGTTCCTCTGTCGCTCAGCGGAGCCCCAATTAACCAGAAAAGCCGCTGACTGCTTCCCAACGCGTCCCGGTCGCGCCTCGTTACCGGACGGCGCATTTGTGACCGCCGACAGAACTCGGCCCGGGTCGGTGGACGCTGCTAACGCGCTTCATGCTCTCAGCAAGTCGCACAACATCTATTGTCCAACTGGGGATAATATTTGTTATGCAGATTTACACCCAACACTTTGGGTTTTTTTTCCAGCTTCCAAGACCTTTCACATGATTTTCCTGCAGTTTTTCGCTTAATGAAATCATAAAAAGGATATTAGAATATCCAGATTCAGTGCCCTTAAAAGTATTCACCTCACTTAAGAGTTTTTTCCTCAATTCTTGAGTGAAAGGACAATGATACATGTTTTTATCTTTGGTGATTTTGCAGTGCAGTGGGCTCTTCATTTTTTCCAGAGCTGTATTTTTTTCAGCGCTGCACCACCTGACCAAAGGCAGCAAAACTCAAACTGCATTTTCAGATCCAGGCTCCAGTTGTTTAGGTCGGATTTCATCCACTTCTTATGCAGTTTATACGGAAATTGATCAATTTCCTGGAATCTTGAGGGCTCCAAAGCATAACTTCATTGATAGAGCTATGTGGTAACCAGATGGCCAGATCAGTACCGTTTTCTTACTCCACAAGGTGGCGCTCAAACGGACACCTGTCTCCCAACCATCCATCTGACGCAGTTAGTGTTTAATGATTCTCTCTGATATCATATAAAAACACATTGTGCACTAAAAACTATAGCAACTCAACACGGCTTCACCAAAACATTAAAGATGAACATCAGAGGAGAATAAATAAACATAAACATCCGATCAAAACTGGCCAGATGAAAGAGTCCGTTTCCCACCATATGAAATGAAAACCATATGTTTTGCACATGTATTTCTCAGGAAAGACAGTAGTGATACGGAACAAGGAGTCACCAATACGACACATTAGCGACTGAGCGTTTGACGACTGTATTTGGCAATTTATCACATTAATTCTGAATAAAATGAAGACAAAGCAAAGAGTAAAACTGTTTCAATTGACGCAGAGTCCGAACCAAATTTGAAATTTGGTTCGTGTGGCAAATTTCTGTTAAGATTAGGATTCGACAGACATGATGGTCGAGAGGAAAGAGGAGAGTGTTCCCTAAGTGATGCAATGCAGGCTGCAACTGTGCAGTGAAGGTGGGAGATTTCACCCAATAGCATCTAATCAACAAGTTCTTCAGGAGGGTGAGTTCATATGCATTTCAAATATTTGTTGAAAAGAAAAAAAAAAGGGGGGGGAGGAAATTTAATCAAAGGGTGCAACACATAAAATCCGAATACATACGTTGAAGTTTGTTGTCGCATGTTGGGCATTAACGTTTTAAAATTAATTTTACATGTTTAAAATACAACATAAACATTTGTGACTTACTGTTTTTTTTTCTTATAAACTAAAAGCACCCTTTATATTCATGACACTGTGACTCACGTTACACTCTACATGGACGCTGTGGAAAGAGTCAGGTGGAAAATACTCTCTGAAAAATACCATAGAGCATGTTGACATGGCAACGTCTGCACTACTTCTCCCTCCTCGTCTGCCACCGTCTGTGGGTGGGCTGCACTATTCTGGATCAACATGGATTATATGAGATATATAATGTTGCAGTATATGTAGTGTTCCTTATTTAAACAATGCCTTTCAGTTAGTAGTAGAGTCAACATGTCTCTTAACATCACTGCATGCATCAAACATACAACCTCAATTAGCTGCTTATGACGTAAATTTAAATCAAACTTGAGTGAATTGTAGAAAAACTGTTCCGTCCATACTTGTTACAGTCACATTGGTTCAATTCAAAGCTAAAGACTGATTTGTAAGTCATGGAGCAGAACATCATGTGGTGACTGAAAGCAGGCAGAAGAAAGAGGAGAACGTGCACAGCGTTGTACTGCAGAAACGCATCGCTGTGGAAATGTTCACCACTAGATTACTGGAGTAAATAAATACTGCAGAAAGCAGAGAGCCGCTGAGCCTGCTGTCCCTCGTTTGCGGTGGCAAAAGTAGCCAGTTAACGTGGTAAATATACAGTTTAAAATAAAGTACCAGCAATGGTGGAAATTATCTGCTTTTTTTTCTATTAGAGTGCATGCAAACACAAAATGTTGATGTCTGAGAACGGAAAATGAATATTTACTTGCATTAGCTCTGCAGCAAAGGTAGCTGCTACAGGAAGCTAGAAAAGTTCAAAGGTCAACTTATTCTTTACAATGTGTACATTGTTTTTATTTTTCTTTATCAGACTTATATAGTCAGTTTTACTGAATAGGACATGTTGCGTTGCATTTATACTACATGCATTGTTAAAGTTGTCATATATTTTTATGTTGCTGCGACATAAGTTAGTTTAGTTAGACATCAGAGGTCTAATTTGAATTTTACCAACATATTTCTAATGACTTGGCAGTTACCCAACCAGACAGATGATTTAAACAGGATTTGATGGAGGGAGTCAAAGATCAGGGTGATGGCAAAGAGGCCTTCCAACATTAAAGCAACGGGGCTCATTGTGAACGATTACTAGTTATAATAATAGTGGAAACATGCGAAAAGCTGTTCAGCGTTTACAAGAAGGGTTTGCTCGCTGTAACATGAATAAAAGATTTATCATTGATTATTAAGAGGGGTGGACATCGTTCCTGACATGCCATTTGTTAAATAAAATACCATATAAAACAGATTATTTTCCTCAAAAATGCCTTTCTTTTACATTCTTTAGTTGTGGTTTGAGAGACGCCTGGCTGATTTTCAAGCTTCACCTGCAAACTGAAGCATTTTCTGAATATCTAAGTGTATTTATAAGGTTTGTCAGATCCAAAATGCCTTGACACTTGATTTTTCTGAACGTCGTGTTTACCTAATGAAAGGAGCATGCAGTGTAAATTGATATTTGCTGATGTTTTGCCTGTTTTGAAAATCAAACATGAGCTTTTTTTCAAATGCTTCGTTCATATCCGTGTTCATCTGGGCCCCCCACCTCGTCGTCGCAGCTCCTCTGATGTTACCTGACGTTGTCGTGCTTTTGGATGTAGATCTTGTGAAACATCATGTCCTCCTGCTTGGCATTTATGTCAGCTTTCATCTCCATGGCAACATGACGAGGAAGTACTGAGAGTAAGAGACGCTCCTGCAGAAGGAGAGAGAGAGAGCGAGAGAAGAGACGTAAGTTTGACGTGAAAGTGAGCGGGGCTTGTCAGAGAATAAACAAACGCAATCCTGCTATGATTCGTTTATGGAGGCTGTCATTAAATAATTCAATTTTTAACAATTAGTGTCCAAATTTTACAAGTCAATTTACTGGCGCTTATTTTCAATGTTATCATTGCTGTTAGAAATTGTAGAACTATTAGTTTGTTTCCCTAAACAAACTAATAGTTATTCTAAAAAGAAAAATAAACGACTTTATTGTAAAGATATATGCACATTTCAAATTTGTATACAAATAAAGTTGTGGTTTGAAGTAAAATAATAAAAGATACAAGTCGAAGATACAAGCAGCAAGGCCGTTTCTTACTTCAGGCCATATGCTGCGCTTCTAAAAATGATACATTTTACTAAGTGGAAATTAAGATTATTCCACAAAACTTTGAGTCATGTGGTGTATTTGAAGTACACAAACATACGTAATGTGCTCTAAATTTACATGCGTGTCACGGTAAAGGTAAAATATGTATTTGTTAAAATAATACAAAAAAAGCTAGTTTGTACTTCCATTCCATCAAAGCAACCTGATTAATTTTTCCTGCAGTGCTGAGTGAATCTTCATCAGCCAAGACAGAATGTCTGCATAGTGTGGTATGAGATTCATTTATGATATTGTCTGGTTGTGGTTGCGACTTTTCTCAGTACTTTCAGGAGCAGGGACTCATCTGTGTAGTCTTCACTGCTCTCCAAAAGTTGCAATCCTCTTCCTATAACTCTTTAAAGCATGTGTGCAATATAGTGTGATCGGACTTTAGATGGAAATTAAAATGACAAAAACAAGTACATTTACTGCGTATTCTATAAAACATTTTTTTAGAAAACTTACGCACATTAAGTTTGTGTCTCTGTCCTAATCAATCTGCACATTTATGATGCAAAATACAGGAAATATATATATTATTAAAAAAAAACAGTAAAAAAAAGAAAAAGTACATTTCCCCCCCAACATTCGAATCCGCAAATGATCAGACTTTTGCGGCTCTGAGCATTTCCAGAATTTAGGTACAGAAGACAGCAGTCTGTTACATGACGACACTAACCTGGATCTACCTTTGGGGATATTTTCTAAACTGTCCCATCAAGACAATCTGATGCTTCGGCAGATGCAAGGAAGGCCGAACTGATTACAGCAACGCAGCTCTGATCATCTTTCACTCAGTCTGTCACAAAATGCGCTGGATTAGCACATTAGCTGTGCTAATGGCTAACAGAAGATGCTAACCAACGCCCCCCCAATCACCTTATTTTTGTTTTAAGTTCTAGGTCTAAACTTTGGACGCTTTCTGGTAAAACAGACCTGGAAAACCTCCAACTTTTGAAATTCTGTACTTACAGTAAGATAGCCGTTTCAGGATGCCACCAGTCTTATTCCAACCACATTGAGCGGGTAGTGTTTGTGAGAATGCCCCAACACATTTCTGAGAGTCGCCTCTCAGTCGCCTACCTGCTGCTGGTTTTCCCTCTGGGAGTGGAGGCGAGCCTGGATGCACTCCCTGGTCTCCTGGAAGGCCTGCCTCTGGGAGCCCTCGGCCGGGTAGTGCGTACACACTCCTACAATGTTGGAGCAGGAGAAGACCAGGATGTTGGAGACTATCTGTGGGAAGAGGAGGGAAAACGTAAGTGAAGGCCGCCGGATAAACGCGTTGTTGTTCTATTCCTATCAGCTGTTCAGAAAACTGCTCGTCACAGCTATAACCTTTACATCTCGGTCAATTAGAATACGACTGAAATGTTGATTTATTTCTGTAATTAGATAAAAAAAAAAAAAACGAAACTCTGAAACTCTTAAATATTTATTGTACACAGTGATGTAGAGACAGAAGACGTTGGAATCTGCACAAATTAAAGCCGAAAACAAACATGTGGGTCGCCCTGAATATCAACAACTTCTCAAAACCTCATTTATATGTTTTGTTTTTATTAGATTTTATAAAAAGCTGATAGTGAAATGTTTTGCTAGTAGATATCAAATTGTACTGCACATGAGCCAGCTTCACATTTCAACAAATTAACACTACAGCCCCCCTGACAGAACACGGACTTCATAATTTGATATCAAGGAAGGCTCCACCACTGTCCATTACCCACCTTATATATAAGGTGGATATTATATATATATATATACTGCCAAATAATTGTGTTCAGCCAAAACGTCACTAAAGACAAGCAACACGGAGCATGTAAAACTTCACAGACTTCCAAACGTTCGCTTTGTGGCGCACCTGTTCCAGAGCGCGGTGCCCTTCACTGGTCTTTTACATGCCGTGTATTTGGGCTTGAAATATGCAGAACAAAGATACGAGGAGCTCCACAGCCGCGGTGAGAGAGACACAAAGTGTTTGAAGCAGGATTTCCCCGCGCTGCAGCTGCTTTCCCTCCGACAGAGAGCAAAGCGCTCTTTGTTTCCGTCGGCTCCGCCGGTGCGCCTCGCCCCCCTCTCGCCGCAGGGAACAGGGCGTCTCAACCTTCTGCGTGGTTTTTCGACACGCCGTTTTGTTTTTTGTTTTTTTGTCCGAATATCTTTATACAGGACAGTGCCTGTCTCATTAGGAGACTCCGCAGGGCCGGCTCACATGCTACCAGCTTGGGACGGACGGTATCAGAGAAAACTGAGCTGATGCAAAAAAAACAAACGGACTTCTGATTTAATTTCTATAAAGTGAAAAAAATTAATGTGTTAAATCTCCAGAGCGACTTGTGTCATGTTATAATATACATATACGACTCATTAGACGCCACCACCAGAAACAATAAAAAGTACTAAGCTTAAAAAGTAATAGCTCAACCTTTTGTATTTTAATTTAAACACGAGTAAATATCAGTTTAGGGCTAATTAGCTTCATCTGTTCAGACCTCTAAATTGCAGCATAATGCAGGACTGAATGGAAACGTGTTTCATTTGTAGAATGACAATTAGAAAACCGAGCTTAACCACAAACTACCAGATTCAGGGATTTTATGGTTTAACTTAATGTCATTATCAAGTATCAGACTGCATGTTGCCAGGAGGGGATGCGATGCAGAACTTGACTAAACATGTCACGGGAAAGAAAATGTTCATTCCTGCAGCGGTCATCACATTTAGTGAGATTCCAGAATTGGGCTTTTGTATCAAATGTTATTTTTCTTTTACGGAAACAAAAGTTTAACAAACACAGATCACAACTCTAAGCAGCTGTCAGTGTTAACCTTGACAAGAAACTGACACTCTTTTAGTTCCCATAACTGTAAATACCTTTCAAATGACCAGGCAATTTTGTTCTTCTTGCAAGAAAAGAGAAGCATCTTTGAATCTGCTGATCAAAAGGATAATGATCATAGTTAGTAAAGACTTTATAGAGAGAAATACAGATGAATGATGATGGGAAAACAACAGACTTCTATCAAGTTTACTATGTGTATTATAGGCGTAATTACCAAAATTACGCCTATAATTTTGTCATGGCAAAATGTGAACCTTCGCCGTCGCACAATCCCACGTGAAGCTCTTACCAGAACACTCTGTCTACCTCCACTGGCTGCAAATACTCCAAACTAACCAAACCGCAAACCTTAGTGTGAACATGGGTTAAGCCTAATGACATCGGTACTAATAAAAAAAATTCCTCAGAGACAAAAATAATGAGAGCATATAAACCTTAAGGGGAAAAGAAAAACGGTCCCATAGAAAACTTTACCGCCCACAACCAAGGTAGAAAATGATTTCATGGTCCTTCCACGACTCAGCTTTTTCGAAGGTCTTTTTTTGTCGCTTTTATCTGATTGCACAAACAGAAAAAGGTTTTCAATTTGCTCTGTGTTTGTGTGCATTCAGTGGAAACAACAACAAAAAAGAACCAACAAGCTGAGTCAGCAATAAACTCGGATTTTAAAAATTCACCAAACACTCCATCCCTTCCATCTACACATATCCATTATGTGTTCTCAGTTTGTCTGGTTTTAATATTCACATTATTAAATCCACTTTCAAGTCAACAATCAAATATAACAGTCTGAATTGAAACGTTAGAACTAGAAGTGTCCAAGTCCGGATGGACGCACTTTTGCACTTTTAAACGGTCGCGTTGGAGAACTGATCTAAAAATGCAACAAGTGAAAACAAAAGGTTTACATGACAGGGGAATGCCTTTTTAGATGAAACAACTCTAAAAAATATGGCAACCTGAATTATTAAATTATGAATGAATTAAAATGTATGATTAAATTATCAGCAGGCTAAAACGTGGGTTTAAACCTGTGCTAATTTTAGCCGGTACCTTTTTAGTAGTTTTCAGTACCAAGTTCGCCATCGGGGTTGCGTATAACTCCTGTAGAAACTTAAGTTGGAACAAAAATATGTGACTGCTAACTAATAAGAGCCGAGGAGCTTTTTGGCCACCTCTGCGACCTTGACCCCAGAAATTGGAGAGCCCAACCCAGAGTCCCCAGGCTCAGCTTCCTGAACAGAAGGCATGTTGGTGGGATTGAGGAGGTCTTCGAAGTATTCCTCCCACCGGCCCACAACGTCCCGAGTTGAGGTCAGCAGCACACCATCCCCACTATAAACAGTGTTCGTGCTGCACTGCTTCCCCCTCCCGAGACGCCGGATGGTGGACCAGAATCGCCTCGAAGCCGTACGGAAGTCTGTCTCCATGGCCTCTCCAAACTCCTCCCGCCCGAGTTTTTGCCTCAGCGACCACCCAAGCCACATGCTGCTTCGCCCGCCAGTACCCATCAGCTGCTTCTGGAGTCCCACAAGCCAAAAAGGCCCAATAGGACTCCTTCTTCAGCTTGACAGCATCCCTCACCAAAGGTGTCCACCAATGGGTTCGAGGGTTGCCGCCACGACAGGCACCAACAACCTTGCGGCCGCAGCTCCAATAAGCCGCCTCGGCAATGGTCCACTCAGACTCATTGTCTCCAACCTCCCCCGGAAGGTGTTCGAAGTTCTGCCGGAGATGGGAATTAAAGCTCCGTCTCACAAGGAATTCCGCCAGACGTTCCCAGCAGACCCTCACTATACGTTTGGGCCTGGCATGCCTGACCAGCTTCCTCCCCCACCACTGGAGCCAACTCACCACCAGGTAGTGGTCAGTGGACAGCTCCGCATCTCTCTTCACCCGAATGTCCAAGACATACGGTCGCAGGTCCGATGAAACGATGACAAAATCGATCATCGAACTGCAGCCTAGGGTGTCCTGGTGCCACGTGCACATATGGACGCCCTTATGCTTTAACATGGTGTTCGTGATGGACAATCCGTGACGAGCACAGAAATCCAACAACAGAACACCACTCGAGTTCAGATCGGGGGGGCCGTTCCTCCCAACCACGCCCCTCCAGGTCTCACTGTCATTGCCCACGTGAGCGTTGAAGTCCCCCAGTAGAACAAGGGAGTCCCCAGGAGAGGCACTCTCCAGTACCCCCTCTAAGGAGTCCAAAAAGGGTGGGTAATCTGAACTGCTGTTCGGCCCCGTAAGCACAGACAACAGTCAGAACCCGTCCCCCCACCCGTAGGCGGAGGGAGGCTACCCTCTCGTTCACCGGGGTAAACCCCAACGTACAGGCGCCAAGATGGAGGGCAACAAGTATGCCCACTCCTGCCCGGTGCCTCTCACCATGGGCAACTCCAGAGTGGAAGTACGTCCAGCCCCTCTCAAGGAGACTGGTTCCAGAACCAGAGCCATGCGTCGAAGAGAGGCCGACTATTTCTAGCCAGAACCTCTCAGCCTCGCACACTAGCTCCGGTTCCTTCCTCACCAGAGAGGTGACGTTCCACGTCCCAAGAGCCAGCTTCTGCAGCCGAGGATCAGACCGCCTGGGTCCCCTCCCTCGGCTGCCGCCCCTAACACAACGCACCTGACCCCTTTGGCCCCTCCGATAGGTGGTGAGCCCATTGGAAGGGGGACCCACGTCTCCTCTTCAGGCTGAGCCCGGCCGGGCTCCGTGGGTAAAAGCCCGGCTACCAGGCGCTCGCCATCGTGCCCCACCTCCAGGCCTAGTTCCAGAGTGGGGCCCCGGTGACCCGCGTCCTTGCAAGGGAAAACCAAGTCCAATGTTCGTCTCCATGATAAGGGGTCTTCTCCTCCAATTTATTATAAACAAATGTATACTTTTTTAGACTTCTTGTTCCTTTGTGGTCATTTTAATATTTCACAGAGAGAGAAAGAGAAACAATGATGGAAAATTGAAAGGAGGGATACAAGGTAGGAAGAGAAGGACAGAAGATAGAAGGAGAGATTGGTTGTGGCAAGGAAGTAAGAGAGGAAACAAGGGAGGAGTTATATAGGAAAAGAAAGACAAAATGACAGAAAGAAAAAGAACGTACAACTTTTACATATTCGTTATTTTATGACGCAAAATATCGCAAAAATGATGGCGTATCGAACTTTTGCCACTTTCCTAATTTTAAACCACTTGAATCTGCACTTGGAACAAAAAACAATCCTGACTGAAAATAACATCTCCAAGCATTTCTGGACTTTTAGCTTCATTTGGAGGGGAAAAAAAAATTGTCGGGAGAAGACGGAGAGATAACCAAAAACAATCCCACGGACCCCTGGATGTTCAAGGGCCCACCGCCAAGCCCACTCACATCTCCACCCATTTCTAGTGTGATGACTGAGGCTCCATCTCTGTTACAGCCGAATGACCAGAACTACAACATTCATTCTTCCAAAATAGAAAAAAACAAAAACAAAACACAACTTTCTAACTTGCTCTATTTCTAGCAACCCGGCTCTTGTTGTTTCTAGCTCACAGGCTGTCAGAAGCACAGCTGCCGCAACACTTCCTATCTAATCAATGAGAGCCATACAGGGAGGCTTGGCAGCTATAGCTGAATCACTTCTGGATCCGGGGCTGGATCAAACCGAACACACACAACACGTCTGAAACCAGCCAAGAATCCCCTCCCCATGCGATATCAAGCACAAGGTGGGAGACTCACCTGTAAGCGAGACATGATCTAGAATAAAGACACCATCCAAGATGGAGAGAAGGTGCTCTGATTTATTGTTGCTATTTCCCCCCCGCTTCTTATCAGTAACAGTTCGGCAGTAATGGACTGACTCATAGATAAGGAACCTCTTGGATAAATAAAGTCAAGCCACCAGAGACTGGCCTGACCATAGAAGTTCATTTCTCATGATATTCTTTATTTTCTCAGCTGGCTTCCATTGACTTTGAGACTGCTATACTTGCATATTATTTCAATAAGTAGAACTGTTTGGAATTTTTAAGTCCGTGGTGGGAAACCCACACGGCTCACCGCACAAGATGAGAAAATGCTTCATATTAAGTCTAAAAGCAAGACGGGGTTTTAGCACTATTTGGTGGGGGGGTGTTGAAGAGTAAACTCAGTCATCCGGTTCAGGTGTGTGGGAGCAGGAATCTAACACTTTTTCTCCCGGCAAAACAGAAACAGTGAAACAGTCCAAGCCTGAGCAGGCAGACAGCTTCAGGCTTGAACTGGAAAATAAATGTTCTTAATGGAAACCCACCAATTAAAAAAACCCAAAAACAATACAGAGACACATGTTGCATCTGTGATGAAAAAAAAGACACTCATGCGCTGAATTATTTTGTGGAGGTGTTGACTGACCAAAGTGCAATATAGTGGTACAATATTCAGGAACAATCCGATTCTTCTGGACGGATCTTTACTGATTAAATTTATTTCAGCTCTAAGTATTTAATGTCTAGTTTTTTATGGGACTGTGGATCTTTCAGATCAGTTTGAGAAGCAATTTTGATAGGTAAAAGTTAATTTTTTTGTGTCACGTAGCGCGGGGTGCTGGTCTTGACTTGGTCTTGGATAGGTGGTCTTGACTACAACTCTACTACTGGCTCCTTGGTTGCCTGTCCTCTCCCACCCACCGTCTTTCCATCCCCTTTCTGTTGGATTTTTAAAAAAATAAATGGCACTAGTGGCAAAAAAAAGTGAAGTTCATGTTATGTTGGGACAGGAGACAAGATGGTTCCATCCCTGAAATTATGATGCATAGAATCACATAACTATGTTACAGAGTAACCACAATAAAAACATGCTTTATTGGTGGCATTGTTCTTTAAAATGGCACTTTTCAAATGCATTAAAATTAAATATGATCAGTACACTTAATGATATTAGCGATTAGGTAATCCATTCAGCAAGTACTTTTACTTTTAATAAGTATTTTTAAAAGTCTGTACTTTTTTACTTTTACTTAAGTACAAATGTTAATGTGGTAGTTTTACTTGAGTACATTTTTGTCTGTGTATTTGTACTTTTACTTAAGGACATTTTTTGAGTACTTTCTCCACCACTGTTTATTTCGCACATGGACTTCTTTCAACAACCTGATGTTTACTGGAGGAAGTGACGAAGAAGATGACAAGAAGTAGCACGAGGCTGACGGCACAACATGTTTTTTTCAATGACATATCGCGTGATTTTAATTGAATTTCTTTTGTTTAACAAAAACACAGCAATAGCAAATTGAGTTTTTCAACTCAAGCGAAATATCAACCAAAATTTTGTGCATATTTGATGCCGCTAGCATCTCAACGCAGCTACGTGATTTTAGAGGGACGACACTGAACATGTCTCCAATACTCAAATGGGAAACCAGCAGAAATTTATATTGGTGAACTTAGTTAACAGTAATAATTGTGCAAATTAAACTACAGCAGAGCTTTAAAATGAATACGGAGATCAAAACTTAAGCAGAGTTTATATCTAAGTGTGTTTCTGCTGCCTCCATGCACTGCAGCCGTGCATGCTGCTTCTCAGAGTGCATGTAGAGTCCCGCCTACACGCTCTCATAGAAACGGCATGCATCAGATAAAGTCTTTCAACCAGGGGTGAAAGTAAGGGGGTACGGCAGGGTACTGCGTACCCCTAAATGATTTAGCAGGGGTAGGCAGTACCTGCAAGAGAGGGGAGCGGCTGTCTGCTGTAAAAAATCAGTGGGTTAAACTGTGCAGCCGCGACTGCGCCCACTAATTAGCCGTGACTGATTCGTTTTTCAAGAACAATCTAAAACAGACTTAATCAGTTGACTGTTCGTGCTTTGTTAGAGCAGCGGTGCAACACATCGATCACGGAAGGTTTTGAGTCGATCTCGGCATTAGGTGACAAACTGAACGCCGCCAGGACGCTGAGACCAGCACGTCCTCCTCTGACTCGCTTAAAACGTTCATAGCTTTATGAAAGAACAACGACAAAAAAATCAATAAAACGTGTTCAAATTAATGACCCAACAACAATAATAATCTCAGTGATTATTGTTTCAACAAGGTGTTGCACAATTCTGTGCGTTTCGGTTCCATTACCAAAATAACAGAGCAAGAGTTTAAAATTAACTAATCAACCTCCGCTGTGTTCAGGGAGGCTTATTAATAATCGCAAAATAAATATCAAGCCTGCAAACCTAATATTGTAACAGATTAAATGTTATGTTTTTAACGTAATCTCTGGTCAGCTTGTGGAGCGCAGAAGGTTGCCATGGCAACGGGTGTGCTTAAATGACAGAAAGAGACGGAGAATAAAAATGTGCAAGTGGTTTAGAGTTGATCACCTGTTCGGGTTGTTTTACCTTTGTTTACCTTCGTCTTGGCTCATCACAGCCGCTGTAGTTTCTGAACATTCAATAAATGACAAACTTGAACTAATTACCTCGTTCTTTGTGAATATAAGTCATTTACAACAAACATTAAACACAGTAAATATGTTTCATTAAGTATTTAACAAACAAATGGCTTCTACCGCGATAATTGTGTGAATTAAATTAATTGTCTATTATTAAAAAAAAGTTTGGTGCTGTCGGGCTCAGAGTCTGAGAGGCTTTTCCTTTATCAAACAATTTAGTTTTTTGCCTCTTATTTAGTGGAAATATTGATGTTGATGAGATTTTCTCCAAAATAATAATCTTTTTCAACCTTTATAGCTCCACTGTTGAAAATGAGGCTCTCACATTCACAAATGACATTGAAATAAAATCCAGTCCAACATTTGGTTTGAGGTGATTCCTCTGGGACCTGTTGGAGGAAAAATATCCTAACTTCAGAAGATGAGCTTTAACCTAACAGAGCTCTGTGGTTCCTCCTGTCAGTATGAGAGTCAGGGTGAGGAGGCGCCATGTTAGGAAGAGAAGTGGAAACTGCAGGATCTTCAGAACAAACAGGTCATGATGCTGGGCTACTAATCAGTGGCGGAGCCAGAGGGGGGGCCAGTGCCCCACCTGTCATCTGATTGCCCCCCCCCCCCAGATGATTGACATGTAACAGCACCAGGTTATTCCTGTACATTATTTGAAATCATTCTAAGTCAACCTAATATCTAAAGAAGAAAAACCATAATAAATATATGAAATGTATAAAATGTATAAAACTTTATATAAGTTCATGTGATGACATAAATAAATAGATTTAGATCAGGCGCGATACCAGCCTCCTTTATACTCATAAAAGCAAGCTGATATTCTTCTCCTGGATGTTTCAGTTATGCTGCGCTGTGGTGCAACTCAAAGGCTAAAGCACTTCATACCTGGTGGTGATGGTAAAACACCAATAAGTTATTTATTGATCCTCCGCAAAAAAGAGAAAAAAGAGGGGCCGACAATGTTCATAGTTTGGAGCAGAGGTGGCGCTAGAGTTTTTTTCGTTGTCCGTCAAAGAAAAAAATCATTTTATTTCCAATTTGTAGTCATCCAACGAAACATTTAGTATTTCTCTGCGAGAACGTTTTTGAAATTAGGTAACATTTCACGAAATTACGTGATTAGAAGACGGCAGAACTCTGATCGTTTCCTGATCCCGCACTCACTTCTCTCGGCGGGAGAAAAACCCCTCAGAAGTGGATCAGCTGCGCTAGGAGCTCCAAAGTCTCTGGTCCGTTAAAGCGACCAGATCAGAGATGATTCTCTGACAGATATTGTTCTTAGTATGATTAATAATGAGCTCCACGATGTTCTCTGTGCGTAAAGTTGAAACTGTCTGCGCACCAAGTGTCAGCTGCGCTTCATCACATTCTTGACAGAAACCAGCGAACCGCTCTCTGTTCTTATCAAGACGAGGCTGAGGAGGGAATCTGACATATTAACTCAGTTAAGTTTTTACTTGTTTTGTTTTTAAAACATCATTAACGTAAGCAGTGTAACTATATATTGTATATTTGGCGTTTGTCGTCTCATGTGTGATTAACTGGAGCGTAACGGTGGAGCATTTATGCGCATTTATTGTCCAGCGCACTGCGCTTGTTTCTGCCTAACGGATCTGCACTTTAATTTCTTTCCTCTCTCAACAGTCAGCTGTTATTCCTCTATTTAAACTACAATAAGTAGATCACATTCTCTTTAGGTTTTCTCTGTCTGCTCCAAACTCATTAAATGTAAACTCATGAGAAGCCCGAGCCACCATCAGGCAAATAATTCTGGTCCAACCAGAACTATTTTTACCTGTCAAATTACCTGTCCAAACAGAGCTTCCTAACAAGGTGTCCATACCTCTTCAACACGCTGTCAGCTCCCGGTCAGAAAGACATATTTAGTTCAGAGTCCATGAGTTGATATTCAGAAAGGATCTTTTATTTGATTGATTTTAGTTTCCTCTGCGATGAACTCTATGCGTAAAGTCTATCATGTCTCCATGTGCGCCAGTCAAAGGTGTTAATTATAACCTGCCAAATGACAGAGGGGCTTAAAAAATAACCAAATATTCAGTTTGGTTATTTTTTTTAATTATATATATATATATATATATATATATATATATATATATATATATATATATATATATATATATATATATGCACACACATTTAAAATTTTGCCCCCCCAGAGGTAGTCCTGGCCCCCCCTTGGCCCCCCCAACTTTAAAAGTCTAGCTCCGCCACTGCTACTGATTATCCCTCTGTCTGGACACAGGATCAATAGAACCAGTTTAAAAGCTAAAATCAATGGTTATATGCCAGAGATGGAAAACTGGGATGCACTCCATGCCATGATGTTCAGGATTTAGGTCTCATGGCATCTCAAGGTACCAGCAACCCTCCCGACCCCACTGAGGGACAAGGGTGAAAGAAAATGGATGGATGGATGGATGGATGGATGGATGGATGGATGGATCAAGGACATACAGCTTTATTTTGTAGCAATTCAAGAGCTACCCAGCGTTTATATATATAATTTTATATATATATATATATATATATATATATATAATTTTATTTTTTATTTATTTTTTTGGTCATAGTACCCCCAAGAATTTAAAACTACTTTCACCCCTGGTTATACATTATAACTTTTTGGGGGTTTTCAATAGCGTTAATCAGAGGTGGGGACTCGAGTCACATGACTTGGACTCGAGTCATGAAAATCAAGACTTGAGACTTGACTTGGAAAAAATGCTCTAAGACTTGGACTTGACTTTGACTTTCATGCCATTGATTTGGGACTTAACTCGACTTGAAGCTGTTTACTTGAAAAGACTTGATATTTTTTACTCAAAGTCTTAAAATTTAAAACACATTATTTATAAAGTGGCGTCATTAATTAATTTCACTCATTCCGTATCAATATGCGCAGTTTTTCCTCTCTCCTTATGTATGTATGTATGTGTGCGTAGCCGCAGCTCAACCAATCAAATTAACAGGAATTGGACATTTAAAAAAACGCGGTGACGCTACAGAGGTCAGGGAACGAAAGACGAAATAACGGCTCGAATATGCTTCCGCGAGTAATTTCTTTTGGCTAGTAGGTTATGAACTTTCGTATAAAAAACGAACTGCAACTTGTAAAACATGCAAGAAGAGAATATCGGATGGAGATGCCACAACGTCCAACTTTGTCCGGCATTTGAAGCTTCACAAAGATGGTAGGTGGCCCTTTTCTTTTGCTGTAAGATAGTTGACTTTAGCTAACTTCGTGTTAGCATGTGTACTCCGGGTTAAATTGGTGATGATTTACCATAAATCCGGTCCTTCAAATGCCTCCACAAATAATGTGCACCGTGTTATTAGCTCAGAAAGCCGGTGGATAGTGAACAGGGCTCCGGAACAGAAAGCAGATTCTGGACCTGAACTCAGGGAACAGAGTCTCTGTCCCATCATGATGATGAGCCGGTCCAGTATCATCTAAGGATGGTTGGTGTATTTGAAGACATTTACATTGGAAATTTATATTGACAATATATTGTTTACTGCAGTCAGGGCATTAAGTCAACTGTTTTTGACTTAATGCACTGACTGACTGTCACATGTCGCACAGAACCCATTTCCAAGTAGCTTTGCTGGAAAAACAAATTTTAAAAAATCCCGTTTTTTTTTTTGTGGTCATCTTTCAAAAATTTCTGTAAAAATAAAAATTGTACAATCTCACTGACCCCGAATATAACACTAAGTGGGATAGTTAACTGAGTAAGACATAAAATAATGAGCTCATTATTTTGTGTTTAGTGATTCTGACCAGCTTGATTCACACAACATGTTTTTATCAATATTGAGATGTGAAATTAGCTGTAGATTTAACCCACTTGGCCTGATGGATATTTATTTTACCATCACATCCAAATTCAAAACCACTCCACTTTATTTGCAATGATTTAGATTTTTTCATGTGGTCTATTTGTTAAAACAGACCAAATACAGTGACTGTCCCAAATAAATTTTGTGTTTAGAATATCTGACCCATATTTACGGAGGACTGAAACTAACATACTTAGAAATAAAAGCAGAAAAATAAATGCACCAGACCTTCCTGAGTTTACTTTTGATAACTTCATATATACTTATTTCATTTTTTGAAAACTTTTTATATTGAATATCAAGTTTAACAGAATTTCAATAAAAAGGTCCAATTTAAAAATGTTTTTTATACTTTGTGTTCAGCTGCACATGTTCTATCATTTGAGATAAATACAGATTTTAAAAAGAACAAATGGTCTATTATTTGAATTTTATGTATAATTGCAAATTATATAAAAAATAAAATAAAAACGACTCGAAATGACTTGAAATTAAAGGTTCCTGACTTGAGACTTGACTCGACTTTTGTCTGTCTTGACTTGAGACTTGACTTGGACTTGAGGACAGAGACTTGAGACTTGCAACACAGTGACTTGGTTCATTTGTTTCCTTCAGTTTTAAGTTGCCATGCCAACACTTTCTGTGACTTTTCTCCAAGTTCATAAAATTGTTGTTTGGACCCAATTATTGCTCTCTCTGCTTGATATATATTCATGGTGTTGTATTTTTAGTTTCAGGTTCACCAGTTCTCTGTACATGTCCTTAGTCGGGGCAATTTGGAATGTTTTCTCAAGGTCAGAAATTTGTCTTAAGCTCAAAGTTATACTTCTTCTTTATTCCCTTAGTATATGATATAATTTGGCCCCTCAGAAATGCTTTTGTGTCTCAAAAAATAAATCTAAAATAAGTCTATTTGTTAAAATGAAAAAATTAATTTGTTCCCTAATAAAAGTACAGAATTCAGGTTGTTTTAAGAGGGTAAGATTGAGCCTCCACCTGTACTTTTCTTCTACCGTGTCAGGAATAGACACAATTGAGTTAGAAGTAAAAAGTTTTAAATTACCCATGAAAATAAGACCTGGGATTAATTATTCATTTCTGTAGAAGAAGAAGAATTAATCTATTTTTCCTAATGAGTATCTGGATCTACAACAGAGATAACTGCGCTTGTAGCATGACAACTATTATAAACCTGTAGTTCATTTATTAAAATGCTTATTTAAAATTAGAGGACAAAATAACTTAGCATTTTACCAAACATATTATAAAATATGTAAAATGCAAAGCTTTAACGAAGTACTTAGCTGTTAGGTTGTCAATAAATGTACGCCTGATAAAAGAAAAAGGGATGCAGTGCTTTGCTACACTGACAACTAGATAAACAAGTCAGGGAAAAAGTTAATTAAGAAAAAAAATATTGAGGGAGAGGGAAGTAGTTCAGTTATGCTAGCTTGACTTTGACAACCTTAACATGTAGATGTGGTGTGGAATTCTGTTAGTTCAGTTAGAAAATAAAAAAGGCGACTTAAACACCAACTCTGACTGATCATCAGTAGAGCAGGTGTTTAATTAGCTAATAGCAGCGGTAGCTAATCTACCACAGCGATCATTTATTAATAATCGCAAAATAAACATCAAGCAATAAAACATAAAACTTTAACGGACTGAATATTCTGTTTTCTGTGTGGGGATATTATTATTAAACAATCGTAACAATAATATTAAATTATAATAACTATGTTATAATACTATGACTACTATTGTTATCAATAGTAATAATTATAATTATCAATATAAATAATCCATCCATCCATTTTCTAACAACCTTGTCCCTAGTGGGTTCAGGAGGAGTGCTAAAGCCCATCTCCAGCAAATGTTTATTAATTCAGTGTTTTTCAACCTTTTTTCAGCCAAGGTACATTGTTTTAATTGAAAAAATCACGAGGCACACCACCAACCAAAAATGGAAACATTTTTGGTTTGATAAGAATGATAAGAATATTCATTCTTATCAAAGTGTCTTGAATAGGAATCAAACACAAAAATTTATTTTTATCATATTTTACATTTCTTATTTCAAATAGCACATATTCACTTCAAAAATACACCTGAACAGCCACAACACTGTGGTGTTAAATTTAAAGAAGTTGTAGAAAACTTCAAAGTGTTTTACAAACTAATCCACAAGCATCTTATAACCGGAATACAGAAAATAATTCTCATTCTGAATGAAGCAATAATATTTGGGAAACATTTCACTTCATATTCACTGTTACAATATGAAGAGTTGCATGTACAAAATGTCAATATCTGTATATTTTACCCACCTAGTGTGAAACCTGTGCATGTTTGGATGAAAACAGCTGATTTCCTGGCAGAAATGGAAGAAAGACAAAGCTCTTCCTCAACAACTCTCAGTCTCTCTGGTTTTTAGTTTTTGATAGTAGCCAGGCTTCAGAAGCTCACTTCTCACAGACATGTTGTGGGAAATGGACTCATGTTCTTTCCAACTACTGCTGAGCTTCACTGTCTTTTCCATCACTGTCGTCAGTCTTTCTAGATTCAATGCTCTCACTGCTACCTGTAACATTCATGCATCACTAATTCTCTTGTTTTAATGTAAAATGCTCCGTACCTACTGCCATCTAGTGGTGAGAAAATTACATGATTACGCCGCTGCTACTACTACAGCAGACACTCGAAGATGGCATTATTTGCAAATAATTCATTTTCAAAAAAAAAATCTTTTAAAACCAATTATTGTATTTTTTGGACTATAGAGCGCACCATACTAGCGCCTTCAATAATTTTTTTTTTTTAAAAGCAGAGGGCGGCATCCTAATAAATCTGCTGGATACATTAAGGACGCAGCACTCCGTCTCCAAAGCCGAACCATGGTTTCGTTCACACCGAGCTTAATTGCAGCGGCTCTATTTCCCTCCTGTAGTGCCAGATCGACAGCCCTCAACTTAAAAGCTGCATGATATGAGTTTGAAAACATTTCTCCGTCGTGCCTGCTGCTAGCATGTGGTTGTTCTAAATGAAAATTAGCACGTTCTTCTTTGATTTACAATTTTGACTTCTAATGATTCACTTCCTGCTAAAGAGCCCCCTGGTGGTTGAAGAAAAATACACAGAAAAGCCACAGCAGGCTACAATCCGCATGGTTCAAAGTTTAGGAAAAAAGTAGCAGCTTATAGTCCAGAAAATACGGTACCGTAGTGAAATTGAATAATTTCCACGGCACACCTGACGATCACTCACGGCACACTAGTGTGCCGCGGAACAGTGGTTGAAAAACACTGTATTAATTAATTAATTAATTACTATTTATTATATTGATAATAGTATTATTTATTAAAATTAAAGTATTATTTATTATCCTGTAGTATTACAGGATTATAAAATCCTGTAATACTATAACATTATACATACATATACATATATATATATATATGTGTGTGTGTATATATATATATATATATATATATATATATATATATATATGACAGTATATTATATTTGTATTAATATAATATGCAAATTATTGATAATATAATAATGTAATATAATTTGTAATAATTATATTACTATATATAATTGTAATATAGTAATATAATAATTACTATATCACTAAGTATCATATTATATATTGCATAATGATTAATATACTAATATATTAACGTGCACAAAATCTTTTTGTACTGTGGTGAGGAAGCCGAAGCACCTGGAGAGAACCCACTTATGCTCGTGTAGAACATGCTAACCCCATGCATAAAGAACCCAGGTCCGGGTTCAAACCCAAGACAACAGACTGGACTGGAGACGCAACAGTGAAGCGTCTATAAGAAGGGACAGAGCAGACCGGAGGAATCCTTCAAGGTTTGCAATGAGATGCTGCAGATCTGTTGTTGAGAGCGTCATCTCTTCCTCCGTCATCTGTTGGAGCAGCAGCATCAGAGCCAGGGACCTGAAAAGGCTCAACAGCCTGATTAAGAAGGCTGGTTCTGTTCTGGGAACTCGACCATCCCCAGGGCCGGGGATCTGCCATTCTAAAAATCAGGAGGAGCGTAGCAGATGTGACATTCTGTCAGTCAAAATGGCCAACAACAAAAAGTTCCAGCTTTTCGGCAACATCTCGCTTCACAGTCTTCTAATGCCGACGAAGAGGATGAAGTTGAGTCTTCATCCTCTTCATAATAATCAACTCCTCCCCACTTGAGCACTGGGCGTGAACGATCAGAGCAGACTTTCTCTTGTCTAGATCTCTTTTCTGAGGTCGCTTTTAGAATTTTTTTAGGCTCAACTGTCTTCTTCTCACAGCCAAATTCTCCAGCCAGGGAAGTGTGTTCCTTGAGGTCAGGGCAATCTTTCTCTAGAACAGACCTCTCTTCAATGCTCCAGTCTTCAAATGCCGCTTTTTCTCCAACTGCCCAGGAAGTTTGTTCCTCGGCTGGGGAACGATTGGAGAAATCGTTCCCTGCTAAAGCCGTCTTTTCAAGGGTATTTTCTTCCCCAGCTGGGGAAGTTCGCTGTGAGTTTTTCTCAGGTAGTGAAGTTTTCTTCCCAGCTGGGGAGGGCTAGAAAAGATAAGCGTCAATAACGTCGTACTCCGAGTCAGTACACTGCAGGTACGACGGAGAGCTACATTTTTTCTGAGGGCTTGAAAAGATAGGCATCGATAACGTCGTACTCCGAGTCAGTGCGCTCCAGGTACGACGGAGAGCTACATTTTTTCTGAGGGCTTGAAAAGATAGGCATCGATAACGTCGTACTCCGAGTCAGTGCGCTCCAGGTACGACGGAGAGCTACATTTTTTCCCAAGGGAAATTTCCCCCCCTGCCGGGGAAGGATTGAAAAGATAGCCGTCGAAAACGTTGTACTCGGAGTCAGTGCCCTGGTCCTGACAGCTACTTCTTTCAAAAGTGATACCGGGAAGAAGTTTGTTCATAACGTTCTTCACTCCTGTTGTAATCTCATATCCAACACCAAAACTCATGGGAAAAAACATGGTGATTTAAGTTTCTTCCATCCTAAAAATCCTTGTAAAACAATACTAAGGTCAAAGAGTTGCTTGTATAATACCTGAGTCATAGAAGAGGTCATAGCTACAATGAGCTGTAGTTCTGGGGGAATGTCTTGCTTCTGACTGCTGCTATGGAAACGGTCAGATCAGTTCTGCGTGACTCAAACTATTAACCCTTTCCAACTTAATCATTCGAGGCACCATGACGAACGTCAGAAGAGAAGGACAGGAGTATTGAACAGAGGGACTTAAGTTATTTTCCCAAGTTGTTTTTACCAATTTATTCATGGCTTCTTGTTCCAGTGGAGATAACATGTCTGTGAACGTAACAAACCTGATTGGGGCTCATAGATGGTGGTATTTACAAAAGTTGGAAATAGCTAGCTTCCAAACTGACCTGTACTTCCTCACTCCTGATGAACGTTCATTAGGAAATCAAATTATTAACTTTGCCTGACTTCACACCAAATAATTTATATCACTATGTCATAAATAGAGTTTCCCCTTGCACCGGAACAACATTAACATGTTTTTGACAGTGTCATGTCAGTCTTATGCACACCCCTTCAAATAAAGTGTTGCCAAAAAAAAATTGGGGAAAATTTAAACCCATTTTGTCCCTATTCTGAAGAATCACTGTATGTATAAGCTTATACTGTGTTTCAGAAGGACCCTGCCACATCCTAGAAAAATTCATCTTCGAAAAGACTAAGAAAGGTATGGAAGTGCATTCAACATGTTTTCTGTTGTGGAGATTATTTAGACGTTGTTCAGAGGCAAGAATCCTCTAAG
This sequence comes from Poecilia reticulata, assembly GCF_904066995.2. Lineage (NCBI taxonomy): Eukaryota > Metazoa > Chordata > Actinopteri > Cyprinodontiformes > Poeciliidae > Poecilia > Poecilia reticulata. The sequence goes on along the minus strand of NC_088831.1, from coordinate 21,722,283 downwards.
AGTGGACTAAACGTTCAGCCTCGCCCTGCCTCCGAGTCAAGACCGGGTTCTGAGTCAACAGGTCAATACAGATATTCCCCAGCTGCAGGCCTATTCTATGAATACTGCAAAGGCTCACTCAGGCCTTATTTAGAAACCACATGAGTTTTTCCTCAAGACAGAGAGGCAAAAAAAATAATAAAAAATGAAAATAGTGCTTAAGGCCAAGATAATCCCCGGGTGCAAAGGTAGAAATGTATCAACACACAAGGCAGCAGAAAAATCTGCGAGCTCATTACAGAACCATCTAGAACAGGAGAGAATGATTCTCTGAATCAGGCGTCATGTTTTGCTTAAATTGTTAAAGCCGGGAAATGCTCACACTTTCTCAATCCGTCAACAGAGCCACTTTCAACAGCAAATTAAGAAAATGTGACTAAGCGACGTTCTGTGTCAAGTTTGCTGGTACAAGTAATCTGCTGCTGCAAAAAATCAACAAGAAGAAAACAACAAATTCCCAGGTGAGAGATTAAGTTAATGGAAAACTCCAGGCAAAAGAAGAAAAAACAACATAAGAACCACAGAGGTATTTCCTCTTGTTTGTGTTTGTCTCTTAAAGTCATCACTTGATTTGAGACATACAATAGAAATGTGCATGCTGGGAAGATGCACAAGATTTTCATCTTGATCAGTCCTGGCCTGCGACAAGCCATTTGGAAATTCAAAAATACAATCTTTCCCCAATCATTGAACGCACCACACTAACACACGGTGTTCGTCAGGAACCACAGCCACCCACAGCTTTGCAAAGCGCCAACTGGTAGCGAGTCGGTTTGTACTGCGCCGAGGTATTTCAGTTTCCTAGGTTGCATTTTCTTTTGAATATTACAGAAAAATAAAAATCCACAAATATTAAAGCGCAAACAGGTGTAGGTTCATATTGTACGCTCAAATAAGAACACCGGGCTAAATACCAGGTTGCTCAGACAGTACACTTGATTAGACACTAAGGGAAGAAAGGAGGTCCCCAGTTTAAAACTCAACAAAAATACCACACAGAGTCAGAACTTTGAGTGGGAACGATGGAGTTCTCCAAGAAAACCAGAGTTCATTGTTGATTATGTCAACCAAGCAGGAATCACTGAGAGAGCAACAGTTTCAGACTGACAGCATGAGATGCAACACCAGTGTTTTGTTTCAAACTTTTCAGATTTTATTGAAACAAAAGCAGTGGCAATCTGAGAAATCTTACAGTTAAAGCAAAAGTCTGTATTGTTATGAGCACACTGTTTTAGTATCGTTAGTAACCCTGTTGGTAAATGACATTTATGTGAAATGTCATTTATTTAGCTATCTTTCTAACCATTGCATCAATGTGTACAATGCAAGATTACACCACTTAGAATATGTTGGCCAACTCTGAGCCGTTTTCTTTTTTTGCAATATGAATATTGTGCACACTGATATTGACGACAAAATATTGCTGTGATTCAAATGATTCAGTTATTCTTTGATGTGAAGCTGCAAAAAGTCATGGCAGTATTAATCTGTGCTGCAGATGCGTTAATGGAAATAATAAAATTAAAATCTCCCACACACACAGAGTGCCACTGGTAAATAAGGCATATCAATTTGTTTTACAAATTGCACTCATAACGCATTAGAGAAGTTGAAAACAGTAAACACTTTGAATCACTAAAAAAAAAATACAGGAAAATCTAAGTAGCATTGGAGCATTTAGTTTAGTTTTGCTCCTCACAATATTATCTTAGTCAGTAGAAAGATGGCCATGACAGATATACCTTTACTCACAGAACATTTTCATCCGGCTACCTGAAATAAAAACGGAGCAAAAGAAAGAAAAATGACGCACAGTGATTTCATCTTCTGCAAAGAAATTAAAAAGTGGTTGCACAGCAAGTATTCTGATTAGGCTAATCCTATAGATCATGTTTGAAATAAAGCATTAAAAGCATTTGGGCCACATGAATAACAGAAAACTAACCATGTTATTTGTTGAAAGATTAACACTAAGTGAGACTTTCGCCCGCTTCCATTCACTGTTGCAATTTTTTTTTTTTTTTTACAGAACCGCTGTAATATAAATTAATCTTGCACGTTCATCCTATTGAAAAAGAAAGAGATGATCCAAACATCACAGTAACAACGTTTGGCGAATCAACAGCAGAAGTCGCCTTTCCGATCAATGCTGCCAAAATTTTAGTTTTCACCTCTGTACACTTTACCACAAGCAAACATTGCAGAGCATTTCTACTTACTGAATGCCACACAGCCAATGGTAAAAAGATTACTTTCAAACCACTTTTTTCTTGATAGCAAGAAGAGTTTACTACTAACTCTGATGAGATTGAAACTTGTCTGTCGTATCGCACGTTAGACTCTGCCACATCTTAGCGTCATTTCCAAACAAGCAGCCACTGAAGACTAAAGCAAAGAGCCTGATGGCGTGTTTGTGGTTTCCAGTGCATCACAGATCAACAGGCTTCATGAAAGCAGTGCGAGACGTTGGAAAACATTTAGTATAAACTGTAGAAATATGCTTGGAGTGAATCACATGCACAAGCGTCGGGAACAGTGCTGCTATTATTAAAGTTCAAAGCACAAGACGAGTTGGTTTCCAGCAGAGAACAGGCAAACTGCCGTCATGCAGTGCAGCAGCGCGGTAGGGGGGGTTGGGTTCAGGACGGGGGGGTCTGGGGACGAACCAGAACCCACTGGTTACGTCCTTCACATGCAGCAAGCCGATAGCCCCGGAAACGGAGAATAAACGCCTTCCAATTCTGACCGACGACGCAGGACGTGGTGCTGGACACTGAAACGATGAGGCGAGAGCAGTGGTTGGATTAAAAACAAAAATCTTTATCAAGTATGAACATAATGCTATCGACAAATGATTGGTCTATTGTTACGTTTACGTCCGATTACATGTGATCAAAAGTGAACCACCATTCGCCCCAGCAGCTAGGTGTCACACTGGGGCACTTTGTGTGCTTTAAGGATAAACGCGGATCATGTGCTGCATGCTGATTACTGCGAGCGGCCCGCTGCCAGTTTGTCTCTGCAGGGCAGTGTGCGAGGGACTGAACGTCTCTCACATGAACCCCTGGAGTCATTTGTTACTGGATTTTACCTCGAAAGCTGTCAGCTGGTGTATTAATGGCTTTTTAAGAAGCCCATCTGCACGGGGCGTGCACGGAATAAGGAGCAGGGCGCCAAGTCAAGCTGATAAATATTCTGCTGAAATCGAATGTAGGGCGTCTATTAGAGGCTTCGATTCAGTTGTTTAGCAGAGAACAGGTTGTGTGTTCTAGTTTTGTAAATTAAAACTGTAAAAATGGCCAAACTGCGACCGGGTTACCCAAACGAATGAACGCAACGGATTGCAGTAATTTAAAAGAGTGTTCATGTGATTAATATGGACTCAGAGTTATAGTGCTGTAAAAAAATTTATTAACTTTAATGAATACAAGATGCAATAATCAACATGATTTAATATTTCATTATTGAGTCTTGCATTTGCATCAGTCAAAGTCTAAAATAGAAAGGTTTGACCATTCAGAAAAGCACACTTCAATATCTGGGTTTGGCTATGTAATGATGTCATAATAAAACTTAAGAACTAAATAAAACAAACAACAAATAATTAAATGACTGATTCTGGAGTTGAAGATTGAAAGCCTCAACAAATGAAATCATTTGAAAGCTGTATTTCGTTTCCACGTACGCAGGTCGTCTTTGTCAAATATTATTTGTCAGACCTTGACAAATAATCTCAGATAGAAGAAATCTGAAAGGGTTCAAGTACCTATTTTACAGAAATGTATCTAAAAGTTTATTAATCACAATTTCATGCTTACTTGTACCATTGGATTAAATATAGGTTTTATAGCTGCTTTATTAAATGAGAAAAATAGATGTTCATGACTAAATTGTTTTACACGATATTGCTTTAAAGCTCCTATTGGTGGAACCTACTGCCATCTAGTGACGGCAATGGTAAAAGAAAAAACAAATAAAAAAAAATAAAGTTAACTTAAATGTTATTTGTTGTTACAACAGAATATGTAAACTCATTAAATGCATTTTCCTACTGCTTATTATAAACATTATTTTGATAACATCCCATTACACATCATTGTAAACCTCAGATGAGTCATGTTTCGTGTTTGCAACAAAACAAGTGAGGAATATAACCTATATTGTGCGCTCGTTACTCCAAACAGCGAAAGACAAGTCAATAAGACAACAGAAGTAAATACTCAACACTGCATCCGACTTCTTTCCTCAAAGCTTTTTGACAGCCGAAGAAGACATTTTCCGCCGCTGATATTTTCGGCGTTCTGGTTTACAACGATGTCACCTAGCTGCTTTAAAGTGGCCCCGATGCCTCACAGGAGATGGGAAACTCGTAACTGAAAGGTCATTCTGTGAGTCATGCCTTTGAAGAAGAAAGTCAAGCTCACAGACAAGAATGAAAGAAAAAAAAAAAAAAAGCATGGTTAATTTTTTATATCGTGCTTCAAAAGAGCAAAGGAACACAGAACACAGACGAACCCGAGATTCTTCCAAATATAGAATCCACGTTGGAGCGAGGGTCAGAGGGCCAACGGGACTGCAGCATGGTACTCGAACTAATTCACTCCCAAAGCTTTAAAAACTCTCACAGGAAGCAAAATAACGTATCAAAATCAAAAGCAGAACTTGCCAAGAGGAGAAATGACATCTTGTAAAGATTAAATTAGGCACCATTGTAAAAAAAAAAAAAACTTTAATAAAGAAAATGTAACAAAAACTTGTGATGACATGCTAGCTTTAATTTTTGTAAACATTTCCAATCCTCTTTCCCCTCTGACTAGCTCTAACTCAAGCTTCCTCTAAATAGTCTATTGTATTTAACATGTAATGACGAATAAACAGATAATTTATCATTTTTACTGTTACCTTTCAGGAGTGTTTGGTTTATGTGGAAATTTTAAATTCAAATGGAGACATGTAGCTGCTTCTGGTCACTAAAGCTGTATTTTACACAACCACTGCATGGCTGTCCAATGTAGAGTGTTCTGAAATCTTGCTCATTGTTCTTGAAGTACTCACCTCCATGAATGCTATGAAGACAGTGAACTGTCTTCACATGACATCACAAATTCAGAGAATTCACAAGTGCAATAGTTCCACGCAGACTGAGGCGGTGAATGCTACCAAGATCCCTTAACACTATCAGTTCTCAACCTTTACACATAGCATGAAGTAGGGCTGTTGTAAAAGAATATTTTAGCAATTGAGTACTCCATACAATATTTTTCCGATTAATCTCTCTCTCTATCTCTCAAAGCTCTTCCTACCGTTTGCTCCAAACAGCTGCCGACGCTGTTCCGAGCGCAGAAAACCTGTCGTCCTCCAAGCATCGCACCACACAGTTTAACAGTACCTATTTGTCCCCCAAAACCTCAGAAAACGCCAGTCAATTCAGCGTCATCCTGCTAGCACTTAGCAACAACTCATAGGCGGAAGTGACAGCTATAGTCTGAACTTGGTTGTAATCCAAAGCCACCATAAGGTAGCAGCAATTGCAGCCAGTAGTTTATTAGTCATCTTGAAGCAGCTGAAGAAGATTCCTCTGGTGTTGCACCACTAAGGTTCGTTGAACCCAAGTTGCTCTTTGAACTTAAGGATTGATGGTTTATCAAAAAAGGACCAGTAAACAAAGCCAAAGACCAGTCAGGTGAAGAATATAGGTATAAAACAAATAAAATAAAGAGCGAATCTTAGATTCCGAGCAGCTAAACTTAAACTCAACTTTGCAGTCGCATTTTCTGAGTGACACATTACAGCTAAAGCTTTGATCAACAGTCAATGGCAACAACAGAAACAAGAAAAGGAAAACATGCAGAGCACTTCTGGATCCTCTTCTCCAAAATCATGTTCCACCACCTCTATCGGTGTTGTTGAAAGGTTTCCAAAGTTTAAAGCGTCGGTGAATTCCCAGGAGACCATAAAACACTTACTTTACAGACAGAAAAAAAACCTTCAGGTTGTAGTAATCTCACAATTGGTTAAATTTGCTTTGGTTAGAGGGAAACGGAACGAACTCACGTCGACTGGTTCCTGTCAGATTCATTTAAATTCATATTTTTTCACCATAGTGTCATGACGCCTTTCTACGTGCCAGTGGTTGTTTCGGCAATATAACGAGTCAGTTTGCAGCTATACCAACACATTCTGGGTTATTATAGCTAGCACTGTGTGACTAAAAGGCCAAATAGATTTTGAAATGTACAAACTGCTTTAGCTGCGTCTCTTTGTGTGGGCGTATGTTTTGTTCACAGGGAGGGCCAATAGTCCAGGAATACTCAATTTGAATAATTACTGGAGCAGAGGAATAGTGTTTATACTGCAATAAATACCTCAGTAATACGGACGAGAAACATGGATGTCTTTGATATATCGCTATTAGAGACAGCTGTAAAAGTAATAATAATAGTAATAAAATGTTATTGTGTTTCTGACTGTATCTTATAAAATATTGCCAGGACAGCAGGTGACTACTGGCACACCTCACAAAAAAACCATACCAATAAAAAACAGCTTTACAGTATGTGGTTTATGATGACGAGGGCAAGGTAGAAAACAAAAATTAGACATTAAGTAGGAATAAGTTTGGCAGCTGAAATCATAATGAGTAGGAAAATGGTAGTTTTCCTCACTGAAAACTCTGGTTTATTAGCTGAAAGGGAAGAAAGAAAAACGTATTTATTTAGGAATAGACTGTAAAGGGATCACAAGGGAGTTATAAACCTTTTCAAACGTACAAATTTAGTACAGTAAAAGTTTTCAGTTTCAGAGTCTGAAGCTGCTTTGCACACGATGCAGCGCTTGTCAAACACTTCACATGCAAACTACAAGACAGACACCAATGTCAACTTTATTTCTTTGTGCTAAAGGTAGCAGCAACTAAAGTTATTATTCAAGGTAATTCCCATTTGCAGATTAGTCAGAACTTATATTTAAACAATGTGCTGTTTTTTTTTTGTTGTTTTGTTTTTTTTGCTTAAAGTAAAAAAAAAAACGGGTAACGTTTGCGTTACCTGTTTTAAAGTTTGTATAATGTCATGTTTTCAATTTCAAACAAAAAGCTGGTCACACTATCTTTGGAGTTAAAAGGTCATATGTAAACAAGATTTTTTTTTTTTATTTGCATATATTTGCATATATATCTCTTGGAAAGCACCAAGAGCCAAACCTGTGGCATATTTTAGCTCTGAAGGTGAAGGCTACAATTTGACTTACAGATGCAGAAATGAAATCCTCTCAGGCTATTATCTGACCTGAGAGAAGGTTCAACTTTATGTGTCGTTTTGCTGAGTGAGCGCCCCCTTCTGCCACCACCAAACACACACAGGGCTCCAGCAGGAAATGCAAAGGGAGAAAAGTAGAAATCTCGTTTGAGTCGTAACTGATGTGCGACCCTTGTGGTAGTGACGCCCTGGGGAGTCAGCCATATCGCCCGCCACAGCTGCCACTGATCTCATCGAATATTGAATTATCAGCTGTGAATTTCTCTAGTTTGATGACAGCACTTCCAGTACACTGTTTTGACGCTTCGTTCACATACACATAGAACAAGCATTCCTGTACTTAAAAAAAATAAAATTAACATAGCACATACATTAGAAGCTTCTACTATAGTCGTTGTACGAGAAGATTTCCATCCATCCATTTTCTGTACACTCTTGTCCCTTAGTGGGGTCGGGATGGTTGCTGGTGCCCATCTCCAGCTAACGTTCCGGGCGAGAGGCGGGGTCACCCTGGACAGGTCACTAGTCTGTCGCAGGGCAACACAGAGACACACAGGACAAACAACCATGCACACACACACTCACACCTAGGGGCAATTTGGAGAGGCCAATTAACCTGACAGTCATGTTTTTGGACTGTGGGAGGAAACCGGAGTACCCGGAGAAAACCCACGCATGCACAGGGAGAACATGCAAACTCCATGCTGAAAGACTGGGGCCAGGAATCGAACACAGAACCTTCTTGCTGCAAGGCAACAGCTCTACCAACTGCGCCACTGTGCAGCCCCATCTCAATATATTAATACCTTTTTTACATTTATCAATAGTCTTCTGTATATGCATCTTAAATGAAAGCTTTTCATCAAACCTTACACCTAGATACCTTACAATATTTACCTGCTTTAAATTTTGCCCACATAACCTAAGATCTACTGTGGGATTAACCCTTTTCTTTGAAAAACATATTACTTGTGTCTTCTCAACAGACAAATGAAACCCCCATTCATGTGAACCTGTTTCAACCTTATTAATTGCTGATTGCATTCTATTTTTTAAAATACTAATATTGCCTCCTCTCACCCATAATCCCCATCATCTGCATATAATGCTTTACTAATTCTAAAATCTATATTATCAAGAATATCATTAATAATTATATTAAAAAGCAACGGACTACATGCACTACCTTCTGAAGTTCCATTTTGTATAGCATAAATATTTGAACAATTTACCCAAACTCTTACTTCTATCGTTCTATTCTTTAAAAAATCATTAATCCAATTAAACATTTTCCCTTTTATTCCCATTTTATCCATCTTAATTAATAAGCCCTCCTTCCAAAGCATGTCATATGCTTTTTCAATATCAAAAAATGTAACTGCCTTCTTCAGTATTCTATTCTTTACATTTATGCATTCACGTAAACTCATGCTCGCCACCTAGTGGACATAAACATAATTCATTCAATCGTCACAATGACCTGAGTTCGATGGCGTCAAGTTCCCATATCACCGCAGTCCTGCGGGCCTCAAGCTCTCCCTCCAACATCTTTCAAGTGATTTGCTCTTCCACCATCAGCCCCCAAGTGTCGAACTCTGCTGACACCGCAGTCCTGCTGCCCTCAAGCTTTTCTGCCACCGACAATCAAGCATGAAGCTTGGGCTCTCATGACACTTCTTTCGTTAGAAGTAATAAAGTTGAACCCAATACCTCAATGTGCCTGTTTTATACATTTTCACAAGGGTATTAGAGAAGCCCCTGACCACAAGTCTGAATACAGATGGCTGCTCCTGTGGCTGGTCTGTAACCGACTGGCTGTCTTGGTGAGTTTCTTCTTCAGATGGCTGCTGGTTCTGCTGCTCCTCTCTGTCCCTCAGCCTGTTGTTCAGCTGTTCCATTTCAAGCTGCAGTTCAGTCCTTATATGCTCCAAGGCAGTGTTTTGCTGCTCCAAGGCAGTGTTTTGCTGCTGAAAGGCGAGGCATCTCTGCTGGAGGACGATGCGATTCACCTTCAGGGCATCGTTTTCCTCCTCCAAGATGTTGTTTTCCGGTCTGAGGATGTTGTGTTTCTCTAGCAGCTCATTGGTTTTCTCCAGCAGATCCTTGTAATCCTCCTCCAGTTCGGTGTAATTCTGCTCCAGTTCGGTCTTTTCCTTCTCCAGGGCAGCGTTTATCTGCTCCAGGACGGTGTTTCTCTGTTCCAGGGGTGCGTTTCTCTGCTCCAGGATGGCGTTTCTCTGCTTCAGGGCAGCGTATCTCTTCTCTAGGACGGCGTTTTTCTGCTCCAGGATGGCGTTTCCCTGCTCCAGGTTGATATTTCTTGGCCCCAAGGTGGTGTTTCTCTGCTCCAGGGCCGTGCATTTCTGCTGCACTTCGGTGAGTCTCTGCTCCAGAGCGTCGTTTGTCTGCACCAGGTTGGCGTTTACCTGCCCCAGAGCGTTGCCTATCTGCTCCTGGGCGATGTTTGTCTGCTCCAGGGCGGTGTTTCTCTGCTCCAGGGCGATCTTTTCCTTCTCCAGGGCCTTGTATTTCTGCTCCACTTCGGTGATACTCTGCTCCAGCTTGATGTTTATAACCATCATGTTGCTGTTTTTATGCCCCAGAGTGGTCTTTTTCTGCTCCAGGGTGGTGTTTTTCTGTTCCAGGGTGTTGTTTCTCTGCTCCAGGGTGTTGTTTATCTGCTCCAGGTTGGCGTTTATCTCTTCCAGAGTGTCGTTTATTTGCTCCAGGGCTGTGTTTCTCTGCTCCAGAGCAGTGTGTCTCTGCTCCAGGGCGGTGTTTCTCTGCTCCAGGGTGGTATTGTCCTCATTTAAAGTGTTGTTTATTTTGAGAAGTTTTTTAAAAGTCTGTCTCTTGCTGACTTCTTTCAAGATGCCTTCAAGTTTCTTTGTCTCTCTAGCTAAGTAAGACGATGGCTTACTCATTGTTGGTCCGTTAGTTAGAAATTGTTGACAATCCTTCTCCTCTTGACTTTTGCAATGGTTATGACGGTGCAGCTTTGTGATGTCCCTCTTGCTCCATAAGAGTGACATCAATTCTCTTTAAGAATTGATGTCACTCTAAAACAAACTTTAAGGCTGAATGCAGCTGTGCTTAGCTGATAGCCATTGGAGACAGTACAACTGGTAATACATCACCAAGGCTGAAATCCGCACTTGGGAGACGGTGGCTCTTGAGGACAATGGACTGGCACAGGAGGGTGCCAGGACCAACAGTCAAAAGGAGCTGTATGACACCGTTAGCTCACTGCAGATGAAGCACCCGGAGGCGTTTTAAGTGGTTGCAGGGTCTTTAACCATGTGAAACTGACTGACAATGCTCAGTTTTTATCAGCATGTCATCCTTCTTACCCTCTGTATAGTGTTACACCAACATTCATGGTGCGTACAGAGCTCTTCCTGGCTCTGATCGGAGAGGCCCCATCTTGGCCTCTTCGACCACATGTCCATCCTGCTGGCGCCAGCATATCATCCACTGATGACACAGATTAGGGCAAGGAAGAAGACAGTCACTGTGTGGCCCAGCAATGCAGCCTGTGCGCTCCAGGACTGTTTTCAGTCCACAGATTGGCAGATCTTCAGAGAGGTGGCTCCTTCTGAGGGAGAGATGATGGACCTGGAGGAATACACCTCCTCTGTCCTTTGCTTCATCTCCAAGTGTGCTGATGATTTCTCCACCTCCAGGACAGTAACCCTTTACCCGAACCAGAAACCCTGGCTGAATGTTGAGGTGAAAGCTCTGTTGAAAGCTGGGGACAGGCGAGGCATCAGCACTCCGAGAAGCAACCTGTACCTCGAGAGTGAAAATTCTCCAACCTAGGGTTAGTGTTAGCCTAACCCTAACCCCTCACTGCCAGATGCACTTAACAAGCCCTATTCCCGCTTTGAGCATCCTAACACCCCCCTCAGTACCAGACTAATACCACCTCTTAGTGACATGCTTCTCCTCACATCTTCTCACAGCAGATATGAGGAAAGCCTACCAGGAAATCAACCCCTGTAAGGCTGCAGGCCCCGACAAGGGAGGGTTCTGAGGGACTGTGTACATCAACTGTCTGAGACATCTTCAACACCTCACTGTTCTGTCACCTGTCCTCTCCCGCTTAAAGACCACAACTATTGTTCGTGTCCCCTAAAGCTCTACAGTGACAGGCCTGAATGACTGCCGACAAAATAGCCCTGACATTAGTAGTCCCCACTAATATTTAAATATGCTGACCCATGTATCAATTCAATTTAAAAATACTTTTAAAAAAATACATTTCCTCGGAAATGTAGCTATTATAGCTGTTTGAATTAGGTTTCTAGTAAAAAAGCGTGAAAATCTATTTCACGCATTTAATTAATTAAATGCGCTGACACGTCATAGTGCCTCTAACGTACAAAGTTGAGTGGAGCTGGCGACCACTGCAAGATGGCGGCCCTACGTCACGTTTGCAACAGCAGGCAAGAGCGGTCCATGAGGCATCTTTTATTATGTCTATGGTTCAACCTCTCACGTCTAGCTAAGCAAGGATGTTGGAACCAACTAACTTTCTCTCTCTTTAGTTGCCTAGCAACTCACTCACTCTTTGGTTACCTAGCAACAGCCTGTTGAGTCACTGGCGCAGCAGCAATTTCTGGTTTTGCCTTCATTCCTCATAATTGCTTAGAAAAAAACAATTAAAAAACATTGTGGTGTGAAAACTATGGATAAAACAGTTAAGTATTTCAAATATTTAAAGAAGAAAAACTAATAAAGTATTGATACAGACTTATTTCATGATATTGTTCAGCCTTACCATAATTAGACTATTTCTGTGTTTAAAATCCATTTTAATTAGTTATTATTTAGGATTATTTTCTACGAAATTGAGTTTGATTAGTTTGAATTTAACTACTGAAATTCATAGTTTGGGTAATGTTATCATTAATCAAATCTATATGAGTTATAGCAACATTTAATTTCCCTTTGGGATCAGTAAAGTTGAATGAATTTGTATCATTTGAAGGCAAAATTGTACCAAGTATTCCTTTTGTCCAGTTTCTAGTGAACATATCTTAGCACACTTAAAATAAGACAAAACTGATTAATAAGAAACTTTTGAGCAAGATATAGAAACTTGTTTAAGTAAATAATTCCTTAATATTGATTAAAACAACTATTAGTTATTTATAATATGAAATGTTATGTGAAATAATCTGAAGATGTAAGAAATTAAACAAATAGACCAGTCAGTCAGTCTTTAAACAGAAAAATAAAACAAATTTAAAGCTCTCACATCTCTATATTTCCTCCTTCCGTATCACAGACGGCTCCCATATGTGAGCATTTATCAGAGCTAGCTTGGTAAATCTGGCTAATCGCTGCTAATATTCTCCATCAAAATGAGAAAATTGACACTTGGCTATTGAGATTTTTTTTTTTAACTCAATACTTTTTAAAAAAAAAAAATATTGAGCTTACAGACATATTAAGGAAATATCCGGTTATTTTAGCAACTCTCGAAGGCAGTGCAAAAAAAAAAAAATAAATAAACAAATATAATTAAATAAAACTATAATATGCAAATATAGTAGGAGCAAATAGAAACAACCAGGAAGTTGCAAAAGCATTCCTGTACTTAAAAAAAATAAAATTAAAATTGAAACAAACATCTTCCAAAGGAGGTACTTTCATATTTTTTGAGGTCTTTCTAATCCCTTAAGAATGTCCATCCTAGTCTTATTTTCAGGAACAAAACCCGACAAACACACACACGATGGAGATCTTAATTTAGATTCATTTGTTATTTTTTTATGTAATTTACCAGAACAATCCAAGAGTCAGACACAGGCTTAAAAGATGCACAACGTTAGCAGGATGTTTATCTTGATACATTCATTTTAAAAATGAATGAATGCTAAAAAAAAATATGCCAACTCTTCTCCTGAACCCTGACTGCTGCTGCAGCAGCTGCAGCAACATGAAAATGTTTGAACCTGCTGCACTCAAGGCTGTAAAGCAACCCAGCTGTAAAGCATCACTCCCTGCGTTTGGCAGCGCTGATCCTTTCACCGAATAATCACAAAGCAAAACCTTGATGATACTGACGGATCACTGCCTCTTCCTCAGAGCTCTCCTCTTTCCCTCTACATTTAGGAAAACCAGCTGCTTTCTCCCCCGTCATCACTCCTCCTTAGTTCTACACGGGGGACAAAAGAAAAGAAAGATCCTGCTGATGGCACAAAGCCAGCCAGAGGAGGTGTTTCAACAGTTCATCATTATTATATTTAGCACTTTTTAATCCGTGCATCAACCGATCGAACGCCGCGCGTCTTGCATCTCCTCCCAACATCTTTTAATGGCGCTGAAAAGATTCCTCTGCAGATGAAACTGGAGATACCAGACAGTATCGGTCATTCCTATTAGAAAGAAAACAAGCGGTTGAAGTGTGTAAGAGAGAAAAGGCTCGTCAAGAGAAAGAGAGCTAGCTCAGTGGGAAAAGGACCAAGCCTCAAACACAACATACCAGGCATGCCTCGTCTGACCCTTTGATGCTGCACGTGAATCTCACAACTCCTCTGTTATTTATTTGACACCAATCAGAGAAACATGATTGGTCCGTGCAGCTAAATTTGGAACTGAACTAGATGAAAAATACAACTAATTTGGGTAACGTTTCTGCAGGCAAGTATATGAAGGCCTCTTTGAGGGCAATTCTTTGATCGATCCTCTGGATAAACTCTCGACATTGTGTTATTACTTTTCCGTTTAAACTCTACCTCTTATCTTTCAGTTCCCGAACACACGACGTCAAACATTCTCTCGTGTTCAGGAGAAAAATCTGGACGGAAGACGAAAGAAAAAGCGGAAAAAGTCCAAGGAAAAACCTCAAACGGTTTTCAGAGAAACGGGACAACCGTCGATTGAAACAGAACAAAAATAATTCTCCCTCTTTCGAAGAAATAATAATGCAATCAAGGACTGCTTGATTGCGCAGTCTATGGCTGGTTTCCATTTTTGCAATCCTGAACTTTCATCCAAGAGCACATTATCACCCTGAACCCTTAATCTCCGTTTGGCTGTTCGTCGTTTCCGTTTGGACGGCAGTTCAGTTTAAGCAAATGATGTCAGCCGATGTTGAGAGACAGTTGAAAGCCGTAACTCTTCAACCCTATGAAGGCCCTTATGTAAAGTCGCTCCAAGCTCCGTGCAGAAGGTGCAGCTGTGCTGAAATGCACGTCACTGTTGCACACTTCCTTTTCTATGGCGTCCGTGGAAGAGCAGAAATGAACGTCTCATAAAAACAAACAAATATCCTTCCGAATAAGCAGCCGTGGCAGATGGCTGCGTGCACAGAAAGAAACAAAGTCTGTGAAAGAAAGAAAAAAAAAACAGTAAACAAAACTCATTCCTCCAGGGTCATGGCTGTTTTTATTTATGCCTTGCAAAATGAATTATATTCTAAAGCGAAACGTTTGAACCCAAAACATTACAGAGACTGGAGGGTTATTATTATCCCCTTTTGTATTATTCAACATAATCTCATGTTGCAACCGCAAACTTCGGCGGGTTTTACTGCTAATACATAATTATGAACCTAAAGGAAGTAGTATTTAACCCCATTTACTTAAAGTACCCTAAAAAAAACAAGGTCCAGCTAATTGCCTTCAGGAGCACTTTGCCCCAATAGTCGCCTGTGTGTAATTTCCGTGCTAGGTCAACTTACTCTTAGAGGCAACACACTCGTATTTGTGAGTGACATTTGGAAATCATTTAATTTGACTTCATTTCACAATAATCTACCAATCTATTTTGGTTTAGGTCATAAAATTCTAATAAAAACCCCGGAACATTTTTGGCTATTACATGTAAAAACAGGGAACAGGGTTTAAGTGGCCTGCAGAGGAGTGTGACTGAAAAATAATGCCGTGAAAATTCAACCAATCGAAAGTGGGTAGGATCCTCACTCCAAAGCTTCAGAATAAAATTAAACATCTGATTCCTGGGGTTACATTTGGACCACGGCAATCTGTTTTTATCCGAGAAGATGCGGTGGGAAAATAAGGTCTCAGAAAACATCCCTGGTACCTGGAAAAGCTTTCTGAACTGGAAAGATGTTTTATGTTGGGTTTAGATGAGAGTAAAAACACAAAAGTGAAATTTATAAGAATGTTTGGAGTAGGGGGGAAATCAGATATATAACCAAAACAAGTCGGTCCAGTCTTGAAACAGCACTGCCGCCTCTGGCACAGTGAGCGCTTTTGCTTTGAATATTTTATGATGGACTTCAAAAGAAATACCGCTGAGGTTCTTCTAATTTCCATGTTTATCAGCTTGGTATCATTTTGTTGTTGTTAGCTGTGGCACTAGTGAATTTCTGATATCTGGCAGGAAAATAAAGATGCAGGAGAACTGAAAAGGTGTCTTGCCTCGGCCTGAATTTATGAACGTGCGTCACATGCCTCACA
The DNA here is from genome assembly GCF_904066995.2 of Poecilia reticulata. Classification (NCBI taxonomy): domain Eukaryota; kingdom Metazoa; phylum Chordata; class Actinopteri; order Cyprinodontiformes; family Poeciliidae; genus Poecilia; species Poecilia reticulata. The sequence continues at coordinate 21,706,556 of NC_088831.1, read as the reverse complement.
CTCAGCTCCTCGGTTCACAGTTTAATCCACACCGGCTTTGTGATGTTCTGCGTCTGCCCGTCTGTTGCGCTCGGGTGTCTGATAGCCAGACTGGGGGGCCAGCAGACATGTTCTGAGTGATCAAACACGCCCACGCCGCGGTTTCCTCAGCACCAAGCCAAAACAAACCGGAGGGCCGTCGGACAGAATCGCAGCTACAACTGGCCCGTTTCAGGGACGGTTTACTCTGTAAGCGCCTTTTAAAATATGCAGGTGGACCAACCAAAAACTTCGAATGGTTGTTTGGCGGTGACAGCTTTTCCTAGCAGCTCAGTTTAAAAGAAACCGTCTAATGTGTCTTCATTTGATTCAATGCCAGAGCAAGGAGACTTACAACTACAAATCTATATCTACATTGTTTTGCACGCCAGAACTCAGATGTTCAAATAATCCAAAACATAGCAAACAGTTCATTCAGTATTTCAACAATAATTGTCGGTAAGTGGATATGAATTGATTTTAAAGTCTTCCTGCCTTTAATCACAGGCAGGAATGCTAACATGCCTGAAAATCTTTTTTTGTATTTTGATTGCTTTTTTATTTACAGTCTTGAATTTTCACAATTTCTCTAACCTCATTGAAATGTAACTGGAAGTGTGTAGTGAAATGTAGCCAATTAGGTAGACTAATGACAGTGTTATTCGAAGAAAACTCCAAACTAACACAAAAAATAAATTTGTGGGGAAAAAAAGGTACTTAATAGAGACAACCTGGAGAAGAACAGAAGCGAGGCTTTCAGAGTTCATAATTAGCGTCGGGTTTCCCCAGTTTATAGACCTCTGCTGAAATGATTTCCTCGTGAGCCTTTTATCATTCGTCATAAAAATATAAAGTATTCCCCGAGGGAAAAAACAGAGTCCAAGAAATTATTCTTTCTGCAGAAGTCACAATAAGAAAGTAAAAATTGCATGTGAAAATTGGTGTCCACGTTTAATCAGCTAAAAACTGTTTTAGCAGAAGACACCAAACATACTCATCTAAATTAAATGAGTCACATAAAATAACGATGGAACTGAACAATCCAAGAAAACTAACAAATAACATCAAACCAAAGCTTAAATGAATAAATAATACAAATCTCTAGATGTAAAAACTCCTTTAAAAAGTTGATTTTGCGTTATTCCCTCTTTGCCTCCCTTTAATGAACAATTAAAATTCCCTTTTATAAGTCAATTTCTCAATCAATTGCTTACCAAGAGTCTCATAATGATAAATGACGCTGTATTCACCTTGTTCTCAGCCTTTCCACTTTTCAACAAAAGAAAGATTAAACGGGAAAAAAAAATACGTAGGAAAAACTATTATGCATTACATATCTAATGAGGACTAGAAATCATTTACTTACAAAGATGTGAGGCAAGTTAATATAAGATACCAGGTGGACTAAAACCCCAACAAGTAAATAAATAAATGAAGCTCTTTATTTTTTCTGAGTGGACTGAAATCCAGAGGTTCTACCAAAAACCTTCACTTCCGGCAACAGACGACTTCATGAGATTATGTTGAACTGCGCCGCCTTTGATTCCGCTTGCAGGGCATAACGCGGATCAGGGTGGCTTCATGAGGATGACAGCTACAACTTAACTCTGACCTGTAACTCGTGAGCAGCCGTATCCGGCTAAGCCCGTTTAGCAGCTGCGGCTCTCCTGCACCGTCCATATAAGGCGGGACGGTGGAGACCGGCGGCGTTATCACACCCAGAGCTCCTCTGCTGCGCTGCTCCGCGGTCACAACACATCGCTGCCTAGGGATCCGAGGGGATAAGTCTGCTCTTTGACAACCAGCCAAAGGATAACGATAAACCTCAGAGTCAAAAGACGCTCGGCTCTGCTCTCTCCTGATCTGGACCCTGTGTAATTTTAGAGTCTGCTTTAGCTCAATGCAGCAGGTCCTTTCTAAATATAAAAAAAAGGGAGGGAAAAAGTAGATGTGCAGAGACACTATTCTAGATCCTGTGAGAATAAACACAGCAGACAACAGTCTAAAAAAATAATAATTTACAAGCAGGATTCAGTCAAACAAAGTGGACTTGATATGGTCTTTATTATTTATCACTTTGTGTTTTAAACGGTCTTTGAGATTTGCTTGTCAGATGTAAAGTGATTTATAAATAAGAGGGGAAACATGTGCAGTAGTTTCATATTTTTGCATTTACTCAACTTGTTTAGCAATGCTGCACATGACAATCTTTTCAAATGTGCACATGCAGAATGTTTATATGCATGACTTTGAAAATAGGTAGCACAAATGGGTGGGATGATATAATCCTGGATTCAAGATGAAATGAGACTCTAGCAATTTTAGAGAAAAACATCCATCTATTTTCATAAATAGAGTTGAACAAATCTTAACATATGTTCCTCACAATACGGCGAAGAGTATCTTTTTCTCGTAGAATTAAATTTAAAGACGGGTAAACGATATGTTCTTCTTCTATATGGTAAACGGTAACCTTTAATAAGCTTTGTGGTCATTTTGGGTAAAAGATCTGAGTCTTTACCTAAGATATCACAGGGCAGAGTTGCACAATCGGCCCTATAAATACCACAGTAATTGCACTTTGTTTGACCCTCATCTTGCTGATGAGTCGCCGGTAAATGTGCATGTACTTGAGAATATTTTTGTTTAATGGCAAAGCAGGATTTCTATCGTGTCTAGCCTTTAATGATGTGCAGACCAGACCAAAGATTGGCATTCGTTAGCGATGATAATGAAATTACATCCTAGAATCTACATAACGGCAACATAATGGGCTCAATGGATTCCACGCGCCACCTCCACAATGACAGCATGTGAGGAGAAGACATGCGACATATGCACAGAGGCTCATTTCATGGGGCTGCACACACGACTCAGGTTGACGGAGGCGAGCTTTTCTTCTTTTGTTGATGCTGGAATTTGTAATATAGTACCTGCACTCACATTTGAGAATGTTTAGTGGAGGGAGGGGGGTTATTGGAGCTTCAGGCTAAGAAGGCCACAGATGTTATTAAAGGGGCAGCATTACGGGTTTCTCAGCCGTACAGTCCCATTATATAGCGCAATCAAGCAACTATGTTACCTTCAGTTGCTATAAAAGAGCTGTATGTATCAAATATGGCTTAGAAGAAAGTTGACTTTGTAATTTTAACGCCTTGAAATTGGGCCTCTGTCTCTTTAAGAAGCTTTTGATCTTTTCTGAAACTGCATTCAGGAAGTCATCGCAATGATCGTTATTTCAGGGATAGAGCGAACATGTTTGATGTTTTATTTATTGCTTGGTAAACAACAAATGATTTTCATTTCCTATTAATAAAACACAACTTTGTCCTGGATCTACTGAGACCAATCAATCATGAGTTTTGGTTGAAGTGGAGAGCACAGAATATGACCAGGTGGAAGGGGAACAACACATTAGATACTGCCAAGAAGCAGGGACTAATTGCTTCCTGAGATTTCATGCATTCTAATGGTTTCAGACATGAGGCTGCCCACCCACGCAGACACACACACACACACACACACACACGCATAATCCAGGTTGTATTCATGAGGATGAACCCGGTATCCACTTTCTGTTCCAGCTGCAGCCATGCCCAGTACAGGGAGATTTACTGTCTCTGTCCATGGAGTACCTCTGATTCACCGATTGTGAGGCGGGCCTGTACATATGATACCAGGAAGCGATCCTTTTGGTACTGGCAGCAAGCAGGGTTCCACTAATTAAAGTAAATATGGCACAACACACACAGGCCAGCAGACAGGCAACACATCAGGTCCTCTTTTTTTTTCTGGGTTACATTATGTACTGTTGTCATCATTTTTTTTGTGTTTTTACTATCACTTTTTGGTCCAAGGTACAGTTCTCTCCAGCAAGGGGGTCAGTCTTAGGGTAAAGCACAAGTTGTACTTCAACTAGAAAAGGACAAATCCTGTTCAAAAGAAATTATTTGATGATTACTAAGCTATGCGGTTGCACGGCAACAAGGACCAGGAGGAAGCAGTGAACAGCAGGAGGTGAACAGTTTCAGGAGAGTCCGTCTCTGCACCAAAACAGGCACTCGAGACAAATGTCCTGTCAGAATCTCATCTCAGGTAAACAAGAAAGAAGCCTTGAACCAAGACGAGAAGAACTACAGGACTGCAGGAAATGTTCCAAACAAGTTCTGTCTGCAGCACTTGAAGCAGGTTCGCCAACAACTGGCAGCGGGCGATGTGATAAATTATTGAAACTTCATCTTGATTTTATAGAATCCACTGTGAGTTTACAAAGAAGCAAGAGAGAAGTTTCAGAAGACAACAGAATTGCTCATTTGATTGCTAAAAGTTTGTTACATTTGCGATTTCAACCTCTATCTGCCTTGAATGTGCAAGACTTGGAAACGGTGACAGCCTGCTGGATGACGTCGAAACAGGGTGGAGACATTTACAGTTTGAAAAATTGTAAACAGCATGAAAAGGATGCTGAGAACTAAGGGAGGCCAACAGCTGCCAGTTTGTGTTGTACATACCAGTGTCTTGCAAAACTATTCATCATATGACCTTAATGTAAGTATTTTATTGGTACTTTATGTGACAGACCAATACAAAGTAGATCATCTGAAGAGAGAAAGCAAAACGATACATAGCGATAAAAAAACTTTTGAGTGGTATGTCGTGATATCTAATGCCCTTCACTACGAGACCCCAAACTATGGTCCAGTTCAACCCATTTTCTCTAGAAGTCTAGAATGGTAAACTGTGTAATTTAGTCTCAATATAAATCCAGAAGGCGGCTGCATGTTCTGGATGGAGTGTATTGACATAGCTGTGAACCGGGCCCAAACGACAACCCTGACCTGAGAAGTGATGGTCACAGATGCTCTCCGTCTAGACTGAGCTTGAACTTGAAATTTCAGGCTCTGCATACGATGTAGAAAGCTGGTAGAGAAATACACTCGGAAGTTTTGTAGCTTGAACTCCAAAAAAAAAAAAAAAAAGGTGATTCGGTAAGGTAGTGATTTATGAGACTAACCCATCAGTATTGCATGAAAAACACGCCAGGGTTTAATAAGAGTCGCTTTTAAAAAGGCACGATCATGAGACTCGTCATGTCTTTTGCTATGAGCAAATAAATATTACAATCATTTGAAGCATAAGCTACAAACAACGTACGCCCTAATGGGAAAATAAAAAAAAAACAAAATTTCAGTCCAAGTAGCGTCCAATCAATCTGACATTAATGAGAGCAGCATCTCTGATAGGTTATTCTGCTGGTTCTCCAAATATGGATGGGCAGGATTATGACATTGTAAAATCATAAATACTGTTCTTACTGTACAGATAAGATCAGTTTTTTAAAAGCAGCCTCTTATGATATCTAAATGTTTTGCATAGCAGTGGAAATTAAAAAAAAAAGTGGGAGTGCATCATGAGAGCATTAACACATTTCTACCAGAGCCAACACTGTCATATTTAGTGAGCAGAAAGAGGGCCAAAATAAATACAAATTAAGTCAAAGAGTCGGAACAGAACCAAAGCATTTTTCTAATATTAACGCTGAAACGGTTTTTCACTCCAAGTAGCCACTCGGCTCAATCAGAGCTGAAATTAATATGCTGCTTCCAACGAAAAGAAGCAGGACGGTTTAGAACGGACTCCAGAGCATGAACTCGGAACGACACGACAACTGCGACGCCACAGTTTCAGTAACATGTACGTGACATGTGGGATAGCATGACGAGTGTTGATGCAGAGCGTCTCACAGAACCTGGCTCTGCAGATTGCTCCTACGCAACCGCACCTGTCTGTCCAAACAAGCTGCTTGAGAAAGGTCTTTTTTATCTCAGTGCCTTTAGACTCACACATTTTTATTTAGTAGCAAAGAAAGCTAATTCAGTCATTTGTACCTTTTGGTTTGCCACACAGGCAACGAAGCTGTTTTATTTCAAAAAGTTTCAGGAAAAGTGCAGCAGGGTAGGGCAATCACAGCGGGAGCAGAATTATGTCACCTGTTGAAAACTGAACCAATGATGACATGGCGGCGCATTGGCTCCCCTGTTCTCCACTGTTAAAAGATAAGAGCCAACATCAACGTTAGTTCTGAAGGTTTGAGAAACATGATTACAGAATGACAATAATGCAACTCACACGTTCGGTATGAGGTGTTCATTGAGGTAGATATAAATAAAACTAAGAACATTCCTGTTGGTGAATGTTCACCGATAATTTGTGAGGTCTTCCTGTTTTCCAATCCAAAGCAATTGAAACACAATTTTTCTCCTCAGAAATTAAAGTTTATGTATGAACAAATCAAGCCCAATGAAAATATTTCAAAGTCAAGTCTGAAAAGTTAGAAAGTAGTCTACACACTGGAACTACTGCAGAGTTTAGTTCTTCTAATGATTTGTGGCGCACACCCTTGATTATAATCTGGATATTACAAACTCTTCTATAAATTCTGCGACAAACTGCAGAGACTACATAAAAAAATAATTGGTTTCTATTCAATTGACTCATGGTATTCTTTTAAGCAATGGGGAAAGTGGTAGGCTTCTTTCAGCCAGCTCACAGACAGTGCACAATGATCAAACCATGGCATACTTTGATACTGCAATATAGCCTTTGTGTGCGAGTGTGTGTGTGTTTTTTTTTTTACCAGATGTAGAAAATGCCTGCAAAGATCACCTCCACACTCTGGACATTGACTTTTTAAGGTGGACAATACTTTACAGTCCCTTTTTGGACAAAACAAAAGACTGATACAGTCATATCACCACACAAACAACTAAAACTGCCCTCCAAATCCAACTCTGATATCTGGGTGGGAAAAACAAAAGTGCATTTATTTGATAACTTTTCCAGACATTTGTACACAAAGCTCATAATAACAATTTCTTGCTTAGACTAAGAAGGACTTCCCCTCAGAAAACACATAAAGGAACTAGCTAAGCTTTGTCAGCCGACACAATGAGACCACAGTGTCAGCGGTCTCATGCTAGGAGTCCTGCAGGGAGAAACTAAAAGCGGGACGGCATATGACCAGCTGTTCTCAAGGTCCTGAAACCACGGCCCTCATGAGCTTCAAAACAACCACAAACAGACATGAGAAAAAGAAAGAATAAGCCAGGTAGTCACAGTACAACTCCCCCGAATAATAATAATAATAATAATAAAATATGCTTAAGTTGGCATGTTAGATTGGATAACTGGTTATTATTTGTGAAGTACTGTCACTCATACTACTTACCATTACTGAAAGGAAAAAAAGAAAACAAAACAAACCTGCTGAGGATGTCAGGAACATTTAGATGAGGGAGGAATAATAATCTGAAAAGGTGAGGCTTTTGAAATAGACTGATGTTTCGTAGGTCAGCGCAATTAAGAAAGAGCAAAGTAGCTAAAAATTATTTCTCCTCAAATGAGAGTAGACCCAAGCAGTGTCACCGTGACACGTGGAAACACAAAGAAAGAACAAATACAATCCAAGAAACCTGCAGGTTCATCATGTGTTGACAAACTGAAAAGTAAGACAGTAGATAATAGTAGATACCACGAGAGTAAAAGCTTTATTATACATGTGATCAGAGAAACGCACTTAAAATGTGGTCAAGCTGATGAAGAAGAGACGTCTGATGGAAAGGCCTCTCCAGTCTGGTTACGACATCATCACAACAGCACAATAAATGCATTAGAAAGACCTACATATTGTGTTAAAGAGTTTCACGTGGTATTCTTCTGTTGCCATAGAAGCCTGAGTCAATGTGTGGCTGCTAACAAGGCTGTTATGGAGACTGAGAACTGTGCAGAGAGTAGAGGAGTACGCCTGCTGCTGTTTGCTTTCTTTTCCAACGCTCACAACCCAGAGGATTGTGCCCCTGACCTCACCTCTAAGGTTGAGCTCAGCTACAAACCCTACGGCCTTTCTTTACCACGACAGATTAAAGCAGTGCACGCATTTCTTCAATCTGTTCACCTCCTTCATCGTCCTACAAGATCCCTAAACTCCTCGACTTGAGGAAAAGACCTCATCGGAAGAGAGCGGCTTTCCATTACCTCTACGACTTAAAGAGATATTCACTGATCTCAGGGATGGTTGAGGTGTTGGGAAACCTACCACCGACTACAGCGATAGCGGCACTCTCCTCGTGTCAACTGTGGGTGACGACCTTGACCTCCAGAGCCTGGGGTTAAATCCTTGACTTCTGAAGCAGGTTACAGGAAACTTTCTCTACGTGAGCCCACGTGAGCTCAGGTAGAGTGTCGCAGTTGGGAGTAACGTGAACCTCTGGTTTGTGAGGATTTCCAGTGCATAATCGGTTTTGGGAAGTGAAGTAGACGTGGCCAAGAACTCCATACCCATATCGAAAGAGTCTTCATGGCAGAACGTAATTTCTGAACTTTAAAAGAAGTGACCCCAACTTTGACAGTCTAAAAATATACCGCTATAAGATTCTGTATTTTCAACCAGTGACTCCATTAAAGAGGCTCTATATAATTTCACTGCGTACAAAAGAAAATCTCATCTTATATCTCATCTTATATCACCATTCAGAACACAAACAATCCAGATGAGGTCATGATGTTCAGTTCAGGGCCGATTCAGGACAGAAATTGCAAAAAAATACACTGCTCAAAAAAATAAAGGGAACACTTATACACTTAAGTGTTCCCTTTATTTTTTTGAGCATCTTATATTAGCTTTTAATCCCCAGTCTGTTAGGCGACATGCTGGATTAGAGATTAAAGACGAGATGGAGGATTTTCCAGGTGAGCATCGCATTGTAACACAATGAGTTCAGCGAGTTACAGGACAATATCAGATCTCCAAGGTCGATCAAACTTGGAAAATCTCAGAGGTTTCTACGCCTTCAAAATCAGTTTCAGTCTGGAAATACCATCAACATTTTAATCATTAGAAGATGAAGCTGCAGATGAAGAGGTTTTGTATAGCAGCGATCTGTTGCAACTCTTCATCCAGGAACAGCTCTCTGTGCAGTGAGGATAATTGATACAATGTACAAAATAGGTGGGAGGAGTTCAACACCAAGGTTCAGAGTTTTCTTTTTAAGGTATCATATGGCAGCTACCGCAAACTTATAATAAAATCCACGTTGTGCTAACTGTGTTTTCCTTCTACCTCTTTATCTCTGCGTATGGAGCCAAGTGTGCTTCTCGGTGGTTTTGTCAAGAACGTTTTGCATTTGTGGTTTCACTCTGGACGACTCAACATCCGTCAGTCTTCCAGCGTCCAGCCTGTGTGCACAATTTGGAGGTGTGCACCTGATGCACTCAGCACTTCAGAGGCTTATAAAGGCCGTTGGGAGTCAGATGTGGGTGTGATGAGGTTGTCTCCCCTGCGTGAAGCCGGCGTAGCCACTCTTCCTTCAAATTCTCTGCTAATCAAGCCACGCATGTGTGTGTGGTCTACGCATCAAAGATAAGGTGGCACTGCTGATCCCAGGATCCTGATGTGCTGCACGGAACCGTGACAGGACAATGTTTTCTGACCAAATAAAGAGTTCAGGCCCCTTGTAAGAGCTCAAAGCTATGTGGATCCTATGTTTTGTTTAATATCATAGAGAAATGGATGAATTTCACACAGTTTCTTTTAGCCTTAAAGCATTGCCCTCTGACTCATGAGCAAAAGATGCCTGGAAATTAAATATCGACCTGGATGTACGGTTTAGTTCCGACATCTGGCCAATCCCAGAGTAAAGTGACTTCGGATTGACGATTTTCTTATATTTACTAGGATTTAGGCCGATATACACACCCTCAACCTGAATGTGAGGAGTTAACTGAGAAGTGTGTCGTTTCAAATATACAGAGCCTTTTACAGCGGATGGCACCAACAGTGTCCTGCACTCGGTTATCAGTAGATGTTGCAGAAATATTGTGGTGTTAAAACAGGTTAATTTCTAGATTTTGGATTTTTGTTGTCCCATTAAGGATGCACAGCAGGGCCGGAAAAAAAAAAAAAAAAGCTTAACTCACAATTCTATCAACTGTCAGGACAAACATGCATTTGTCTTTTTTCTTCTTTTTTTTTTTTAATGGACGTGTTGTTGCAAATCTGAGTTAAGTGCTCTTCTTCACCGCCGCTAATGTACCAGTCAGACCCGACATAAAATTAACAGCTGCTGACAAATTAAATGCGTAGTTGTCACATAATGCTGAGTCGGTCTACATATTTGTTGAGGATTTTTAATGAAGATTAATAGTCTTATTTACATGGACGATAAAAATGTAAAAAAAAAAGAGAGATAGAGAGAAAGAGAGAGAAAACAACCACATTAACATCGCAAATCTAATTTGAGCTGTGGCTTGCAGCCCGAGTTGAATACTAACCCACAGAAGAGTTACCACACTAAACCGATTGATTGCAGGTTTGGGGGGGGAAATGTATAACATAATTTATAAATTTCCCCTGAAAATAATTTCTCCATGAGTTGGTATTTGCTACTAAATAAAAAACACAACGTGGAAACTATTCATCCGTTTGAGATTTCACCGTCAAATCAGTTTCCTCTGATGCAGAGCAACAGCAGAGCGATCATTTACGCCATGTTTTGAAAGGTTTTAGATACTAAAAAGCAAGGGGACAAGTGGAGAATTAAAATGTACTCCAAAAAAATAAAAATGGCGAGACAAATTTGATCTTTCTGTGCATGTGAGGATTCTTTGCTGATAAGAGTGTGGTCAGTGCATCAGCACAAACACGTTACTATGGAGCTGATATGCGACTGGAAGCTAGCAAATCTCAAGTTTCCCTAAAGAAAATTGAGAATTTTTTTTTTTTTTTACATTTACAATGACATTCACAGTGACATTAACAGAAAGACCGTATTGGTCGCTGCAGCATCCTGTCGGAATGCTGGGCTCCACTCAGGTAAAGCTAAATCATTAGAATCATTGTGTTCATGTTCAAGCATCAATATCGATTGGAGCCGGTCACAATAATGTAAACCTGATCGAAGGATCGAAGCTTTGCTTTTAGTTTTTTAGACACCTATATGAAAACGACACTTTTCAGGTCATAGCTGAAGCACATTCTTTTTAACTTGCAATTTTTATGAGCACTTTTTACACATTAAAAAAAAAAGATTATTTAGAAAAATGAGAGAAAGGATAAGCTGAATACTTTTTTTTTCTGAAATCCTTTTCCTCTGTTTGAGCCAGAATAATATAACGGCATAAGCCTGGAAGTACGAGCACACCGGTGCTGAAAAAAAAAAAAAAAAGTTGGTCGGCGTTTACCATCAACGGATGGTATGTGACATACCATCTGTTGCTAAGTTACAGGAACACAGAGGCGAGTTTTCTGAATATGCAGCAGAATGCGTCAGCACCGGTTTATTGAAGACATCCTCAGCTGGCCTACATCCACGCTCGTTTCACATGAAATTAAAAAGCAAGCATTGGGAAGCTTCCATAGAGGATGAGGACAAATTATGGAAGAAAAAATAAATAAATCTTAAGAGTTCAGAATCTGGTCAAAAACCAGATTATTGTGCCATGACTCTAAGGTGGATAAATATTTAAAAAAAAACAGATATTGTGGGCATCTGTTTTGAATTTCCACACATTACAAGCAGCACAATTAGGCAGCCAGAAAACCCATTACCATTGGAATCCTGCCAACTGGGTCTGCTGGTCTGCTAGCATGTACTGAGTCAGGAATCAGTTTTATACTCACAGACATCTGAACACGATCACCCTCAAAATCCAGTTCATGGGTAAGCATTTGAATCTGTGAATTAACATGAACACATCCTTTAAAAAAAATGAAGAAATTAATCCAAAAAAATATTTTCTCTTAACCATAATAGACAAAAACTGTTTTCTATATCTTAACTCACTCATGTTTCTTTATGTGACAAATATTTAATGACTGTTCATATAAACCGAAAACAATACCAAAACCTGAATTTGCTCCAAACTTTACCACCCACTCTCCAAATTCACCCCGAAGACCAAACACGGCTCCCTCTACAGTTCAGAAACGGAAGTGCTCTAAAAGGGGAGAAAAGCTTTGATATCAACAGAAAATACAACTGAAAAAGATGCACATTATAAGGAAAAGCATGAGAAATACTGAATATTTAGTAACTACCAACAAGCAACAAGGTTCTGAGTGAACGAGGAGAGGAGATCAGATATGAAAACAGCAACACGGCGCGGAAACAACATCAAATCCAGCAGTTTGTTCCCACGTCAGCGTGTGAAGAAGACCAGCGTGGCTTCCGCTGGAAACACGAGCACAACAAGCCGCCGTCCACACAATCACACCATAAACCAGCCTGGACTTTGCTTACGTAACCAAACATTAGACCTCGAAAACAAAACAAAGAGTGAAACTCCAGGCTTTCCGCTAATTGACACATTCTTTTGCAAGTTTACAGTGCAGAAGATCCTTTGATAATTGAGATGGCGAGATGCTTCGTTGAGTTTCTAAAAAAGGCGTTTTAACTAAATGTCCCCTGCAATAAAGACGCACTCGCTGCTTTTGTTGGGATTTGAAATAACGACGTGCTCACTTCGGACTTTGAAAAGTAGTGTCACCAAAAAAAATTAAATAAAAAAATTATACACGCGACTATTAAATGTAGCACTGCTACTGAAAAGCACCGGTGGTATATGTGAGGCCACCATCTCTGAATGGCTCACAAACCAGAACAGGTTTTTTTTTTTTTTGAGTGGCCAAGTCAAAGTCCAGATTTGAATGTGATTGAAACGCTGTGGTGTAGCTTGAATCAGGCTGTTCATCTTAGAAAACCCTCCAATTTGGCACAACTGAAACAACAATTCTGTCCAACGAAGACCGGTCCAAAATTCCTCAGCAGTGACATAAAAGATCTTTTCACACAAATCTTGGGTGGATTTTAGTTTTTTTTTTTTCCTTCCCATTTCAAAAATGCATTTCTATTAACAAAACTTAACTCAGATATATATAAAAATAAACATAACAGGAGAAATCTGTAAACTTAACACATCCTCCAAAGTCCACGTTCTTCAGGGACGTCCTCGGATGCAAGAGACGCTGAGGCTCAAAATTCCCCTGCTCATTTAGGCATTCTTATGAAAGTGCTTAACAAATAAGAGCCGTGCTGTTAAAAGTGAATGTTTATGACGAGCTCCACAGGGCCAAAAAAAAAAAACAAAAAAAAAAAACAAGGCCTGCAAAAGTGGCAAGCCGTTTTATAGCAAGGCGCAAACAACAAAGGGTGCAGCAGTTTGAGGGTAAGAAGAACACAATGAGCTGGAGAAAGTCAACTTTTCCACTGAGTGCATCTTCAAAAAAAAAAAAAAAAAAAAAGAGCCGGGTAAATGAAACCAGCATGTGTCAGCATCCCTCTACTCGCCATGAGAAGTGCTTACTGAAACACCAGCAGGAGTACCGGGACGTTATGACATGTAGCAGAGGGACAATGACAAAAACAGAACATCCTCTGAAACCGGCCCGACTGAGCTCATTACAGAACCACATTTGTAAAACAAGAACATCTGTCATCGGTATTTACTTCCCTTCATGGCATACATCTCCAAAAGTGACATTCGACATGCAGATACTGAAAGGAAGCTTTGGGTAAGAAAGAAAAAAAAAAAAGAAAATCAAGCAGTGATCAGTCAGCTGTCACTCTGCAACTTGGCTACTATCTGTAAAAACTCTTTGAGAATGAACATCTCTTTGAAAATCAAACAAATGCAAATTTTTCTTTAAAAAAAAAATCTGACAAAAAGTAGCAAAGCTTACATGCAGTCCTCCTCTTAACCATAGTTAAAATCCAGATCACACAATTTATGCACAATTAGATATTTCTGACCACAAAGAATCCAATTCTGATTCTTGTCAAACTGTGTAATGGTTCTGTTAAGAAGAAATATGACAAATATGGATATGCAGCTCTCTGTCTGAAGTAACAATTGAGCCAAACAGAAGAGAAAGGCAGAAATTGAAGTTTTACTCTCACTACAACGCAGAAGTCATGTAATAATAAAACAAAAAATAGAGGGGAAAAAAGGACATCTAACACTAATCTGGTAGAAACTGAATAAGAAATGTCACAATGACACACAAAAATGTGTGTTTTTTAAATCACTGTTCCCAACTCAAAATAAATTGTAAAAAAATAAATAAAGGATTTGTCAATAAGGGCTGCACAGTGGCGCAGTTGGTAGAGCTGCTGCCTTGCAGCAAGAAGGTTCTGGGTTCGATTCCCGGCCCCGGTCTTTCTGGAGTTTGCATGTTCTCCCTGTGCATGCGTGGGTTTTCTCCGGGTACTCTGGTTTCCTCCCACAGTCCAAAAACATGACTGTCAGGTTAATTGGTCTGTCTACATTGCCCCTAGAGTGTGTGTGCATGGTTGTGTGTCTCTGTGTTGCCCTGCTACAGACTGGCAACCTGTCCAGGGTGACCCTGCCTCTCACCCAGAACGTTAGCTGGAGATGGGCACCCTCCCGACCCCACTGAGGGCCAAGGGTATCAAGAAGATGGATGGAGTTGTCAATATTTAAAATTCATCCCAGTATCAAGCCAAAACATGTTTCATATTAAAAGACAAATCTCCTTCAAATAATTTTCATATTTCTGCAAAAGTGAAGTAAAAGCTTCTTCTGATCATGACCCAGCAGGCTGATTCCACTGAATCTAAAAAGCTTAAACAAACAGGCCATCAGGTGGATCTTAAAGGAGTTCGATTCAACTCTATAAAAGACAAAGGAGGTTGTTGTTTTTTTCACTCCCCTCAATGCAGAAACGTGCCTGCCTGTACAGAAATTGATCAAAACTTTTCAGCATCACAGTAATAATTAAGTGGAAAGGCGCTCAACAAGCTGTCGGTTTAGACTCCTGTGCGGTTTTTGGTTTTTTTGTTTTCTTTTCTTTTTTACGCACGACGAACCGCGCGCGTAACCCCCTCCCACTCCCCCCAAAAAAACCTCTCCAAATCTCTATCCGCACAGATCACATACCTGCTTCCACAGAAAGCTGTCCACTCCGTTTAACACCCAAGAAAGGGCCACGTGGATGGCGGAGAGAATAACTCCAGTGATGACCGCGGCGCGCATCCTGACGGGCAGCAGCGTGTAGATGACATGGATGAAGAACACGGTCCACCAAATGCCCTCCGAGGCGCTGCGGGGCCGCACCAGCAGCACGCCGATCACCTGGATCACAATCACCAGCAGGATCACGGCGTAGCACACCATCCACATGTGGTCCTGGTGGAACGCGTTCCGGTTGCACACCACCATGAGCACCAGCGTGAGGAAGATGGCCAGGGAGAACACCACCGCGTAGGTGACCGTCGGAGCTCCGGAGCAGTGGAAGGCCAGCATGACGGTGAAGACCAGCACCAGCACCCCCATCAGCATGGTCAGGCTGCTCTGGTTGAGGCGGAAGAAGTAGCGCTGGTAGAGCCGCTCCAGCTTCTCCGACTGGAACTTCTTGGACTTGAAGACGTGCATGACGCTGACGCAGCACGCCACCAGGGAGACGTTCACCTCCGGCATGACCCCGTCTTCCTCCCGCTCCCCCTTGTTGTTGTCGCTCCGCGATTTGGCTCGGCGCTCCTCCAGACCCAGCTCCACGGACTTGGGTCTCACCTCGGCTAGGTCGGCGCGCTTCGCGGACGCGGGGTTACTGTTGCCGCGGCTCTCCGGCTCCTCGCCATGGTCCTGCCAAGCCGAGCGGGACCTGAAGCTGACCCTGCTGCTGACGGTCGTGGAGGCTCGCCCTGGAGGAGGCCGGCGCTCCGGATCGACATCCTCCGCCTCCTCCTCCCCCTGCTGCTGCTGCTGCTGCCTCCAGCGGCTGTTG
Source organism: Poecilia reticulata (assembly GCF_904066995.2). Classification (NCBI taxonomy): domain Eukaryota; kingdom Metazoa; phylum Chordata; class Actinopteri; order Cyprinodontiformes; family Poeciliidae; genus Poecilia; species Poecilia reticulata. Next base: position 21,690,739 of record NC_088831.1, on the reverse strand, counting down.
GTGCGGGTGAGCTTCTTGCGCGGAGATCTGGCTGAGTATGGGCACCCGTTGGCCACTGAGTCAGCCTCTCCCCAGGCTGACCTGTGCTCGGTCCCTCCCCTCAGCCCGGGCGCACCGAGTCCGGGCGGGCTGACGCTGTTTGATCTGGACATTGTGCAGGACGCAACGGATAAACAGTCACACAGGAAAAGTTTCGCTCCACTGACCGCGTGAGGAGGAGGGGGGATAAGAAAAAAAAAAAAACAAAGTCAGGGGACTATTCAGTCACAAGGTTGACTCGGTTTAAATGTCTCATACAAAGTGAGCTGTTCATCTTTGAGAACGATCTAAATATATTTAATGCTGAAAAAAAAAACATTAATTTTGAAAAAAGTGGCCCAAAAAAATCCTTTGGGGTAAAAAAAAAAAAAGGGGAAAAAAAAGGGAAATCAATTGAACATGACAAGTCACAGGGGGGAAGCAGCGCTTGATCCAGGTGGATTTGGCTCTACATCATCGGGGCCCCAATTAGCGCTCATCCGTGGAGAGGTTGCGCGGCAGCGCGCCTTGTAGATGGAATAAATGCATTACGCAACTCGGAAGATCCCCGGAGATCATAGCGCAGCGCCATCAGTTACACCGTGAATCCATTACGGCCGATCTGCTTCCTGTACTCCTGTGGTCGCCTCCTGCGATGAGCATCGAAACAAAACCAAAAAAAGAAAGAAAGAAAGAAAGAAAGCGAGGTCCCATGTTGGCACCTACGATCTCCATGCACCTGTGCTTTGCAAAAAAAAAAACGTTTTAGCCTTGACGGTAGCCATACGTTTGGCCAAAATGAGGCATCATCATCGTCATCATCATCATCATCATCAACAACAACATCACGATCATCTCACAACACGGGGAGCAAAGAGGAGAGAGCTCAGCCGCTCCTCCTCGTCCTCCTCTGGCAGTCGTGGTCAACGGCACAGCGTGTGTCGCCGCGCCAGCAGCTCATCGTCAGCCCGCTAACGCCGCACAGTCAATGACCAACAGCTGTCCATCATCGCCGCTCAGATCGCTCACTGCCGAGGTGTCCGGCGGGCTGCAGGCTGTGGATCCGCAAGCCGGACAGCGGCAAGCATTTCACAGGGAGCGTCCGCGTCCTTCGGGTGCTCAGAGCGTGCTCCCGCAGCCTCCGGAGAGAGCCGTCGGTGTCCGTTCCGAGCGTGGCATCACAAACAAATCCACCCCCCCACACAACGAAGAGACAGATCCCCGCCGCCGCTGCCGCCGATTGTCACTCGATCATTCAACCAAGTGTGCTTCCTGTGGCCCGCCTTTCCGCCGCGCTTCCATTGGAAAGGGGAAGAGGGTGAGTCACTCTCCGGAGAGCTTCCATTGGATCGCGGGCCGATCAATCTCTCTCCCCCTCTCCCACCACCACGCGCCCACGATCCGGAGGCTGCGCGACCCCCACGGACGCCTTTCAATGAATTGGCGGAACTCAGCGGCCCCGCAGCTGGAACAGCTCGCACACGCAAAAACCACATATGATGGACCAACTAAGGGGTCGGATGTTTTTCCTCTTTGCTCCAATGGCTTCTGGATCTCAATAGTCAACACACTCTTAACTCCAAAAGAATAATACAAAAATATATACACACGTAGTCTCTACTGCAGTTTTATGTTTCTCAATTGTCTCCTTTTGGTGGTTGAAAACTTAAAAGGCTCACTTTTCATTCATTTGTTAATGATGTTCCTCCCTCTTCAGTTCAGTTCTTCAGTTGTTTTTAAATTGTAAATCAGTTTTCTTTTTTTTTTGTATAATAAAAAACCTACATCAAATTAGACTACTTGGCTCATTAATCGTTTTTTCAGTCGCGATTCCTGGAAGAACGGGGCCAAGGGCCAGCCACATTTAACGGGCCCCATTCCAAACGCGGTTTTACATTTCCAAATTACACATGGAAGATACACAAGAAAGCAAAAGATAAAAGCGACATCTTTCAAATTTACAACCATATATTTTTATTTGTTATACTGTTCCTAAATAGTCTTTTTTTTAATAAGGTGGTATTTATTAAAGTGTGTATTTGTTTCTTAATTTCAACAAGGTTTGTGGTTGTGTCTTAAAAAAATGTCACGTAATAATTCTTCTGTCATTTTTGTTTGGAAAGTAGCATTACAGGCCATGCTATTGTGGTAATTTATTCAAATCAAAATCAGTGGTGGCTCTTGGATGAATGGTGCCATGCAGGGGCGCACATTTCTCACAACCTTCGCTCAACTAAAAACATATGTAATCATGAGTTCAACACTTAATTTAGTCAAGTCCTGTGTTGTTCCTTACTGCAGAGGCGAGACAAATGGAAATCTCCAGATTTAGACCACTCTCAAAATAAACACGATAGAACAAACTAAAATATGTACTAAAGAGTAAAACAAAAACCGACAAGACCGATGTCACCGTCTGCTTTCATCCCATAGATTGTAGTTCCTAGAGGAAGTTGTTACTTTTCCCTGTCACTACAGTGCACTCACCGGTACAATGAATTGCCGCGACGTCAATTGCCCGCTGTACCCAGCCAGCATACCTATGTGGGCCCCAACTGGGTCTAAACTGGGCTAGAATATGGGTAACAAGTGGGATTGTCCACGGGTTCCATGATGGCCCCACATGGGTTTGCCCAGGTAATTTAAATGGGTGCCGACTGGGTTTCGAGTGGGGCCCAGATGGGTAACTTACATGAGGCCCATCTGTGACCCACTAGGGTGCTTTCAGGAATATTTCCCTGGGCCCCAAATGGGTGTAAACTGGGCTAGCATGGGTAACAAATGTGTATTTCCACATTTTCCATGAGCGCCCATATGCTGTAGCCCATATGGGTTTAACAGGCCCTGACTGGGTTTTCAGTGGGAGCCAGATGCCTTATTCCTGTAGGAACAATGGGGTGTTTCTCACCTAACCTGGAAGTGAATTACATTAATAGATATACAATCTTAATCAACAAACCAAAGTACTAAAATGCTTTAGCACAAAACTTGCATATAAGAAAAGAGATTAAATATTTATTTTTGTCAAGGCTTTTATTTAGTCATTTGAAATATTGTCAGTTTTTTAAAAACTCTTCAACTACAAGAACTTTATTAACACAGAGCAAATAATGCCACAACAAGAAATGAACTGGTAAAAAAAATAGACAACATTATTCATATGGCATATGTGAAAATAACAGAAACTAGTTTAATATAACAAATGTATAAACATAGATCTATATGTAGATATATAATTATATCTAGTTATCTATATCACTAGATATCGAGTTATGTAAATATATATTTATATCTGTAGATATAAATATATACAGTGCTGCTTGAAAGTTTGTGAACTAGTTGAGTAGTTTAGATTTTTCTTTATTTTTACCATGATTTTCTTATTTTCACATTACCAGTTTTTAAATATGAAATGTCAGGTTTATGTTCATCAATTCCATTCACTTGTTTTGAGGAAAATGTGTGAGTTGAAAGCAAACTAACTGGAAAATGGAATCAGAGCATCTGCAAAAGTAAATGAACCACAGCTGCACTGGTAAAGTCAACTAGGTAAAAGACTCAGGTGAAACACATCAGAGTGCTCAAGTAATCAGTTAGACAGACAAATCAAATGAGACATCCTTGGGAAAAGTTTTGGGCCGCACTGGTTGAAAGGGAGAGGACCAAAGTGATTTGGTTGGTTGTGTCAAGGCATAAAGAAGAGATCGACAACGCTGAGAGGAAAGGAGACATCTGAGGATATCAGCAAGGTGGTGACAGCCCATCAGTCTGGGGAAAGCTACAGGATCATCACCAAAAGATTCCAGCTTCATCCATCCACTGTAAGACAAATCATTTACAAATGGAGGGCACTAGGCATCACCGCAACCCTGCCCAGAAGTGGACAGCCACCAAAACTTCCTCAAAGAAACACCAGAAAAATAATAATGCAGGTAAAGGCCAACCCACGCATCACCTCTAGAGAGCTGCAGACCTCTCTGTCAGCATCTGGGATAAATGTACATGCATCTCCAATCAGGCAAAATATCAATAGACATGGTATTCATGGGAGAGCTTCTAGAAAGAAGCCTCTACTCTCAAGAAAGAACAAAGTTGCCCGTTTAAGCTTTGCCAGAGAGCACTTTGACAAACCAGAGGCTTTCTGGAAGTCCATTCTCTGGATGGATGAGTCCAAAATTGAATTATGAATTATTTGGCCTCAATCAAAAGTGCCATGTTTGGAGAAAAGTCAACATTGCATTTACAGAAAAGTACCTCCTCCCTACAGTGAAGCATGGTGGTGGAAGTGTGAAAATCTGGGCCTGCTTTTCTGCCTCCTGACCTGGACGACTCCATATGATCCAGGGAACCATCAATTCCCAGGACTATCAACAAATTCTTGACCAGAATCTCCTGCCATCAGGCAGGGAGTTGAAGCTGGGACGGAAATGGATTATGCAACAAGACAATGATCCAAAGCATTCCAGCAAAAGGAATGGCTTAAGAGAAAGAAGATTTGCACTCTGGATATGCCCAGTCAATGTACAATGTAACATTAATGAGATTTGCATCTTCCCCTTCACAGGGCAGACATGCTTGCAGACATCTGCCAAAGTCAAAGCACTCTTGAGTCATTATTATTATGTACATATTAGAGGTGTGCCGATCGATCGGCCACCGATCACAATCGGTGGATTTCCGTGAAAAAGTGTATGATTGGTGATCGCCGATCACGGTCACTTGTTGCGGATCACATGTATCTCATTTGCAGCCTGCGTGTGCAGCTGATCTACTCTTTCTGTGACACGGCGCAAGGGCGCAACAACAAATCCTGTCGTATGGAACTATAACGCTCTGAGTGAATGGGGATGTTTGCGTGTTGGGTTGGAAAATTACCTTGTCAAATGCACCAACATAATGAATCTAATATGGCATTTAAAAACTTGGGAGTTTGGCTACATCGAGGCCCAATGTAGAAACAAAAGGACATCTGGAGTGGTCAGATAGAAGTTAAAGCAGCGAACAACTAGTGACATTCACCCAGATTAGCATCACGGCCAGAAAGCTCAACAAATACACCGAAAAATGATTTTGGTCGTTGCGCCAACGGTGTAAGATGCTGGTTCTGCTCTCGTTCTTGAACCGCCACTACTGGCAATAATATTTCGCAGACGTAGCGCTGCTCAACCTCCACCCAGCAGTGAACTCTCACACCGAAAGTCTGCTTAAAGCTGCAGCATGTAACTTAAACAAAAATATTTTACATATGTATTAAAACTTTTGCTGTCCTAAAATAAGATAATCTCTGAAAATAATCGATCTCCTCAACCTCCTCCCTATTTCTGCAGAATTACTCAGCTCAGTCAGAAACAGCCAATCAGAACCAGTATTAATCATCTAGCCAATCAGAGCCAGTATTAATCAGCTAGCCAATCAGAACCAGTATTAATCAGCTAGCCAGGCTATCAGGAAGTTATGATTTAGTAACTTAGGATTGTTTATCGTACAGCTCATTTTACTGCATCATCTATAGATCCTCCTCCAATTTCTGCAACCACGGCAACCTTAAGTATAATGACAATTACAAGACAACATTTTAAAATTGATTTGTTATTGCTTCACACATAGCTTATATACTTACTTTTATACATGGACAAAATATTAATGGTTAATATATGTATCAATTTAAGTCACAATAAATTTTGAAGGATTAGGAGGAAAAAGTAAAGCTAAGAGAACCAAATGGGTAAAATAACAGAGCAGCTCAAATGACAACTAGGGAGACAGAAGATCTAGAGTTGTGTGTTACAGAAGTCCCTGTTCCACATTACCTTCTAGTCACTTTTCTGGAATATCATCTGTTTGAAGATCGGATGTTGCTTCTGCCTTTGCAAGCCTTTGTCGCGCTTCTCCATAGTACTCTTTAGAAAATAATTTTTAAAAAGTATTAAAACACTGGTAAATCTCACGCTCCCATTTTCATTGACCAAACAAATGGCTAGTTGAGACCTAAACACCAGACTTAATTTGTCATGCAGTTTGTTTTTTTCAGTCAAACTATGACAGAATAAAACGCTTTAAAATATCACTTGCACAATAAAACAAACATGATTTTAAAATATTTACTACAATGCCTATTTGAAAATGATGAGACCCAGAACAGTTTGAAACGCTCTGCATTCAAATATTCTTACCTTAACGATGGCAGATGACTTATTGTGTGTGTGTTTTAAAAATATATATTAAAAAAAAAATCACCTAAAAGAAAAGCAAAAAAAAAAAAAAAAAAAAAGAAACAAGTAATTAGGTCTCTTTTGGGGTACTCCGGTCATCCGAACCATTACGAACAACACGTTTTAAATAGCGATTTAAAAATCTCCCTAAAATTTGATACAATATAGACAAAACAGACAGAAGTGTACTTACAGATTCTTAAGTAGAAGGCCAGCCAACCTGGCTGGCTCAATATATATTTTTAAAGAAGTATAGAATTTAAAAGAAAAAATCTCAATAGCCAAGTGTCAATTTTCTCATTTTGATGGAGAATATTAGCAGCGATTAGCCAGATTTACCAAGCTAGCTCTGATAAATGCTCACATATGGGAGCCGTCTGTGATACGGAAGGAGGAAATATAGAGATGTGAGAGCTTTAAATTTGTTTTATTTTTCTGTTTAAAGACTGACTGAATGGTCTATTTGTTTAATTTCTTACATCTTCAGATTATTTCACATAACGTTTCATATTATAAATAACTAACAGTTGTTTTAATCAATATTAAGGAATTATTTACTTAAACAAGTTTCTATATCTTGCTCAAAAGTTTCTTATTAATCAGTTTTGTCTTATTTTAAGTGTGCTAAGATATGTTCACTAGAAACTGGACAAAAGGAATACTTGGTACAATTTTGCCTTCAAATGATAGAAATTCATTCAACTTTACTGATCCCAAAGGGAAATTAAATGTTGCTATAACTCATATAGATTTGATTAATGATAACATTACCCAAACTACGAATTTCAGTAGTTAAATTCAAACTAATCAAACTCAATTTCGTAGAAAATAATCCTAAATAATAACTAATTAAAATGGATTTTAAACACAGAAATAGTCTAATTATGGTAAGGCTGAACAATATTACAATATCATGAAATAAGTGTCTTATATCAGTCTGTATTAATACTTTTTTATTAGTTTTTCTGTTTTAAATATTTGAAATACTTAACAGTTTTATCCATAGTTTTCACACCACAATGTTTTTTAATTGTTTTTTTTCTAAGCAATTACACTGCAGTGACCACTAAGCATTAAAGGGTTAAGTTTTTTTGCAGTTTCTAAGTCACACTTCTTTAACAAGCGAAGAAGCCAACATGAAATGGGAACGTTTTCAATGATTGCTGTCCCATGCATTAGCACCCATACCTAAAAACATAAAGTCATTAACAAACTACAGTGATAAAGTAGTAAGTCCACATTGTCCGTCCCTGAAATGTAGGCCTCAGGAAACTTTGACCTGGCTTTACCATTTTTCACGTCGATCTACCACTTCAGAGATGTTGCTCTCGGTTGTTTTATTCTTTTGGTATAACAACATTGGTATTCAGTGAGGTCCCAAGAGTAGCTCAGTCTTTCAAAAAAAATAGTTTTGTAGAGTCAGTCTGCATTGCTACATCCGTTTACCTGGGAGTGAGTGGAAAAACCTGAATGAATTGTAGAGTACAGAGTGTATAAACCGACACGTCAAACCGTAGACTTAGGTTTGCTGTCGTCTCCCCATGACGATTCAAAGACAAAGACTTCATCCTCTTTGGACTTGCTGGTTCACATGACAGGCTAAATATATACTCCAGACTTCAGGACACAAAAAGAAAGAGTGGACCATCACTGTGGCTTTCCACGCTTCTAATTTTCATACAGCTGCATTTCTTTTTCATGAATAGCAGCCTGGTTGGTTAATGGATTTAAAGACTCTTTGCTGCTTGCATGACATGCAATGTTTCCTCCTACATGCTGTTAAAGTGACTCACAGGGACATTAAGTCAAAACACACAAAACAGCCATTCACTCTCTGTGCGCAGATAATGAGGAGTATTACAACAGCAATTATCAATTTTAATGATAGCAACACAAACACAACAGCGAATGTGCTTTACCATGTTTTAGGTTTATTGTAAATATATATATGTATACTCAGTGATCGTACCCGTCAGTCTGCTGACGTCCTGCAGAGGTTTGGTATCAAAACTTTTATTCGACAGAACCAGATGTAAAGAAAAATACCATGCTTACGTTTTTTTTTTCTCCCATTTTTTTTCTTTTCTTTTTGTTTGTTTGTTTCTTGGGTTATGAGACAAGTCATCGTTCGAAGCGTCTACATCAACGCTTTCATGCAGTTTTCAGATGTGTTGTGCCGAGTATCTCCAACAAACCAGGCAAATCATGCTCAACCGTCGATGAAGGAGAATGGAAACAACAGCTAACTGATCTGACAAAGGAGATCTGAACACAGCACAGGAAACTTTGTTTTTCTAGAGCACGTGCGTCAAACTCGAGGCCCGTGGGCCAAATCTGGCCCGCCGTAGCTTTTTATGCGGCCCTCTAGGTTGTAGACTAAACACAAAGTGGGCTTAAATATTATGTTCTCCATCAAATCAATGCAGTTTTTATCTGTTTGCTGTCAAATTATATCAATCAGTTCCTCCAGTTTCTTGAGAATTATCGTGGAAATTCACGTAAATTCAACACACTGCAGCACTTTTTTGTGTTAATAATTTGGAGTATATTGCAGATTTTTCTCAAAAATTGTCAAAAACTTTCTTACTTGTACTACACAGCTGCCTCAGCCTCAACCGATTATAGCCCATGACCTATGCAGCAAGTAATAAAAAGTCACATTTACCGTCATAAATAAGCGTAAATATCGCAAATATTTCCAAATTGGTGCCACAAACACTTTGGTTTTTATTGCAAAAAAATCACAAAAAGAATCACAAAATCCTGGAGGGACTGAAAGGATGTTCAGTAATGTCGTTTAAGAATTTAATAATATCCCAACAGTTTGTAATCAGGTTTTATCAATACATTCTGGCACAACCGGCCCTTTAAGAGCATTCATGACCTTGATTTGACCCAAAACCAAAACGAGTTTGACACCACTGGTCTAGAGAGAGAGATCAGCATTAAAACAAATTAAATAGAGCAAGATCTCAACTTGAAGAAGATGTCGGCTTTGCTTTGAAAACATCAACATATTCCTCAGTAAAGAGAACGCAGTCAGTGCCTTGTAAAAGTATTCCCACGCAGTTACTGCTGCTGTATCAAATCTGGAATGCATTTCCAGATTTGATGCGACAGAATAACATATGGTGGTGCATGGTTGTGACGTAGAAGAAAAACTACAATTTTCAAAAAAGTATACAGCAAAAAAAAAAAAAGAAAAAATCTGAAAAAGTTTGTATTCAGCCCCTTTTACCACTGGTCTATGTAAAATCTAGCAGAATACACTTTTCACATCCTTTTTTAAAAACATAGATATTTTCTTCCCACTTTGAAATTATGCACTACTTTGTGTTATCACATAAAACTCAATAGACGTTTGTGACTAAATCAAGAATACTTTCTGAAGGCCCCGTTGCGTCTCGGTTCACCCACACGGAGTAAACATCTGCATTCACAGGAACAGCTCCGAGATTCCTGCCTTCACGCACTATCGGCTACCTGATACTGAATTTAACATTTTTTCCTCACAAAACCAGCTTTTCGATGGCTGTGTGAAATCCACACGTCCCTGTGGCAGTGTGTCCGGCAGCAGAGATGAAAACATAGAAGCTACAAACAGCGTGGTCAGTAGAGTGACACCACTGATAAATGATGTTTTAATTATATATATAAAAAACAAAACAGTTGTAAACCATTTTGTGATTCACTGCTGCACCGCATGATGGACGTTGTCTTTGAGGAACCTAAAACCTTAACTTTCAGACGTCCTACTCCAACTTCCAGACATATACGTGGCTAGATATCAGAAATCAGATGTGTGTACCTCAGTCTTATAAAAATAAAACAAACTATAGCAGAAAGGTAGAAAGTTTGAATAGTCTTTTTGTTAGCTCGTTAAGTGTGACAGTTTCAGCTCACGAAAAAGAGAAAGGTCAAAACTCAAAAATCAACTCCAGACATAAACTACCCACAAACACAAGCTTTTCACTTGAGAATATTACTTCAGCTCACACACCTCAATATTTAACCACAACATTTGAAGCAAAGCAATTCAGTCATCTTTTTTTTTTTTAAATATAAGTCAACAAATTTAAACATCCAACACTTATTTAGGCTACAATTGTCTTACATAATCAAAGCCCATCTCATTTTTAAACACTTTTTTGCTACAGCATGTTGTGCTATCAGTTGTTTTTATGCCAAACTGTACCGCTTCTTCTTCTTCAGTAAAAGGAAACAAAATGGTGAAAACCTACAAAAGCAGAATGTCAGTCAAAAACATCACTTTGAACAGAAGAGAAACATGGAAACAAAGACGGACCAGGTATTTGAACATAAACCGAAGAAACAGTCGGATCATGCAGGACACCATTCATGACGGAGAGCAGACAAATGAATCGCTATACAGTGCTTGGCTAAAGTATTCATGCCCCTTGAGCCTGTTCAGATATCGCCACGCGACGGCCACACATTTCAGTGTATTTTAGCGAGATTTTGTGCCATTTTTGTGAAAATTATAAAGGGAGTGGTGAAAAGAAGGCCGTATGCAGATGGAACGCCGTCGTTAGCAGGAACGGTGAAGCTGGATGGAGCCAGACAGAGAGAAGCTGCTAGACTGGGGATTGGAGTGGACGTTCACTGTGAACATACGGTGAAGGCTGAGACTGAGGTGTGTGTTAATGAGTTAGAACACACCAGAACCAAAATCAAATTGAAAATCTAAGGCAAAACTTAAAAATTGATCTTCACAGATGCGATCGATCCAATCTGGCTGAGCTTGTGCCAATTTGTTAAATCGAAGAGGAGAATTCGTCTCAACTTGTGGGGACAAGTCTAAAACGTTTTGGTTAATAATTATGGGAGGATGTGATTCTGCAAACTATACATTGCACAATTTAAAAAAAATGTAATCATATATTACTTCTGCATAACAATTATGGCCAGCCATGTGGTGGTGATCCATCAATTTCTCCTTGGCACAAAGTAAAGCATGTACTTTAGCAAGGCACTGTACTCTAACGTAAGCCAAACAGACAGACACAAAGTTAAAATAATAATAAAACAAAAGAAACAAGCATGCAAGCATGGGATGGAAAAAAAAAGGTTTATTGAGCTAAATGTGGAATGTAGTCAAATTTTTCAATAAATTACACAAAATGGAAATCATCAAATCAATTTGTACAAAGGATGCAAAACCTACAGACACCAACTCTCAGTGCGAGGCTCCAACTCATTCTTTCTACATTACAGCAGTCTAAAGCAAACCACGAGGGGATCAAAGACAATAAATGAATAAACAAACGTCAGTGGGAGGTGAGGATCCGAGTCAACTCTCCACTTCAGTGTCGTTTATTAGGAGGTCAAAGGTCGATTAGTGTATCATTCTGTTCAGATTAGCTTTGTCCAAGCTCTGCTCGATGCTCACAGAGCAGCTCATCGTTTCTTTAAACTTCAATGTAATCATAATTTGTTCATAAATATGCAAAACAAAACAAAACAAAAAGTTTATCCAGAATGTCTGTATGATGTACTTACATTTCTGTAAAAATTTTAATTATTAAAATGAAGTGGGTGGATGATCTACGGGGCAGGGGGAGGGGAGGGTTCGGTTTTGGCAGTTCGAAAACTAAAAACACTGATTTGTTCTTTATGGGATGTTTTGGTTGCTTTCCTCTCATGTGAGCCGTTCTGAGCGCCGCACAGCTCACTCCACTTTGCTGTAGTCGTCCGTGTGGCCCAGCACCTTCTTCCTCTGCCGCATCATGTGGAAGTACAGCTGGGGAAAGACTGAGGGGAGAGGCGTCGTTATGGCCAGCGCAGGGACAATGAGTGAATCTGAAGAAAAAAAATGCTAACTTCTTGAACTGAGAGGAGATTCGCAGCATCTAGAGTAACGTTGCAGATGAGCAGAAGAGGCAACGGCCACAACGACATGCAAAACAAACTCAATCGCAGGAGGAAAAATAAGAAGATCGCCAGTTATCCGATAACGACACCGGACGATAAATTGTCTCAGAAGTTATCGCGATAAACGGTAACGTTGTTTTGAGAACATTTTCAAGTGATATAATGGTAATGGCATAATAATGCAAAAGCACATTCTCAATATACTTTAAATTCTAAAGAATATCCAAAATGAATAAACAAAACAACCAATAAAACTAATTATGAATTTTCTGTAAACAAAATTGTCCTTCAAAAGAAGGGATAGTTGAGACAAATGCACCAGATTTTTGTCGTTAAGTTTTTGGTAAAGAGAAAAGAGGAAATTATTGACCTCGTTTTAATTTATCACGCGATTAACACATCCCCCCCCCCCCCCCCCCCCTTTTTTTTTTTTTTTTTTACATTTGAATGAATATTTAATAACAATATAATTTTCCAGGAAAACTAATTTGATCATAATATAACTGAAATCGAACACAAGCGAATGAGGTATATTTAAAGATCCCTTAACCTAAAGCCACAGCACTATATTTAATTCTAAAAGAAAAAAGAAAAAACTATCGCCGTTTATTATTCTGCCAGGAAACTTGGGCATTTATGGTGATTACAGCTCTAAGTGTCTCAACGGGGCTCCCTACACAAACAGTTCTCCCAGACGGCACACGGCGTGACACAATATACTTCTAAACCTGCTCAGGAAACACTGCAGCCTTCACTGCTACCATGGTAACCATTAATACCAATAATCATTTTGTCCCAACCATAAAAAAAAAAAAAAAAGTTTATTTTGTTTTGATTTTAAACTGAGCAAAAGCACAAAACTGCATTGTGGGAAATGTGTCCCATCTCATAATCTATTTGCTTTAGGAGTGTAAACATTTTCTAATCGTGATGCCCAACCCCACTTCCTGCTTTGTTCATAAAACCTCTGAAATCACAACTTAGAATCAGGAACTAATTAACTTAAACAACTTTCGGTAACACTTTATTTGAAGGGGTGTGCATAAGTCTGACATGACACTGTCAGAAACATGACATAACATCTGTCATGAACATAAAGGAGTCTTTATGAATGTTTATGACAGTTATCATGAAGTGTCATTTGGTAAATAATGACACTTTTAATGCAAAGTTGCTCTAAAAGTTGCATTGAAAGTCCATTAAAAATGCCAACTTCGCATTAAATTATCATAATTTACAAAATCATGCAAAGTTGGCACTTTTAATGGACTTTTAATGCAACTTTTAGAGCAACTTTGCATTAAAAGTGTCATTATTTACTTCATAACAACTGTCATAAACATTCATAAAGACTTGTTTATGTTCATGACAGGTGTTATGTCATGTTTATGACAGTGTCATGTCAGTCTTATGCACACCCCTTCAAATAAAGTGCTACCCAACTTTCAGTCAAAATTTCAAAAACAAGACGGATCTAGTGATTGATATGCAAAGTGCTCCTGCAATAGTAATACATTTAATAGAGCCAAACATGTTCAGAGGAAGAGGTAGTACTGGTCTGTGAGTGTTTCTCATAGGGATGCAACGATCCACTGTTTTCACTCCCGTACCGATAAAGACATCTGAGGGTTAGTGTTGGCTGATATCATCCGATACATAAAAAAAGCATTTCTTTTTTTCTTTTTTTTTTTAAACATAAATGTAATAAATTATTAATTTTTTTGGTCAAACTAAAAAAAAAAACACAGCACAACAGCTAATGTTAAATAAATAAAGAAACTGGTAACAACAGGTTGACTATCCTGCTCAAACTGCAACAAACCTTTCAAATTGTTCAGAAAGTGCAATTAGGAGTTCTAAATATAATGTAAAATAAATAACGAACCATGTTGTCACTGAAAGCACAAAGCATAGAATAAGACTGAATAGATCTGCCCTTAGGGATAGGGGGTCACTGTCACTGAAACCTGAATTTTTTTATTCTGAGTTGTTTCTACTATTGTTTAAAAATTAAGATTTTTCTGGTTATATGAGGTTTGAAAACCACTAGCTGGAGGCATTGGACTCTCCAGCTACCAATAAAATTAGGATCTGATGGTAAACCCTCTCCACATAAATTGATAACTTTGTGGAACTCCCAAAAAAGCAACCCGTTTTTTAATTGGCAATCATCAGATTTACATATAAATTTCCCATTGCTGTAGCAATCTTCTTTGTTCTCCAAATCATCACTTTATCTCGGTAAGAAGAACTCAAAAGGCCTGACGCTTCAAAAACAAAAAGATACATTCATCCTATTTTTTTTATTTCCTTATGCGTTTAGAACTTGGGCATACAAAACATATTTATGTCGTGACGAAACGGTTAAAAAAAACAACCTCAAACTGTGCTCGTTTACTCACGAGGAATGTAGGAGATCATGACGAGGATGAGGAAGCTGTAGTAGTCGAAGGAGAAGTTGTACTTGTTGGGGAGGGTGACGGAGTACAGGCCAGTCTTCTGCACGTACGGCAGAGCTGCGTAGATGGTCAGCAGTTCTCCGCTCACTCCCATCGGATACAGAACGATGAAGAAGGTGTACCTGCAGGGACAGGTACAGACAGAAAGTGGCATGGGGAAATACTTTATTATTGACTGCTCCTACAACGAGGGACTGAGAGGTGGGCGGCATCACTACGCTGTAGGTTGGAACAAAAAAAAGAAAAAGAAAAGTGTTTTCAAAACTTGCAGCTAAGGCTAGAAATACCAGATTGTTTTATTTGCTCAGATAAAAATAATTATTAAAAAAAACGAATGTGTGCTTTGGATTCAGTTCTTGTAAGGTCAACCAAAGGGAACACAAACAAACATTTGAAGTGGTGATAAAAAATGTGGTTTGGAGCTAATACAGGACAATAAACCAACTATAATGATGCATATTATTACCTCAAAGGAATCAATAATAAGTAGATAAAAAACACTAGAGATGCAAAGCTGCTTCTGGAAGCTTTAAGATTTTTATTAATATTTTTTTTTTAAATCCAGTGATCTGTTAATTTTCTCACCATGTGAAGAAAAACTAGTGCAGATAAGAAATTAATTATGAGCAGTGTGCTGCGCTTTCTTTCTTCTACAGAGAGAGAGAAAAAAAACATCAAAAAGAAAAACTTCAGCATCCTCCTCTGTAATCCAGCAACTCAAACCCCAAAAATTGTCCACTCCTGACGCTGAATGTTTCACAGAAGCACAATCAATTTTCTGTCTCTTAGGGGGCGATTCAAACTGAAACTCGAATACCAATATAGCAGCGGCCTCATTTGCTACCTAGCAACGAAGACCGCAGGGAGGGAGGCACTTAACGACTGTTGCCTTGGTTGTAGACGCAGAAAAAAATCGTGTTAGCCAGATAGAGATGTCCGTTTTGGTTGTGGAAACAGATACGAGGAGTTGTGTTTGATAATTTGCTTCACATGGATGCTACCTGCTCTACGGTGACGTATAAGGTGCTGTTGAAGCCTTTTCAATAACAAGGACGGCTTTGATAGACGTTACTTTTACTGTGCAGTTTTTTTTTTTGGTTCCTTTTAAAACTTCTATGTATTTTGTTGTTGATGTTTTGTTTGACAGACCAACACAAAGTTGTCTGAAGTGGGAAGAAAACAGTACTTCTTTTCTTTTTTTTTTTTTTTTAAAGAAATTGGATCCTAGCATTAATTTGTACTCATCCTTTCTGAGGCAATGCTTTGGGAAGCCATATTTTGAGGCATCGTTCTACCATTTTTGCACATCTACAGACTGAAAGTTTTGACCAGCTTCTTTGTAAAAATGACGGTGGGAAATCTAAACAGACCCAAAAAATAAGAATAAGTGCTACTGCCTCGCTGTTACAGCGTCCACACGTAACAAGAGGGTAATTGGGGTAGTAAGAGACCTAGACAAAACATCCACAATCTGCATGATCACAGCCACAGAGTCTGCTAGCTTTGTCCTCCAACTCTGAGCAGGGAAAACAATCCTTACAATTTACTCTACTGCACACCAAAAACTAGCCATGGAAGCCCCAAAGCTTCCTGCCTGGGTTTCTAGCATCAATCCGAATCATCGTACTAAACATTTTTCTCAGAGCAGCTGTTTCAGTGAACGCGGCGTTGCTTTAAACCTGAACACATATAGAGTCGCTTGTCAGTAGAACTGAGTGTGCGAGGCTGCAGGGTCCATCGCACAGTGTTAAGAACACCAAAACAAAAACAAAGGACTCCCAGCTAGCACTAGAGTCTGCTATTTGGTAAAGTTAAGGTTCCTCGTTCAGCCGGAGCGAGGGGAGAGAGAGAAAGTTGGACCGAGCCAAATGTGGTTTTTGCAAGCCAACTTCAAGTTTGCACACATTTTTTTTGCATCTTGGGTGGATTTCCTTTAGAAGTGTATGATTCAAGTCAAACTTTCTGAGTATTCTTCCACGAGCTTCTTGCTGGACTGTTTCACAAACGCTGGTACTAAAAAGTTTCACGTTATTAAAAAAAAAGTTTAGGAATCTTAAAGCTCTGAATAAAGTCCACTTGCAAGTACAATCCTTGAAGCCCTCTTTTCATACAATTATGACTCAGGGGGAAACAATCCTGTCATTCGTTACAGTGATCTTGAACAATATCTCTGCTGGCTTTCTGAAGGTCAACATTTTGAATGTTTGGTTCTTTAATAATAAAGGATTGAGGGGAATCTTAATACTTTACCACAGTAGATTTTAGAGAGGGTTATTTTGTCTCAATATGACACTTGTGAAGTGGCGCCATATAAAAAAAAACTGAACTTAAATCTTTTGGTCATGTAGTCATCTGATGATGAATAGAATTAAGACGTACCATAGATGCGTCAGTGTTGGACTAATTTTGAATTAAACTGAATTACGACACCAAGAAAGTCAAACAGATTCACTATACTAGACGTGTAATTGCGTGTTTCTAATCACAAATCAATTAATTTGCGTTATAACCGTGTTAATCTATTTTGGCTGTGATAGCAGTTAGGTCATGATACACATTTTTGTTTAAAATGTGTG
Source organism: Poecilia reticulata (assembly GCF_904066995.2). Lineage (NCBI taxonomy): Eukaryota > Metazoa > Chordata > Actinopteri > Cyprinodontiformes > Poeciliidae > Poecilia > Poecilia reticulata. The sequence continues at coordinate 21,673,582 of NC_088831.1, read as the reverse complement.
TTAGTACATCTAACTGTGGTACATTTCTCATGCTTTTCAAACAGTGAGAACGTTTATTGTAACCAAGCCTACTTCCAGAGATTAATGTGGATTTCTATGAGTAAAAATATCTATAAATACAGCAAAGCTCCTCTAGTCCTGTAATGGCTGTAAAAATTTTCTTTTTTCTTTCTTTACACGTTGGTCTTAAATTTTCTAGCATCAAACTAAATCTCCTTGCCTAATGTGGGCTGAGAGTTGACAGCACTGGATTCTCACTGACCAGTCCATAACTGGTGCAGCTGAGGCTCCTATCTAGGTGTCAAAGCACACTGAGCAGGACAATGAATCGCCCCATTGCCCCTTATGTGCTCAATGTCCTGTGCGACTAAAACGCTGCTTAGATAAACTGTGCAAATATATAACAGGAAGCACTACATGAGTGGGTGTACAGATAGGTGCACGAAAAACACATTGTAAAGCTATTAATAGGACCTAGCATCATGCAGGGCTTTACAAAACTGTACAGACACCTCGAAGAAGATGTCTTTTAAAAGGCAGCTGGTTGTATCGGATTATAATGCAACCAAATGTGAAAAAAAAAATCTGAGGTTGTGTTTCCCACAGTGTATTATAAGCCTGGCGGGCCACCAGGCTTTACTTGCTCTCCCACCAGGCTGAGCATTGTTTGATTATTTTAAATAGAGTTTCTGATACACCAGTAACAATAGCCGTGTTTCCATTGACTGATCAATACATTTATTTAATGGAAACTTGTCAATTTCGGAAAAAAATTCTCGCTTTGTAATAAAAAGTTTTGGCGCTTGGATGAGGTGGGGATTATTTTTCTCAAAACTGCAATGGAAACACTGCATCACACGAGACACGTGATCAACAATCGGATGTTAAGACAACAACAGGAAGTGGGAGGATGATGTTTTTTAATAACTTACGGCATTAACAAACTCATTTTAATAGCGTTTCTTGTTTAATGGAAACACGGCACTTGAGAAATTATGTTTTTTCTCCCAACATATTGACAAAGTTTTGCACACATTTGTAATGGAAACACAGCTGGTGACGGTAACGACGGCTTAAGCTAGGTTTGCGGTTGACACACTGAATTAGGTGCAAGCGGATGTGCACCAGTTGTGCCATTCCTGACACATTATTATTTCCAAATTATGGTGCTTGCTCATGCACCTCCAAATTTTTTTATCTAAAAATGTGATGGGCCATTGTGCCCGAGCACCCCTACCATCGGGGCTTAGCAGGTTTTCTGGGGGGAAACCTGAACAGATTAGCAGAGGAATGTTTTACCTTGCCCACTTGATGAGGTACGGCAGATGATTAAGGAGGCTGAAGGTGTAGAAAGAGTAGCGGATGATCTCTGTGACGGTCCAGGCTGTGACGAACAGCAGCACACTGTCCTCGCTTTGCACCTACACACACACACACACGCACAGGACGATGGATGGAGGACAAGGTAACAGAGGAGCTTGCATCATGCTTTGGTCTGCCGTGAAAATCTCCTAAACGTTGTCAACCAAGGACCATGCTGTTTGTTTCGGATGCTTTAGGGTCAGATCACACTGCAGGCTTGTCGACATTTTCTTTGGATATTAAGTTACAACCATAGCAAATATGATGTTAGACAGATAGGCACACTTTGTCTCAATAACACTATGACTATTCTCACAGGCACTTACACAAGAGAGAAAAGGAAGAGCTCAAGAAAAATGTCAGTACAACAGCCACACTTGGAGAATAAAAGATAGGAGTTACACAACATAAATTATTCTGGATATCTAACAGATTCATTCCTTAAGTCTTCCATCAAAACCCTCTATTTTTACTCACACACGTACTTTCCTCCGATCTATGAACAGGGCAAAAAGTACATCATCTGGTCACTTTGGAACATCAACGTTTAAAGACATGTAAAATACAATTTGAATAAAGACAAGTCGATTTAGCTTACTGGGTTATAGATGTAAATGAAGTCAATATACCTCTCTGACGCTGTGAGTGACGGCCCAAGTGAGAAAGACCCGAGACATGACCTGGAACCCCGTCAGGACCACAGAGGACGGCACAATTCCTGAAATTAGGACCAAACTTTAATTGCTTTATGCTCCAACAGAAACGGGGTCTCAGCAGGACATTTGTGGCATTTTCAGGAACTTGTCATCTGCTGTCCTGCCCCCAAGTTGGACATTTAATATTTAGAAAGAGACCAATTGTTAGATGTTGCAAAACCTTAGTTCAAATAACTCTGATCTGACTGAAAGACATTCAATCCCAAAAATGTCCTTGTGTACAGAAACCGTTTCTCCATACTCAAAAGGTGAGAGTGTAGAATTAGTAGAGTGAAGATTTTTTTTACTTAATCTAAAAAAAAAATTTCTCGCACTTTGGAGGGGAGAAGCAGCTGTCGGAGGAGGATGGAGGTTGCTAATACAATGAGTTCAACTCCTTGGTGAAAACCAGTTTCTGTGTTCAGTCTCTATGGCAACCAGCTGCTGCCATGGCCAACAGCTACCTTCCCCACTGAAGGCTTCAAACTTTTGCTCAAACCACAGCAGCAGGTTACAAACATCAGATCCAACATTGTGTTGTTTGAGCTCAGTGATGTTAGCCGCTAGCACTGCTAGCAATGTTGGATTCAGAGAATTTGTCACTTGAAAAGCTAGAAAAAACCCATAACGACAAGTAGTACTCCCCAGGATTTTAGTTTGCAGTTTAACAACTTTTCAGAAGAAGATGGTGTCCATTTTTATCAGGACAGTGGAGAAATCAAGGAGCCATTTGCTTTGAGTTCAGCTGTCAATCTTTTCCCAACCCATTAAAAGCAGAAAAATGAAGAACTCGCACTAATTTTGCCCTATAAGCCCATTCAGAGCTTCTACTTTGACTGTCTTGTTTATTAATAAAGTTTGTTTTGATCTTAAAAGTGGCTTCCTACTCCTAACCCTTAAACAGCGTGTTCACCGAAAGCAGTGGCAGAGAGGAGGAGGGTTGCACAGACACTCACCTACAGCGCAGTGCAGGATCTGGGAAATAAAAACAGAGAATTACTCAGTGAGCTTGTAGAGGTAAAGCACAAGGCTGAATGGTAACTGTTTTCAACCATGTGGCACACAGCGCTGTAGAACCTTGTCAGCTTAAAGTTTCTAGCTTGCATTTTTGGCTGTGTGCCTTTAGCTCAGGGTTGTGGAGCATGCTGGGTTATCAGTCTGATATTTACCACAGGACATACCAAACAATCTAAACACAAAAACAACAACAAAAAGTACATTTATAACTCAGAAACAGTACACCGACACAACACCGGTACATCTTGCCTGGTATGAAAAGTCTAAATTGTCTCGGCGTTTGTGTTTATCTAACCTCCAGAAGAGCTCCTGTCTGAAAGAATTTCAGCGGCTTCTCTATAGAGTAATAAAGGCCGTGGTAGCTTCCCCTGGCCAGGTAAGCTCGAACCAGACCCACCGCGATCACCAGCCACCTGGAAGCAGAGAGGAGGACAGAGTTACACTCCAAAAATTTAGCTTCTTTAATAAATGATGATCCTATCAGGTTAGCGGATGACTAGTGTCCATTTGAAGGAAGTTCGGTGCAAAGAACAGTCCAGTTTGAGGTCCAATTTTGAAGAACTACAATGTAAACACGTCTTCAGTTGTAGAATTGAGCAAGTTTTGATGAGACTTGGAGCATTCACAGGTGTCAAATAATACCATGGTTCTAAAAAGTTACAGCCAGCATTTTCAGTAACACTGTTTGAGTGGTTTAAAATCATATGTTTGCTTTAAATAAATAAAGCATAGACCTTCCCTAACGGTTAAAATTGACATTATTATCAGAAATATTATTTTTGCCATTTTCTTCATTGTTTTTTCCAAGAGATCATCCATCAATGTCAGTAAATTTGATGATATGATTAAATGCGGTGCTGCTTACTGATATAAATCAAATTTTTTTGAGCAACTGGAATCCTGAGGAGACCTATTTCAAATGAGAATGTTTTCCAAGAACAGTATTTGTGTTTGTGGTGCTCACAGACATACAATTACCTAAAAAAGACATAAAACAAGTTGAGTTTTCTTTTAAGTGCTGACCTGAATCGTATTGGGAAGCTGTGGCAAGACTTTGACTGGATTCTTTTTCCTCCCTTTAACAATAAACACCTTCATTTAAAAACTCCATTTTGTTTACCTTTGTTGCCTTTTACTAATATTTAAATCGGCTTGATGTGCAGAAAGTCACATGAAGCCGACCAGGAAGGGGGCAAACACTTTCTCAGGCCACAGTATCAATTAAATTATCACATCTTTCTGAACGCAGAGGCAGGCAGAAAGAGATAATTACTCAATAATTACTCTTTCACAGTGTGTGTTTGGCACAAATCTATCTGCCACGTCAGATAGATTTGTGCCAAATCTTCTACCAGTTAAAGTAATTTCAAGAATTTGCAAGTCTGAAACTTCAAAAACTTTTCCCCACTACAAAAGCAGGCACTGTATAGCAGAGCACCAGTACAGAGTGGGGTAAATGTCACAGAACCAGTTGGAGCAGTGAGGAAACAACGCCCACTACGTCATTGTGCAACAGTTTTAAAAAAAATCAGAGCAATAAAAGGACACGTAGAGGGATTTATTAGCCCGTGCTGCTGGTCTGAGGTTATGAAATAATAGACTGGACTATTTAGGAAGCAATGCGCTGTACTGTTTACAAGCCTAACTATCCAAACTGAAGGGTGTTGTATTTTATTTCTGTCGCCAATTACATTCCCTTTAAATTTTCTGTCAAATGAGAAGTCACATTATATTTGCCTGTGCGTGTTTAGAACTGGTCTGTAAAGTGAGCAGTTAAAGAGGCTGATCTTGTGATTGGTCGGCTGCTGTGGCCTCATCAAGCACCGCAAGAAGCCAACATCCACTATGCTTCAAATTCAGCTCAGTTAAAGAAAAAGATGTAGGAGTTAAACTTATGTATGTCAGGGTTTCCCCCAGTGTATTATAAGCCTGGCGGGCCACCAGGCTTTACTTGTGCCCCCACCAGGCTGAGCATTGCTTATTTGCTAAAGTCTTTTTAAAATGTTTGCATTTCTAAGATTTTATAGTTGGTGTTCAGGTATTAATCTTCCAATCTTTCAATTACACATAATTATCAAGTGATATTTTCAAATTTCCTGTCAACTCTAAACATTTTCCAACTCAAAAAATGGTAAACATTTTTAACTGGATGAATGACTGCCCTGGCACCCAACCACTGAACTTAGCAAGTTTTCTGGGGGAAACCTTGTACGTAGAAACAGATTTAACTTTAAATATGTGCTAAGAAATATAACAAGATAAAGATTAGGGTGATGAAAAAGAGGCCTTACAACATCAAAGCCTCGGAGCTCATCAGGGAAAATCTTGATTGCTATAGCGCTTCATCATTCTTTTTTTTTTTTTAAAGTAGATTTAATCTTCTAAAAGTGAATATTTATTAATAGTTCACTCAATGCACATCAGACTCTAAAGACAGTGTTGGGCATAACGCACAAAGAGCAAACAATGGACCATCTGTCTGCATATTATAATGTGGAACCCAGTGGAGACTCTTCACTCACACTCGACTGCTTGTCAGTCTGTTGCTCGTCTTATGTTAATCGCTGTAAGCTGTCGGAAGCCGTGCAAAAATTATTTCTTTAAAAGTACATTTATAGAGCGTCGTACGGTTTGTGTTTTTAGATCATAACCAGTATTTAAAAAAACAGCTCTAAATTAGCATAGTGCACACGGTGAAATGTAATCTTAGGTCCAGTCCTGATTTGCTAAACACCGCAAACGCACGCTCCACCACGGCGACGGCGGAGGGTTAGCACGAGGAACCACGCTACCTACCCGGCTGTCATAACAACATTGTAAATAACCAGGTAGGCCGTGGCCAGGGCGCCCGGTCCTTTCTTCTTTTTCGGGGCCACATCACCGTGGGCCGCTTTGCTGGTCCCCTGAGCAGCTGCCGACATGACTCCAACCCCCAAACACTCGCTGGTCCTGCACGACGGCGGCTGTCAGCTTCACCGAGTCAGGAAGAGAGCAGGGGCTACTGCACCAAGCATCCACCTGAGGCAAGATCACCGCTACTCACTACTTCCGCTTTTAGTTTTACTCGTTGGAAAAGCGCGATTCTTGCACTTAAGTTATATTTTAGTCGGATAATTTATTTTTATTTGAGCTGTCTTTAGACGTTATTCATATTCACTGGAACAGAATGAGTCACCACCAATGTCTTGCCTCGCACAAGACTCTTGTAGAAGTAATGACAGAAACAGACAGCACTTATCTTGAACAAATACTTCATCTTGGACCCTTTTTCTGAGCGTTTAGGGCTCAGTAAACGAGAAGCGCGCCCCCTACCGTTTGTTGAAAACTCACTTTTCTCTAGCTTATTTAGTTTTCACATTTATGCTTCTAAAACTCCAGAAGTTTTTCTACTATACCTATTCAATAAAGAAATTTTTTTTGATTATGCTTAGAATATGGACATTACATACATACACTCAACTCCCAAGTGATGAGGTGTACTGTAGGTCAAACTGAATAATATGAGAAACATTTGGGCAATAAATCAATAATGATATTTTATTGAGGAAAAGAAAATGTTAACAGTGATAATGGCAGGCTTTAAAATTCAACAAGACAAACAGTAAATCGCCCGGGACTGTCGGGCAATATGCTGGGCCATCATGTTTCATTTTGTGTTTGTACCAAATGAAGAACAGATTGCGGCCATTAGTGCAAACATAATATGTTTCTACTTTATTTATATAATTCTTTTTCAACAATGCCATATAATGCTCAAGGGAATTGTGTGTTTAATGTATGGCAGTTTTTGAAAATATGAAAGTTTATTTTAATTAGTTTTTTCACTTTTGTTTTGAAACAAATGCAATAAAAAACAACTTGATGTTTAATATAAATG